>NW_026061730.1:1205000-1805000 GCF_023897955.1 Schistocerca gregaria | reverse complement strand
ACATCAGAGTCGCAAAGAATGGAGAATAGCCAGGCTTGGTCGTGTGTGTAGCTGTAGCTCAGTTGGCAGATCGTTCGCTTAGCGTGTGAACGGTCTCGGGTTCAAGCCCCGGCTCCTCCATGTTTTGTGGTCAGTGCATGGTAAGTGTTGGTCGCGGCGAACATAAACGCACGCAAGAAGTTGCAAAACCAGCGTCACAGACTGATACGATGTATACTGTCATAAGGAGAGCAAGATGTAAGTGTGGGGACCGGCTGTTATCGTGGTGTTATCGAGTGCAGATCTGTCTTAGGTATCACGGCTTAACGTCATTGAAGTCTAGAGGTGGACAACACGTTCGCCTTACTCAGAGCGGTGTCTGAACTCTATTTTCGACGTTATGCGTGCCACTTTCATTGTGGCCAACTACGATTCGATACAGAATGCACGAAACCTGAAAGACACCCTCACTGATACACAGAGAGTAGTGTTTGTCTGCGGAATAATGGGAGTGCAAGGGTCTGTGACGTTGATATGACTGTATGTAGCACTACTAGTTATCGGGGGAGGGTGGGCGTAGCTCAGATGGTAGAGCGCTCGCTTAGTGTGCGAGAGGTACTGGGATCGATACCCAGCGCCTCCAGAATTTCTAACACACCTACATGCGCACCTTGCCATGCAAGTGAAATAATTCCCAACCGGCAGAGGTGTGTAGGCAGATACAAGCGAACGATTAGCATCCACAATTGCGCCGATTTCACGTAAATCCCACTGCACGTTCCCATTCTTTGCGTGCAGTCGGCTGCTACTGGTGTTGCTGGTTGTGACTGCTGATAACAGATGCCGTAGCAATCAATTCATGGAGTGAGTTGTATGTTTTGCGATAGTCTGTCTCTGACAAGGAAGCACAGGTGATATAGGTGCGAACACAGGAAGCTTGCAGCCCCTCGCTGCCTGCAGACACAGAGCAGCCACACTAGAAGAGCGGCCTAAGCCGTAGGCGAAATGTGCTCATTCGCTTTGGCGCGACGTCGAACTATAAATAAGGCTGTCACTAGCGTGAGCGTTGCGTAAAGTCGGAAAAGTCATCTGCATGGGTGATTGCCAAGTTTGGGGAGCGTTTCGTAGTACGATCAGTGCAATGGGGACGCGGAAACTTGTTGTGTCCCAGTGTTTTGCAGTTGGACGACAAGAGTTTTACACAGTAGCAAAGAGCGAGGCACTGAGTTAGCATGAACAATGGAGAGCACAATGGGGCTCGAGATGTGCTTGTTACCTCAGGTGCTGTATGGTTGTGGACAAGGAGTGAAATGGACCAATTTGTGACCGCCCTTTCAATTTAAGACGTTCAAAACAGACGGAATTTGCATTCGTAATACCAGAGCATCGAAACTACTTGGAACTCTTGTGTATATGAACGTGTCCGCGCCTTTGTATTCTGGTACCTTCGCCGCTACAAACCAACCAACCATCGTGTCCGTGCACATCAGAGTCGCAAAGAATGGAGAATAGCCAGGCTTGGTCGTGTGTGTAGCTGTAGCTCAGTTGGCAGATCGTTCGCTTAGCGTGTGAACGGTCTCGGGTTCAAGCCCCGGCTCCTCCATGTTTTGTGGTCAGTGCATGGTAAGTGTTGGTCGCGGCGAACATAAACGCACGCAAGAAGTTGCAAAACCAGCGTCACAGACTGATACGATGTATACTGTCATAAGGAGAGCAAGATGTAAGTGTGGGGACCGGCTGTTATCGTGGTGTTATCGAGTGCAGATCTGTCTTAGGTATCACGGCTTAACGTCATTGAAGTCTAGAGGTGGACAACACGTTCGCCTTACTCAGAGCGGTGTCTGAACTCTATTTTCGACGTTATGCGTGCCACTTTCATTGTGGCCAACTACGATTCGATACAGAATGCACGAAACCTGAAAGACACCCTCACTGATACATAGAGAGTAGTGTTTGTCTGCGGAATAATGGGAGTGCAAGGGTCTGTGACGTTGATATGACTGTATGTAGCACTACTAGTTATCGGGGGAGGGTGGGCGTAGCTCAGATGGTAGAGCGCTCGCTTAGTGTGCGAGAGGTACTGGGATCGATACCCAGCGCCTCCAGAATTTTTAACACACCTACATGCGCACCTTGCCATGCAAGTGGAATAATTCCCAACCGGCAGAGGTGTGTAGGCAGATACAAGCGAACGATTAGCACCCACAATTGCGCCGATTTCACGTAAATCCCACTGCACGTTCCCATTCTTTGCGTGCAGTCGGCTGCTACTGGTGTTGCTGGTTGTGACTGCTGATAACAGATGCCGTAGCAATCAATTCATGGAGTGAGTTGTATGTTTTGCGATAGTCTGTCTCTGACAAGGAAGCGCAGGTGATATAGGTGCGAACACAGGAAGCTTGCAGCCCCTCGCTGCCTGCAGACACAGAGCAGCCACACTAGAAGAGCGGCCTAAGCCGTAGGCGAAATGTGCTCATTCGCTTTGGCGCGACGTCGAACTATAAATAAGGCTGTCACTAGCGTGAGCGTTGCGTGAGCGTCGTGTAAAGTCGGAAAAGTCATCTGCATGGGTGATTGCCAAGTTTGAGGAGCGTTTCGTAGTACGATCAGTGCAATGGGGACGCGGAAACTTGTTGTGTCCCAGTGTTTTGCAGTTGGACGACAAGAGTTTTACACAGTAGCAAAGAGCGAGGCACTGAGTTAGCATGAACAATGGAGAGCACAATGGGGCTCGAGATGTGCTTGTTACCTCAGGTGCTGTATGGTTGTTGACAAGGAGTGAAATGGACCAATTTGTGACCGCCCTTTCAATTTAAGACGTTCAAAACAGACGGAATTTGCATTCGTAATACCAGAGCATCGAAACTACTTGGAACTCTTGTGTATATGAACGTGTCCGCGCCTTTGTATTCTGGTACCTTCGCCGCTACAAACCAACCAACCATCGTGTCCGTGCACATCAGAGTCGCAAAGAATGGAGAATAGCCAGGCTTGGTCGTGTGTGTAGCTGTAGCTCAGTTGGCAGATCGTTCGCTTAGCGTGTGAACGGTCTCGGGTTCAAGCCCCGGCTCCTCCATGTTTTGTGGTCAGTGCATGGTAAGTGTTGGTCGCGGCGAACATAAACGCACGCAAGAAGTTGCAAAACCAGCGTCACAGACTGATACGATGTATACTGTCATAAGGAGAGCAAGATGTAAGTGTGGGGACCGGCTGTTATCGTGGTGTTATCGAGTGCAGATCTGTCTTAGGTATCACGGCTTAACGTCATTGAAGTCTAGAGGTGGACAACACGTTCGCCTTACTCAGAGCGGTGTCTGAACTCTATTTTCGACGTTATGCGTGCCACTTTCATTGTGGCCAACTACGATTCGATACAGAATGCACGAAACCTGAAAGACACCCTCACTGATACATAGAGAGTAGTGTTTGTCTGCGGAATAATGGGAGTGCAAGGGTCTGTGACGTTGATATGTCTGTATGTAGCACTACTAGTTATCGGGGGAGGGTGGGCGTAGCTCAGATGGTAGAGCGCTCGCTTAGTGTGCGAGAGGTACTGGGATCGATACCCAGCGCCTCCAGAATATCTAACACACCTACATGCGCACCATGCCATGCAAGTGGAATAATTCCCAACCGGCAGAGGTGTGTAGGCAGATACAAGCGAACGATTAGCATCCACAATTGCGCCGATTTCACGTAAATCCCACTGCACGTTCCCATTCTTTGCGTGCAGTCGGCTGCTACTGGTGTTGCTGGTTGTGACTGCTGATAACAGATGCCGTAGCAATCAATTCATGGAGTGAGTTGTATGTTTTGCGATAGTCTGTCTCTGACAAGGAAGCACAGGTGATATAGGTGCGAACACAGGAAGCTTGCAGCCCCTCGCTGCCTGCAGACACAGAGCAGCCACACTAGAAGAGCGGCCTAAGCCGTAGGCGAAATGTGCTCATTCGCTTTGGCGCGACGTCGAACTATAAATAAGGCTGTCACTAGCGTGAGCGTTGCGTGAGCGTCGTGTAAAGTCGGAAAAGTCATCTGCATGGGTGATTGCCAAGTTTGGGGAGCGTTTCGTAGTACGATCAGTGCAATGGGGACGCGGAAACTTGTTGTGTCCCAGTGTTTTGCAGTTGGACGACAAGAGTTTTACACAGTAGCAAAGAGCGAGGCACTGAGTTAGCATGAACAATGGAGAGCACCATGGGGCTCGAGATGTGCTTGTTACCTCAGGTGCTGTATGGTTGTGGACAAGGAGTGAAATGGACCAATTTGTGACCGCCCTTTCAATTTAAGACGTTCAAAACAGACGGAATTTGCATTCGTAATACCAGAGCATCGAAACTACTTGGAACTCTTGTGTATATGAACGTGTCCGCGCCTTTGTATTCTGGTACCTTCGCCGCTACAAACCAACCAACCATCGTGTCCGTGCACATCAGAGTCGCAAAGAATGGAGAATAGCCAGGCTTGGTCGTGTGTGTAGCTGTAGCTCAGTTGGCAGATCGTTCGCTTAGCGTGTGAACGGTCTCGGGTTCAAGCCCCGGCTCCTCCATGTCTTGTGGTCAGTGCATGGTAAGTGTTGGTCGCGGCCAACATAAACGCACGCAAGAAGTTGCAAAACCAGCGTCACAGACTGATACGATGTATACTGTCATAAGGAGAGCAAGATGTAAGTGTGGGGACCGGCTGTTATCGTGGTGTTATCGAGTGCAGATCTGTCTTAGGTATCACGGCTTAACGTCATTGAAGTCTAGAGGTGGACAACACGTTCGCCTTACTCAGAGCGGTGTCTGAACTCTATTTTCGACGTTATGCGTGCCACTTTCATTGTGGCCAACTACGATTCGATACAGAATGCACGAAACCTGAAAGACACCCTCACTGATACATAGAGAGTAGTGTTTGTCTGCGGAATAATGGGAGTGCAAGGGTCTGTGACGTTGATATGTCTGTATGTAGCACTACTAGTTATCGGGGGAGGGTGGGCGTAGCTCAGATGGTAGAGCGCTCGCTTAGTGTGCGAGAGGTACTGGGATCGATACCCAGCGCCTCCAGAATTTCTAACACACCTACATGCGCACCTTGCCATGCAAGTGGAATAATTCCCAACCGGCAGAGGTGTGTAGGCAGATACAAGCGAACGATTAGCATCCACAATTGCGCCGATTTCACGTAAATCCCACTGCACGTTCCCATTCTTTGCGTGCAGTCGGCTGCTACTGGTGTTGCTGGTTGTGACTGCTGATAACAGATGCCGTAGCAATCAATTCATGGAGTGAGTTGTATGTTTTGCGATAGTCTGTCTCTGACAAGGAAGCACAGGTGATATAGGTGCGAACACAGGAAGCTTGCAGCCCCTCGCTGCCTGCAGACACAGAGCAGCCACACTAGAAGAGCGGCCTAAGCCGTAGGCGAAATGTGCTCATTCGCTTTGGCGCGACGTCGAACTATAAATAAGGCTGTCACTAGCGTGAGCGTTGCGTGAGCGTCGTGTAAAGTCGGAAAAGTCATCTGCATGGGTGATTGCCAAGTTTGGGGAGCGTTTCGTAGTACGATCAGTGCAATGGGGACGCGGAAACTTGTTGTGTCCCAGTGTTTTGCAGTTGGACGACAAGAGTTTTACACAGTAGCAAAGAGCGAGGCACTGAGTTAGCATGAACAATGGAGAGCACCATGGGGCTCGAGATGTGCTTGTTACCTCAGGTGCTGTATGGTTGTGGACAAGGAGTGAAATGGACCAATTTGTGACCGCCCTTTCAATTTAAGACGTTGAAAACAGACGGAATTTGCATTCGTAATACCAGAGCATCGAAACTACTTGGAACTCTTGTGTATATGAACGTGTCCGCGCCTTTGTATTCTGGTACCTTCGCCGCTACAAACCAACCAACCATCGTGTCCGTGCACATCAGAGTCGCAAAGAATGGAGAATAGCCAGGCTTGGTCGTGTGTGTAGCTGTAGCTCAGTTGGCAGATCGTTCGCTTAGCGTGTGAACGGTCTCGGGTTCAAGCCCCGGCTCCTCCATGTTTTGTGGTCAGTGCATGGTAAGTGTTGGTCGCGGCGAACATAAACGCACGCAAGAAGTTGCAAAACCAGCGTCACAGACTGATACGATGTATACTGTCATAAGGAGAGCAAGATGTAAGTGTGGGGACCGGCTGTTATCGTGGTGTTATCGAGTGCAGATCTGTCTTAGGTATCACGGCTTAACGTCATTGAAGTCTAGAGGTGGACAACACGTTCGCCTTACTCAGAGCGGTGTCTGAACTCTATTTTCGACGTTATGCGTGCCACTTTCATTGTGGCCAACTACGATTCGATACAGAATGCACGAAACCTGAAAGACACCCTCACTGATACACAGAGAGTAGTGTTTGTCTGCGGAATAATGGGAGTGCAAGGGTCTGTGACGTTGATATGTCTGTATGTAGCACTACTAGTTATCGGGGGAGGGTGGGCGTAGCTCAGATGGTAGAGCGCTCGCTTAGTGTGCGAGAGGTACTGGGATCGATACCCAGCGCCTCCAGAATTTCTAACACACCTACATGCGCACCTTGCCATGCAAGTGGAATAATTCCCAACCGGCAGAGGTGTGTAGGCAGATACAAGCGAACGATTAGCATCCACAATTGCGCCGATTTCACGTAAATCCCACTGCACGTTCCCATTCTTTGCGTGCAGTCGGCTGCTACTGGTGTTGCTGGTTGTGACTGCTGATAACAGATGCCGTAGCAATCAATTCATGGAGTGAGTTGTATGTTTTGCGATAGTCTGTCTCTGACAAGGAAGCACAGGTGATATAGGTGCGAACACAGGAAGCTTGCAGCCCCTCGCTGCCTGCAGACACAGAGCAGCCACACTAGAAGAGCGGCCTAAGCCGTAGGCGAAATGTGCTCATTCGCTTTGGCGCGACGTCGAACTATAAATAAGGCTGTCACTAGCGTGAGCGTTGCGTGAGCGTCGTGTAAAGTCGGAAAAGTCGTCTGCATGGGTGATTGCCAAGTTTGGGGAGCGTTTCGTAGTACGATCAGTGCAATGGGGACGCGGAAACTTGTTGTGTCCCAGTGTTTTGCAGTTGGACGACAAGAGTTTTACACAGTAGCAAAGAGCGAGGCACTGAGTTAGCATGAACAATGGAGAGCACAATGGGGCTCGAGATGTGCTTGTTACCTCAGGTGCTGTATGGTTGTGGACAAGGAGTGAAATGGACCAATTTGTGACCGCCCTTTCAATTTAAGACGTTCAAAACAGACGGAATTTGCATTCGTAATACCAGAGCATCGAAACTACTTGGAACTCTTGTGTATATGAACGTGTCCGCGCCTTTGTATTCTGGTACCTTCGCCGCTACAAACCAACCAACCATCGTGTCCGTGCACATCAGAGTCGCAAAGAATGGAGAATAGCCAGGCTTGGTCGTGTGTGTAGCTGTAGCTCAGTTGGCAGATCGTTCGCTTAGCGTGTGAACGGTCTCGGGTTCAAGCCCCGGCTCCTCCATGTTTTGTGGTCAGTGCATGGTAAGTGTTGGTCGCGGCGAACATAAACGCACGCAAGAAGTTGCAAAACCAGCGTCACAGACTGATACGATGTATACTGTCATAAGGAGAGCAAGATGTAAGTGTGGGGACCGGCTGTTATCGTGGTGTTATCGAGTGCAGATCTGTCTTAGGTATCACGGCTTAACGTCATTGAAGTCTAGAGGTGGACAACACGTTCGCCTTACTCAGAGCGGTGTCTGAACTCTATTTTCGACGTTATGCGTGCCACTTTCATTGTGGCCAACTACGATTCGATACAGAATGCACGAAACCTGAAAGACACCCTCACTGATACATAGAGAGTAGTGTTTGTCTGCGGAATAATGGGAGTGCAAGGGTCTGTGACGTTGATATGACTGTATGTAGCACTACTAGTTATCGGGGGAGGGTGGGCGTAGCTCAGATGGTAGAGCGCTCGCTTAGTGTGCGAGAGGTACTGGGATCGATACCCAGCGCCTCCAGAATTTTTAACACACCTACATGCGCACCTTGCCATGCAAGTGGAATAATTCCCAACCGGCAGAGGTGTGTAGGCAGATACAAGCGAACGATTAGCACCCACAATTGCGCCGATTTCACGTAAATCCCACTGCACGTTCCCATTCTTTGCGTGCAGTCGGCTGCTACTGGTGTTGCTGGTTGTGACTGCTGATAACAGATGCCGTAGCAATCAATTCATGGAGTGAGTTGTATGTTTTGCGATAGTCTGTCTCTGACAAGGAAGCACAGGTGATATAGGTGCGAACACAGGAAGCTTGCAGCCCCTCGCTGCCTGCAGACACAGAGCAGCCACACTAGAAGAGCGGCCTAAGCCGTAGGCGAAATGTGCTCATTCGCTTTGGCGCGACGTCGAACTATAAATAAGGCTGTCACTAGCGTGAGCGTTGCGTGAGCGTCGTGTAAAGTCGGAAAAGTCATCTGCATGGGTGATTGCCAAGTTTGAGGAGCGTTTCGTAGTACGATCAGTGCAATGGGGACGCGGAAACTTGTTGTGTCCCAGTGTTTTGCAGTTGGACGACAAGAGTTTTACACAGTAGCAAAGAGCGAGGCACTGAGTTAGCATGAACAATGGAGAGCACAATGGGGCTCGAGATGTGCTTGTTACCTCAGGTGCTGTATGGTTGTTGACAAGGAGTGAAATGGACCAATTTGTGACCGCCCTTTCAATTTAAGACGTTCAAAACAGACGGAATTTGCATTCGTAATACCAGAGCATCGAAACTACTTGGAACTCTTGTGTATATGAACGTGTCCGCGCCTTTGTATTCTGGTACCTTCGCCGCTACAAACCAACCAACCATCGTGTCCGTGCACATCAGAGTCGCAAAGAATGGAGAATAGCCAGGCTTGGTCGTGTGTGTAGCTGTAGCTCAGTTGGCAGATCGTTCGCTTAGCGTGTGAACGGTCTCGGGTTCAAGCCCCGGCTCCTCCATGTTTTGTGGTCAGTGCATGGTAAGTGTTGGTCGCGGCGAACATAAACGCACGCAAGAAGTTGCAAAACCAGCGTCACAGACTGATACGATGTATACTGTCATAAGGAGAGCAAGATGTAAGTGTGGGGACCGGCTGTTATCGTGGTGTTATCGAGTGCAGATCTGTCTTAGGTATCACGGCTTAACGTCATTGAAGTCTAGAGGTGGACAACACGTTCGCCTTACTCAGAGCGGTGTCTGAACTCTATTTTCGACGTTATGCGTGCCACTTTCATTGTGGCCAACTACGATTCGATACAGAATGCACGAAACCTGAAAGACACCCTCACTGATACATAGAGAGTAGTGTTTGTCTGCGGAATAATGGGAGTGCAAGGGTCTGTGACGTTGATATGTCTGTATGTAGCACTACTAGTTATCGGGGGAGGGTGGGCGTAGCTCAGATGGTAGAGCGCTCGCTTAGTGTGCGAGAGGTACTGGGATCGATACCCAGCGCCTCCAGAATATCTAACACACCTACATGCGCACCATGCCATGCAAGTGGAATAATTCCCAACCGGCAGAGGTGTGTAGGCAGATACAAGCGAACGATTAGCATCCACAATTGCGCCGATTTCACGTAAATCCCACTGCACGTTCCCATTCTTTGCGTGCAGTCGGCTGCTACTGGTGTTGCTGGTTGTGACTGCTGATAACAGATGCCGTAGCAATCAATTCATGGAGTGAGTTGTATGTTTTGCGATAGTCTGTCTCTGACAAGGAAGCACAGGTGATATAGGTGCGAACACAGGAAGCTTGCAGCCCCTCGCTGCCTGCAGACACAGAGCAGCCACACTAGAAGAGCGGCCTAAGCCGTAGGCGAAATGTGCTCATTCGCTTTGGCGCGACGTCGAACTATAAATAAGGCTGTCACTAGCGTGAGCGTTGCGTGAGCGTCGTGTAAAGTCGGAAAAGTCATCTGCATGGGTGATTGCCAAGTTTGGGGAGCGTTTCGTAGTACGATCAGTGCAATGGGGACGCGGAAACTTGTTGTGTCCCAGTGTTTTGCAGTTGGACGACAAGAGTTTTACACAGTAGCAAAGAGCGAGGCACTGAGTTAGCATGAACAATGGAGAGCACCATGGGGCTCGAGATGTGCTTGTTACCTCAGGTGCTGTATGGTTGTGGACAAGGAGTGAAATGGACCAATTTGTGACCGCCCTTTCAATTTAAGACGTTCAAAACAGACGGAATTTGCATTCGTAATACCAGAGCATCGAAACTACTTGGAACTCTTGTGTATATGAACGTGTCCGCGCCTTTGTATTCTGGTACCTTCGCCGCTACAAACCAACCAACCATCGTGTCCGTGCACATCAGAGTCGCAAAGAATGGAGAATAGCCAGGCTTGGTCGTGTGTGTAGCTGTAGCTCAGTTGGCAGATCGTTCGCTTAGCGTGTGAACGGTCTCGGGTTCAAGCCCCGGCTCCTCCATGTCTTGTGGTCAGTGCATGGTAAGTGTTGGTCGCGGCCAACATAAACGCACGCAAGAAGTTGCAAAACCAGCGTCACAGACTGATACGATGTATACTGTCATAAGGAGAGCAAGATGTAAGTGTGGGGACCGGCTGTTATCGTGGTGTTATCGAGTGCAGATCTGTCTTAGGTATCACGGCTTAACGTCATTGAAGTCTAGAGGTGGACAACACGTTCGCCTTACTCAGAGCGGTGTCTGAACTCTATTTTCGACGTTATGCGTGCCACTTTCATTGTGGCCAACTACGATTCGATACAGAATGCACGAAACCTGAAAGACACCCTCACTGATACATAGAGAGTAGTGTTTGTCTGCGGAATAATGGGAGTGCAAGGGTCTGTGACGTTGATATGTCTGTATGTAGCACTACTAGTTATCGGGGGAGGGTGGGCGTAGCTCAGATGGTAGAGCGCTCGCTTAGTGTGCGAGAGGTACTGGGATCGATACCCAGCGCCTCCAGAATTTCTAACACACCTACATGCGCACCTTGCCATGCAAGTGGAATAATTCCCAACCGGCAGAGGTGTGTAGGCAGATACAAGCGAACGATTAGCATCCACAATTGCGCCGATTTCACGTAAATCCCACTGCACGTTCCCATTCTTTGCGTGCAGTCGGCTGCTACTGGTGTTGCTGGTTGTGACTGCTGATAACAGATGCCGTAGCAATCAATTCATGGAGTGAGTTGTATGTTTTGCGATAGTCTGTCTCTGACAAGGAAGCACAGGTGATATAGGTGCGAACACAGGAAGCTTGCAGCCCCTCGCTGCCTGCAGACACAGAGCAGCCACACTAGAAGAGCGGCCTAAGCCGTAGGCGAAATGTGCTCATTCGCTTTGGCGCGACGTCGAACTATAAATAAGGCTGTCACTAGCGTGAGCGTTGCGTGAGCGTCGTGTAAAGTCGGAAAAGTCATCTGCATGGGTGATTGCCAAGTTTGGGGAGCGTTTCGTAGTACGATCAGTGCAATGGGGACGCGGAAACTTGTTGTGTCCCAGTGTTTTGCAGTTGGACGACAAGAGTTTTACACAGTAGCAAAGAGCGAGGCACTGAGTTAGCATGAACAATGGAGAGCACCATGGGGCTCGAGATGTGCTTGTTACCTCAGGTGCTGTATGGTTGTGGACAAGGAGTGAAATGGACCAATTTGTGACCGCCCTTTCAATTTAAGACGTTGAAAACAGACGGAATTTGCATTCGTAATACCAGAGCATCGAAACTACTTGGAACTCTTGTGTATATGAACGTGTCCGCGCCTTTGTATTCTGGTACCTTCGCCGCTACAAACCAACCAACCATCGTGTCCGTGCACATCAGAGTCGCAAAGAATGGAGAATAGCCAGGCTTGGTCGTGTGTGTAGCTGTAGCTCAGTTGGCAGATCGTTCGCTTAGCGTGTGAACGGTCTCGGGTTCAAGCCCCGGCTCCTCCATGTTTTGTGGTCAGTGCATGGTAAGTGTTGGTCGCGGCGAACATAAACGCACGCAAGAAGTTGCAAAACCAGCGTCACAGACTGATACGATGTATACTGTCATAAGGAGAGCAAGATGTAAGTGTGGGGACCGGCTGTTATCGTGGTGTTATCGAGTGCAGATCTGTCTTAGGTATCACGGCTTAACGTCATTGAAGTCTAGAGGTGGACAACACGTTCGCCTTACTCAGAGCGGTGTCTGAACTCTATTTTCGACGTTATGCGTGCCACTTTCATTGTGGCCAACTACGATTCGATACAGAATGCACGAAACCTGAAAGACACCCTCACTGATACACAGAGAGTAGTGTTTGTCTGCGGAATAATGGGAGTGCAAGGGTCTGTGACGTTGATATGTCTGTATGTAGCACTACTAGTTATCGGGGGAGGGTGGGCGTAGCTCAGATGGTAGAGCGCTCGCTTAGTGTGCGAGAGGTACTGGGATCGATACCCAGCGCCTCCAGAATTTCTAACACACCTACATGCGCACCTTGCCATGCAAGTGGAATAATTCCCAACCGGCAGAGGTGTGTAGGCAGATACAAGCGAACGATTAGCATCCACAATTGCGCCGATTTCACGTAAATCCCACTGCACGTTCCCATTCTTTGCGTGCAGTCGGCTGCTACTGGTGTTGCTGGTTGTGACTGCTGATAACAGATGCCGTAGCAATCAATTCATGGAGTGAGTTGTATGTTTTGCGATAGTCTGTCTCTGACAAGGAAGCACAGGTGATATAGGTGCGAACACAGGAAGCTTGCAGCCCCTCGCTGCCTGCAGACACAGAGCAGCCACACTAGAAGAGCGGCCTAAGCCGTAGGCGAAATGTGCTCATTCGCTTTGGCGCGACGTCGAACTATAAATAAGGCTGTCACTAGCGTGAGCGTTGCGTGAGCGTCGTGTAAAGTCGGAAAAGTCGTCTGCATGGGTGATTGCCAAGTTTGGGGAGCGTTTCGTAGTACGATCAGTGCAATGGGGACGCGGAAACTTGTTGTGTCCCAGTGTTTTGCAGTTGGACGACAAGAGTTTTACACAGTAGCAAAGAGCGAGGCACTGAGTTAGCATGAACAATGGAGAGCACAATGGGGCTCGAGATGTGCTTGTTACCTCAGGTGCTGTATGGTTGTGGACAAGGAGTGAAATTGACCAATTTGTGACCGCCCTTTCAATTTAAGACGTTGAAAACAGACGGAATTTGCATTCGTAATACCAGAGCATCGAAACTACTTGGAACTCTTGTGTATATGAACGTGTCCGCGCCTTTGTATTCTGGTACCTTCGCCGCTACAAACCAACCAACCATCGTGTCCGTGCACATCAGAGTCGCAAAGAATGGAGAATAGCCAGGCTTGGTCGTGTGTGTAGCTGTAGCTCAGTTGGCAGATCGTTCGCTTAGCGTCTGAACGGTTTCGGGTTCAAGCCCCGGCTCCTCCATGTTTTGTGGTCAGTGCATGGTAAGTGTTGGTCGCGGCGAACATAAACGCACGCAAGAAGTTGCAAAACCAGCGTCACAGACTGATACGATGTATACTGTCATAAGGAGAGCAAGATGTAAGTGTGGGGACCGGCTGTTATCGTGGTGTTATCGAGTGCAGATCTGTCTTAGGTATCACGGCTTAACGTCATTGAAGTCTAGAGGTGGACAACACGTTCGCCTTACTCAGAGCGGTGTCTGAACTCTATTTTCGACGTTATGCGTGCCACTTTCATTGTGGCCAACTACGATTCGATACAGAATGCACGAAACCTGAAAGACACCCTCACTGATACACAGAGAGTAGTGTTTGTCTGCGGAATAATGGGAGTGCAAGGGTCTGTGACGTTGATATGACTGTATGTAGCACTACTAGTTATCGGGGGAGGGTGGGCGTAGCTCAGATGGTAGAGCGCTCGCTTAGTGTGCGAGAGGTACTGGGATCGATACCCAGCGCCTCCAGAATTTCTAACACACCTACATGCGCACCTTGCCATGCAAGTGGAATAATTCCCAACCGGCAGAGGTGTGTAGGCAGATACAAGCGAACGATTAGCATCCACAATTGCGCCGATTTCACGTAAATCCCACTGCACGTTCCCATTCTTTGCGTGCAGTCGGCTGCTACTGGTGTTGCTGGTTGTGACTGCTGATAAGAGATGCCGTAGCAATCAATTCATGGAGTGAGTTGTATGTTTTGCGATAGTCTGTCTCTGACAAGGAAGCACAGGTGATATAGGTGCGAACACAGGAAGCTTGCAGCCCCTCGCTGCCTGCAGACACAGAGCAGCCACACTAGAAGAGCGGCCTAAGCCGTAGGCGAAATGTGCTCATTCGCTTTGGCGCGACGTCGAACTATAAATAAGGCTGTCACTAGCGTGAGCGTTGCGTGAGCGTCGTGTAAAGTCGGAAAAGTCGTCTGCATGGGTGATTGCCAAGTTTGGGGAGCGTTTCGTAGTACGATCAGTGCAATGGGGACGCGGAAACTTGTTGTGTCCCAGTGTTTTGCAGTTGGACGACAAGAGTTTTACACAGTAGCAAAGAGCGAGGCACTGAGTTAGCATGAACAATGGAGAGCACAATGGGGCTCGAGATGTGCTTGTTACCTCAGGTGCTGTATGGTTGTGGACAAGGAGTGAAATTGACCAATTTGTGACCGCCCTTTCAATTTAAGACGTTGAAAACAGACGGAATTTGCATTCGTAATACCAGAGCATCGAAACTACTTGGAACTCTTGTGTATATGAACGTGTCCGCGCCTTTGTATTCTGGTACCTTCGCCGCTACAAACCAACCAACCATCGTGTCCGTGCACATCAGAGTCGCAAAGAATGGAGAATAGCCAGGCTTGGTCGTGTGTGTAGCTGTAGCTCAGTTGGCAGATCGTTCGCTTAGCGTCTGAACGGTTTCGGGTTCAAGCCCCGGCTCCTCCATGTTTTGTGGTCAGTGCATGGTAAGTGTTGGTCGCGGCGAACATAAACGCACGCAAGAAGTTGCAAAACCAGCGTCACAGACTGATACGATGTATACTGTCATAAGGAGAGCAAGATGTAAGTGTGGGGACCGGCTGTTATCGTGGTGTTATCGAGTGCAGATCTGTCTTAGGTATCACGGCTTAACGTCATTGAAGTCTAGAGGTGGACAACACGTTCGCCTTACTCAGAGCGGTGTCTGAACTCTATTTTCGACGTTATGCGTGCCACTTTCATTGTGGCCAACTACGATTCGATACAGAATGCACGAAACCTGAAAGACACCCTCACTGATACACAGAGAGTAGTGTTTGTCTGCGGAATAATGGGAGTGCAAGGGTCTGTGACGTTGATATGACTGTATGTAGCACTACTAGTTATCGGGGGAGGGTGGGCGTAGCTCAGATGGTAGAGCGCTCGCTTAGTGTGCGAGAGGTACTGGGATCGATACCCAGCGCCTCCAGAATTTCTAACACACCTACATGCGCACCTTGCCATGCAAGTGGAATAATTCCCAACCGGCAGAGGTGTGTAGGCAGATACAAGCGAACGATTAGCATCCACAATTGCGCCGATTTCACGTAAATCCCACTGCACGTTCCCATTCTTTGCGTGCAGTCGGCTGCTACTGGTGTTGCTGGTTGTGACTGCTGATAAGAGATGCCGTAGCAATCAATTCATGGAGTGAGTTGTATGTTTTGCGATAGTCTGTCTCTGACAAGGAAGCACAGGTGATATAGGTGCGAACACAGGAAGCTTGCAGCCCCTCGCTGCCTGCAGACACAGAGCAGCCACACTAGAAGAGCGGCCTAAGCCGTAGGCGAAATGTGCTCATTCGCTTTGGCGCGACGTCGAACTATAAATAAGGCTGTCACTAGCGTGAGCGTTGCGTGAGCGTCGTGTAAAGTCGGAAAAGTCGTCTGCATGGGTGATTGCCAAGTTTGGGGAGCGTTTCGTAGTACGATCAGTGCAATGGGGACGCGGAAACTTGTTGTGTCCCAGTGTTTTGCAGTTGGACGACAAGAGTTTTACACAGTAGCAAAGAGCGAGGCACTGAGTTAGCATGAACAATGGAGAGCACAATGGGGCTCGAGATGTGCTTGTTACCTCAGGTGCTGTATGGTTGTGGACAAGGAGTGAAATTGACCAATTTGTGACCGCCCTTTCAATTTAAGACGTTGAAAACAGACGGAATTTGCATTCGTAATACCAGAGCATCGAAACTACTTGGAACTCTTGTGTATATGAACGTGTCCGCGCCTTTGTATTCTGGTACCTTCGCCGCTACAAACCAACCAACCATCGTGTCCGTGCACATCAGAGTCGCAAAGAATGGAGAATAGCCAGGCTTGGTCGTGTGTGTAGCTGTAGCTCAGTTGGCAGATCGTTCGCTTAGCGTCTGAACGGTTTCGGGTTCAAGCCCCGGCTCCTCCATGTTTTGTGGTCAGTGCATGGTAAGTGTTGGTCGCGGCGAACATAAACGCACGCAAGAAGTTGCAAAACCAGCGTCACAGACTGATACGATGTATACTGTCATAAGGAGAGCAAGATGTAAGTGTGGGGACCGGCTGTTATCGTGGTGTTATCGAGTGCAGATCTGTCTTAGGTATCACGGCTTAACGTCATTGAAGTCTAGAGGTGGACAACACGTTCGCCTTACTCAGAGCGGTGTCTGAACTCTATTTTCGACGTTATGCGTGCCACTTTCATTGTGGCCAACTACGATTCGATACAGAATGCACGAAACCTGAAAGACACCCTCACTGATACACAGAGAGTAGTGTTTGTCTGCGGAATAATGGGAGTGCAAGGGTCTGTGACGTTGATATGACTGTATGTAGCACTACTAGTTATCGGGGGAGGGTGGGCGTAGCTCAGATGGTAGAGCGCTCGCTTAGTGTGCGAGAGGTACTGGGATCGATACCCAGCGCCTCCAGAATTTCTAACACACCTACATGCGCACCTTGCCATGCAAGTGGAATAATTCCCAACCGGCAGAGGTGTGTAGGCAGATACAAGCGAACGATTAGCATCCACAATTGCGCCGATTTCACGTAAATCCCACTGCACGTTCCCATTCTTTGCGTGCAGTCGGCTGCTACTGGTGTTGCTGGTTGTGACTGCTGATAAGAGATGCCGTAGCAATCAATTCATGGAGTGAGTTGTATGTTTTGCGATAGTCTGTCTCTGACAAGGAAGCACAGGTGATATAGGTGCGAACACAGGAAGCTTGCAGCCCCTCGCTGCCTGCAGACACAGAGCAGCCACACTAGAAGAGCGGCCTAAGCCGTAGCCGAAATGTGCTCATTCGCTTTGGCGCGACGTCGAACTATAAATAAGGCTGTCACTAGCGTGAGCGTTGCGTAAAGTCGGAAAAGTCATCTGCATGGGTGATTGCCAAGTTTGGGGAGCGTTTCGTAGTACGATCAGTGCAATGGGGACGCGGAAACTTGTTGTGTCCCAGTGTTTTGCAGTTGGACGACAAGAGTTTTACACAGTAGCAAAGAGCGAGGCACTGAGTTAGCATGAACAATGGAGAGCACAATGGGGCTCGAGATGTGCTTGTTACCTCAGGTGCTGTATGGTTGTGGGCAAGTAGTGAAATGGACCAATTTGTGACCGCCCTTTCAATTTAAGACGTTGAAAACAGACGGAATTTGCATTCGTAATACCAGAGCATCGAAACTACTTGGAACTCTTGTGTATATGAACGTGTCCGCGCCTTTGTATTCTGGTACCTTCGCCGCTACAAACCAACCAACCATCGTGTCCGTGCACATCAGAGTCGCAAAGAATGGAGAATAGCCAGGCTTGGTCGTGTGTGTAGCTGTAGCTCAGTTGGCAGATCGTTCGCTTAGCGTGTGAACGGTCTCGGTTTCAAGCCCCGGCTCCTCCATGTTTTGTGGTCAGTGCATGGTAAGTGTTGGTCGCGGCGAACATAAACGCACGCAAGAAGTTGCAAAACCAGCGTCACAGACTGATACGATGTATACTGTCATAAGGAGAGCAAGATGTAAGTGTGGGGACCGGCTGTTATCGTGGTGTTATCGAGTGCAGATCTGTCTTAGGTATCACGGCTTAACGTCATTGAAGTCTAGAGGTGGACAACACGTTCGCCTTACTCAGAGCGGTGTCTGAACTCTATTTTCGACGTTATGCGTGCCACATTCATTGTGGCCAACTACGATTCGATACAGAATGCACGAAACCTGAAAGACACCCTCACTGATACATAGAGAGTAGTGTTTGTCTGCGGAATAATGGGAGTGCAAGGGTCTGTGACGTTGATACGACTGTATGTAGCACTACTAGTTGTCGGGGGAGGGTGGGCGTAGCTCAGATGGTAGAGCGCTCGCTTAGTGTGCGAGAGGTACTGGGATCGATACCCAGCGCCTCCAGAATTTTTAACACACCTACATGCGCACCTTGCCATGCAAGTGGAATAATTCCCAACCGGCAGAGGTGTGTAGGCAGATACAAGCGAACGATTAGCATCCACAATTGCGCCGATTTCACGTAAATCCCACTGCACGTTCCCATTCTTTGCGTGCAGTCGGCTGCTACTGGTGTTGCTGGTTGTGACTGCTGATAACAGATGCCGTAGCAATCAATTCATGGAGTGAGTTGTATGTTTTGCGATAGTCTGTCTCTGACAAGGAAGCACAGGTGATATAGGTGCGAACACAGGAAGCTTGCAGCCCCTCGCTGCCTGCAGACACAGAGCAGCCACACTAGAAGAGCGGCCTAAGCCGTAGGCGAAATGTGCTCATTCGCTTTGGCGCGACGTCGAACTATAAATAAGGCTGTCACTAGCGTGAGCGTCGTGTAAAGTCGGAAACGTCATCTGCATGGGTGATTGCCAAGTTTGGGGAGCGTTTCGTAGTACGATCAGTGCAATGGGGACGCGGAAACTTGTTGTGTCCCAGTGTTTTGCAGTTGGACGACAAGAGTTTTACACAGTAGCAAAGAGCGAGGCACTGAGTTAGCATGAACAATGGAGAGCACAATGGGGCTGGAGATGTGCTTGTTACCTCAGGTGCTGTATGGTTGTGGACAAGGAGTGAAATGGACCAATTTGTGACCGCCCTTTCAATTTAAGACGTTCAAAACAGACGGAATTTGCATTCGTAATACCAGAGCATCGAAACTACTTGGAACTCTTGTGTATATGAACGTGTCCGCGCCTTTGTATTCTGGTACCTTCGCCGCTACAAACCAACCAACCATCGTGTCCGTGCACATCAGAGTCGCAAAGAATGGAGAATAGCCAGGTTTGGTCGTGTGTGTAGCTGTAGCTCAGTTGGCAGATCGTTCGCTTAGCGTGTGAACGGTCTCGGGTTCAAGCCCCGGCTCCTCCATGTCTTGTGGTCAGTGCATGGTAAGTGTTGGTCGCGGCGAACATAAACGCACGCAAGAAGTTGCAAAACCAGCGTCACAGACTGATACGATGTATACTGTCATAAGGAGAGCAAGATGTAAGTGTGGGGACCGGCTGTTATCGTGGTGTTATCGAGTGCAGATCTGTCTTAGGTATCACGGCTTAACGTCATTGAAGTCTAGAGGTGGACAACACGTTCGCCTTACTCAGAGCGGTGTCTGAACTCTATTTTCGACGTTATGCGTGCCACTTTCATTGTGGCCAACTACGATTCGATACAGAATGCACGAAACCTGAAAGACACCCTCACTGATACATAGAGAGTAGTGTTTGTCTGCGGAATAATGGGAGTGCAAGGGTCTGTGACGTTGATATGTCTGTATGTAGCACTACTAGTTATCGGGGGAGGGTGGGCGTAGCTCAGATGGTAGAGCGCTCGCTTAGTGTGCGAGAGGTACTGGGATCGATACCCAGCGCCTACAGAATTTTTAACACACCTACATGCGCACCTTGCCATGCAAGTGGAATAATTCCCAACCGGCAGAGGTGTGTAGGCAGATACAAGCGAACGATTAGCATCCACAATTGCGCCGATTTCACGTAAATCCCACTGCACGTTCCCATTCTTTGCGTGCAGTCGGCTGCTACTGGTGTTGCTGGTTGTGACTGCTGATAACAGATGCCGTAGCAATCAATTCATGGAGTGAGTTGTATGTTTTGCGATAGTCTGTCTCTGACAAGGAAGCACAGGTGATATAGGTGCGAACACAGGAAGCTTGCAGCCCCTCGCTGCCTGCAGACACAGAGCAGCCACACTAGAAGAGCGGCCTAAGCCGTAGCCGAAATGTGCTCATTCGCTTTGGCGCGACGTCGAACTATAAATAAGGCTGTCACTAGCGTGAGCGTTGCGTAAAGTCGGAAAAGTCATCTGCATGGGTGATTGCCAAGTTTGGGGAGCGTTTCGTAGTACGATCAGTGCAATGGGGACGCGGAAACTTGTTGTGTCCCAGTGTTTTGCAGTTGGACGACAAGAGTTTTACACAGTAGCAAAGAGCGAGGCACTGAGTTAGCATGAACAATGGAGAGCACAATGGGGCTCGAGATGTGCTTGTTACCTCAGGTGCTGTATGGTTGTGGGCAAGTAGTGAAATGGACCAATTTGTGACCGCCCTTTCAATTTAAGACGTTGAAAACAGACGGAATTTGCATTCGTAATACCAGAGCATCGAAACTACTTGGAACTCTTGTGTATATGAACGTGTCCGCGCCTTTGTATTCTGGTACCTTCGCCGCTACAAACCAACCAACCATCGTGTCCGTGCACATCAGAGTCGCAAAGAATGGAGAATAGCCAGGCTTGGTCGTGTGTGTAGCTGTAGCTCAGTTGGCAGATCGTTCGCTTAGCGTGTGAACGGTCTCGGTTTCAAGCCCCGGCTCCTCCATGTTTTGTGGTCAGTGCATGGTAAGTGTTGGTCGCGGCGAACATAAACGCACGCAAGAAGTTGCAAAACCAGCGTCACAGACTGATACGATGTATACTGTCATAAGGAGAGCAAGATGTAAGTGTGGGGACCGGCTGTTATCGTGGTGTTATCGAGTGCAGATCTGTCTTAGGTATCACGGCTTAACGTCATTGAAGTCTAGAGGTGGACAACACGTTCGCCTTACTCAGAGCGGTGTCTGAACTCTATTTTCGACGTTATGCGTGCCACATTCATTGTGGCCAACTACGATTCGATACAGAATGCACGAAACCTGAAAGACACCCTCACTGATACATAGAGAGTAGTGTTTGTCTGCGGAATAATGGGAGTGCAAGGGTCTGTGACGTTGATACGACTGTATGTAGCACTACTAGTTGTCGGGGGAGGGTGGGCGTAGCTCAGATGGTAGAGCGCTCGCTTAGTGTGCGAGAGGTACTGGGATCGATACCCAGCGCCTCCAGAATTTTTAACACACCTACATGCGCACCTTGCCATGCAAGTGGAATAATTCCCAACCGGCAGAGGTGTGTAGGCAGATACAAGCGAACGATTAGCATCCACAATTGCGCCGATTTCACGTAAATCCCACTGCACGTTCCCATTCTTTGCGTGCAGTCGGCTGCTACTGGTGTTGCTGGTTGTGACTGCTGATAACAGATGCCGTAGCAATCAATTCATGGAGTGAGTTGTATGTTTTGCGATAGTCTGTCTCTGACAAGGAAGCACAGGTGATATAGGTGCGAACACAGGAAGCTTGCAGCCCCTCGCTGCCTGCAGACACAGAGCAGCCACACTAGAAGAGCGGCCTAAGCCGTAGGCGAAATGTGCTCATTCGCTTTGGCGCGACGTCGAACTATAAATAAGGCTGTCACTAGCGTGAGCGTCGTGTAAAGTCGGAAACGTCATCTGCATGGGTGATTGCCAAGTTTGGGGAGCGTTTCGTAGTACGATCAGTGCAATGGGGACGCGGAAACTTGTTGTGTCCCAGTGTTTTGCAGTTGGACGACAAGAGTTTTACACAGTAGCAAAGAGCGAGGCACTGAGTTAGCATGAACAATGGAGAGCACAATGGGGCTGGAGATGTGCTTGTTACCTCAGGTGCTGTATGGTTGTGGACAAGGAGTGAAATGGACCAATTTGTGACCGCCCTTTCAATTTAAGACGTTCAAAACAGACGGAATTTGCATTCGTAATACCAGAGCATCGAAACTACTTGGAACTCTTGTGTATATGAACGTGTCCGCGCCTTTGTATTCTGGTACCTTCGCCGCTACAAACCAACCAACCATCGTGTCCGTGCACATCAGAGTCGCAAAGAATGGAGAATAGCCAGGTTTGGTCGTGTGTGTAGCTGTAGCTCAGTTGGCAGATCGTTCGCTTAGCGTGTGAACGGTCTCGGGTTCAAGCCCCGGCTCCTCCATGTCTTGTGGTCAGTGCATGGTAAGTGTTGGTCGCGGCGAACATAAACGCACGCAAGAAGTTGCAAAACCAGCGTCACAGACTGATACGATGTATACTGTCATAAGGAGAGCAAGATGTAAGTGTGGGGACCGGCTGTTATCGTGGTGTTATCGAGTGCAGATCTGTCTTAGGTATCACGGCTTAACGTCATTGAAGTCTAGAGGTGGACAACACGTTCGCCTTACTCAGAGCGGTGTCTGAACTCTATTTTCGACGTTATGCGTGCCACTTTCATTGTGGCCAACTACGATTCGATACAGAATGCACGAAACCTGAAAGACACCCTCACTGATACATAGAGAGTAGTGTTTGTCTGCGGAATAATGGGAGTGCAAGGGTCTGTGACGTTGATATGTCTGTATGTAGCACTACTAGTTATCGGGGGAGGGTGGGCGTAGCTCAGATGGTAGAGCGCTCGCTTAGTGTGCGAGAGGTACTGGGATCGATACCCAGCGCCTACAGAATTTTTAACACACCTACATGCGCACCTTGCCATGCAAGTGGAATAATTCCCAACCGGCAGAGGTGTGTAGGCAGATACAAGCGAACGATTAGCATCCACAATTGCGCCGATTTCACGTAAATCCCACTGCACGTTCCCATTCTTTGCGTGCAGTCGGCTGCTACTGGTGTTGCTGGTTGTGACTGCTGATAACAGATGCCGTAGCAATCAATTCATGGAGTGAGTTGTATGTTTTGCGATAGTCTGTCTCTGACAAGGAAGCACAGGTGATATAGGTGCGAACACAGGAAGCTTGCAGCCCCTCGCTGCCTGCAGACACAGAGCAGCCACACTAGAAGAGCGGCCTAAGCCGTAGGCGAAATGTGCTCATTCGCTTTGGCGCGACGTCGAACTATAAATAAGGCTGTCACTAGCGTGAGCGTTGCGTGAGCGTCGTGTAAAGTCGGAAAAGTCATCTGCATGGGTGATTGCCAAGTTTGGGGAGCGTTTCGTAGTACGATCAGTGCAATGGGGACGCGGAAACTTGTTGTGTCCCAGTGTTTTGCAGTTGGACGACAAGAGTTTTACACAGTAGCAAAGAGCGAGGCACTGAGTTAGCATGAACAATGGAGAGCACAATGGGGCTCGAGATGTGCTTGTTACCTCAGGTGCTGTATGGTTGTGGACAAGGAGTGAAATGGACCAATTTGTGACCGCCCTTTCAATTTAAGACGTTCAAAACAGACGGAATTTGCATTCGTAATACCAGAGCATCGAAACTACTTGGAACTCTTGTGTATATGAACGTGTCCGCGCCTTTGTATTCTGGTACCTTCGCCGCTACAAACCAACCAACCATCGTGTCCGTGCACATCAGAGTCGCAAAGAATGGAGAATAGCCAGGCTTGGTCGTGTGTGTAGCTGTAGCTCAGTTGGCAGATCGTTCGCTTAGCGTGTGAACGGTCTCGGGTTCAAGCCCCGGCTCCTCCATGTTTTGTGGTCAGTGCATGGTAAGTGTTGGTCGCGGCCAACATAAACGCACGCAAGAAGTTGCAAAACCAGCGTCACAGACTGATACGATGTATACTGTCATAAGGAGAGCAAGATGTAAGTGTGGGGACCGGCTGTTATCGTGGTGTTATCGAGTGCAGATCTGTCTTAGGTATCACGGCTTAACGTCATTGAAGTCTAGAGGTGGACAACACGTTCGCCTTACTCAGAGCGGTGTCTGAACTCTATTTTCGACGTTATGCGTGCCACTTTCATTGTGGCCAACTACGATTCGATACAGAATGCACGAAACCTGAAAGACACCCTCACTGATACACAGAGAGTAGTGTTTGTCTGCGGAATAATGGGAGTGCAAGGGTCTGTGACGTTGATATGACTGTATGTAGCACTACTAGTTATCGGGGGAGGGTGGGCGTAGCTCAGATGGTAGAGCGCTCGCTTAGTGTGCGAGAGGTACTGGGATCGATACCCAGCGCCTCCAGAATTTCTAACACACCTACATGCGCACCTTGCCATGCAAGTGGAATAATTCCCAACCGGCAGAGGTGTGTAGGCAGATACAAGCGAACGATTAGCATCCACAATTGCGCCGATTTCACGTAAATCCCACTGCACGTTCCCATTCTTTGCGTGCAGTCGGCTGCTACTGGTGTTGCTGGTTGTGACTGCTGATAACAGATGCCGTAGCAATCAATTCATGGAGTGAGTTGTATGTTTTGCGATAGTCTGTCTCTGACAAGGAAGCACAGGTGATATAGGTGCGAACACAGGAAGCTTGCAGCCCCTCGCTGCCTGCAGACACAGAGCAGCCACACTAGAAGAGCGGCCTAAGCCGTAGCCGAAATGTGCTCATTCGCTTTGGCGCGACGTCGAACTATAAATAAGGCTGTCACTAGCGTGAGCGTTGCGTAAAGTCGGAAAAGTCATCTGCATGGGTGATTGCCAAGTTTGGGGAGCGTTTCGTAGTACGATCAGTGCAATGGGGACGCGGAAACTTGTTGTGTCCCAGTGTTTTGCAGTTGGACGACAAGAGTTTTACACAGTAGCAAAGAGCGAGGCACTGAGTTAGCATGAACAATGGAGAGCACAATGGGGCTCGAGATGTGATTGTTACCTCAGGTGCTGTATGGTTGTGGGCAAGTAGTGAAATGGACCAATTTGTGACCGCCCTTTCAATTTAAGACGTTGAAAACAGACGGAATTTGCATTCGTAATACCAGAGCATCGAAACTACTTGGAACTCTTGTGTATATGAACGTGTCCGCGCCTTTGTATTCTGGTACCTTCGCCGCTACAAACCAACCAACCATCGTGTCCGTGCACATCAGAGTCGCAAAGAATGGAGAATAGCCAGGCTTGGTCGTGTGTGTAGCTGTAGCTCAGTTGGCAGATCGTTCGCTTAGCGTGTGAACGGTCTCGGTTTCAAGCCCCGGCTCCTCCATGTTTTGTGGTCAGTGCATGGTAAGTGTTGGTCGCGGCGAACATAAACGCACGCAAGAAGTTGCAAAACCAGCGTCACAGACTGATACGATGTATACTGTCATAAGGAGAGCAAGATGTAAGTGTGGGGACCGGCTGTTATCGTGGTGTTATCGAGTGCAGATCTGTCTTAGGTATCACGGCTTAACGTCATTGAAGTCTAGAGGTGGACAACACGTTCGCCTTACTCAGAGCGGTGTCTGAACTCTATTTTCGACGTTATGCGTGCCACATTCATTGTGGCCAACTACGATTCGATACAGAATGCACGAAACCTGAAAGACACCCTCACTGATACATAGAGAGTAGTGTTTGTCTGCGGAATAATGGGAGTGCAAGGGTCTGTGACGTTGATACGACTGTATGTAGCACTACTAGTTGTCGGGGGAGGGTGGGCGTAGCTCAGATGGTAGAGCGCTCGCTTAGTGTGCGAGAGGTACTGGGATCGATACCCAGCGCCTCCAGAATTTTTAACACACCTACATGCGCACCTTGCCATGCAAGTGGAATAATTCCCAACCGGCAGAGGTGTGTAGGCAGATACAAGCGAACGATTAGCATCCACAATTGCGCCGATTTCACGTAAATCCCACTGCACGTTCCCATTCTTTGCGTGCAGTCGGCTGCTACTGGTGTTGCTGGTTGTGACTGCTGATAACAGATGCCGTAGCAATCAATTCATGGAGTGAGTTGTATGTTTTGCGATAGTCTGTCTCTGACAAGGAAGCACAGGTGATATAGGTGCGAACACAGGAAGCTTGCAGCCCCTCGCTGCCTGCAGACACAGAGCAGCCACACTAGAAGAGCGGCCTAAGCCGTAGGCGAAATGTGCTCATTCGCTTTGGCGCGACGTCGAACTATAAATAAGGCTGTCACTAGCGTGAGCGTCGTGTAAAGTCGGAAACGTCATCTGCATGGGTGATTGCCAAGTTTGGGGAGCGTTTCGTAGTACGATCAGTGCAATGGGGACGCGGAAACTTGTTGTGTCCCAGTGTTTTGCAGTTGGACGACAAGAGTTTTACACAGTAGCAAAGAGCGAGGCACTGAGTTAGCATGAACAATGGAGAGCACAATGGGGCTGGAGATGTGCTTGTTACCTCAGGTGCTGTATGGTTGTGGACAAGGAGTGAAATGGACCAATTTGTGACCGCCCTTTCAATTTAAGACGTTCAAAACAGACGGAATTTGCATTCGTAATACCAGAGCATCGAAACTACTTGGAACTCTTGTGTATATGAACGTGTCCGCGCCTTTGTATTCTGGTACCTTCGCCGCTACAAACCAACCAACCATCGTGTCCGTGCACATCAGAGTCGCAAAGAATGGAGAATAGCCAGGTTTGGTCGTGTGTGTAGCTGTAGCTCAGTTGGCAGATCGTTCGCTTAGCGTGTGAACGGTCTCGGGTTCAAGCCCCGGCTCCTCCATGTCTTGTGGTCAGTGCATGGTAAGTGTTGGTCGCGGCGAACATAAACGCACGCAAGAAGTTGCAAAACCAGCGTCACAGACTGATACGATGTATACTGTCATAAGGAGAGCAAGATGTAAGTGTGGGGACCGGCTGTTATCGTGGTGTTATCGAGTGCAGATCTGTCTTAGGTATCACGGCTTAACGTCATTGAAGTCTAGAGGTGGACAACACGTTCGCCTTACTCAGAGCGGTGTCTGAACTCTATTTTCGACGTTATGCGTGCCACTTTCATTGTGGCCAACTACGATTCGATACAGAATGCACGAAACCTGAAAGACACCCTCACTGATACATAGAGAGTAGTGTTTGTCTGCGGAATAATGGGAGTGCAAGGGTCTGTGACGTTGATATGACTGTATGTAGCACTACTAGTTATCGGGGGAGGGTGGGCGTAGCTCAGATGGTAGAGCGCTCGCTTAGTGTGCGAGAGGTACTGGGATCGATACCCAGCGCCTCCAGAATTTTTAACACACCTACATGCGCACCTTGCCATGCAAGTGGAATAATTCCCAACCGGCAGAGGTGTGTAGGCAGATACAAGCGAACGATTAGCATCCACAATTGCGCCGATTTCACGTAAATCCCACTGCACGTTCCCATTCTTTGCGTGCAGTCGGCTGCTACTGGTGTTGCTGGTTGTGACTGCTGATAACAGATGCCGTAGCAATCAATTCATGGAGTGAGTTGTATGTTTTGCGATAGTCTGTCTCTGACAAGGAAGCACAGGTGATATAGGTGCGAACACAGGAAGCTTGCAGCCCGTCGCTGCCTGCAGACACAGAGCAGCCACACTAGAAGAGCGGCCTAAGCCGTAGGCGAAATGTGCTCATTCGCTTTGGCGCGACGTCGAACTATAAATAAGGCTGTCACTAGCGTGAGCGTCGTGTAAAGTCGGAAAAGTCATCTGCATGGGTGATTGCCAAGTTTGGGGAGCGTTTCGTAGTACGATCAGTGCAATGGGGACGCGGAAACTTGTTGTGTCCCAGTGTTTTGCAGCTGGACGACAAGAGTTTTACACAGTAGCAAAGAGCGAGGCTCTGAGTTAGCATGAACAATGGAGAGCACAATGGGGCTCGAGATGTGCTTGTTACCTCAGGTGCTGTATGGTTGTGGACAAGGAGTGAAATGGACCAATTTGTGACCGCCCTTTCAATTTAAGACGTTCAAAACAGACGGAATTTGCATTCGTAATACCAGAGCATCGAAACTACTTGGAACTCTTGTGTATATGAACGTGTCCGCGCCTTTGTATTCTGGTACCTTCGCCGCTACAAACGAACCAACCATCGTGTCCGTGCACATCAGAGTCGCAAAGAATGGAGAATAGCCAGGCTTGGTCGTGTGTGTAGCTGTAGCTCAGTTGGCAGATCGTTCGCTTAGCGTGTGAACGGTCTCGGGTTCAAGCCCCGGTTCCTCCATGTTTTGTGGTCAGTGCATGGTAAGTGTTGGTCGCGGCGAACATAAACGCACGCAAGAAGTTGCAAAACCAGCGTCACAGACTGATACGATGTATACTGTCATAAGGAGAGCAAGATGTAAGTGTGGGGACCGGCTGTTATCGTGGTGTTATCGAGTGCAGATCTGTCTTAGGTATCACGGCTTAACGTCATTGAAGTCTAGAGGTGGACAACACGTTCGCCTTACTCAGAGCGGTGTCTGAACTCTATTTTCGACGTTATGCGTGCCACTTTCATTGTGGCCAACTACGATTCGATACAGAATGCACGAAACCTGAAAGACACACTCACTGATACATAGAGAGTAGTGTTTGTCTGCGGAATAATGGGAGTGCAAGGGTCTGTGACGTTGATATGTCTGTATGTAGCACTACTAGTTATCGGGGGAGGGTGGGCGTAGCTCAGATGGTAGAGCGCTCGCTTAGTGTGCGAGAGGTACTGGGATCGATACCCAGCGCCTCCAGAATTTCTAACACACCTACATGCGCACCTTGCCATGCAAGTGGAATAATTCCCAACCGGCAGAGGTGTGTAGGCAGATACAAGCGAACGATTAGCATCCACAATTGCGCCGATTTCACGTAAATCCCACTGCACGTTCCCATTCTTTGCGTGCAGTCGGCTGCTACTGGTGTTGCTGGTTGTGACTGCTGATAACAGATGCCGTAGCAATCAAGTCATGGAGTGAGTTGTATGTTTTGCGATAGTCTGTCTCTGACAAGGAAGCACAGGTGATATAGGTGCGAACACAGGAAGCTTGCAGCCCCTCGCTGCCTGCAGACACAGAGCAGCCACACTAGAAGAGCGGCCTAAGCCGTAGGCGAAATGTGCTCATTCGCTTTGGCGCGACGTCGAACTATAAATAAGGCTGTCACTAGCGTGAGCGTCGTGTAAAGTCGGAAAAGTCATCTGCATGGGTGATTGCCAAGTTTGGGGAGCGTTTCGTAGTACGATCAGTGCAATGGGGACGCGGAAACTTGTTGTGTCCCAGTGTTTTGCAGTTGGACGACAAGAGTTTTACACAGTAGCAAAGAGCGAGGCACTGAGTTAGCATGAACAATGGAGAGCACAATGGGGCTCGAGATGTGCTTGTTACCTCAGGTGCTGTATGGTTGTGGACAAGGAGTGAAATGGACCAATTTGTGACCGCCCTTTCAATTTAAGACGTTGAAAACAGACGGAATTTGCATTCGTAATACCAGAGCATCGAAACTACTTGGAACTCTTGTGTATATGAACGTGTCCGCGCCTTTGTATTCTGGTACCTTCGCCGCTACAAACCAACCAACCATCGTGTCCGTGCACATCAGAGTCGCAAAGAATGGAGAATAGCCAGGCTTGGTCGTGTGTGTAGCTGTAGCTTAGTTGGCAGATCGTTCGCTTAGCGTGTGAACGGTCTCGGGTTCAAGCCCCGGCTCCTCCATGTTTTGTGGTCAGTGCATGGTAAGTGTTGGTCGCGGCCAACATAAACGCACGCAAGAAGTTGCAAAACCAGCGTCACAGACTGATACGATGTATACTGTCATAAGGAGAGCAAGATGTAAGTGTGGGGACCGGCTGTTATCGTGGTGTTATCGAGTGCAGATCTGTCTTAGGTATCACGGCTTAACGTCATTGAAGTCTAGAGGTGGACAACACGTTCGCCTTACTCAGAGCGGTGTCTGAACTCTATTTTCGACGTTATGCGTGCCACTTTCATTGTGGCCAACTACGATTCGATACAGAATGCACGAAACCTGAAAGACACCCTCACTGATACATAGAGAGTAGTGTTTGTCTGCGGAATAATGGGAGTGCAAGGGTCTGTGACGTTGATATGACTGTATGTAGCACTACTAGTTATCGGGGGAGGGTGGGCGTAGCTCAGATGGTAGAGCGCTCGCTTAGTGTGCGAGAGGTACTGGGATCGATACCCAGCGCCTCCAGAATTTTTAACACACCTACATGCGCACCTTGCCATGCAAGTGGAATAATTCCCAACCGGCAGAGGTGTGTAGGCAGATACAAGCGAACGATTAGCATCCACAATTGCGCCGATTTCACGTAAATCCCACTGCACGTTCCCATTCTTTGCGTGCAGTCGGCTGCTACTGGTGTTGCTGGTTGTGACTGCTGATAACAGATGCCGTAGCAATCAATTCATGGAGTGAGTTGTATGTTTTGCGATAGTCTGTCTCTGACAAGGAAGCACAGGTGATATAGGTGCGAACACAGGAAGCTTGCAGCCCGTCGCTGCCTGCAGACACAGAGCAGCCACACTAGAAGAGCGGCCTAAGCCGTAGGCGAAATGTGCTCATTCGCTTTGGCGCGACGTCGAACTATAAATAAGGCTGTCACTAGCGTGAGCGTTGCGTGAGCGTCGTGTAAAGTCGGAAAAGTCATCTGCATGGGTGATTGCCAAGTTTGGGGAGCGTTTCGTAGTACGATCAGTGCAATGGGGACGCGGAAACTTGTTGTGTCCCAGTGTTTTGCAGCTGGACGACAAGAGTTTTACACAGTAGCAAAGAGCGAGGCTCTGAGTTAGCATGAACAATGGAGAGCACAATGGGGCTCGAGATGTGCTTGTTACCTCAGGTGCTGTATGGTTGTGGACAAGGAGTGAAATGGACCAATTTGTGACCGCCCTTTCAATTTAAGACGTTCAAAACAGACGGAATTTGCATTCGTAATACCAGAGCATCGAAACTACTTGGAACTCTTGTGTATATGAACGTGTCCGCGCCTTTGTATTCTGGTACCTTCGCCGCTACAAACCAACCAACCATCGTGTCCGTGCACATCAGAGTCGCAAAGAATGGAGAATAGCCAGGCTTGGTCGTGTGTGTAGCTGTAGCTCAGTTGGCAGATCGTTCGCTTAGCGTGTGAACGGTCTCGGGTTCAAGCCCCGGTTCCTCCATGTTTTGTGGTCAGTGCATGGTAAGTGTTGGTCGCGGCGAACATAAACGCACGCAAGAAGTTGCAAAACCAGCGTCACAGACTGATACGATGTATACTGTCATAAGGAGAGCAAGATGTAAGTGTGGGGACCGGCTGTTATCGTGGTGTTATCGAGTGCAGATCTGTCTTAGGTATCACGGCTTAACGTCATTGAAGTCTAGAGGTGGACAACACGTTCGCCTTACTCAGAGCGGTGTCTGAACTCTATTTTCGACGTTATGCGTGCCACTTTCATTGTGGCCAACTACGATTCGATACAGAATGCACGAAACCTGAAAGACACCCTCACTGATACATAGAGAGTAGTGTTTGTCTGCGGAATAATGGGAGTGCAAGGGTCTGTGACGTTGATATGACTGTATGTAGCACTACTAGATATCGGGGGAGGGTGGGCGTAGCTCAGATGGTAGAGCGCTCGCTTAGTGTGCGAGAGGTACTGGGATCGATACCCAGCGCCTCCAGAATTTTTAACACACCTACATGCGCACCTTGCCATGCAAGTGGAATAATTCCCAACCGGCAGAGGTGTGTAGGCAGATACAAGCGAACGATTAGCATCCACAATTGTGCCGATTTCACGTAAATCCCACTGCACGTTCCCATTCTTTGCGTGCAGTCGGCTGCTACTGGTGTTGCTGGTTGTGACTGCTGATAACAGATGCCGTAGCAATCAATTCATGGAGTGAGTTGTATGTTTTGCGATGGTCTGTCTCTGACAAGGAAGCACAGGTGATATAGGTGCGAACACAGGAAGCTTGCAGCCCCTCGCTGCCTGCAGACACAGAGCAGCCACACTAGAAGAGCGGCCTAAGCCGTAGGCGAAATGTGCTCATTCGCTTTGGCGCGACGTCGAACTATAAATAAGGCTGTCACTAGCGTGAGCGTTGCGTGAGCGTCGTGTAAAGTCGGAAAAGTCATCTGCATGGGTGATTGCCAAGTTTGGGGAGCGTTTCGTAGTACGATCAGTGCAATGGGGACGCGGAAACTTGTTGTGTCCCAGTGTTTTGCAGCTGGACGACAAGAGTTTTACACAGTAGCAAAGAGCGAGGCTCTGAGTTAGCATGAACAATGGAGAGCACAATGGGGCTCGAGATGTGCTTGTTACCTCAGGTGCTGTATGGTTGTGGACAAGGAGTGAAATGGACCAATTTGTGACCGCCCTTTCAATTTAAGACGTTCAAAACAGACGGAATTTGCATTCGTAATACCAGAGCATCGAAACTACTTGGAACTCTTGTGTATATGAACGTGTCCGCGCCTTTGTATTCTGGTACCTTCGCCGCTACAAACCAACCAACCATCGTGTCCGTGCACATCAGAGTCGCAAAGAATGGAGAATAGCCAGGCTTGGTCGTGTGTGTAGCTGTAGCTCAGTTGGCAGATCGTTCGCTTAGCGTGTGAACGGTCTCGGGTTCAAGCCCCGGTTCCTCCATGTTTTGTGGTCAGTGCATGGTAAGTGTTGGTCGCGGCGAACATAAACGCACGCAAGAAGTTGCAAAACCAGCGTCACAGACTGATACGATGTATACTGTCATAAGGAGAGCAAGATGTAAGTGTGGGGACCGGCTGTTATCGTGGTGTTATCGAGTGCAGATCTGTCTTAGGTATCACGGCTTAACGTCATTGAAGTCTAGAGGTGGACAACACGTTCGCCTTACTCAGAGCGGTGTCTGAACTCTATTTTCGACGTTATGCGTGCCACTTTCATTGTGGCCAACTACGATTCGATACAGAATGCACGAAACCTGAAAGACACCCTCACTGATACATAGAGAGTAGTGTTTGTCTGCGGAATAATGGGAGTGCAAGGGTCTGTGACGTTGATATGACTGTATGTAGCACTACTAGATATCGGGGGAGGGTGGGCGTAGCTCAGATGGTAGAGCGCTCGCTTAGTGTGCGAGAGGTACTGGGATCGATACCCAGCGCCTCCAGAATTTTTAACACACCTACATGCGCACCTTGCCATGCAAGTGGAATAATTCCCAACCGGCAGAGGTGTGTAGGCAGATACAAGCGAACGATTAGCATCCACAATTGTGCCGATTTCACGTAAATCCCACTGCACGTTCCCATTCTTTGCGTGCAGTCGGCTGCTACTGGTGTTGCTGGTTGTGACTGCTGATAACAGATGCCGTAGCAATCAATTCATGGAGTGAGTTGTATGTTTTGCGATGGTCTGTCTCTGACAAGGAAGCACAGGTGATATAGGTGCGAACACAGGAAGCTTGCAGCCCCTCGCTGCCTGCAGACACAGAGCAGCCACACTAGAAGAGCGGCCTAAGCCGTAGGCGAAATGTGCTCATTCGCTTTGGCGCGACGTCGAACTATAAATAAGGCTGTCACTAGCGTGAGCGTTGCGTGAGCGTCGTGTAAAGTCGGAAAAGTCATCTGCATGGGTGATTGCCAAGTTTGGGGAGCGTTTCGTAGTACGATCAGTGCAATGGGGACGCGGAAACTTGTTGTGTCCCAGTGTTTTGCAGCTGGACGACAAGAGTTTTACACAGTAGCAAAGAGCGAGGCACTGAGTTAGCATGAACAATGGAGAGCACAATGGGGCTCGAGATGTGCTTGTTACCTCAGGTGCTGTATGGTTGTGGACAAGGAGTGAAATGGACCAATTTGTGACCGCCCTTTCAATTTAAGACGTTCAAAACAGACGGAATTTGCATTCGTAATACCAGAGCATCGAAACTACTTGGAACTCTTGTGTATATGAACGTGTCCGCGCCTTTGTATTCTGGTACCTTCGCCGCTACAAACCAACCAACCATCGTGTCCGTGCACATCAGAGTCGCAAAGAATGGAGAATAGCCAGGCTTGGTCGTGTGTGTAGCTGTAGCTCAGTTGGCAGATCGTTCGCTTAGCGTGTGAACGGTCTCGGGGTCAAGCCCCGGCTCCTCCATGTTTTGTGGTCAGTGCATGGTAAGTGTTGGTCGCGGCGAACATAAACGCACGCAAGAAGTTGCAAAACCAGCGTCACAGACTGATACGATGTATACTGTCATAAGGAGAGCAAGATGTAAGTGTGGGGACCGGCTGTTATCGTGGTGTTATCGAGTGCAGATCTGTCTTAGGTATCACGGCTTAACGTCATTGAAGTCTAGAGGTGGACAACACGTTCGCCTTACTCAGAGCGGTGTCTGAACTCTATTTTCGACGTTATGCGTGCCACTTTCATTGTGGCCAACTACGATTCGATACAGAATGCACGAAACCTGAAAGACACCCTCACTGATACATAGAGAGTAGTGTTTGTCTGCGGAATAATGGGAGTGCAAGGGTCTGTGACGTTGATATGACTGTATGTAGCACTACTAGTTATCGGGGGAGGGTGGGCGTAGCTCAGATGGTAGAGCGCTCGCTTAGTGTGCGAGAGGTACTGGGATCGATACCCAGCGCCTCCAGAATTTTTAACACACCTACATGCGCACCTTGCCATGCAAGTGGAATAATTCCCAACCGGCAGAGGTGTGTAGGCAGATACAAGCGAACGATTAGCATCCACAATTGCGCCGATTTCACGTAAATCCCACTGCACGTTCCCATTCTTTGCGTGCAGTCGGCTGCTACTGGTGTTGCTGGTTGTGACTGCTGATAACAGATGCCGTAGCAATCAATTCATGGAGTGAGTTGTATGTTTTGCGATAGTCTGTCTCTGACAAGGAAGCACAGGTGATATAGGTGCGAACACAGGAAGCTTGCAGCCCCTCGCTGCCTGCAGACACAGAGCAGCCACACTAGAAGAGCGGCCTAAGCCGTAGGCGAAATGTGCTCATTCGCTTTGGCGCGACGTCGAACTATAAATAAGGCTGCCACTAGCGTGAGCGTCGTGTAAAGTCGGAAAAGTCATCTGCATGGGTGATTGCCAAGTTTGGGGAGCGTTTCGTAGTACGATCAGTGCAATGGGGACGCGGAAACTTGTTGTGTCCCAGTGTTTTGCAGTTGGACGACAAGAGTTTTACACAGTAGCAAAGAGCGAGGCACTGAGTTAGCATGAACAATGGAGAGCACAATGGGGCTCGAGATGTGCTTGTTACCTCAGGTGCTGTATGGTTGTGGACAAGGAGTGAAATTGACCAATTTGTGACCGCCCTTTCAATTTAAGACGTTGAAAACAGACGGAATTTGCATTCGTAATACCAGAGCATCGAAACTACTTGGAACTCTTGTGTATATGAAGGTGTCCGCGCCTTTGTATTCTGGTACCTTCGCCGCTACAAACCAACCAACCATCGTGTCCGTGCACATCAGAGTCGCACACAATGGAGAATAGCCAGGCTTGGTCGTGTGTGTAGCTGTAGCTCAGTTGGCAGATCGTTCGCTTAGCGTGTGAACGGTCTCGGGTTCAAGCCCCGGCTCCTCCATGTTTTGTGGTCAGTGCATGGTAAGTGTTCGTCGTGGCGAACATAAACGCACGCAAGAAGTTGCAAAACCAGCGTCACAGACTGATACGATGTATACTGTCATAAGGAGAGCAAGATGTAAGTGTGGGGACCGGCTGTTATCGTGGTGTTATCGAGTGCAGATCTGTCTTAGGTATCACGGCTTAACGTCATTGAAGTCTAGAGGTGGACAACACGTTCGCCTTACTCAGAGCGGTGTCTGAACTCTATTTTCGACGTTATGCGTGCCACTTTCATTGTGGCCAACTACGATTCGATACAGAATGCACGAAACCTGAAAGACACCCTCACTGATACATAGAGAGTAGTGTTTGTCTGCGGAATAATGGGAGTGCAAGGGTCTGTGACGTTGATATGACTGTATGTAGCACTACTAGTTATCGGGGGAGGGTGGGCGTAGCTCAGATGGTATAGCGCTCGCTTAGTGTGCGAGAGGTACTGGGATCGATACCCAGCGCCTCCAGAATTTTTAACACACCTACATGCGCACCTTGCCATGCAAGTGGAATAATTCCCAACCGGCAGAGGTGTGTAGGCAGATACAAGCGAACGATTAGCATCCACAATTGCGCCGATTTCACGTAAATCCCACTGCACGTTCCCATTCTTTGCGTGCAGTCGGCTGCTACTGGTGTTGCTGGTTGTGACTGCTGATAACAGATGCCGTAGCAATCAATTCATGGAGTGAGTTGTATGTTTTGCGATAGTCTGTCTCTGACAAGGAAGCACAGGTGATATAGGTGCGAACACAGGAAGCTTGCAGCCCCTCGCTGCCTGCAGACACAGAGCAGCCACACTAGAAGAGCGGCCTAAGCCGTAGTGCGAAATGTGCTCATTCGCTTTGGCGCGACGTCGAACTATAAATAAGGCTGTCACTAGCGTGAGCGTCGTGTAAAGTCGGAAAAGTCATCTGCATGGGTGATTGCCAAGTTTGGGGAGCGTTTCGTAGTACGATCAGTGCAATGGGGACGCGGAAACTTGTTGTGTCCCAGTGTTTTGCAGTTGGACGACAAGAGTTTTACACAGTAGCAAAGAGCGAGGCACTGAGTTAGCATGAACAATGGAGAGCACAATGGGGCTCGAGATGTGCTTGTTACCTCAGGTGCTGTATGTTTGTGGACAAGGAGTGAAATGGACCAATTTGTGACCGCCCTTTCAATTTAAGACGTTCAAAACAGACGGAATTTGCATTCGTAATACCAGAGCATCGAAACTACTTGGAACTCTTGTGTATATGAACGTGTCCGCGCCTTTGTATTCTGGTACCTTCGCCGCTACAAACCAACCAACCATCGTGTCCGTGCACATCAGAGTCGCAAAGAATGGAGAATAGCCAGGCTTGGTCGTGTGTGTAGCTGTAGCTCAGTTGGCAGATCGTTCGCTTAGCGTGTGAACGGTCTCGGGGTCAAGCCCCGGCTCCTCCATGTTTTGTGGTCAGTGCATGGTAAGTGTTGGTCGCGGCGAACATAAACGCACGCAAGAAGTTGCAAAACCAGCGTCACAGACTGATACGATGTATACTGTCATAAGGAGAGCAAGATGTAAGTGTGGGGACCGGCTGTTATCGTGGTGTTATCGAGTGCAGATCTGTCTTAGGTATCACGGCTTAACGTCATTGAAGTCTAGAGGTGGACAACACGTTCGCCTTACTCAGAGCGGTGTCTGAACTCTATTTTCGACGTTATGCGTGCCACTTTCATTGTGGCCAACTACGATTCGATACAGAATGCACGAAACCTGAAAGACACCCTCACTGATACATAGAGAGTAGTGTTTGTCTGCGGAATAATGGGAGTGCAAGGGTCTGTGACGTTGATATGACTGTATGTAGCACTACTAGTTATCGGGGGAGGGTGGGCGTAGCTCAGATGGTAGAGCGCTCGCTTAGTGTGCGAGAGGTACTGGGATCGATACCCAGCGCCTCCAGAATTTTTAACACACCTACATGCGCACCTTGCCATGCAAGTGGAATAATTCCCAACCGGCAGAGGTGTGTAGGCAGATACAAGCGAACGATTAGCATCCACAATTGCGCCGATTTCACGTAAATCCCACTGCACGTTCCCATTCTTTGCGTGCAGTCGGCTGCTACTGGTGTTGCTGGTTGTGACTGCTGATAACAGATGCCGTAGCAATCAATTCATGGAGTGAGTTGTATGTTTTGCGATAGTCTGTCTCTGACAAGGAAGCACAGGTGATATAGGTGCGAACACAGGAAGCTTGCAGCCCCTCGCTGCCTGCAGACACAGAGCAGCCACACTAGAAGAGCGGCCTAAGCCGTAGGCGAAATGTGCTCATTCGCTTTGGCGCGACGTCGAACTATAAATAAGGCTGCCACTAGCGTGAGCGTCGTGTAAAGTCGGAAAAGTCATCTGCATGGGTGATTGCCAAGTTTGGGGAGCGTTTCGTAGTACGATCAGTGCAATGGGGACGCGGAAACTTGTTGTGTCCCAGTGTTTTGCAGTTGGACGACAAGAGTTTTACACAGTAGCAAAGAGCGAGGCACTGAGTTAGCATGAACAATGGAGAGCACAATGGGGCTCGAGATGTGCTTGTTACCTCAGGTGCTGTATGGTTGTGGACAAGGAGTGAAATGGACCAATTTGTGACCGCCCTTTCAATTTAAGACGTTCAAAACAGACGGAATTTGCATTCGTAATACCAGAGCATCGAAACTACTTGGAACTCTTGTGTATATGAAGGTGTCCGCGCCTTTGTATTCTGGTACCTTCGCCGCTACAAACCAACCAACCATCGTGTCCGTGCACATCAGAGTCGCACACAATGGAGAATAGCCAGGCTTGGCCGTGTGTGTAGCTGTAGCTCATTTGGCAGATCGTTCGCTTAGCGTGTGAACGGTCTCGGGTTCAAGCCCCGGCTCCTCCATGTTTTGTGGTCAGTGCATGGTAAGTGTTGGTCGTGGCGAACATAAACGCACGCAAGAAGTTGCAAAACCAGCGTCACAGACTGATACGATGTATACTGTCATAAGGAGAGCAAGATGTAAGTGTGGGGACCGGCTGTTATCGTGGTGTTATCGAGTGCAGATCTGTCTTAGGTATCACGGCTTAACGTCATTGAAGTCTAGAGGTGGACAACACGTTCGCCTTACTCAGAGCGGTGTCTGAACTCTATTTTCGACGTTATGCGTGCCACTTTCATTGTGGTCAACTACGATTCGATACAGAATGCACGAAACCTGAAAGACACCCTCACTGATACATAGAGAGTAGTGTTTGTCTGCGGAATAATGGGAGTGCAAGGGTCTGTGACGTTGATATGACTGTATGTAGCACTACTAGTTATCGGGGGAGGGTGGGCGTAGCTCAGATGGTATAGCGCTCGCTTAGTGTGCGAGAGGTACTGGGATCGATACCCAGCGCCTCCAGAATTTTTAACACACCTACATGCGCACCTTGCCATGCAAGTGGAATAATTCCCAACCGGCAGAGGTGTGTAGGCAGATACAAGCGAACGATTAGCATCCACAATTGCGCCGATTTCACGTAAATCCCACTGCACGTTCCCATTCTTTGCGTGCAGTCGGCTGCTACTGGTGTTGCTGGTTGTGACTGCTGATAACAGATGCCGTAGCAATCAATTCATGGAGTGAGTTGTATGTTTTGCGATAGTCTGTCTCTGACAAGGAAGCACAGGTGATATAGGTGCGAACACAGGAAGCTTGCAGCCCCTCGCTGCCTGCAGACACAGAGCAGCCACACTAGAAGAGCGGCCTAAGCCGTAGTGCGAAATGTGCTCATTCGCTTTGGCGCGACGTCGAACTATAAATAAGGCTGTCACTAGCGTGAGCGTCGTGTAAAGTCGGAAAAGTCATCTGCATGGGTGATTGCCAAGTTTGGGGAGCGTTTCGTAGTACGATCAGTGCAATGGGGACGCGGAAACTTGTTGTGTCCCAGTGTTTTGCAGTTGGACGACAAGAGTTTTACACAGTAGCAAAGAGCGAGGCACTGAGTTAGCATGAACAATGGAGAGCACAATGGGGCTCGAGATGTGCTTGTTACCTCAGGTGCTGTATGGTTGTGGACAAGGTGTGAAATGGACCAATTTGTGACCGCCCTTTCAATTTAAGACGTTCAAAACAGACTGAATTTGCATTCGTAATACCAGAGCATCGAAACTACTTGGAACTCTTGTGTATATGAACGTGTCCGCGCCTTTGTATTCTGGTACCTTCGCCGCTACAAACCAACCAACCATCGTGTCCGTGCACATCAGAGTCGCAAAGAATGGAGAATAGCCAGGCTTGGTCGTGTGTGTAGCTGTAGCTCAGTTGGTAGATCGTTCGCTTAGCGTGTGAACGGTCTCGGGTTCAAGCCCCGGTTCCTCCATGTTTTGTGGTCAGTGCATGGTAAGTGTTGGTCGCGGCGAACATAAACGCACGCAAGAAGTTGCAAAACCAGCGTCACAGACTGATACGATGTATACTGTCATAAGGAGAGCAAGATGTAAGTGTGGGGACCGGCTGTTATCGTGGTGTTATCGAGTGCAGATCTGTCTTAGGTATCACGGCTTAACGTCATTGAAGTCTAGAGGTGGACAACACGTTCGCCTTACTCAGAGCGGTGTCTGAACTCTATTTTCGACGTTATGCGTGCCACTTTCATTGTGGCTAACTACGATTCGATACAGAATGCACGAAACCTGAAAGACACCCTCACTGATACATAGAGAGTAGTGTTTGTCTGCGGAATAATGGGAGTGCAAGGGTCTGTGACGTTGATATGACTGTATGTAGCACTACTAGTTATCGGGGGAGGGTGGGCGTAGCTCAGATGGTATAGCGCTCGCTTAGTGTGCGAGAGGTACTGGGATCGATACCCAGCGCCTCCAGAATTTTTAACACACCTACATGCGCACCTTGCCATGCAAGTGGAATAATTCCCAACCGGCAGAGGTGTGTAGGCAGATACAAGCGAACGATTAGCATCCACAATTGCGCCGATTTCACGTAAATCCCACTGCACGTTCCCATTCTTTGCGTGCAGTCGGCTGCTACTGGTGTTGCTGGTTGTGACTGCTGATAACAGATGCCGTAGCAATCAATTCATGGAGTGAGTTGTATGTTTTGCGATAGTCTGTCTCTGACAAGGAAGCACAGGTGATATAGGTGCGAACACAGGAAGCTTGCAGCCCCTCGCTGCCTGCAGACACAGAGCAGCCACACTAGAAGAGCGGCCTAAGCCGTAGGCGAAATGTGCTCATTCGCTTTGGCGCGACGTCGAACTATAAATAAGGCTGTCACTAGCGTGAGCGTCGTGTAAAGTCGGAAAAGTCATCTGCATGGGTGATTGCCAAGTTTGGGGAGCGTTTCGTAGTACGATCAGTGCAATGGGGACGCGGAAACTTGTTGTGTCCCAGTGTTTTGCAGCTGGACGACAAGAGTTTTACACAGTAGCAAAGAGCGAGGCACTGAGTTAGCATGAACAATGGAGAGCACAATGGGGCTCGAGATGTGCTTGTTACCTCAGGTGCTGTATGGTTGTGGACAAGGAGTGAAATGGACCAATTTGTGACCGCCCTTTCAATTTAAGACGTTCAAAACAGACGGAATTTGCATTCGTAATACCAGAGCATCGAAACTACTTGGAACTCTTGTGTATATGAACGTGTCCGCGCCTTTGTATTCTGGTACCTTCGCCGCTACAAACCAACCAACCATCGTGTCCGTGCACATCAGAGTCGCAAAGAATGGAGAATAGCCAGGCTTGGTCGTGTGTGTAGCTGTAGCTCAGTTGGCAGATCGTTCGCTTAGCGTGTGAACGGTCTCGGGGTCAAGCCCCGGCTCCTCCATGTTTTGTGGTCAGTGCATGGTAAGTGTTGGTCGCGGCGAACATAAACGCACGCAAGAAGTTGCAAAACCAGCGTCACAGACTGATACGATGTATACTGTCATAAGGAGAGCAAGATGTAAGTGTGGGGACCGGCTGTTATCGTGGTGTTATCGAGTGCAGATCTGTCTTAGGTATCACGGCTTAACGTCATTGAAGTCTAGAGGTGGACAACACGTTCGCCTTACTCAGAGCGGTGTCTGAACTCTATTTTCGACGTTATGCGTGCCACTTTCATTGTGGCCAACTACGATTCGATACAGAATGCACGAAACCTGAAAGACACCCTCACTGATACATAGAGAGTAGTGTTTGTCTGCGGAATAATGGGAGTGCAAGGGTCTGTGACGTTGATATGACTGTATGTAGCACTACTAGTTATCGGGGGAGGGTGGGCGTAGCTCAGATGGTAGAGCGCTCGCTTAGTGTGCGAGAGGTACTGGGATCGATACCCAGCGCCTCCAGAATTTTTAACACACCTACATGCGCACCTTGCCATGCAAGTGGAATAATTCCCAACAGGCAGAGGTGTGTAGGCAGATGCAAGCGAACGATTAGCATCCACAATTGCGCCGATTTCACGTAAATCCCACTGCACGTTCCCATTCTTTGCGTGCAGTCGGCTGCTACTGGTGTTGCTGGTTGTGACTGCTGATAACAGATGCCGTAGCAATCAATTCATGGAGTGAGTTGTATGTTTTGCGATAGTCTGTCTCTGACAAGGAAGCACAGGTGATATAGGTGCGAACACAGGAAGCTTGCAGCCCCTCGCTGCCTGCAGACACAGAGCAGCCACACTAGAAGAGCGGCCTAAGCCGTAGGCGAAATGTGCTCATTCGCTTTGGCGCGACGTCGAACTATAAATAAGGTTGCACTAGCGTGAGCGTTGCGTGAGCGTCGTGTAAAGTCGGAAAAGTCATCTGCATGGGTGATTGCCAAGTTTGGGGAGCGTTTCGTAGTACGATCAGTGCAATGGGGACGCGGAAACTTGTTGTGTCCCAGTGTTTTGCAGTTGGACGACAAGAGTTTTACACAGTAGCAAAGAGCGAGGCACTGAGTTAGCATGAACAATGGAGAGCACAATGGGGCTCGAGATGTGCTTGTTACCTCAGGTGCTGTATGGTTGTGGACAAGGAGTGAAATGGACCAATTTGTGACCGCCCTTTCAATTTAAGACGTTCAAAACAGACGGAATTTGCATTCGTAATACCAGAGCATCGAAACTACTTGGAACTCTTGTGTATATGAACGTGTCCGCGCCTTTGTATTCTGGTACCTTCGCCGCTACAAACCAACCAACCATCGTGTCCGTGCACATCAGAGTCGCAAAGAATGGAGAATAGCCAGGCTTGGTCGTGTGTGTAGCTGTAGCTCAGTTGGCAGATCGTTCGCTTAGCGTGTGAACGGTCTCGGGTTCAAGCCCCGGTTCCTCCATGTTTTGTGGTCAGTGCATGGTAAGTGTTGGTCGCGGCGAACATAAACGCACGCAAGAAGTTGCAAAACCAGCGTCACAGACTGATACGATGTATACTGTCATAAGGAGAGCAAGATGTAAGTGTGGGGACCGGCTGTTATCGTGGTGTTATCGAGTGCAGATCTGTCTTAGGTATCACGGCTTAACGTCATTGAAGTCTAGAGGTGGACAACACGTTCGCCTTACTCAGAGCGGTGTCTGAACTCTATTTTCGACGTTATGCGTGCCACTTTCATTGTGGCCAACTACGATTCGATACAGAATGCACGAAACCTGAAAGACACCCTCTCTGATACATAGAGAGTAGTGTTTGTCTGCGGAATAATGGGAGTGCAAGGGTCTGTGACGTTGATATGACTGTATGTAGCACTACTAGTTATCGGGGGAGGGTGGGCGTAGCTCAGATGGTAGAGCGCTCGCTTAGTGTGCGAGAGGTACTGGGATCGATACCCAGCGCCTCCAGAATTTTTAACATACCTACATGCGCACCTTGCCATGCAAGTGGAATAATTCCCAACCGGCAGAGGTGTGTAGGCAGATACAAGCGAACGATTAGCATCCACAATTGCGCCGATTTCACGTAAATCCCACTGCACGTTCCCATTCTTTGCGTGCAGTCGGCTGCTACTGGTGTTGCTGGTTGTGACTGCTGATAACAGATGCCGTAGCAATCAATTCATGGAGTGAGTTGTATGTTTTGCGATAGTCTGTCTCTGACAAGGAAGCACAGGTGATATAGGTGCGAACACAGGAAGCTTGCAGCCCCTCGCTGCCTGCAGACACAGAGCAGCCACACTAGAAGAGCGGCCTAAGCCGTAGGCGAAATGTGCTCATTCGCTTTGGCGCGACGTCGAACTATAAATAAGGCTGTCACTAGCGTGAGCGTTGCGTGAGCGTCGTGTAAAGTCGGAAAAGTCATCTGCATGGGTGATTGCCAAGTTTGGGGAGCGTTTCGTAGTACGATCAGTGCAATGGGGACGCGGAAACTTGTTGTGTCCCAGTGTTTTGCAGTTGGACGACAAGAGTTTTACACAGTAGCAAAGAGCGAGGCACTGAGTTAGCATGAACAATGGAGAGCACAATGGGGCTCGAGATGTGCTTGTTACCTCAGGTGCTGTATGGTTGTGGACAAGGAGTGAAATGGACCAATTTGTGACCGCCCTTTCAATTTAAGACGTTCAAAACAGACGGAATTTGCATTCGTAATACCAGAGCATCGAAACTACTTGGAACTCTTGTGTATATGAACGTGTCCGCGCCTTTGTATTCTGGTACCTTCGCCGCTACAAACCAACCAACCATCGTGTCCGTGCACATCAGAGTCGCAAAGAATGGAGAATAGCCAGGCTTGGTCGTGTGTGTAGCTGTAGCTCAGTTGGCAGATCGTTCGCTTAGCGTGTGAACGGTCTCGGGTTCAAGCCCCGATTCCTCCATGTTTTGTGTTCAGTGCATGGTAAGTGTTGGTCGCGGCGAACATAAACGCACGCAAGAAGTTGCAAAACCAGCGTCACAGACTGATACGATGTATACTGTCATAAGGAGAGCAAGATGTAAGTGTGGGGACCGGCTGTTATCGTGGTTTTATCGAGTGCAGATCTGTCTTAGGTATCACGGCTTAACGTCATTGAAGTCTAGAGGTGGACAACACGTTCGCCTTACTCAGAGCGGTGTCTGAACTCTATTTTCGACGTTATGCGTGCCACTTTCATTGTGGCCAACTACGATTCGATACAGAATGCACGAAACCTGAAAGACACCCTCACTGATACATAGAGAGTAGTGTTTGTCTGCGGAATAATGGGAGTGCAAGGGTCTGTGACGTTGATATGACTGTATGTAGCACTACTAGTTATCGGGGGAGGGTGGGCGTAGCTCAGATGGTAGAGCGCTCGCTTAGTGTGCGAGAGGTACTGGGATCGATACCCAGCGCCTCCAGAATTTTTAACACACCTACATGCGCACCTTGCCATGCAAGTGGAATAATTCCCAACCGGCAGAGGTGTGTAGGCAGATACAAGCGAACGATTAGCATCCACAATTGCGCCGATTTCACGTAAATCCCACTGCACGTTCCCATTCTTTGCGTGCAGTCGGCTGCTACTGGTGTTGCTGGTTGTGACTGCTGATAACAGATGCCGTAGCAATCAATTCATGGAGTGAGTTGTATGTTTTGCGATAGTCTGTCTCTGACAAGGAAGCACAGGTGATATAGGTGCGAACACAGGAAGCTTGCAGCCCCTCGCTGCCTGCAGACACAGAGCAGCCACACTAGAAGAGCGGCCTAAGCCGTAGGCGAAATGTGCTCATTCGCTTTGGCGCGACGTCGAACTATAAATAAGGCTGTCACTAGCGTGAGCGTCGTGTAAAGTCGGAAAAGTTATCTGCATGGGTGATTGCCAAGTTTGGGGAGCGTTTCGTAGTACGATCAGTGCAATGGGGACGCGGAAACTTGTTGTGTCCCAGTGTTTTGCAGTTGGACGACAAGAGTTTTACACAGTGGCAAAGAGCGAGGCACTGAGTTAGCATGAACAATGGAGAGCACAATGGGGCTCGAGATGTGCTTGTTACCTCAGGTGCTGTATGGTTGTGGACAAGGAGTGAAATGGACCAATTTGTGACCGCCCTTTCAATTTAAGACGTTCAAAACAGACGGAATTTGCATTCGTAATACCAGAGCATCGAAACTACTTGGAACTCTTGTGTATATGAACGTGTCCGCGCCTTTGTATTCTGGTACCTTCGCAGCTACAAACCAACCAACCATCGTGTCCGTGCACATCAGAGTCGCAAAGAATGGAGAGTAGCCAGGCTTGGTCGTGTGTGTAGCTGTAGCTCAGTTGGCAGATCGTTCGCTTAGCGTGTGAACGGTCTCGGGTTCAAGCCCCGGTTCCTCCATGTTTTGTGGTCAGTGCATGGTAAGTGTTGGTCGCGGCGAACATAAACGCACGCAAGAAGTTGCAAAACCAGCGTCACAGACTGATACGATGTATACTGTCATAAGGAGAGCAAGATGTAAGTGTGGGGACCGGCTTTTATGGTGGTGTTATCGAGTGCAGATCTGTCTTAGGTATCACGGCTTAACGTCATTGAAGTCTAGAGGTGGACAACACGTTCGCCTTACTCAGAGCGGTGTCTGAACTCTATTTTCGACGTTATGCGTGCCACTTTCATTGTGGCCAACTACGATTCGATACAGAATGCACGAAACCTGAAAGACACCCTCACTGATACATAGAGAGTAGTGTTTGTCTGCGGAATAATGGGAGTGCAAGGGTCTGTGACGTTGATATGACTGTATGTAGCACTACTAGTTATCGGGGGAGGGTGGGCGTAGCTCAGATGGTAGAGCGCTCGCTTAGTGTGCGAGAGGTACTGGAATCGATACCCAGCGCCTCCAGAATTTTTAACACACCTACATGCGCACCTTGCCATGCAAGTGGATTAATTCCCAACAGGCAGAGGTGTGTAGGCAGATACAAGCGAACGATTAGCATCCACAATTGCGCCGATTTCACGTAAATCCCACTGCACGTTCCCATTCTTTGCGTGCAGTCGGCTGCTACTGGTGTTGCTGGTTGTGACTGCTGATAACAGATGCCGTAGCAATCAATTCATGGAGTGAGTTGTATGTTTTGCGATAGTCTGTCTCTGACAAGGAAGCACAGGTGATATAGGTGCGAACACAGGAAGCTTGCAGCCCCTCGCTGCCTGCAGACACAGAGCAGCCACACTAGAAGAGCGGCCTAAGCCGTAGGCGAAATGTGCTCATTCGCTTTAGCGCGACGTCGAACTATAAATAAGGTTGTCACTAGCGTGAGCGTTGCGTGAGCGTCGTGTAAAGTCGGAAAAGTCATCTGCATGGGTGATTGCCAAGTTTGGGGAGCGTTTCGTAGTACGATCAGTGCAATGGGGACGCGGAAACTTGTTGTGTCCCAGTGTTTTGCAGTTGGACGACAAGAGTTTTACACAGTAGCAAAGAGCGAGGCACTGAGTTGGCATGAACAATGGAGAGCACAATGGGGCTCGAGATGTGCTTGTTACCTCAGGTGCTGTGTGATTGTGGACAAGGAGTGAAATGGACCAATTTGTGACCGCCCTTTCAATTTAAGACGTTCAAAACAGACGGAATTTGCATTCGTAATACCAGAGCATCGAAACTACTTGGAACTCTTGTGTATATGAACGTGTCCGCGCCTTTGTATTCTGGTACCTTCGCCGCTACAAACCAACCAACCATCGTGTCCGTGCACATCAGAGTCGCAAAGAATGGAGAATAGCCAGGCTTGGTGGTGTGTGTATCTGTAGCTCAGTTGGCAGATCGTTCGCTTAGCGTGTGAACGGTCTCGGGTTCAAGCCCCAGCTCCTCCATGTTTTGTGTTCAGTGCATGGTAAGTGTTGGTCGCGGCGAACATAAACGCACGCAAGAAGTTGCAAAACCAGCGTCACAGACTGATATGATGTATACTGTCATAAGGAGAGCAAGATGTAAGTGTGGGGACCGGCTGTTATCGTGGTGTCATCGAGTGCAGATCTGTCTTAGGTATCACGGCTTAACGTCATTGAAGTCTAGAGGTGGACAACACGTTCGTCTTACTCAGAGCGGTGTCTGAACTCTATTTTCGACGTTATGCGTGCCACTTTCATTGTGGCCAACTACGATTCGATACAGAATGCACGAAACCTGAAAGACACCCTCACTGATACATAGAGAGTAGTGTTTGTCTGCGGAATAATGGGAGTGCAAGGGTCTGTGACGTTGATATGACTGTATGTAGCACTACTAGTTATCGGTGGGGTGGGCGTAGCTCAGATGGTAGAGCGCTCGCTTAGTGTGCGAGAGGTACTGGGATCGATACCCAGCGCCTCCAGAATTTTTAACATACCTACATGCGCACCTTGCCATGCAAGTGGAATAATTCCCAACCGGCAGAGGTGTGTAGGCAGATACAAGCGAACGATTAGCATCCACAATTGCGCCGATTTCACGTAAATCCCACTGCACGTTCCCATTCTTTGCGTGCAGTCGGCTGCTACTGGTGTTGCTGGTTGTGACTGCTGATAACAGATGCCGTAGCAATCAATTCATGGAGTGAGTTGTATGTTTTGCGATAGTCTGTCTCTGACAAGGAAGCACAGGTGATATAGGTGCGAACACAGGAAGCTTGCAGCCCCTCGCTGCCTGCAGACACAGAGCAGCCACACTAGAAGAGCGGCCTAAGCCGTAGGCGAAATGTGCTCATTCGCTTTGGCGCGACGTAGAACTATAAATAAGGCTGTCACTAGCGTGAGCGTTGCGTGAGCGTCGTGTAAAGTCGGAAAAGTCATCTGCATGGGTGATTGCCAAGTTTGGGGAGCGTTTCGTAGTACGATCAGTGCAATGGGGACGCGGAAACTTGTTGTGTCCCAGTGTTTTGCAGTTGGACGACAAGAGTTTTACACAGTAGCAAAGAGCGAGGCACTGAGTTAGCATGAACAATGGAGAGCACAATGGGGCTCGAGATGTGCTTGTTACCTCAGGTGCTGTATGGTTGTGGACAAGGAGTGAAATGGACCAATTTGTGACCGCCCTTTCAATTTAAGACGTTCAAAACAGACGGAATTTGCATTCGTAATACCAGAGCATCGAAACTACTTGGAACTCTTGTGTATATGAACGTGTCCGCGCCTTTGTATTCTGGTACCTTCGCCGCTACAAACCAACCAACCATCGTGTCCGTGCACATCAGAGTCGCAAAGAATGGAGAATAGCCAGGCTTGGTCGTGTGTGTAGCTGTAGCTCAGTTGGCAGATCGTTCGCTTAGCGTGTGAACGGTCTCGGGTTCAAGCCCCGATTCCTCCATGTTTTGTGGTCAGTGCATGGTAAGTGTTGGTCGCGGCGAACATAAACGCACGCAAGAAGTTGCAAAACCAGCGTCACAGACTGATACGATGTATACTGTCATAAGGAGAGCAAGATGTAAGTGTGGGGACCGGCTGTTATCGTGGTTTTATCGAGTGCAGATCTGTCTTAGGTATCACGGCTTAACGTCATTGAAGTCTAGAGGTGGACAACACGTTCGCCTTACTCAGAGCGGTGTCTGAACTCTATTTTCGACGTTATGCGTGCCACTTTCATTGTGGCCAACTACGATTCGATACAGAATGCACGAAACCTGAAAGACACCCTCACTGATACATAGAGAGTAGTGTTTGTCTGCGGAATAATGGGAGTGCAAGGGTCTGTGACGTTGATATGACTGTATGTAGCACTACTAGTTATCGGGGGAGGGTGGGCGTAGCTCAGATGGTAGAGCGCTCGCTTAGTGTGCGAGAGGTACTGGGATCGATACCCAGCGCCTCCAGAATTTTTAACACACCTACATGCGCACCTTGCCATGCAAGTGGAATAATTCCCAACCGGCAGAGGTGTGTAGGCAGATACAAGCGAACGATTAGCATCCACAATTGCGCCGATTTCACGTAAATCCCACTGCACGTTCCCATTCTTTGCGTGCAGTCGGCTGCTACTGGTGTTGCTGGTTGTGACTGCTGATAACAGATGCCGTAGCAATCAATTCATGGAGTGAGTTGTATGTTTTGCGATAGTCTGTCTCTGACAAGGAAGCACAGGTGATATAGGTGCGAACACAGGAAGCTTGCAGCCCCTCGCTGCCTGCAGACACAGAGCAGCCACACTAGAAGAGCGGCCTAAGCCGTAGGCGAAATGTGCTCATTCGCTTTGGCGCGACGTCGAACTATAAATAAGGCTGTCACTAGCGTGAGCGTCGTGTAAAGTCGGAAAAGTCATCTGCATGGGTGATTGCCAAGTTTGGGGAGCGTTTCGTAGTACGATCAGTGCAATGGGGACGCGGAAACTTGTTGTGTCCCAGTGTTTTGCAGTTGGACGACAAGAGTTTTACACAGTAGCAAAGAGCGAGGCACTGAGTTAGCATGAACAATGGAGAGCACAATGGGGCTCGAGATGTGCTTGTTACCTCAGGTGCTGTATGGTTGTGGACAAGGAGTGAAATGGACCAATTTGTGACCGCCCTTTCAATTTAAGACGTTCAAAACAGACGGAATTTGCATTCGTAATACCAGAGCATCGAAACTACTTGGAACTCTTGTGTATATGAACGTGTCCGCGCCTTTGTATTCTGGTACCTTCGCCGCTACAAACCAACCAACCATCGTGTCCGTGCACATCAGAGTCGCAAAGAATGGAGAATAGCCAGGCTTGGTCGTGTGTGTAGCTGTAGCTCAGTTGGCAGATCGTTCGCTTAGCGTGTGAACGGTCTCGGGTTCAAGCCCCGATTCCTCCATGTTTTGTGGTCAGTGCATGGTAAGTGTTGGTCGCGGCGAACATAAACGCACGCAAGAAGTTGCAAAACCAGCGTCACAGACTGATACGATGTATACTGTCATAAGGAGAGCAAGATGTAAGTGTGGGGACCGGCTGTTATCGTGGTTTTATCGAGTGCAGATCTGTCTTAGGTATCACGGCTTAACGTCATTGAAGTCTAGAGGTGGACAACACGTTCGCCTTACTCAGAGCGGTGTCTGAACTCTATTTTCGACGTTATGCGTGCCACTTTCATTGTGGCCAACTACGATTCGATACAGAATGCACGAAACCTGAAAGACACCCTCACTGATACATAGAGAGTAGTGTTTGTCTGCGGAATAATGGGAGTGCAAGGGTCTGTGACGTTGATATGACTGTATGTAGCACTACTAGTTATCGGGGGAGGGTGGGCGTAGCTCAGATGGTAGAGCGCTCGCTTAGTGTGCGAGAGGTACTGGGATCGATACCCAGCGCCTCCAGAATTTTTAACACACCTACATGCGCACCTTGCCATGCAAGTGGAATAATTCCCAACCGGCAGAGGTGTGTAGGCAGATACAAGCGAACGATTAGCATCCACAATTGCGCCGATTTCACGTAAATCCCACTGCACGTTCCCATTCTTTGCGTGCAGTCGGCTGCTACTGGTGTTGCTGGTTGTGACTGCTGATAACAGATGCCGTAGCAATCAATTCATGGAGTGAGTTGTATGTTTTGCGATAGTCTGTCTCTGACAAGGAAGCACAGGTGATATAGGTGCGAACACAGGAAGCTTGCAGCCCCTCGCTGCCTGCAGACACAGAGCAGCCACACTAGAAGAGCGGCCTAAGCCGTAGGCGAAATGTGCTCATTCGCTTTGGCGCGACGTCGAACTATAAATAAGGCTGTCACTAGCGTGAGCGTCGTGTAAAGTCGGAAAAGTCATCTGCATGGGTGATTGCCAAGTTTGGGGAGCGTTTCGTAGTACGATCAGTGCAATGGGGACGCGGAAACTTGTTGTGTCCCAGTGTTTTGCAGTTGGACGACAAGAGTTTTACACAGTAGCAAAGAGCGAGGCACTGAGTTAGCATGAACAATGGAGAGCACAATGGGGCTCGAGATGTGCTTGTTACCTCAGGTGCTGTATGGTTGTGGACAAGGAGTGAAATGGACCAATTTGTGACCGCCCTTTCAATTTAAGACGTTCAAAACAGACGGAATTTGCATTCGTAATACCAGAGCATCGAAACTACTTGGAACTCTTGTGTATATGAACGTGTCCGCGCCTTTGTATTCTGGTACCTTCGCAGCTACAAACCAACCAACCATCGTGTCCGTGCACATCAGAGTCGCAAAGAATGGAGAGTAGCCAGGCTTGGTCGTGTGTGTAGCTGTAGCTCAGTTGGCAGATCGTTCGCTTAGCGTGTGAACGGTCTCGGGTTCAAGCCCCGGTTCCTCCATGTTTTGTGGTCAGTGCATGGTAAGTGTTGGTCGCGGCGAACATAAACGCACGCAAGAAGTTGCAAAACCAGCGTCACAGACTGATACGATGTATACTGTCATAAGGAGAGCAAGATGTAAGTGTGGGGACCGGCTTTTATGGTGGTGTTATCGAGTGCAGATCTGTCTTAGGTATCACGGCTTAACGTCATTGAAGTCTAGAGGTGGACAACACGTTCGCCTTACTCAGAGCGGTGTCTGAACTCTATTTTCGACGTTATGCGTGCCACTTTCATTGTGGCCAACTACGATTCGATACAGAATGCACGAAACCTGAAAGACACCCTCACTGATACATAGAGAGTAGTGTTTGTCTGCGGAATAATGGGAGTGCAAGGGTCTGTGACGTTGATATGACTGTATGTAGCACTACTAGTTATCGGGGGAGGGTGGGCGTAGCTCAGATGGTAGAGCGCTCGCTTAGTGTGCGAGAGGTACTGGAATCGATACCCAGCGCCTCCAGAATTTTTAACACACCTACATGCGCACCTTGCCATGCAAGTGGATTAATTCCCAACAGGCAGAGGTGTGTAGGCAGATACAAGCGAACGATTAGCATCCACAATTGCGCCGATTTCACGTAAATCCCACTGCACGTTCCCATTCTTTGCGTGCAGTCGGCTGCTACTGGTGTTGCTGGTTGTGACTGCTGATAACAGATGCCGTAGCAATCAATTCATGGAGTGAGTTGTATGTTTTGCGATAGTCTGTCTCTGACAAGGAAGCACAGGTGATATAGGTGCGAACACAGGAAGCTTGCAGCCCCTCGCTGCCTGCAGACACAGAGCAGCCACACTAGAAGAGCGGCCTAAGCCGTAGGCGAAATGTGCTCATTCGCTTTAGCGCGACGTCGAACTATAAATAAGGTTGTCACTAGCGTGAGCGTTGCGTGAGCGTCGTGTAAAGTCGGAAAAGTCATCTGCATGGGTGATTGCCAAGTTTGGGGAGCGTTTCGTAGTACGATCAGTGCAATGGGGACGCGGAAACTTGTTGTGTCCCAGTGTTTTGCAGTTGGACGACAAGAGTTTTACACAGTAGCAAAGAGCGAGGCACTGAGTTGGCATGAACAATGGAGAGCACAATGGGGCTCGAGATGTGCTTGTTACCTCAGGTGCTGTGTGATTGTGGACAAGGAGTGAAATGGACCAATTTGTGACCGCCCTTTCAATTTAAGACGTTCAAAACAGACGGAATTTGCATTCGTAATACCAGAGCATCGAAACTACTTGGAACTCTTGTGTATATGAACGTGTCCGCGCCTTTGTATTCTGGTACCTTCGCCGCTACAAACCAACCAACCATCGTGTCCGTGCACATCAGAGTCGCAAAGAATGGAGAATAGCCAGGCTTGGTGGTGTGTGTATCTGTAGCTCAGTTGGCAGATCGTTCGCTTAGCGTGTGAACGGTCTCGGGTTCAAGCCCCAGCTCCTCCATGTTTTGTGTTCAGTGCATGGTAAGTGTTGGTCGCGGCGAACATAAACGCACGCAAGAAGTTGCAAAACCAGCGTCACAGACTGATATGATGTATACTGTCATAAGGAGAGCAAGATGTAAGTGTGGGGACCGGCTGTTATCGTGGTGTCATCGAGTGCAGATCTGTCTTAGGTATCACGGCTTAACGTCATTGAAGTCTAGAGGTGGACAACACGTTCGTCTTACTCAGAGCGGTGTCTGAACTCTATTTTCGACGTTATGCGTGCCACTTTCATTGTGGCCAACTACGATTCGATACAGAATGCACGAAACCTGAAAGACACCCTCACTGATACATAGAGAGTAGTGTTTGTCTGCGGAATAATGGGAGTGCAAGGGTCTGTGACGTTGATATGACTGTATGTAGCACTACTAGTTATCGGTGGGGTGGGCGTAGCTCAGATGGTAGAGCGCTCGCTTAGCGTGTGAGAGGTACTGGGATCGATACCCAGCGCCTCCAGAATTTTTAACGATCCTACATGAGCACCTTGCCATGCAAGTGGAATAATTCCCAACCGGCAGAGGTGTGTAGGCAGATACAAGCGAACGATTAGCATCCACAATTGCACCGATTTCACGTAAATCCCTCTGCACGTTCCCATTCTTTGCGTGCAGTCGGCTGCTACTGGTGTTGCTGGTTGTGACTGCTGATAACAGATGCCGTAGCAATCAATTCATGGAGTGAGTTGTATGTTTTGCGATAGTCTGTCTCTGACAAGGAAGCACAGGTGATATAGGTGCGAACACAGGAAGCTTGCAGCCCCTCGCTGCCTGCAGACACAGAGCAGCCACACTAGAAGAGCGGCCTAAGCCGTAGGCGAAATGTGCTCATTCGCTTTGGCGCGACGTCGGACTATAAATAAGGCTGTCACTAGCGTGAGCGTCGTGTAAAGTCGGAAAAGTCATCTGCATGGGTGATTGCCAAGTTTGGGGAGCGTTTCGTAGTACGATCAGTGCAATGGGGACGCGGAAACTTGTTGTGTCCCAGTGTTTTGCAGTTGGACGACAAGAGTTTTACACAGTAGCAAAGAGCGAGGCACTGAGTTGGCATGAACAATGGAGAGCACAATGGGGCTCGAGATGTGCTTGTTACCTCAGGTGCTGTGTGATTGTGGACAAGGAGTGAAATGGACCAATTTGTGACCGCCCTTTCAATTTAAGACGTTCAAAACAGACGGAATTTGCATTCGTAATACCAGAGCATCGAAACTACTTGGAACTCTTGTGTATATGAACGTGTCCGCGCCTTTGTATTCTGGTACCTTCGCCGCTACAAACCAACCAACCATCGTGTCCGTGCACATCAGAGTCGCAAAGAATGGAGAATAGCCAGGCTTGGTGGTGTGTGTATCTGTAGCTCAGTTGGCAGATCGTTCGCTTAGCGTGTGAACGGTCTCGGGTTCAAGCCCCAGCTCCTCCATGTTTTGTGTTCAGTGCATGGTAAGTGTTGGTCGCGGCGAACATAAACGCACGCAAGAAGTTGCAAAACCAGCGTCACAGACTGATATGATGTATACTGTCATAAGGAGAGCAAGATGTAAGTGTGGGGACCGGCTGTTATCGTGGTGTCATCGAGTGCAGATCTGTCTTAGGTATCACGGCTTAACGTCATTGAAGTCTAGAGGTGGACAACACGTTCGTCTTACTCAGAGCGGTGTCTGAACTCTATTTTCGACGTTATGCGTGCCACTTTCATTGTGGCCAACTACGATTCGATACAGAATGCACGAAACCTGAAAGACACCCTCACTGATACATAGAGAGTAGTGTTTGTCTGCGGAATAATGGGAGTGCAAGGGTCTGTGACGTTGATATGACTGTATGTAGCACTACTAGCTATCGGGGGGGTTGGCGTAGCTCAGATGGTAGAGCGCTCGCTTAGCGTGTGAGAGGTACTGGGATCGATACCCAGCGCCTCCAGAATTTTTAACGCACCTACATGAGCACCTTGCCATGCAAGTGGAATAATTCCCAACCGGCAGAGGTGTGTAGGCAGATACAAGCGAACGATTAGCATCCACAATTGCACCGATTTCACGTAAATCCCTCTGCACGTTCCCATTCTTTGCGTGCAGTCGGCTGCTACTGGTGTTGCTGGTTGTGACTGCTGATAACAGATGCCGTAGCAATCAATTCATGGAGTGAGTTGTATGTTTTGCGATAGTCTGTCTCTGACAAGGAAGCACAGGTGATATAGGTGCGAACACAGGAAGCTTGCAGCCCCTCGCTGCCTGCAGACACAGAGCAGCCACACTAGAAGAGCGGCCTAAGCCGTAGGCGAAATGTGCTCATTCGCTTTGGCGCGACGTCGAACTATAAATAAGGCTGTCACTAGCGTGAGCGTTGCGTGAGCGTCGTGTAAAGTCGGAAAAGTCATCTGCATGGGTGATTGCCAAGTTTGGGGAGCGTTTCGTAGTACGATCAGTGCAATGGGGACGCGGAAACTTGTTGTGTCCCAGTGTTTTGCAGTTGGACGACAAGAGTTTTACACAGTAGCAAAGAGCGAGGCACTGAGTTGGCATGAACAATGGAGAGCACAATGGGGCTCGAGATGTGCTTGTTACCTCAGGTGCTGTGTGATTGTGGACAAGGAGTGGAATGGACCAATTTGTGACCGCCCTTTCAATTTAAGACGTTCAAAACAGACGGAATTTGCATTCGTAATACCAGAGCATCGAAACTACTTGGAACTCTTGTGTATATGAACGTGTCCGCGCCTTTGTATTCTGGTACCTTCGCCGCTACAAACCAACCAACCATCGTGTCCGTGCACATCAGAGTCGCAAAGAATGGAGAATAGCCAGGCTTGGTCGTGTGTGTAGCTGTAGCTCAGTTGGCAGATCGTTCGCTTAGCGTGTGAACGGTCTCGGGTTCAAGCCCCGGCTCCTCCATGTTTTGTGTTCAGTGCATGGTAAGTGTTGGTCGCGGCGAACATAAACGCACGCAAGAAGTTGCAAAACCAGCGTCACAGACTGATATGATGTATACTGTCATAAGGAGAGCAAGATGTAAGTGTGGGGACCGGCTGTTATCGTGGTGTCATCCGGTGCAGATCTGCCTTAGGTATCACGGCTTAACGTCATTGAAGTCTAGAGGTGGACAACACGTTCGTCTTACTCAGAGCGGTGTCTGAACTCTATTTTCGACGTTATGCGTGCCACTTTCATTGTGGCCAACTACGATTCGATACAGAATGCACGAAACCTGAAAGACACCCTCACTGATACATAGAGAGTAGTGTTTGTCTGCGGAATAATGGGAGTGCAAGGGTCTGTGACGTTGATATGACTGTATGTAGCACTACTAGTTATCGGTGGGGTGGGCGTAGCTCAGATGGTAGAGCGCTCGCTTAGCGTGTGAGAGGTACTGGGATCGATACCCAGCGCCTCCAGAATTTTTAACGCACCTACATGAGCACCTTGCCATGCAAGTGGAATAATTCCCAACCGGCAGAGGTGTGTAGGCAGATACAAGCGAACGATTAGCATCCACAATTGCACCGATTTCACGTAAATCCCTCTGCACGTTCCCATTCTTTGCGTGCAGTCGGCTGCTACTGGTGTTGCTGGTTGTGACTGCTGATAACAGATGCCGTAGCAATCAATTCATGGAGTGAGTTGTATGTTTTGCGATAGTCTGTCTCTGACAAGGAAGCACAGGTGATATAGGTGCGAACACAGGAAGCTTGCAGCCCCTCGCTGCCTGCAGACACAGAGCAGCCACACTAGAAGAGCGGCCTAAGCCGTAGGCGAAATGTGCTCATTCGCTTTGGCGCGACGTCGAACTATAAATAAGGCTGTCACTAGCGTGAGCGTCGTGTAAAGTCGGAAAAGTCATCTGCATGGGTGATTGCCAAGTTTGGGGAGCGTTTCGTAGTACGATCAGTGCAATGGGGACGCGGAAACTTGTTGTGTCCCAGTGTTTTGCAGTTGGACGACAAGAGTTTTACACAGTAGCAAAGAGCGAGGCACTGAGTTGGCATGAACAATGGAGAGCACAATGGGGCTCGAGATGTGCTTGTTACCTCAGGTGCTGTGTGATTGTGGACAAGGAGTGAAATGGACCAATTTGTGACCGCCCTTTCAATTTAAGACGTTCAAAACAGACGGAATTTGCATTCGTAATACCAGAGCATCGAAACTACTTGGAACTCTTGTGTATATGAACGTGTCCGCGCCTTTGTATTCTGGTACCTTCGCCGCTACAAACCAACCAACCATCGTGTCCGTGCACATCAGAGTCGCAAAGAATGGAGAATAGCCAGGCTTGGTGGTGTGTGTATCTGTAGCTCAGTTGGCAGATCGTTCGCTTAGCGTGTGAACGGTCTCGGGTTCAAGCCCCAGCTCCTCCATGTTTTGTGTTCAGTGCATGGTAAGTGTTGGTCGCGGCGAACATAAACGCACGCAAGAAGTTGCAAAACCAGCGTCACAGACTGATATGATGTATACTGTCATAAGGAGAGCAAGATGTAAGTGTGGGGACCGGCTGTTATCGTGGTGTCATCGAGTGCAGATCTGTCTTAGGTATCACGGCTTAACGTCATTGAAGTCTAGAGGTGGACAACACGTTCGTCTTACTCAGAGCGGTGTCTGAACTCTATTTTCGACGTTATGCGTGCCACTTTCATTGTGGCCAACTACGATTCGATACAGAATGCACGAAACCTGAAAGACACCCTCACTGATACATAGAGAGTAGTGTTTGTCTGCGGAATAATGGGAGTGCAAGGGTCTGTGACGTTGATATGACTGTATGTAGCACTACTAGTTATCGGGGGGGTGGGCGTAGCTCAGATGGTAGAGCGCTCGCTTAGCGTGTGAGAGGTACTGGGATCGATACCCAGCGCCTCCAGAATTTTTAACGCACCTACATGAGCACCTTGCCATGCAAGTGGAATAATTCCCAACCGGCAGAGGTGTGTAGGCAGATACAAGCGAACGATTAGCATCCACAATTGCACCGATTTCACGTAAATCCCTCTGCACGTTCCCATTCTTTGCGTGCAGTCGGCTGCTACTGGTGTTGCTGGTTGTGACTGCTGATAACAGATGCCGTAGCAATCAATTCATGGAGTGAGTTGTATGTTTTGCGATAGTCTGTCTCTGACAAGGAAGCACAGGTGATATAGGTGCGAACACAGGAAGCTTGCAGCCCCTCGCTGCCTGCAGACACAGAGCAGCCACACTAGAAGAGCGGCCTAAGCCGTAGGCGAAATGTGCTCATTCGCTTTGGCGCGACGTCGAACTATAAATAAGGCTGTCACTAGCGTGAGCGTTGCGTGAGCGTCGTGTAAAGTCGGAAAAGTCATCTGCATGGGTGATTGCCAAGTTTGGGGAGCGTTTCGTAGTACGATCAGTGCAATGGGGACGCGGAAACTTGTTGTGTCCCAGTGTTTTGCAGTTGGACGACAAGAGTTTTACACAGTAGCAAAGAGCGAGGCACTGAGTTGGCATGAACAATGGAGAGCACAATGGGGCTCGAGATGTGCTTGTTACCTCAGGTGCTGTGTGATTGTGGACAAGGAGTGAAATGGACCAATTTGTGACCGCCCTTTCAATTTAAGACGTTCAAAACAGACGGAATTTGCATTCGTAATACCAGAGCATCGAAACTACTTGGAACTCTTGTGTATATGAACGTGTCCGCGCCTTTGTATTCTGGTACCTTCGCCGCTACAAACCAACCAACCATCGTGTCCGTGCACATCAGAGTCGCAAAGAATGGAGAATAGCCAGGCTTGGTGGTGTGTGTAGCTGTAGCTCAGTTGGCAGATCGTTCGCTTAGCGTGTGAACGGTCTCGGGTTCAAGCCCCGGCTCCTCCATGTTTTTGTGTTCAGTGCATGGTAAGTGTTGGTCGCGGCGAACATAAACGCACGCAAGAAGTTGCAAAACCAGCGTCACAGACTGATATGATGTATACTGTCATAAGGAGAGCAAGATGTAAGTGTGGGGACCGGCTGTTATCGTGGTGTCATCCGGTGCAGATCTGCCTTAGGTATCACGGCTTAACGTCATTGAAGTCTAGAGGTGGACAACACGTTCGTCTTACTCAGAGCGGTGTCTGAACTCTATTTTCGACGTTATGCGTGCCACTTTCATTGTGGCCAACTACGATTCGATACAGAATGCACGAAACCTGAAAGACACCCTCACTGATACATAGAGAGTAGTGTTTGTCTGCGGAATAATGGGAGTGCAAGGGTCTGTGACGTTGATATGACTGTATGTAGCACTAGTAGTTATCAGGGGGGGTGGGCGTAGCTCAGATGGTAGAGCGCTCGCTTAGCGTCTGAGAGTTATTGGGATCGATACCCAGCGCCTCCAGAATTTTTAACGCACCTACATGAGCACCTTGCCATGCAAGTGGAATAATTCCCAACCGGCAGAGGTGTGTAGGCAGATACAAGCGAACGATTAGCATCCACAATTGCACCGATTTCACGTAAATCCCTCTGCACGTTCCCATTCTTTGCGTGCAGTCGGCTGCTACTGGTGTTGCTGGTTGTGACTGCTGATAACAGATGCCGTAGCAATCAATTCATGGAGTGAGTTGTATGTTTTGCGATAGTCTGTCTCTGACAAGGAAGCACAGGTGATATAGGTGCGAACACAGGAAGCTTGCAGCCCCTCGCTGCCTGCAGACACAGAGCAGCCACACTAGAAGAGCGGCCTAAGCCGTAGGCGAAATGTGCTCATTCGCTTTGGCGCGACGTCGAACTATAAATAAGGCTGTCACTAGCGTGAGCGTCGTGTAAAGTCGGAAAAGTCATCTGCATGGGTGATTGCCAAGTTTGGGGGGCGTTTCGTAGTACGATCAGTGCAATGGGGACGCGGAAACTTGTTGTGTCCCAGTGTTTTGCAGTTGGACGACAAGAGTTTTACACAGTAGCAAAGAGCGAGGCACTGAGTTGGCATGAACAATGGAGAGCACAATGGGGCTCGAGATGTGCTTGTTACCTCAGGTGCTGTGTGATTGTGGACAAGGAGTGAAATGGACCAATTTGTGACCGCCCTTTCAATTTAAGACGTTCAAAACAGACGGAATTTGCATTCGTAATACCAGCGCATCGAAACTACTTGGAACTCTTGTGTATATGAACGTGTCCGCGCCTTTGTATTCTGGTACCTTCGCCGCTACAAACCAACCAACCATCGTGTCCGTGCACATCAGAGTCGCAAAGAATGGAGAATAGCCAGGCTTGGTCGTGTGTGTAGCTGTAGCTCAGTTGGCAGATCGTTCGCTTAGCGTGTGAACGGTCTCGGGTTCAAGCCCCGGCTCCTCCATGTTTTGTGTTCAGTGCATGGTAAGTGTTGGTCGCGGCGAACATAAACGCACGCAAGAAGTTGCAAAACCAGCGTCACAGACTGATATGATGTATACTGTCATAAGGAGAGCAAGATGTAAGTGTGGGGACCGGCTGTTATCGTGGTGTCATCGAGTGCAGATCTGTCTTAGGTATCACGGCTTAACGTCATTGAAGTCTAGAGGTGGACAACACGTTCGTCTTACTCAGAGCGGTGTCTGAACTCTATTTTCGACGTTATGCGTGCCACTTTCATTGTGGCCAACTACGATTCGATACAGAATGCACGAAACCTGAAAGACACCCTCACTGATACATAGAGAGTAGTGTTTGTCTGCGGAATAATGGGAGTGCAAGGGTCTGTGACGTTGATATGACTGTATGTAGCACTACTAGTTATCGGGGGGGTGGGCGTAGCTCAGATGGTAGAGCGCTCGCTTAGCGTGTGAGAGGTACTGGGATCGATACCCAGCGCCTCCAGAATTTTTGACGCACCTACATGAGCACCTTGCCATGCAAGTGGAATAATTCCCAACCGGCAGAGGTGTGTAGGCAGATACAAGCGAACGATTAGCATCCACAATTGCACCGATTTCACGTAAATCCCTCTGCACGTTCCCATTCTTTGCGTGCAGTCGGCTGCTACTGGTGTTGCTGGTTGTGACTGCTGATAACAGATGCCGTAGCAATCAATTCATGGAGTGAGTTGTATGTTTTGCGATAGTCTGTCTCTGACAAGGAAGCACAGGTGATATAGGTGCGAACACAGGAAGCTTGCAGCCCCTCGCTGCCTGCAGACACAGAGCAGCCACACTAGAAGAGCGGCCTAAGCCGTAGGCGAAATGTGCTCATTCGCTTTGGCGCGACGTCGAACTATAAATAAGGCTGTCACTAGCGTGAGCGTTGCGTGAGCGTCGTGTAAAGTCGGAAAAGTCATCTGCATGGGTGATTGCCAAGTTTGGGGAGCGTTTCGTAGTACGATCAGTGCAATGGGGACGCGGAAACTTGTTGTGTCCCAGTGTTTTGCAGTTGGACGACAAGAGTTTTACACAGTAGCAAAGAGCGAGGCACTGAGTTGGCATGAACAATGGAGAGCACCATGGGGCTCGAGATGTGCTTGTTACCTCAGGTGCTGTGTGATTGTGGACAAGGAGTGAAGTGGACCAATTTGTGACCGCCCTTTCAATTTAAGACGTTCAAAACAGACGGAATTTGCATTCGTAATACCAGAGCATCGAAACTACTTGGAACTCTTGTGTATATGAACGTGTCCGCGCCTTTGTATTCTGGTACCTTCGCCGCTACAAACGAACCAACCATCGTGTCCGTGCACATCAGAGTCGCAAAGAATGGAGAATAGCCAGGCTTGGTCGTGTGTGTAGCTGTAGCTCAGTTGGCAGATCGTTCGCTTAGCGTGTGAACGGTCTCGGGTTCAAGCCCCGGCTCCTCCATGTTTTGTGTTCAGTGCATGGTAAGTGTTGGTCGCGGCGAACATAAACGCACGCAAGAAGTTGCAAAACCAGCGTCACAGACTGATATGATGTATACTGTCATAAGGAGAGCAAGATGTAAGTGTGGGGACCGGCTGTTATCGTGGTGTCATCGAGTGCAGATCTGTCTTAGGTATCACGGCTTAACGTCATTGAAGTCTAGAGGTGGACAACACGTTCGTCTTACTCAGAGCGGTGTCTGAACGCTATTTTCGACGTTATGCGTGCCACTTTCATTGTGGCCAACTACGATTCGATACAGAATGCACGAAACCTGAAAGACACCCTCACTGATACATAGAGAGTAGTGTTTGTCTGCGGAATATTGGGAGTGCAAGGGTCTGTGACGTTGATATGACTGTATGTAGCACTACTAGTTATCGGGGGGTGGGCGTAGCTCAGATGGTAGAGCGCTCGCTTAGCGTGTGAGAGGTACTGGGATCGATACCCATCGCCTCCAGAATTTTTAACGCACCTACATGAGCACCTTGCCATGCAAGTGGAATAATTCCCAACCGGCAGAGGTGTGTAGGCAGATACAAGCGAACGATTAGCATCCACAATTGCACCGATTTCACGTAAATCCCTCTGCACGTTCCCATTCTTTGCGTGCAGTCGGCTGCTACTGGTGTTGCTGGTTGTGACTGCTGATAACAGATGCCGTAGCAATCAATTCATGGAGTGAGTTGTATGTTTTGCGATAGTCTGTCTCTGACAAGGAAGCACAGGTGATATATGTGCGAACACAGGAAGCTTGCAGCCCCTCGCTGCCTGCAGACACAGAGCAGCCACACTAGAAGAGCTGCCTAAGCCGTAGGCGAAATGTGCTCATTCGCTTTGGCGCGACGTCGAACTATAAATAAGGCTGTCACTAGCGTGAGCGTTGCGTGAGCGTCGTGTAAAGTCGGAAAAGTCATCTGCATGGGTGATTGCCAAGTTTGGGGAGCGTTTCGTAGTACGATCAGTGCAATGGGGACGCGGAAACTTGTTGTGTCCCAGTGTTTTGCAGTTGGACGACAAGAGTTTTACACAGTAGCAAAGAGCGAGGCACTGAGTTGGCATGAACAATGGAGAGCACAATGGGGCTCGAGATGTGCTTGTTACCTCAGGTGCTGTGTGATTGTGGACAAGGAGTGAAATGGACCAATTTGTGACCGCCCTTTCAATTTAAGACGTTCAAAACAGACGGAATTTGCATTCGTAATACCAGAGCATCGAAACTACTTGGAACTCTTGTGTATATGAACGTGTCCGCGCCTTTGTATTCTGGTACCTTCGCCGCTACAAACCAACCAACCATCGTGTCCGTGCACATCAGAGTCGCAAAGAATGGAGAATAGCCAGGCTTGGTCGTGTGTGTAGCTGTAGCTCAGTTGGCAGATCGTTCGCTTAGCGTGTGAACGGTCTCGGGTTCAAGCCCCGGCTCCTCCATGTTTTGTGTTCAGTGCATGGTAAGTGTTGGTCGCGGCGAACATAAACGCACGCAAGAAGTTGCAAAACCAGCGTCACAGACTGATATGATGTATACTGTCATAAGGAGTGCAAGATGTAAGGGTGGGGACCGGCTGTTATCGTGGTGTCATCGAGTGCAGATCTGTCTTAGGTATCACGGCTTAACGTCATTGAAGTCTAGAGGTGGACAACACGTTCGTCTTACTCAGAGCGGTGTCTGAACTCTATTTTCGACGTTATGCGTGCCACTTTCATTGTGGCCAACTACGATTCGATACAGAATGCACGAAACCTGAAAGACACCCTCACTGATACATAGAGAGTAGTGTTTGTCTGCGGAATAATGGGAGTGCAAGGGTCTGTGACGTTGATATGACTGTATGTAGCACTGCTAGTTATCGGGGGGGGTGGGCGTAGCTCAGATGGTAGAGCGCTCGCTTAGCGTGTGAGAGGTACTGGGATCGATACCCAGCGCCTCCAGAATTTTTAACGCACCTACATGAGCACCTTGCCATGCAAGTGGAATAATTCCCAACCGGCAGAGGTGTGTAGGCAGATACAAGCGAACGATTAGCATCCACAATTGCACCGATTTCACGTAAATCCCTCTGCACGTTCCCATTCTTTGCGTGCAGTCGGCTGCTACTGGTGTTGCTGGTTGTGACTGCTGATAACAGATGCCGTAGCAATCAATTCATGGAGTGAGTTGTATGTTTTGCAATAGTCTGTCTCTGACAAGGAAGCACTGGTGATATAGGTGCGAACACAGGAAGCTTGCAGCACCTCGCTGCCTGCAGACACAGAGCAGCCACACTAGAAGAGCGGCCTAAGCCGTAGGCGAAATGTGCTCATTCGCTTTGGCGCGACGTCGAACTATAAATAAGGCTGTCACTAGCGTGAGCGTTGCGTGAGCGTCGTGTAAAGTCGGAAAAGTCATCTGCATGGGTGATTGCCAAGTTTGGGGAGCGTTTCGTAGTACGATCAGTGCAATGGGGACGCGGAAACTTGTTGTGTCCCAGTGTTTTGCAGTTGGACGACAAGAGTTTTACACAGTAGCAAAGAGCGAGGCACTGAGTTGGCATGAACAATGGAGAGCACAATGGGGCTCGAGATGTGCTTGTTACCTCAGGTGCTGTGTGATTGTGGACAAGGAGTGAAATGCACCAATTTGTGACCGCCCTTTCAATTTAAGACGTTCAAAACAGACGGAATTTGCATTCGTGATACCAGAGCATCGAAACTACTTGGAACTCTTGTGTATATGAACGTGTCCGCGCCTTTGTATTCTGGTACCTTCGCCGCTACAAACGAACCAACCATCGTGTCCGTGCACATCAGAGTCGCAAAGAATGGAGAATAGCCAGGCTTGGTCGTGTGTGTAGCTGTAGCTCAGTTGGCAGATCGTTCGCTTAGCGTGTGAACGGTCTCGGGTTCAAGCCCCGGCCCCTCCATGTTTTGTGTTCAGTGCATGGTAAGTGTTGGTCGCGGCGAACATAAACGCACGCAAGAAGTTGCAAAACCAGCGTCACAGACTGATATGATGTATACTGTCATAAGGAGAGCAAGATGTAAGTGTGGGGACCGGCTGTTATCGTGGTGTCATCGAGTGCAGATCTGTCTTAGGTATCACGGCTTAACGTCATTGAAGTCTAGAGGTGGACAACACGTTCGTCTTACTCAGAGCGGTGTCTGAACTCTATTTTCGACGTTATGCGTGCCACTTTCATTGTGGCCAACTACGATTCGATACAGAATGCACGAAACCTGAAAGACACCCTCACTGATACATAGAGAGTAGTGTTTGTCTGCGGAATAATGGGAGTGCAAGGGTCTGTGACGTTGATATGACTGTATGTAGCACTTCTAGTTATCGGGGCGGTGGGCGTAGCTCAGATGGTAGAGCGCTCGCTTAGCGTGTGAGAGGTACTGGGATCGATACCCAGCGCCTCCAGAATTTTTAACGCACCTACATGAGCATCTTGCCATGCAAGTGGAATAATTCCCAACCGGCAGAGGTGTGTAGGCAGATACAAGCGAACGATTAGCATCCACAATTGTACCGATTTCACGTAAATCCCTCTGCACGTTCCCATTCTTTGCGTGCAGTCGGCTGCTACTGGTGTTGCTGGTTGTGACTGCTGATAACAGATGCCGTAGCAATCAATTCATGGAGTGAGTTGTATGTTTTGCGATAGTCTGTCTCTGACAAGGAAGCACAGGTGATATAGGTGCGAACACAGGAAGCTTGCAGCCCCTCGCTGCCTGCAGACACAGAGCAGCCACACTAGAAGAGCGGCCTAAGCCGTAGGCGAAATGTGCTCATTCGCTTTGGCGCGACGTCGAACTATAAATAAGGCTGTCACTAGCGTGAGCGTTGCGTGAGCGTCGTGTAAAGTCGGAAAAGTCATCTGCATGGGTGATTGCCAAGTTTGGGGAGCGTTTCGTAGTACGATCAGTGCAATGGGGACGCGGAAACTTGTTGTGTCCCAGTGTTTTGCAGTTGGACGACAAGAGTTTTACACAGTAGCAAAGAGCGAGGCACTGAGTTGGCATGAACAATGGAGAGCACAATGGGGCTCGAGATGTGCTTGTTACCTCAGGTGCTGTGTGATTGTGGACAAGGAGTGAAATGGACCAATTTGTGACCGCCCTTTCAATTTAAGACGTTCAAAACAGACGGAATTTGCATTCGTAATACCAGAGCATCGAAACTACTTGGAACTCTTGTGTATATGAACGTGTCCGCGCCTTTGTATTCTGGTACCTTCGCCGCTACAAACCAACCAACCATCGTGTCCGTGCACATCAGAGTCGCAAAGAATGGAGAATAGCCAGGCTTGGTCGTGTGTGTAGCTGTAGCTCAGTTGGCAGATCGTTCGCTTAGCGTGTGAACGGTCTCGGGTTCAAGCCCCGGCTCCTCCATGTTTTGTGTTCAGTGCATGGTAAGTGTTGGTCGCGGCGAACATAAACGCACGCAAGAAGTTGCAAAACCAGCGTCACAGACTGATATGATGTATACTGTCATAAGGAGAGCAAGATGTAAGTGTGGGGACCGGCTGTTATCGTGGTGTCATCGAGTGCAGATCTGTCTTAGGTATCACGGCTTAACGTCATTGAAGTCTAGAGGTGGACAACACGTTCGTCTTACTCAGAGCGGTGTCTGAACTCTATTTTCGACGTTATGCGTGCCACTTTCATTGTGGCCAACTACGATTCGATACAGAATGCACGAAACCTGAAAGACACCCTCACTGATACATAGAGAGTAGTGTTTGTCTGCGGAATAATGGGAGTGCAAGGGTCTGTGACGTTGATATGACTGTATGTAGCACTTCTAGTTATCGGGGCGGTGGGCGTAGCTCAGATGGTAGAGCGCTCGCTTAGCGTGTGAGAGGTACTGGGATCGATACCCAGCGCCTCCAGAATTTTTAACGCACCTACATGAGCATCTTGCCATGCAAGTGGAATAATTCCCAACCGGCAGAGGTGTGTAGGCAGATACAAGCGAACGATTAGCATCCACAATTGTACCGATTTCACGTAAATCCCTCTGCACGTTCCCATTCTTTGCGTGCAGTCGGCTGCTACTGGTGTTGCTGGTTGTGACTGCTGATAACAGATGCCGTAGCAATCAATTCATGGAGTGAGTTGTATGTTTTGCGATAGTCTGTCTCTGACAAGGAAGCACAGGTGATATAGGTGCGAACACAGGAAGCTTGCAGCCCCTCGCTGCCTGCAGACACAGAGCAGCCACACTAGAAGAGCGGCCTAAGCCGTAGGCGAAATGTGCTCATTCGCTTTGGCGCGACGTCGAACTATAAATAAGGCTGTCACTAGCGTGAGCGTTGCGTGAGCGTCGTGTAAAGTCGGAAAAGTCATCTGCATGGGTGATTGCCAAGTTTGGGGAGCGTTTCGTAGTACGATCAGTGCAATGGGGACGCGGAAACTTGTTGTGTCCCAGTGTTTTGCAGTTGGACGACAAGAGTTTTACACAGTAGCAAAGAGCGAGGCACTGAGTTGGCATGAACAATGGAGAGCACAATGGGGCTCGAGATGTGCTTGTTACCTCAGGTGCTGTGTGATTGTGGACAAGGAGTGAAATGGACCAATTTGTGACCGCCCTTTCAATTTAAGACGTTCAAAACAGACGGAATTTGCATTCGTAATACCAGAGCATCGAAACTACTTGGAACTCTTGTGTATATGAACGTGTCCGCGCCTTTGTATTCTGGTACCTTCGCCGCTACAAACCAACCAACCATCGTGTCCGTGCACATCAGAGTCGCAAAGAATGGAGAATAGCCAGGCTTGGTCGTGTGTGTAGCTGTAGCTCAGTTGGCAGATCGTTCGCTTAGCGTGTGAACGGTCTCGGGTTCAAGCCCCGGCTCCTCCATGTTTTGTGTTCAGTGCATGGTAAGTGTTGGTCGCGGCGAACATAAACGCACGCAAGAAGTTGCAAAACCAGCGTCACAGACTGATATGATGTATACTGTCATAAGGAGAGCAAGATGTAAGTGTGGGGACCGGCTGTTATCGTGGTGCATCGAGTGCAGATCTGTCTTAGGTATCACGGCTTAACGTCATTGAAGTCTAGAGGTGGACAACACGTTCGTCTTACTCAGAGCGGTGTCTGAACTCTATTTTCGACGTTATGCGTGCCACTTTCATTGTGGCCAACTACGATTCGATACAGAATGCACGAAACCTGAAAGACACCCTCACTGATACATAGAGAGTAGTGTTTGTCTGCGGAATAATGGGAGTGCAAGGGTCTGTGACGTTGATATGACTGTATGTAGCACTAGTAGTTATCGGGGGGGTGGGCGTAGCTCAGATGGTAGAGCGCTCGCTTAGCGTGTGAGAGGTACTGGGATCGATACCCAGCGCCTCCAGAATTTTTAACGCACCTACATGAGCATCTTGCCATGCAAGTGGAATAATTCCCAACCAGCAGAGGTGTGTAGGCAGATACAAGCGAACGATTAGCATCCACAATTGCACCGATTTCACGTAAATCCCTCTGCACGTTCCCATTCTTTGCGTGCAGTCGGCTGCTACTGGTGTTGCTGGTTGTGACTGCTGATAACAGATGCCGTAGCAATCAATTCATGGAGTGAGTTGTATGTTTTGCGATAGTCTGTCTCTGACAAGGAAGCACAGGTGATATAGGTGCGAACACAGGAAGCTTGCAGCCCCTCGCTGCCTGCAGACACAGAGCAGCCACACTAGAAGAGCGGCCTAAGCCGTAGGCGAAATGTGCTCATTCGCTTTGGCGCGACGTCGAACTATAAATAAGGCTGTCACTAGCGTGAGCGTTGCGTGAGCGTCGTGTAAAGTCGGAAAAGTCATCTGCAATGGGTGATTGCCAAGTTTGGGGAGCGTTTCGTAGTACGATCAGTGCAATGGGGACGCGGAAACTTGTTGTGTCCCAGTGTTTTGCAGTTGGACGACAAGAGTTTTACACAGTAGCAAAGAGCGAGGCAGTGAGTTGGCATGAACAATGGAGAGCACAATGGGGCTCGAGATGTGCTTGTTACCTCAGCTGCTGTGTGATTGTGGACAAGGAGTGAAATGGACAAATTTGTGACCGCCCTTTCAATTTAAGACGTTCAAAACAGACGGAATTTGCATTCGTAATACCAGAGCATCGAAACTACTTGGAACTCTTGTGTATATGAACGTGTCCGCGCCTTTGTATTCTGGTACCTTCGCCGCTACAAACCAACCAACCATCGTGTCCGTGCACATCAGAGTCGCAAAGAATGGAGAATAGCCAGGCTTGGTCGTGTGTGTAGCTGTAGCTCAGTTGGCAGATCGTTCGCTTAGCGTGTGAACGGTCTCGGGTTCAAGCCCCGGCTCCTCCAGGTTTTGTGTTCAGTGCATGGTAAGTGGTTGGTCGCGGCGAACATAAACGCACGCAAGAAGTTGCAAAAACCAGCGTCACAGACTGATATGATGTATACTGTCATAAGGAGAGCAAGATGTAAGTGTGGGGACCGGCTGTTATCGTGGTGTCATCGAGTGCAGATCTGTCTTAGGTATCACGGCTTAACGTCATTGAAGTCTAGAGGTGGACAACACGTTCGTCTTACTCAGAGCGGTGTCTGAACTCTATTTTCGACGTTATGCGTGCCACTTTCATTGTGGCCAACTACGATTCGATACAGAATGCACGAAACCTGAAAGACACCCTCACTGATACATAGAGAGTAGTGTTTGTCTGCGGAATAATGGGAGTGCAAGGGTCTGTGACGTTGATATGACTGTATGTAGCACTACTAGTTATCGTGGGGGTGGGCGTAGCTCAGATGGTAGAGCGCTCGCTTAGCGTGTGAGAGGTACTGGGATCGATACCCAGCGCCTCCAGAATTTTTAACGCACCTACATGAGCACCTTGCCATGCAAGTGGAATAATTCCCAACCGGCAGAGGTGTGTAGGCAGATACAAGCGAACGATTAGCATCCACAATTGCACCGATTTCACGTAAATCCCTCTGCACGTTCCCATTCTTTGCGTGCAGTCGGCTGCTACTGGTGTTGCTGGTTGTGACTGCTGATAACAGATGCCGTAGCAATCAATTCATGGAGTGAGTTGTATGTTTTGCGATAGTCTGTCCCTGACAAAGAAGCACAGGTGATATAGGTGCGAACACAGGAAGCTTGCAGCCCCTCGCTGCCTGCAGACACAGAGCAGCCACACTAGAAGAGCGGCCTAAGCCGTAGGCGAAATGTGCTCATTCGCTTTGGCGCGACGTCGAACTATAAATAAGGCTGTCACTAGCGTGAGCGTCGTGTAAAGTCGGAAAAGTCATCTGCATGGGTGATTGCCAAGTTTGGGGAGCGTTTCGTAGTACGATCAGTGCAATGGGGACGCGGAAACTTGTTGTGTCCCAGTGTTTTGCAGTTGGACGACAAGAGTTTTACACAGTAGCAAAGAGCGAGGCACTGAGTTGGCATGAACAATGGAGAGCACAATGGGGCTCGAGATGTGCTTGTTACCTCAGGTGCTGTGTGATTGTGGACAAGGAGTGAAATGGACCAATTTGTGACCGCCCTTTCAATTTAAGACGTTCAAAACAGACGGAATTTGCATTCGTAATACCAGAGCATCGAAACTACTTGGAACTCTTGTGTATATGAACGTGTCCGCGCCTTTGTATTCTGGTACCTTCGCCGCTACAAACCAACCAACCATCGTGTCCGTGCACATCAGAGTCGCAAAGAATGGAGAATAGCCAGGCTTGGTCGTGTGTGTAGCTGTAGCTCAGTTGGCAGATCGTTCGCTTAGCGTGTGAACGGTCTCGGGTTCAAGCCCCGGCTCCTCCATGTTTTGTGTTCAGTGCATGGTAAGTGTTGGTCGCGGCGAACATAAACGCACGCAAGAAGTTGCAAAACCAGCGTCACAGACTGATATGATGTATACTGTCATAAGGAGAGCAAGAATCTGTCTCGCGTGTGTGCTGTTATCGTGGTGTCATCGAGTGCAGATCTGTCTTAGGTATCACGGCTTAACGTCATTGAAGTCTAGAGGTGGACAACACGTTCGTCTTACTCAGAGCGGTGTCTGAACTCAATTTTCGACGTTATGCGTGCCACTTTCATTGTGGCCAACTACGATTCGATACAGAATGCACGAAACCTGAAAGACACCCTCACTGATACATAGAGAGTAGTGTTTGTCTGCGGAATAATGGGAGTGCAAGGGTCTGTGACGTTGATATGACTGTATGTAGCACTACTAGTTATCGGGGGGGTGGGCGTAGCTCAGATGGTAGAGCGCTCGCTTAGCGTGTGAGAGGTACTGGGATCGATACCCAGCGCCTCCAGAATTTTTAACGCACCTACATGAGCACCTTGCCATGCAAGTGGAATAATTCCCAACCGGCAGAGGTGTGTAGGCAGATACAAGCGAACGATTAGCATCCACAATTGCACCGATTTCACGTAAATCCCTCTGCACGTTCCCATTCTTTGCGTGCAGTCGGCTGCTACTGGTGTTGCTGGTTGTGACTGCTGATAACAGATGCCGTAGCAATCAATTCATGGAGTGAGTTGTATGTTTTGCGATAGTCTGTCTCTGACAAGGAAGCACAGGTGATATAGGTGCGAACACAGGAAGCTTGCAGCCCCTCGCTGCCTGCAGACACAGAGCAGCCACACTAGAAGAGCGGCCTAAGCCGTAGGCGAAATGTGCTCATTCGCTTTGGCGCGACGTCGAACTATAAATAAGGCTGTCACTAGCGTGAGCGTTGCGTGAGCGTCGTGTAAAGTCGGAAAAGTCATCTGCATGGGTGATTGCCAAGTTTGGGGAGCGTTTCGTAGTACGATCAGTGCAATGGGGACGCGGAAACTTGTTGTGTCCCAGTGTTTTGCAGTTGGACGACAAGAGTTTTACACAGTAGCAAAGAGCGAGGCACTGAGTTGGCATGAACAATGGAGAGCACAATGGGGCTCGAGATGTGCTTGTTACCTCAGGTGCTGTGTGATTGTGGACAAGGAGTGAAATGGACCAATTTGTGACCGCCCTTTCAATTTAAGACGTTCAAAACAGACGGAATTTGCATTCGTAATACCAGAGCATCGAAACTACTTGGAACTCTTGTGTATATGAACGTGTCCGCGCCTTTGTATTCTGGTACCTTCGCCGCTACAAACCAACCAACCATCGTGTCCGTGCACATCAGAGTCGCAAAGAATGGAGAATAGCCAGGCTTGGTCGTGTGTGTAGCTGTAGCTCAGTTGGCAGATCGTTCGCTTAGCGTGTGAACGGTCTCGGGTTCAAGCCCCGGCTCCTCCATGTTTTGTGTTCAGTGCATGGTAAGTGTTGGTCGCGGCGAACATAAACGCACGCAAGAAGTTGCAAAACCAGCGTCACAGACTGATATGATGTATACTGTCATAAGGAGAGCAAGATGTAAGTGTGGGGACCGGCTGTTATCGTGGTGTCATCGAGTGCAGATCTGTCTTAGGTATCACGGCTTAACGTCATTGAAGTCTAGAGGTGGACAACACGTTCGTCTTACTCAGAGCGGTGTCTGAACTCAATTTTCGACGTTATGCGTGCCACTTTCATTGTGGCCAACTACGATTCGATACAGAATGCACGAAACCTGAAAGACACCCTCACTGATACATAGAGAGTAGTGTTTGTCTGCGGAATAATGGGAGTGCAAGGGTCTGTGACGTTGATATGACTGTATGTAGCACTACTAGTTATCGGGGGGGTGGGCGTAGCTCAGATGGTAGAGCGCTCGCTTAGCGTGTGAGAGGTACTGGGATCGATACCCAGCGCCTCCAGAATTTTTAACGCACCTACATGAGCACCTTGCCATGCAAGTGGAATAATTCCCAACCGGCAGAGGTGTGTAGGCAGATACAAGCGAACGATTAGCATCCACAATTGCACCGATTTCACGTAAATCCCTCTGCACGTTCCCATTCTTTGCGTGCAGTCGGCTGCTACTGGTGTTGCTGGTTGTGACTGCTGATAACAGATGCCGTAGCAATCAATTCATGGAGTGAGTTGTATGTTTTGCGATAGTCTGTCTCTGACAAGGAAGCACAGGTGATATAGGTGCGAACACAGGAAGCTTGCAGCCCCTCGCTGCCTGCAGACACAGAGCAGCCACACTAGAAGAGCGGCCTAAGCCGTAGGCGAAATGTGCTCATTCGCTTTGGCGCGACGTCGAACTATAAATAAGGCTGTCACTAGCGTGAGCGTTGCGTGAGCGTCGTGTAAAGTCGGAAAAGTCATCTGCATGGGTGATTGCCAAGTTTGGGGAGCGTTTCGTAGTACGATCAGTGCAATGGGGACGCGGAAACTTGTTGTGTCCCAGTGTTTTGCAGTTGGACGACAAGAGTTTTACACAGTAGCAAAGAGCGAGGCACTGAGTTGGCATGAACAATGGAGAGCACAATGGGGCTCGAGATGTGCTTGTTACCTCAGGTGCTGTGTGATTGTGGACAAGGAGTGAAATGGACCAATTTGTGACCGCCCTTTCAATTTAAGACGTTCAAAACAGACGGAATTTGCATTCGTAATACCAGAGCATCGAAACTACTTGGAACTCTTGTGTATCTGAACGTGTCCGCGCCTTTGTATTCTGGTACCTTCGCCGCTACAAACCAACCAACCATCGTGTCCGTGCACATCAGAGTCGCAAAGAATGGAGAATAGCCAGGCTTGGTCGTGTGTGTAGCTGTAGCTCAGTTGGCAGATCGTTCGTTTAGCGTGTGAACGGTCTCGGGTTCAAGCCCCGGCTCCTCCATGTTTTGTGTTCAGTGCAATGTAAGTGTTGGTCGCGGCGAACATAAACGCACGCAAGAAGTTGCAAAACCAGCGTCACAGACTGATATGATGTATACTGTCATAAGGAGAGCAAGATGTAAGTGTGGGGACCGGCTGTTATCGTGGTGTCATCGAGTGCAGATCTGTCTTAGGTATCACGGCTTAACGTCATTGAAGTCTAGAGGTGGACAACACGTTCGTCTTACTCAGAGCGGTGTCTGAACTCAATTTTCGACGTTATGCGTGCCACTTTCATTGTGGCCAACTACGATTCGATACAGAATGCACGAAACCTGAAAGACACCCTCACTGATACATAGAGAGTAGTGTTTGTCTGCGGAATAATGGGAGTGCAAGGGTCTGTGACGTTGATATGACTGTATGTAGCACTACTAGTTATCGGGGGGGTGGGCGTAGCTCATATGGTAGAGCGCTCGCTTGGCGTGCGAGAGGTACTGGGATCGATACCCAGCGCCTCCAGAATTTTTAACGCACCTACATGAGCACCTTGCCATGCAAGTGGAATAATTCCCAACCGGCAGAGGTGTGTAGGCAGATACAAGCGAACGATTAGCATCCACAATTGCACCGATTTCACGTAAATCCCTCTGCACGTTCCCATTCTTTGCGTGCAGTCGGCTGCTACTGGTGTTGCTGGTTGTGACAGCTGATAACAGATGCCGTAGCAATCAATTCATGGAGTGAGTTGTATGTTTTGCGATAGTCTGTCTCTGACAAGGAAGCACAGGTGATATAGGTGCGAACACAGGAAGCTTGCAGCCCCTCGCTGCCTGCAGACACAGAGCAGCCACACTAGAAGAGCGGCCTAAGCCGTAGGCGAAATGTGCTCATTCGCTTTGGCGCGACGTCGAACTATAAATAAGGCTGTCACTAGCGTGAGCGTTGCGTGAGCGTCGTGTAAAGTCGGAAAAGTCATCTGCATGGGTGATTGCCAAGTTTGGGGAGCGTTTCGTAGTACGATCAGTGCAATGGGGACGCGGAAACTTGTTGTGTCCCAGTGTTTTGCAGTTGGACGACAAGAGTTTTACACAGTAGCAAAGAGCGAGGCACTGAGTTGGCATGAACAATGGAGAGCACAATGGGGCTCGAGATGTGCTTGTTACCTCAGGTGCTGTGTGATTGTGGACAAGGAGTGAAATGGACCAATTTGTGACCGCCCTTTCAATTTAAGACGTTCAAAACAGACGGAATTTGCATTCGTAATACCAGAGCATCGAAACTACTTGGAACTCTTGTGTATATGAACGTGTCCGCGCCTTTGTATTCTGGTACCTTCGCCGCTACAAACCAACCAACCATCGTGTCCGTGCACATCAGAGTCGCAAAGAATGGAGAATAGCCAGGCTTGGTCGTGTGTGTAGCTGTAGCTCAGTTGGCAGATCGTTCGCTTAGCGTGTGAACGGTCTCGGGTTCAAGCCCCGGCTCCTCCAGGTTTTGTGTTCAGTGCATGGTAAGTGTTGGTCGCGGCGAACATAAACGCACGCAAGAAGTTGCAAAACCAGCGTCACAGACTGATATGATGTATACTGTCATAAGGAGAGCAAGATGTAAGTGTGGGGACCGGCTGTTATCGTGGTGTCATCGAGTGCAGATCTGTCTTAGGTATCACGGCTTAACGTCATTGAAGTCTAGAGGTGGACAACACGTTCGTCTTACTCAGAGCGGTGTCTGAACTCTATTTTCGACGTTATGCGTGCCACTTTCATTGTGGCCAACTACGATTCGATACAGAATGCACGAAACCTGAAAGACACCCTCACTGATACATAGAGAGTAGTGTTTGTCTGCGGAATAATGGGAGTGCAAGGGTCTGTGACGTTGATATGACTGTATGTAGCACTACTAGTTATCGGGGGGGTGGGCGTAGCTCAGATGGTAGAGCGCTCGTTTAGCGTGTGAGAGGTACTGGGATCGATACCCAGCGCCTCCAGAATTTTTAACGCACCTACATGAGCACCTTGCCATGCAAGTGGAATAATTCCCAACCGGCAGAGGTGTGTAGGCAGATACAAGCGAACGATTAGCATCCACAATTGCACCGATTTCACGTAAATCCCTCTGCACGTTCCCATTCTTTGCGTGCAGTCGGCTGCTACTGGTGTTGCTGGTTGTGACTGCTGATAACAGATGCCGTAGCAATCAATTCATGGAGTGAGTTGTATGTTTTGCGATAGTCTGTCTCTGACAAGGAAGCACAGGTGATATAGGTGCGAACACAGGAAGCTTGCAGCCCCTCGCTGCCTGCAGACACAGAGCAGCCACACTAGAAGAGCGGCCTAAGCCGTAGGCGAAATGTGCTCATTCGCTTTGGCGCGACGTCGAACTATAAATAAGGCTGTCACTAGCGTGAGCGTTGCGTGAGCGTCGTGTAAAGTCGGAAAAGTCATCTGCATGGGTGATTGCCAAGTTTGGGGAGCGTTTCGTAGTACGATCAGTGCAATGGGGACGCGGAAACTTGTTGTGTCCCAGTGTTTTGCAGTTGGACGACAAGAGTTTTACACAGTAGCAAAGAGCGAGGCACTGAGTTGGCATGAACAATGGAGAGCACAATGGGGCTCGAGATGTGCTTGTTACCTCAGGTGCTGTGTGATTGTGGACAAGGAGTGAAATGGACCAATTTGTGACCGCCCTTTCAATTTAAGACGTTCAAAACAGACGGAATTTGCATTCGTAATACCAGAGCATCGAAACTACTTGGAACTCTTGTGTATATGAACGTGTCCGCGCCTTTGTATTCTGGTACCTTCGCCGCTACAAACCAACCAACCATCGTGTCCGTGCACATCAGAGTCGCAAAGAATGGAGAATAGCCAGGCTTGGTCGTGTGTGTAGCTGTAGCTCAGTTGGCAGATCGTTCGCTTAGCGTGTGAACGGTCTCGGGTTCAAGCCCCGGCTCCTCCATGTTTTGTGTTCAGTGCATGGTAAGTGTTGGTCGCGGCGAACATAAACGCACGCAAGAAGTTGCAAAACCAGCGTCACAGACTGATATGATGTATACTGTCATAAGGAGAGCAAGATGTAAGTGTGGGGACCGGCTGTTATCGTGGTGTCATCGAGTGCAGATCTGTCTTAGGTATCACGGCTTAACGTCATTGAAGTCTAGAGGTGGACAACACGTTCGTCTTACTCAGAGCGGTGTCTGAACTCTATTTTCGACGTTATGCGTGCCACTTTCATTGTGGCCAACTACGATTCGATACAGAATGCACGAAACCTGAAAGACACCCTCACTGATACATAGAGAGTAGTGTTTGTCTGCGGAATAATGGGAGTGCAAGGGTCTGTGACGTTGATATGACTGTATGTAGCACTTCTAGTTATCGGGGCGGTGGGCGTAGCTCAGATGGTAGAGCGCTCGCTTAGCGTGTGAGAGGTACTGGGATCGATACCCAGCGCCTCCAGAATTTTTAACGCACCTACATGAGCATCTTGCCATGCAAGTGGAATAATTCCCAACCGGCAGAGGTGTGTAGGCAGATACAAGCGAACGATTAGCATCCACAATTGTACCGATTTCACGTAAATCCCTCTGCACGTTCCCATTCTTTGCGTGCAGTCGGCTGCTACTGGTGTTGCTGGTTGTGACTGCTGATAACAGATGCCGTAGCAATCAATTCATGGAGTGAGTTGTATGTTTTGCGATAGTCTGTCTCTGACAAGGAAGCACAGGTGATATAGGTGCGAACACAGGAAGCTTGCAGCCCCTCGCTGCCTGCAGACACAGAGCAGCCACACTAGAAGAGCGGCCTAAGCCGTAGGCGAAATGTGCTCATTCGCTTTGGCGCGACGTCGAACTATAAATAAGGCTGTCACTAGCGTGAGCGTTGCGTGAGCGTCGTGTAAAGTCGGAAAAGTCATCTGCATGGGTGATTGCCAAGTTTGGGGAGCGTTTCGTAGTACGATCAGTGCAATGGGGACGCGGAAACTTGTTGTGTCCCAGTGTTTTGCAGTTGGACGACAAGAGTTTTACACAGTAGCAAAGAGCGAGGCACTGAGTTGGCATGAACAATGGAGAGCACAATGGGGCTCGAGATGTGCTTGTTACCTCAGGTGCTGTGTGATTGTGGACAAGGAGTGAAATGGACCAATTTGTGACCGCCCTTTCAATTTAAGACGTTCAAAACAGACGGAATTTGCATTCGTAATACCAGAGCATCGAAACTACTTGGAACTCTTGTGTATATGAACGTGTCCGCGCCTTTGTATTCTGGTACCTTCGCCGCTACAAACCAACCAACCATCGTGTCCGTGCACATCAGAGTCGCAAAGAATGGAGAATAGCCAGGCTTGGTCGTGTGTGTAGCTGTAGCTCAGTTGGCAGATCGTTCGCTTAGCGTGTGAACGGTCTCGGGTTCAAGCCCCGGCTCCTCCATGTTTTGTGTTCAGTGCATGGTAAGTGTTGGTCGCGGCGAACATAAACGCACGCAAGAAGTTGCAAAACCAGCGTCACAGACTGATATGATGTATACTGTCATAAGGAGAGCAAGATGTAAGTGTGGGGACCGGCTGTTATCGTGGTGTCATCGAGTGCAGATCTGTCTTAGGTATCACGGCTTAACGTCATTGAAGTCTAGAGGTGGACAACACGTTCGTCTTACTCAGAGCGGTGTCTGAACTCTATTTTCGACGTTATGCGTGCCACTTTCATTGTGGCCAACTACGATTCGATACAGAATGCACGAAACCTGAAAGACACCCTCACTGATACATAGAGAGTAGTGTTTGTCTGCGGAATAATGGGAGTGCAAGGGTCTGTGACGTTGATATGACTGTATGTAGCACTACTAGTTATCGGGGGGGTGGGCGTAGCTCAGATGGTAGAGCGCTCGTTTAGCGTGTGAGAGGTACTGGGATCGATACCCAGCGCCTCCAGAATTTTTAACGCACCTACATGAGCACCTTGCCATGCAAGTGGAATAATTCCCAACCGGCAGAGGTGTGTAGGCAGATACAAGCGAACGATTAGCATCCACAATTGCACCGATTTCACGTAAATCCCTCTGCACGTTCCCATTCTTTGCGTGCAGTCGGCTGCTACTGGTGTTGCTGGTTGTGACTGCTGATAACAGATGCCGTAGCAATCAATTCATGGAGTGAGTTGTATGTTTTGCGATAGTCTGTCTCTGACAAGGAAGCACAGGTGATATAGGTGCGAACACAGGAAGCTTGCAGCCCCTCGCTGCCTGCAGACACAGAGCAGCCACACTAGAAGAGCGGCCTAAGCCGTAGGCGAAATGTGCTCATTCGCTTTGGCGCGACGTCGAACTATAAATAAGGCTGTCACTAGCGTGAGCGTTGCGTGAGCGTCGTGTAAAGTCGGAAAAGTCATCTGCATGGGTGATTGCCAAGTTTGGGGAGCGTTTCGTAGTACGATCAGTGCAATGGGGACGCGGAAACTTGTTGTGTCCCAGTGTTTTGCAGTTGGACGACAAGAGTTTTACACAGTAGCAAAGAGCGAGGCACTGAGTTGGCATGAACAATGGAGAGCACAATGGGGCTCGAGATGTGCTTGTTACCTCAGGTGCTGTGTGATTGTGGACAAGGAGTGAAATGGACCAATTTGTGACCGCCCTTTCAATTTAAGACGTTCAAAACAGACGGAATTTGCATTCGTAATACCAGAGCATCGAAACTACTTGGAACTCTTGTGTATATGAACGTGTCCGCGCCTTTGTATTCTGGTACCTTCGCCGCTACAAACCAACCAACCATCGTGTCCGTGCACATCAGAGTCGCAAAGAATGGAGAATAGCCAGGCTTGGTCGTGTGTGTAGCTGTAGCTCAGTTGGCAGATCGTTCGCTTAGCGTGTGAACGGTCTCGGGTTCAAGCCCCGGCTCCTCCATGTTTTGTGTTCAGTGCATGGTAAGTGTTGGTCGCGGCGAACATAAACGCACGCAAGAAGTTGCAAAACCAGCGTCACAGACTGATATGATGTATACTGTCATAAGGAGAGCAAGATGTAAGTGTGGGGACCGGCTGTTATCGTGGTGTCATCGAGTGCAGATCTGTCTTAGGTATCACGGCTTAACGTCATTGAAGTCTAGAGGTGGACAACACGTTCGTCTTACTCAGAGCGGTGTCTGAACTCTATTTTCGACGTTATGCGTGCCACTTTCATTGTGGCCAACTACGATTCGATACAGAATGCACGAAACCTGAAAGACACCCTCACTGATACATAGAGAGTAGTGTTTGTCTGCGGAATAATGGGAGTGCAAGGGTCTGTGACGTTGATATGACTGTATGTAGCACTTCTAGTTATCGGGGCGGTGGGCGTAGCTCAGATGGTAGAGCGCTCGCTTAGCGTGTGAGAGGTACTGGGATCGATACCCAGCGCCTCCAGAATTTTTAACGCACCTACATGAGCATCTTGCCATGCAAGTGGAATAATTCCCAACCGGCAGAGGTGTGTAGGCAGATACAAGCGAACGATTAGCATCCACAATTGTACCGATTTCACGTAAATCCCTCTGCACGTTCCCATTCTTTGCGTGCAGTCGGCTGCTACTGGTGTTGCTGGTTGTGACTGCTGATAACAGATGCCGTAGCAATCAATTCATGGAGTGAGTTGTATGTTTTGCGATAGTCTGTCTCTGACAAGGAAGCACAGGTGATATAGGTGCGAACACAGGAAGCTTGCAGCCCCTCGCTGCCTGCAGACACAGAGCAGCCACACTAGAAGAGCGGCCTAAGCCGTAGGCGAAATGTGCTCATTCGCTTTGGCGCGACGTCGAACTATAAATAAGGCTGTCACTAGCGTGAGCGTCGTGTAAAGTCGGAAAAGTCATCTGCATGGGTGATTGCCAAGTTTGGGGAGCGTTTCGTAGTACGATCAGTGCAATGGGGACGCGGAAACTTGTTGTGTCCCAGTGTTTTGCAGTTGGACGACAAGAGTTTTACACAGTAGCAAAGAGCGAGGCACTGAGTTGGCATGAACAATGGAGAGCACAATGGGGCTCGAGATGTGCTTGTTACCTCAGGTGCTGTGTGATTGTGGACAAGGAGTGAAATGGACCAATTTGTGACCGCCCTTTCAATTTAAGACGTTCAAAACAGACGGAATTTGCATTCGTAATACCAGAGCATCGAAACTACTTGGAACTCTTGTGTATATGAACGTGTCCGCGCCTTTGTATTCTGGTACCTTCGCCGCTACAAACCAACCAACCATCGTGTCCGTGCACATCAGAGTCGCAAAGAATGGAGAATAGCCAGGCTTGGTCGTGTGTGTAGCTGTAGCTCAGTTGGCAGATCGTTCGCTTAGCGTGTGAACGGTCTCGGGTTCAAGCCCCGGCTCCTCCATGTTTTGTGTTCAGTGCATGGTAAGTGTTGGTCGCGGCGAACATAAACGCACGCAAGAAGTTGCAAAACCAGCGTCACAGACTGATATGATGTATACTGTCATAAGGAGAGCAAGATGTAAGTGTGGGGACCGGCTGTTATCGTGGTGTCATCGAGTGCAGATCTGTCTTAGGTATCACGGCTTAACGTCATTGAAGTCTAGAGGTGGACAACACGTTCGTCTTACTCAGAGCGGTGTCTGAACTCTATTTTCGACGTTATGCGTGCCACTTTCATTGTGGCCAACTACGATTCGATACAGAATGCACGAAACCTGAAAGACACCCTCACTGATACATAGAGAGTAGTGTTTGTCTGCGGAATAATGGGAGTGCAAGGGTCTGTGACGTTGATATGACTGTATGTAGCACTAGTAGTTATCGGGGGGGTGGCCGTAGCTCAGATGGTAGAGCGCTCGTTTAGCGTGTGAGAGGTACTGGGATCGATACCCAGCGCCTCCAGAATTTTTAACGCACCTACATGAGCACCTTGCCATGCAAGTGGAATAATTCCCAACCGGCAGAGGTGTGTAGGCAGATACAAGCGAACGATTAGCATCCACAATTGCACCGATTTCACGTAAATCCCTCTGCACGTTCCCATTCTTTGCGTGCAGTCGGCTGCTACTGGTGTTGCTGGTTGTGACTGCTGATAACAGATGCCGTAGCAATCAATTCATGGAGTGAGTTGTATGTTTTGCGATAGTCTGTCTCTGACAAGGAAGCACAGGTGATATAGGTGCGAACACAGGAAGCTTGCAGCCCCTCGCTGCCTGCAGACACAGAGCAGCCACACTAGAAGAGCGGCCTAAGCCGTAGGCGAAATGTGCTCATTCGCTTTGGCGCGACGTCGAACTATAAATAAGGCTGTCACTAGCGTGAGCGTTGCGTGAGCGTCGTGTAAAGTCGGAAAAGTCATCTGCATGGGTGATTGCCAAGTTTGGGGAGCGTTTCGTAGTACGATCAGTGCAATGGGGACGCGGAAACTTGTTGTGTCCCAGTGTTTTGCAGTTGGACGACAAGAGTTTTACACAGTAGCAAAGAGCGAGGCACTGAGTTGGCATGAACAATGGAGAGCACAATGGGGCTCGAGATGTGCTTGTTACCTCAGGTGCTGTGTGATTGTGGACAAGGAGTGAAATGGACCAATTTGTGACCGCCCTTTCAATTTAAGACGTTCAAAACAGACGGAATTTGCATTCGTAATACCAGAGCATCGAAACTACTTGGAACTCTTGTGTATATGAACGTGTCCGCGCCTTTGTATTCTGGTACCTTCGCCGCTACAAACCAACCAACCATCGTGTCCGTGCACATCAGAGTCGCAAAGAATGGAGAATAGCCAGGCTTGGTCGTGTGTGTAGCTGTAGCTCAGTTGGCAGATCGTTCGCTTAGCGTGTGAACGGTCTCGGGTTCAAGCCCCGGCTCCTCCATGTTTTGTGTTCAGTGCATGGTAAGTGTTGGTCGCGGCGAACATAAACGCACGCAAGAAGTTGCAAAACCAGCGTCACAGACTGATATGATGTATACTGTCATAAGGAGAGCAAGATGTAAGTGTGGGGACCGGCTGTTATCGTGGTGTCATCGAGTGCAGATCTGTCTTAGGTATCACGGCTTAACGTCATTGAAGTCTAGAGGTGGACAACACGTTCGTCTTACTCAGAGCGGTGTCTGAACTCTATTTTCGACGTTATGCGTGCCACTTTCATTGTGGCCAACTACGATTCGATACAGAATGCACGAAACCTGAAAGACACCCTCACTGATACATAGAGAGTAGTGTTTGTCTGCGGAATAATGGGAGTGCAAGGGTCTGTGACGTTGATATGACTGTATGTAGCACTTCTAGTTATCGGGGCGGTGGGCGTAGCTCAGATGGTAGAGCGCTCGCTTAGCGTGTGAGAGGTACTGGGATCGATACCCAGCGCCTCCAGAATTTTTAACGCACCTACATGAGCATCTTGCCATGCAAGTGGAATAATTCCCAACCGGCAGAGGTGTGTAGGCAGATACAAGCGAACGATTAGCATCCACAATTGTACCGATTTCACGTAAATCCCTCTGCACGTTCCCATTCTTTGCGTGCAGTCGGCTGCTACTGGTGTTGCTGGTTGTGACTGCTGATAACAGATGCCGTAGCAATCAATTCATGGAGTGAGTTGTATGTTTTGCGATAGTCTGTCTCTGACAAGGAAGCACAGGTGATATAGGTGCGAACACAGGAAGCTTGCAGCCCCTCGCTGCCTGCAGACACAGAGCAGCCACACTAGAAGAGCGGCCTAAGCCGTAGGCGAAATGTGCTCATTCGCTTTGGCGCGACGTCGAACTATAAATAAGGCTGTCACTAGCGTGAGCGTTGCGTGAGCGTCGTGTAAAGTCGGAAAAGTCATCTGCATGGGTGATTGCCAAGTTTGGGGAGCGTTTCGTAGTACGATCAGTGCAATGGGGACGCGGAAACTTGTTGTGTCCCAGTGTTTTGCAGTTGGACGACAAGAGTTTTACACAGTAGCAAAGAGCGAGGCACTGAGTTGGCATGAACAATGGAGAGCACAATGGGGCTCGAGATGTGCTTGTTACCTCAGGTGCTGTGTGATTGTGGACAAGGAGTGAAATGGACCAATTTGTGACCGCCCTTTCAATTTAAGACGTTCAAAACAGACGGAATTTGCATTCGTAATACCAGAGCATCGAAACTACTTGGAACTCTTGTGTATATGAACGTGTCCGCGCCTTTGTATTCTGGTACCTTCGCCGCTACAAACCAACCAACCATCGTGTCCGTGCACATCAGAGTCGCAAAGAATGGAGAATAGCCAGGCTTGGTCGTGTGTGTAGCTGTAGCTCAGTTGGCAGATCGTTCGCTTAGCGTGTGAACGGTCTCGGGTTCAAGCCCCGGCTCCTCCATGTTTTGTGTTCAGTGCATGGTAAGTGTTGGTCGCGGCGAACATAAACGCACGCAAGAAGTTGCAAAACCAGCGTCACAGACTGATATGATGTATACTGTCATAAGGAGAGCAAGATGTAAGTGTGGGGACCGGCTGTTATCGTGGTGTCATCGAGTGCAGATCTGTCTTAGGTATCACGGCTTAACGTCATTGAAGTCTAGAGGTGGACAACACGTTCGTCTTACTCAGAGCGGTGTCTGAACTCTATTTTCGACGTTATGCGTGCCACTTTCATTGTGGCCAACTACGATTCGATACAGAATGCACGAAACCTGAAAGACACCCTCACTGATACATAGAGAGTAGTGTTTGTCTGCGGAATAATGGGAGTGCAAGGGTCTGTGACGTTGATATGACTGTATGTAGCACTAGTAGTTATCGGGGGGGTGGGCGTAGCTCAGATGGTAGAGCGCTCGCTTAGCGTGTGAGAGGTACTGGGATCGATACCCAGCGCCTCCAGAATTTTTAACGCACCTACATGAGCATCTTGCCATGCAAGTGGAATAATTCCCAACCAGCAGAGGTGTGTAGGCAGATACAAGCGAACGATTAGCATCCACAATTGCACCGATTTCACGTAAATCCCTCTGCACGTTCCCATTCTTTGCGTGCAGTCGGCTGCTACTGGTGTTGCTGGTTGTGACTGCTGATAACAGATGCCGTAGCAATCAATTCATGGAGTGAGTTGTATGTTTTGCGATAGTCTGTCTCTGACAAGGAAGCACAGGTGATATAGGTGCGAACACAGGAAGCTTGCAGCCCCTCGCTGCCTGCAGACACAGAGCAGCCACACTAGAAGAGCGGCCTAAGCCGTAGGCGAAATGTGCTCATTCGCTTTGGCGCGACGTCGAACTATAAATAAGGCTGTCACTAGCGTGAGCGTTGCGTGAGCGTCGTGTAAAGTCGGAAAAGTCATCTGCATGGGTGATTGCCAAGTTTGGGGAGCGTTTCGTAGTACGATCAGTGCAATGGGGACGCGGAAACTTGTTGTGTCCCAGTGTTTTGCAGTTGGACGACAAGAGTTTTACACAGTAGCAAAGAGCGAGGCAGTGAGTTGGCATGAACAATGGAGAGCACAATGGGGCTCGAGATGTGCTTGTTACCTCAGCTGCTGTGTGATTGTGGACAAGGAGTGAAATGGACAAATTTGTGACCGCCCTTTCAATTTAAGACGTTCAAAACAGACGGAATTTGCATTCGTAATACCAGAGCATCGAAACTACTTGGAACTCTTGTGTATATGAACGTGTCCGCGCCTTTGTATTCTGGTACCTTCGCCGCTACAAACCAACCAACCATCGTGTCCGTGCACATCAGAGTCGCAAAGAATGGAGAATAGCCAGGCTTGGTCGTGTGTGTAGCTGTAGCTCAGTTGGCAGATCGTTCGCTTAGCGTGTGAACGGTCTCGGGTTCAAGCCCCGGCTCCTCCAGGTTTTGTGTTCAGTGCATGGTAAGTGTTGGTCGCGGCGAACATAAACGCACGCAAGAAGTTGCAAAACCAGCGTCACAGACTGATATGATGTATACTGTCATAAGGAGAGCAAGATGTAAGTGTGGGGACCGGCTGTTATCGTGGTGTCATCGAGTGCAGATCTGTCTTAGGTATCACGGCTTAACGTCATTGAAGTCTAGAGGTGGACAACACGTTCGTCTTACTCAGAGCGGTGTCTGAACTCTATTTTCGACGTTATGCGTGCCACTTTCATTGTGGCCAACTACGATTCGATACAGAATGCACGAAACCTGAAAGACACCCTCACTGATACATAGAGAGTAGTGTTTGTCTGCGGAATAATGGGAGTGCAAGGGTCTGTGACGTTGATATGACTGTATGTAGCACTACTAGTTATCGTGGGGGTGGGCGTAGCTCAGATGGTAGAGCGCTCGCTTAGCGTGTGAGAGGTACTGGGATCGATACCCAGCGCCTCCAGAATTTTTAACGCACCTACATGAGCACCTTGCCATGCAAGTGGAATAATTCCCAACCGGCAGAGGTGTGTAGGCAGATACAAGCGAACGATTAGCATCCACAATTGCACCGATTTCACGTAAATCCCTCTGCACGTTCCCATTCTTTGCGTGCAGTCGGCTGCTACTGGTGTTGCTGGTTGTGACTGCTGATAACAGATGCCGTAGCAATCAATTCATGGAGTGAGTTGTATGTTTTGCGATAGTCTGTCCCTGACAAAGAAGCACAGGTGATATAGGTGCGAACACAGGAAGCTTGCAGCCCCTCGCTGCCTGCAGACACAGAGCAGCCACACTAGAAGAGCGGCCTAAGCCGTAGGCGAAATGTGCTCATTCGCTTTGGCGCGACGTCGAACTATAAATAAGGCTGTCACTAGCGTGAGCGTCGTGTAAAGTCGGAAAAGTCATCTGCATGGGTGATTGCCAAGTTTGGGGAGCGTTTCGTAGTACGATCAGTGCAATGGGGACGCGGAAACTTGTTGTGTCCCAGTGTTTTGCAGTTGGACGACAAGAGTTTTACACAGTAGCAAAGAGCGAGGCACTGAGTTGGCATGAACAATGGAGAGCACAATGGGGCTCGAGATGTGCTTGTTACCTCAGGTGCTGTGTGATTGTGGACAAGGAGTGAAATGGACCAATTTGTGACCGCCCTTTCAATTTAAGACGTTCAAAACAGACGGAATTTGCATTCGTAATACCAGAGCATCGAAACTACTTGGAACTCTTGTGTATATGAACGTGTCCGCGCCTTTGTATTCTGGTACCTTCGCCGCTACAAACCAACCAACCATCGTGTCCGTGCACATCAGAGTCGCAAAGAATGGAGAATAGCCAGGCTTGGTCGTGTGTGTAGCTGTAGCTCAGTTGGCAGATCGTTCGCTTAGCGTGTGAACGGTCTCGGGTTCAAGCCCCGGCTCCTCCATGTTTTGTGTTCAGTGCATGGTAAGTGTTGGTCGCGGCGAACATAAACGCACGCAAGAAGTTGCAAAACCAGCGTCACAGACTGATATGATGTATACTGTCATAAGGAGAGCAAGATGTAAGTGTGGGGACCGGCTGTTATCGTGGTGTCATCGAGTGCAGATCTGTCTTAGGTATCACGGCTTAACGTCATTGAAGTCTAGAGGTGGACAACACGTTCGTCTTACTCAGAGCGGTGTCTGAACTCTATTTTCGACGTTATGCGTGCCACTTTCATTGTGGCCAACTACGATTCGATACAGAATGCACGAAACCTGAAAGACACCCTCACTGATACATAGAGAGTAGTGTTTGTCTGCGGAATAATGGGAGTGCAAGGGTCTGTGACGTTGATATGACTGTATGTAGCACTACTAGTTATCGGGGGGGTGGGCGTAGCTCAGATGGTAGAGCGCTCGCTTAGCGTGTGAGAGGTACTGGGATCGATACCCAGCGCCTCCAGAATTTTTAACGCACCTACATGAGCACCTTGCCATGCAAGTGGAATAATTCCCAACCGGCAGAGGTGTGTAGGCAGATACAAGCGAACGATTAGCATCCACAATTGCACCGATTTCACGTAAATCCCTCTGCACGTTCCCATTCTTTGCGTGCAGTCGGCTGCTACTGGTGTTGCTGGTTGTGACTGCTGATAACAGATGCCGTAGCAATCAATTCATGGAGTGAGTTGTATGTTTTGCGATAGTCTGTCTCTGACAAGGAAGCACAGGTGATATAGGTGCGAACACAGGAAGCTTGCAGCCCCTCGCTGCCTGCAGACACAGAGCAGCCACACTAGAAGAGCGGCCTAAGCCGTAGGCGAAATGTGCTCATTCGCTTTGGCGCGACGTCGAACTATAAATAAGGCTGTCACTAGCGTGAGCGTCGTGTAAAGTCGGAAAAGTCATCTGCATGGGTGATTGCCAAGTTTGGGGAGCGTTTCGTAGTACGATCAGTGCAATGGGGACGCGGAAACTTGTTGTGTCCCAGTGTTTTGCAGTTGGACGACAAGAGTTTTACACAGTAGCAAAGAGCGAGGCACTGAGTTGGCATGAACAATGGAGAGCACAATGGGGCTCGAGATGTGCTTGTTACCTCAGGTGCTGTGTGATTGTGGACAAGGAGTGAAATGGACCAATTTGTGACCGCCCTTTCAATTTAAGACGTTCAAAACAGACGGAATTTGCATTCGTAATACCAGAGCATCGAAACTACTTGGAACTCTTGTGTATCTGAACGTGTCCGCGCCTTTGTATTCTGGTACCTTCGCCGCTACAAACCAACCAACCATCGTGTCCGTGCACATCAGAGTCGCAAAGAATGGAGAATAGCCAGGCTTGGTCGTGTGTGTAGCTGTAGCTCAGTTGGCAGATCGTTCGCTTAGCGTGTGAACGGTCTCGGGTTCAAGCCCCGGCTCCTCCATGTTTTGTGTTCAGTGCAATGTAAGTGTTGGTCGCGGCGAACATAAACGCACGCAAGAAGTTGCAAAACCAGCGTCACAGACTGATATGATGTATACTGTCATAAGGAGAGCAAGATGTAAGTGTGGGGACCGGCTGTTATCGTGGTGTCATCGAGTGCAGATCTGTCTTAGGTATCACGGCTTAACGTCATTGAAGTCTAGAGGTGGACAACACGTTCGTCTTACTCAGAGCGGTGTCTGAACTCAATTTTCGACGTTATGCGTGCCACTTTCATTGTGGCCAACTACGATTCGATACAGAATGCACGAAACCTGAAAGACACCCTCACTGATACATAGAGAGTAGTGTTTGTCTGCGGAATAATGGGAGTGCAAGGGTCTGTGACGTTGATATGACTGTATGTAGCACTACTAGTTATCGGGGGGGTGGGCGTAGCTCATATGGTAGAGCGCTCGCTTGGCGTGCGAGAGGTACTGGGATCGATACCCAGCGCCTCCAGAATTTTTAACGCACCTACATGAGCACCTTGCCATGCAAGTGGAATAATTCCCAACCGGCAGAGGTGTGTAGGCAGATACAAGCGAACGATTAGCATCCACAATTGCACCGATTTCACGTAAATCCCTCTGCACGTTCCCATTCTTTGCGTGCAGTCGGCTGCTACTGGTGTTGCTGGTTGTGACTGCTGATAACAGATGCCGTAGCAATCAATTCATGGAGTGAGTTGTATGTTTTGCGATAGTCTGTCTCTGACAAGGAAGCACAGGTGATATAGGTGCGAACACAGGAAGCTTGCAGCCCCTCGCTGCCTGCAGACACAGAGCAGCCACACTAGAAGAGCGGCCTAAGCCGTAGGCGAAATGTGCTCATTCGCTTTGGCGCGACGTCGAACTATAAATAAGGCTGTCACTAGCGTGAGCGTTGCGTGAGCGTCGTGTAAAGTCGGAAAAGTCATCTGCATGGGTGATTGCCAAGTTTGGGGAGCGTTTCGTAGTACGATCAGTGCAATGGGGACGCGGAAACTTGTTGTGTCCCAGTGTTTTACAGTTGGACGACAAGAGTTTTACACAGTAGCAAAGAGCGAGGCACTGAGTTGGCATGAACAATGGAGAGCACAATGGGGCTCGAGATGTGCTTGTTACCTCAGGTGCTGTGTGATTGTGGACAAGGAGTGAAATGGACCAATTTGTGACCGCCCTTTCAATTTAAGACGTTCAAAACAGACGGAATTTGCATTCGTAATACCAGAGCATCGAAACTACTTGGAACTCTTGTGTATATGAACGTGTCCGCGCCTTTGTATTCTGGTACCTTCGCCGCTACAAACCAACCAACCATCGTGTCCGTGCACATCAGAGTCGCAAAGAATGGAGAATAGCCAGGCTTGGTCGTGTGTGTAGCTGTAGCTCAGTTGGCAGATCGTTCGCTTAGCGTGTGAACGGTCTCGGGTTCAAGCCCCGGCTCCTCCATGTTTTGTGTTCAGTGCATGGTAAGTGTTGGTCGCGGCGAACATAAACGCACGCAAGAAGTTGCAAAACCAGCGTCACAGACTGATATGATGTATACTGTCATAAGGAGAGCAAGATGTAAGTGTGGGGACCGGCTGTTATCGTGGTGTCATCGAGTGCAGATCTGTCTTAGGTATCACGGCTTAACGTCATTGAAGTCTAGAGGTGGACAACACGTTCGTCTTACTCAGAGCGGTGTCTGAACTCTATTTTCGACGTTATGCGTGCCACTTTCATTGTGGCCAACTACGATTCGATACAGAATGCACGAAACCTGAAAGACACCCTCACTGATACATAGAGAGTAGTGTTTGTCTGCGGAATAATGGGAGTGCAAGGGTCTGTGACGTTGATATGACTGTATGTAGCACTACTAGTTATCGGGGGGGTGGGCGTAGCTCAGATGGTAGAGCGCTCGCTTAGCGTGTGAGAGGTACTGGGATCGATACCCAGCGCCTCCAGAATTTTTAACGCACCTACATGAGCACCTTGCCATGCAAGTGGAATAATTCCCAACCGGCAGAGGTGTGTAGGCAGATACAAGCGAACGATTAGCATCCACAATTGCACCGATTTCACGTAAATCCCTCTGCACGTTCCCATTCTTTGCGTGCAGTCGGCTGCTACTGGTGTTGCTGGTTGTGACTGCTGATAACAGATGCCGTAGCAATCAATTCATGGAGTGAGTTGTATGTTTTGCGATAGTCTGTCTCTGACAAGGAAGCACAGGTGATATAGGTGCGAACACAGGAAGCTTGCAGCCCCTCGCTGCCTGCAGACACAGAGCAGCCACACTAGAAGAGCGGCCTAAGCCGTAGGCGAAATGTGCTCATTCGCTTTGGCGCGACGTCGAACTATAAATAAGGCTGTCACTAGCGTGAGCGTTGCGTGAGCGTCGTGTAAAGTCGGAAAAGTCATCTGCATGGGTGATTGCCAAGTTTGGGGAGCGTTTCGTAGTACGATCAGTGCAATGGGGACGCGGAAACTTGTTGTGTCCCAGTGTTTTGCAGTTGGACGACAAGAGTTTTACACAGTAGCAAAGAGCGAGGCACTGAGTTGGCATGAACAATGGAGAGCACAATGGGGCTCGAGATGTGCTTGTTACCTCAGGTGCTGTGTGATTGTGGACAAGGAGTGAAATGGACCAATTTGTGACCGCCCTTTCAATTTAAGACGTTCAAAACAGACGGAATTTGCATTCGTAATACCAGAGCATCGAAACTACTTGGAACTCTTGTGTATATGAACGTGTCCGCGCCTTTGTATTCTGGTACCTTCGCCGCTACAAACCAACCAACCATCGTGTCCGTGCACATCAGAGTCGCAAAGAATGGAGAATAGCCAGGCTTGGTCGTGTGTGTAGCTGTAGCTCAGTTGGCAGATCGTTCGCTTAGCGTGTGAACGGTCTCGGGTTCAAGCCCCGGCTCCTCCATGTTTTGTGTTCAGTGCATGGTAAGTGTTGGTCGCGGCGAACATAAACGCACGCAAGAAGTTGCAAAACCAGCGTCACAGACTGATATGATGTATACTGTCATAAGGAGAGCAAGATGTAAGTGTGGGGACCGGCTGTTATCGTGGTGTCATCGAGTGCAGATCTGTCTTAGGTATCACGGCTTAACGTCATTGAAGTCTAGAGGTGGACAACACGTTCGTCTTACTCAGAGCGGTGTCTGAACTCTATTTTCGACGTTATGCGTGCCACTTTCATTGTGGCCAACTACGATTCGATACAGAATGCACGAAACCTGAAAGACACCCTCACTGATACATAGAGAGTAGTGTTTGTCTGCGGAATAATGGGAGTGCAAGGGTCTGTGACGTTGATATGACTGTATGTAGCACTACTAGTTATCGGGGGGGGTGGGCGTAGCTCAGATGGTAGAGCGCTCGCTTAGCGTGTGAGAGGTACTGGGATCGATACCCAGCGCCTCCAGAATTTTTAACGCACCTACATGAGCACCTTGCCATGCAAGTGGAATAATTCCCAACCGGCAGAGGTGTGTAGGCAGATACAAGCGAACGATTAGCATCCACAATTGCACCGATTTCACGTAAATCCCTCTGCACGTTCCCATTCTTTGCGTGCAGTCGGCTGCTACTGGTGTTGCTGGTTGTGACTGCTGATAACAGATGCCGTAGCAATCAATTCATGGAGTGAGTTGTATGTTTTGCGATAGTCTGTCTCTGACAAGGAAGCACAGGTGATATAGGTGCGAACACAGGAAGCTTGCAGCCCCTCGCTGCCTGCAGACACAGAGCAGCCACACTAGAAGAGCGGCCTAAGCCGTAGGCGAAATGTGCTCATTCGCTTTGGCGCGACGTCGAACTATAAATAAGGCTGTCACTAGCGTGAGCGTTGCGTAAAGTCGGAAAAGTCATCTGCATGGGTGATTGCCAAGTTTGGGGAGCGTTTCGTAGTACGATCAGTGCAATGGGGACGCGGAAACTTGTTGTGTCCCAGTGTTTTGCAGTTGGACGACAAGAGTTTTACACAGTAGCAAAGAGCGAGGCACTGAGTTGGCATGAACAATGGAGAGCACAATGGGGCTCGAGATGTGCTTGTTACCTCAGGTGCTGTGTGATTGTGGACAAGGAGTGAAATGGACCAATTTGTGACCGCCCTTTCAATTTAAGACGTTCAAAACAGACGGAATTTGCATTCGTAATACCAGAGCATCGAAACTACTTGGAACTCTTGTGTATATGAACGTGTCCGCGCCTTTGTATTCTGGTACCTTCGCCGCTACAAACCAACCAACCATCGTGTCCGTGCACATCAGAGTCGCAAAGAATGGAGAATAGCCAGGCTTGGTCGTGTGTGTAGCTGTAGCTCAGTTGGCAGATCGTTCGCTTAGCGTGTGAACGGTCTCGGGTTCAAGCCCCGGCTCCTCCATGTTTTGTGTTCAGTGCATGGTAAGTGTTGGTCGCGGCGAACATAAACGCACGCAAGAAGTTGCAAAACCAGCGTCACAGACTGATATGATGTATACTGTCATAAGGAGAGCAAGATGTAAGTGTGGGGACCGGCTGTTATCGTGGTGTCATCGAGTGCAGATCTGTCTTAGGTATCACGGCTTAACGTCATTGAAGTCTAGAGGTGGACAACACGTTCGTCTTACTCAGAGCGGTGTCTGAACTCTATTTTCGACGTTATGCGTGCCACTTTCATTGTGGCCAACTACGATTCGATACAGAATGCACGAAACCTGAAAGACACCCTCACTGATACATAGAGAGTAGTGTTTGTCTGCGGAATAATGGGAGTGCAAGGGTCTGTGACGTTGATATGACTGTATGTAGCACTAGTAGTTATCGGGGGGGGTGGGCGTAGCTCAGATGGTAGAGCGCTCGCTTAGCGTGTGAGAGGTACTGGGATCGATACCCAGCGCCTCCAGAATTTTTAACGCACCTACATGAGCATCTTGCCATGGAAGTGGAATAATTCCCAACCAGCAGAGGTGTGTAGGCAGATACAAGCGAACGATTAGCATCCACAATTGCACCGATTTCACGTAAATCCCTCTGCACGTTCCCATTCTTTGCGTGCAGTCGGCTGCTACTGGTGTTGCTGGTTGTGACTGCTGATAACAGATGCCGTAGCAATCAATTCATGGAGTGAGTTGTATGTTTTGCGATAGTCTGTCTCTGACAAGGAAGCACAGGTGATATAGGTGCGAACACAGGAAGCTTGCAGCCCCTCGCTGCCTGCAGACACAGAGCAGCCACACTAGAAGAGCGGCCTAAGCCGTAGGCGAAATGTGCTCATTCGCTTTGGCGCGACGTCGAACTATAAATAAGGCTGTCACTAGCGTGAGCGTTGCGTGAGCGTCGTGTAAAGTCGGAAAAGTCATCTGCATGGGTGATTGCCAAGTTTGGGGAGCGTTTCGTAGTACGATCAGTGCAATGGGGACGCGGAAACTTGTTGTGTCCCAGTGTTTTGCAGTTGGACGACAAGAGTTTTACACAGTAGCAAAGAGCGAGGCACTGAGTTGGCATGAACAATGGAGAGCACAATGGGGCTCGAGATGTGCTTGTTACCTCAGGTGCTGTGTGATTGTGGACAAGGAGTGAAATGGACCAATTTGTGACCGCCCTTTCAATTTAAGACGTTCAAAACAGACGGAATTTGCATTCGTAATACCAGAGCATCGAAACTACTTGGAACTCTTGTGTATATGAACGTGTCCGCGCCTTTGTATTCTGGTACCTTCGCCGCTACAAACCAACCAACCATCGTGTCCGTGCACATCAGAGTCGCAAAGAATGGAGAATAGCCAGGCTTGGTCGTGTGTGTAGCTGTAGCTCAGTTGGCAGATCGTTCGCTTAGCGTGTGAACGGTCTCGGGTTCAAGCCCCGGCTCCTCCATGTTTTGTGTTCAGTGCATGGTAAGTGTTGGTCGCGGCGAACATAAACGCACGCAAGAAGTTGCAAAACCAGCGTCACAGACTGATATGATGTATACTGTCATAAGGAGAGCAAGATGTAAGTGTGGGGACCGGCTGTTATCGTGGTGTCATCGAGTGCAGATCTGTCTTAGGTATCACGGCTTAACGTCATTGAAGTCTAGAGGTGGACAACACGTTCGTCTTACTCAGAGCGGTGTCTGAACTCTATTTTCGACGTTATGCGTGCCACTTTCATTGTGGCCAACTACGATTCGATACAGAATGCACGAAACCTGAAAGACACCCTCACTGATACATAGAGAGTAGTGTTTGTCTGCGGAATAATGGGAGTGCAAGGGTCTGTGACGTTGATATGACTGTATGTAGCACTAGTAGTTATCGGGTGGGTGGGCGTAGCTCAGATGGTAGAGCGCTCGCTTAGCGTGTGAGAGGTACTGGGATCGATACCCAGCGCCTCCAGAATTTTTAACGCACCTACATGAGCATCTTGCCATGGAAGTGGAATAATTCCCAACCAGCAGAGGTGTGTAGGCAGATACAAGCGAACGATTAGCATCCACAATTGCACCGATTTCACGTAAATCCCTCTGCACGTTCCCATTCTTTGCGTGCAGTCGGCTGCTACTGGTGTTGCTGGTTGTGACTGCTGATAACAGATGCCGTAGCAATCAATTCATGGAGTGAGTTGTATGTTTTGCGATAGTCTGTCTCTGACAAGGAAGCACAGGTGATATAGGTGCGAACACAGGAAGCTTGCAGCCCCTCGCTGCCTGCAGACACAGAGCAGCCACACTAGAAGAGCGGCCTAAGCCGTAGGCGAAATGTGCTCATTCGCTTTGGCGCGACGTCGAACTATAAATAAGGCTGTCACTAGCGTGAGCGTTGCGTAAAGTCGGAAAAGTCATCTGCATGGGTGATTGCCAAGTTTGGGGAGCGTTTCGTAGTACGATCAGTGCAATGGGGACGCGGAAACTTGTTGTGTCCCAGTGTTTTGCAGTTGGACGACAAGAGTTTTACACAGTAGCAAAGAGCGAGGCACTGAGTTGGCATGAACAATGGAGAGCACAATGGGGCTCGAGATGTGCTTGTTACCTCAGGTGCTGTGTGATTGTGGACAAGGAGTGAAATGGACCAATTTGTGACCGCCCTTTCAATTTAAGACGTTCAAAACAGACGGAATTTGCATTCGTAATACCAGAGCATCGAAACTACTTGGAACTCTTGTGTATATGAACGTGTCCGCGCCTTTGTATTCTGGTACCTTCGCCGCTACAAACCAACCAACCATCGTGTCCGTGCACATCAGAGTCGCAAAGAATGGAGAATAGCCAGGCTTGGTCGTGTGTGTAGCTGTAGCTCAGTTGGCAGATCGTTCGCTTAGCGTGTGAACGGTCTCGGGTTCAAGCCCCGGCTCCTCCATGTTTTGTGTTCAGTGCATGGTAAGTGTTGGTCGCGGCGAACATAAACGCACGCAAGAAGTTGCAAAACCAGCGTCACAGACTGATATGATGTATACTGTCATAAGGAGAGCAAGATGTAAGTGTGGGGACCGGCTGTTATCGTGGTGTCATCGAGTGCAGATCTGTCTTAGGTATCACGGCTTAACGTCATTGAAGTCTAGAGGTGGACAACACGTTCGTCTTACTCAGAGCGGTGTCTGAACTCTATTTTCGACGTTATGCGTGCCACTTTCATTGTGGCCAACTACGATTCGATACAGAATGCACGAAACCTGAAAGACACCCTCACTGATACATAGAGAGTAGTGTTTGTCTGCGGAATAATGGGAGTGCAAGGGTCTGTGACGTTGATATGACTGTATGTAGCACTAGTAGTTATCGGGTGGGTGGGCGTAGCTCAGATGGTAGAGCGCTCGCTTAGCGTGTGAGAGGTACTGGGATCGATACCCAGCGCCTCCAGAATTTTTAACGCACCTACATGAGCATCTTGCCATGGAAGTGGAATAATTCCCAACCAGCAGAGGTGTGTAGGCAGATACAAGCGAACGATTAGCATCCACAATTGCACCGATTTCACGTAAATCCCTCTGCACGTTCCCATTCTTTGCGTGCAGTCGGCTGCTACTGGTGTTGCTGGTTGTGACTGCTGATAACAGATGCCGTAGCAATCAATTCATGGAGTGAGTTGTATGTTTTGCGATAGTCTGTCTCTGACAAGGAAGCACAGGTGATATAGGTGCGAACACAGGAAGCTTGCAGCCCCTCGCTGCCTGCAGACACAGAGCAGCCACACTAGAAGAGCGGCCTAAGCCGTAGGCGAAATGTGCTCATTCGCTTTGGCGCGACGTCGAACTATAAATAAGGCTGTCACTAGCGTGAGCGTTGCGTAAAGTCGGAAAAGTCATCTGCATGGGTGATTGCCAAGTTTGGGGAGCGTTTCGTAGTACGATCAGTGCAATGGGGACGCGGAAACTTGTTGTGTCCCAGTGTTTTGCAGTTGGACGACAAGAGTTTTACACAGTAGCAAAGAGCGAGGCACTGAGTTGGCATGAACAATGGAGAGCACAATGGGGCTCGAGATGTGCTTGTTACCTCAGGTGCTGTGTGATTGTGGACAAGGAGTGAAATGGACCAATTTGTGACCGCCCTTTCAATTTAAGACGTTCAAAACAGACGGAATTTGCATTCGTAATACCAGAGCATCGAAACTACTTGGAACTCTTGTGTATATGAACGTGTCCGCGCCTTTGTATTCTGGTACCTTCGCCGCTACAAACCAACCAACCATCGTGTCCGTGCACATCAGAGTCGCAAAGAATGGAGAATAGCCAGGCTTGGTCGTGTGTGTAGCTGTAGCTCAGTTGGCAGATCGTTCGCTTAGCGTGTGAACGGTCTCGGGTTCAAGCCCCGGCTCCTCCATGTTTTGTGTTCAGTGCATGGTAAGTGTTGGTCGCGGCGAACATAAACGCACGCAAGAAGTTGCAAAACCAGCGTCACAGACTGATATGATGTATACTGTCATAAGGAGAGCAAGATGTAAGTGTGGGGACCGGCTGTTATCGTGGTGTCATCGAGTGCAGATCTGTCTTAGGTATCACGGCTTAACGTCATTGAAGTCTAGAGGTGGACAACACGTTCGTCTTACTCAGAGCGGTGTCTGAACTCTATTTTCGACGTTATGCGTGCCACTTTCATTGTGGCCAACTACGATTCGATACAGAATGCACGAAACCTGAAAGACACCCTCACTGATACATAGAGAGTAGTGTTTGTCTGCGGAATAATGGGAGTGCAAGGGTCTGTGACGTTGATATGACTGTATGTAGCACTAGTAGTTATCGGGGGGGGTGGGCGTAGCTCAGATGGTAGAGCGCTCGCTTAGCGTGTGAGAGGTACTGGGATCGATACCCAGCGCCTCCAGAATTTTTAACGCACCTACATGAGCATCTTGCCATGGAAGTGGAATAATTCCCAACCAGCAGAGGTGTGTAGGCAGATACAAGCGAACGATTAGCATCCACAATTGCACCGATTTCACGTAAATCCCTCTGCACGTTCCCATTCTTTGCGTGCAGTCGGCTGCTACTGGTGTTGCTGGTTGTGACTGCTGATAACAGATGCCGTAGCAATCAATTCATGGAGTGAGTTGTATGTTTTGCGATAGTCTGTCTCTGACAAGGAAGCACAGGTGATATAGGTGCGAACACAGGAAGCTTGCAGCCCCTCGCTGCCTGCAGACACAGAGCAGCCACACTAGAAGAGCGGCCTAAGCCGTAGGCGAAATGTGCTCATTCGCTTTGGCGCGACGTCGAACTATAAATAAGGCTGTCACTAGCGTGAGCGTTGCGTGAGCGTCGTGTAAAGTCGGAAAAGTCATCTGCATGGGTGATTGCCAAGTTTGGGGAGCGTTTCGTAGTACGATCAGTGCAATGGGGACGCGGAAACTTGTTGTGTCCCAGTGTTTTGCAGTTGGACGACAAGAGTTTTACACAGTAGCAAAGAGCGAGGCACTGAGTTGGCATGAACAATGGAGAGCACAATGGGGCTCGAGATGTGCTTGTTACCTCAGGTGCTGTGTGATTGTGGACAAGGAGTGAAATGGACCAATTTGTGACCGCCCTTTCAATTTAAGACGTTCAAAACAGACGGAATTTGCATTCGTAATACCAGAGCATCGAAACTACTTGGAACTCTTGTGTATATGAACGTGTCCGCGCCTTTGTATTCTGGTACCTTCGCCGCTACAAACCAACCAACCATCGTGTCCGTGCACATCAGAGTCGCAAAGAATGGAGAATAGCCAGGCTTGGTCGTGTGTGTAGCTGTAGCTCAGTTGGCAGATCGTTCGCTTAGCGTGTGAACGGTCTCGGGTTCAAGCCCCGGCTCCTCCATGTTTTGTGTTCAGTGCATGGTAAGTGTTGGTCGCGGCGAACATAAACGCACGCAAGAAGTTGCAAAACCAGCGTCACAGACTGATATGATGTATACTGTCATAAGGAGAGCAAGATGTAAGTGTGGGGACCGGCTGTTATCGTGGTGTCATCGAGTGCAGATCTGTCTTAGGTATCACGGCTTAACGTCATTGAAGTCTAGAGGTGGACAACACGTTCGTCTTACTCAGAGCGGTGTCTGAACTCTATTTTCGACGTTATGCGTGCCACTTTCATTGTGGCCAACTACGATTCGATACAGAATGCACGAAACCTGAAAGACACCCTCACTGATACATAGAGAGTAGTGTTTGTCTGCGGAATAATGGGAGTGCAAGGGTCTGTGACGTTGATATGACTGTATGTAGCACTAGTAGTTATCGGGTGGGTGGGCGTAGCTCAGATGGTAGAGCGCTCGCTTAGCGTGTGAGAGGTACTGGGATCGATACCCAGCGCCTCCAGAATTTTTAACGCACCTACATGAGCATCTTGCCATGGAAGTGGAATAATTCCCAACCAGCAGAGGTGTGTAGGCAGATACAAGCGAACGATTAGCATCCACAATTGCACCGATTTCACGTAAATCCCTCTGCACGTTCCCATTCTTTGCGTGCAGTCGGCTGCTACTGGTGTTGCTGGTTGTGACTGCTGATAACAGATGCCGTAGCAATCAATTCATGGAGTGAGTTGTATGTTTTGCGATAGTCTGTCTCTGACAAGGAAGCACAGGTGATATAGGTGCGAACACAGGAAGCTTGCAGCCCCTCGCTGCCTGCAGACACAGAGCAGCCACACTAGAAGAGCGGCCTAAGCCGTAGGCGAAATGTGCTCATTCGCTTTGGCGCGACGTCGAACTATAAATAAGGCTGTCACTAGCGTGAGCGTTGCGTGAGCGTCGTGTAAAGTCGGAAAAGTCATCTGCATGGGTGATTGCCAAGTTTGGGGAGCGTTTCGTAGTACGATCAGTGCAATGGGGACGCGGAAACTTGTTGTGTCCCAGTGTTTTGCAGTTGGACGACAAGAGTTTTACACAGTAGCAAAGAGCGAGGCACTGAGTTGGCATGAACAATGGAGAGCACAATGGGGCTCGAGATGTGCTTGTTACCTCAGGTGCTGTGTGATTGTGGACAAGGAGTGAAATGGACCAATTTGTGACCGCCCTTTCAATTTAAGACGTTCAAAACAGACGGAATTTGCATTCGTAATACCAGAGCATCGAAACTACTTGGAACTCTTGTGTATATGAACGTGTCCGCGCCTTTGTATTCTGGTACCTTCGCCGCTACAAACCAACCAACCATCGTGTCCGTGCACATCAGAGTCGCAAAGAATGGAGAATAGCCAGGCTTGGTCGTGTGTGTAACTGTAGCTCAGTTGGCAGATCGTTCGCTTAGCGTGTGAACGGTCTCGGGTTCAAGCCCCGGCTTCTCCATGTTTTGTGTTCAGTGCATGGTAAGTGTTGGTCGCGGCGAACATAAACGCACGCAAGAAGTTGCAAAACCAGCGTCACAGACTGATATGATGTATACTGTCATAAGGAGAGCAAGATATAAGTGTGGGGACCGGCTGTTATCGTGGTGTCATCGAGTGCAGATCTGTCTTAGGTATCACGGCTTAACGTCATTGAAGTCTAGAGGTGGACAACACGTTCGTCTTACTCAGAGCGGTGTCTGAACTCTATTTTCGACGTTATGCGTGCCACTTTCATTGTGGCCAACTACGATTCGATACAGAATGCACGAAACCTGAAAGACACCCTCACTGATACATAGAGAGTAGTGTTTGTCTGCGGAATAATGGGAGTGCAAGGGTCTGTGACGTTGATATGACTGTATGTAGCACTACTAGTTATCGGGGGGGTGGGCGTAGCTCAGATGGTATAGCGCTCGCTTAGCGTGTGAGAGGTACTGGGATCGATACCCAGCGCCTCCAGAATTTTTAACGCACCTACATGAGCACCTTGCCATGCAAGTGGAATAATTCCCAACCGGCAGAGGTGTGTAGGCAGATACAAGCGAACGATTAGCATCCACAATTGCACCGATTTCACGTAAATCCCTCTGCACGTTCCCATTCTTTGCGTGCAGTCGGCTGCTACTGGTGTTGCTGGTTGTGACTGCTGATAACAGATGCCGTAGCAATCAATTCATGGAGTGAGTTGTATGTTTTGCGATAGTCTGTCTCTGACAAGGAAGCACAGGTGATATAGGTGCGAACACAGGAAGCTTGCAGCCCCTCGCTGCCTGCAGACACAGAGCAGCCACACTAGAAGAGCGGCCTAAGCCGTAGGCGAAATGTGCTCATTCGCTTTGGCGCGACGTCGAACTATAAATAAGGCTGTCACTAGCGTGAGCGTTGCGTGAGCGTCGTGTAAAGTCGGAAAAGTCATCTGCATGGGTGATTGCCAAGTTTGGGGAGCGTTTCGTAGTACGATCAGTGCAATGGGGACGCGGAAACTTGTTGTGTCCCAGTGTTTTGCAGTTGGACGACAAGAGTTTTACACAGTAGCAAAGAGCGAGGCACTGAGTTGGCATGAACAATGGAGAGCACAATGGGGCTCGAGATGTGCTTGTTACCTCAGGTGCTGTGTGATTGTGGACAAGGAGTGAAATGGACCAATTTGTGACCGCCCTTTCAATTTAAGACGTTCAAAACAGACGGAATTTGCATTCGTAATACCAGAGCATCGAAACTACTTGGAACTCTTGTGTATATGAACGTGTCCGCGCCTTTGTATTCTGGTACCTTCGCCGCTACAAACCAACCAACCATCGTGTCCGTGCACATCAGAGTCGCAAAGAATGGAGAATAGCCAGGCTTGGTCGTGTGTGTAACTGTAGCTCAGTTGGCAGATCGTTCGCTTAGCGTGTGAACGGTCTCGGGTTCAAGCCCCGGCTTCTCCATGTTTTGTGTTCAGTGCATGGTAAGTGTTGGTCGCGGCGAACATAAACGCACGCAAGAAGTTGCAAAACCAGCGTCACAGACTGATATGATGTATACTGTCATAAGGAGAGCAAGATATAAGTGTGGGGACCGGCTGTTATCGTGGTGTCATCGAGTGCAGATCTGTCTTAGGTATCACGGCTTAACGTCATTGAAGTCTAGAGGTGGACAACACGTTCGTCTTACTCAGAGCGGTGTCTGAACTCTATTTTCGACGTTATGCGTGCCACTTTCATTGTGGCCAACTACGATTCGATACAGAATGCACGAAACCTGAAAGACACCCTCACTGATACATAGAGAGTAGTGTTTGTCTGCGGAATAATGGGAGTGCAAGGGTCTGTGACGTTGATATGACTGTATGTAGCACTACTAGTTATCGGGGGGGTGGGCGTAGCTCAGATGGTATAGCGCTCGCTTAGCGTGTGAGAGGTACTGGGATCGATACCCAGCGCCTCCAGAATTTTTAACGCACCTACATGAGCACCTTGCCATGCAAGTGGAATAATTCCCAACCGGCAGAGGTGTGTAGGCAGATACAAGCGAACGATTAGCATCCACAATTGCACCGATTTCACGTAAATCCCTCTGCACGTTCCCATTCTTTGCGTGCAGTCGGCTGCTACTGGTGTTGCTGGTTGTGACTGCTGATAACAGATGCCGTAGCAATCAATTCATGGAGTGAGTTGTATGTTTTGCGATAGTCTGTCTCTGACAAGGAAGCACAGGTGATATAGGTGCGAACACAGGAAGCTTGCAGCCCCTCGCTGCCTGCAGACACAGAGCAGCCACACTAGAAGAGCGGCCTAAGCCGTAGGCGAAATGTGCTCATTCGCTTTGGCGCGACGTCGAACTATAAATAAGGCTGTCACTAGCGTGAGCGTTGCGTGAGCGTCGTGTAAAGTCGGAAAAGTCATCTGCATGGGTGATTGCCAAGTTTGGGGAGCGTTTCGTAGTACGATCAGTGCAATGGGGACGCGGAAACTTGTTGTGTCCCAGTGTTTTGCAGTTGGACGACAAGAGTTTTACACAGTAGCAAAGAGCGAGGCACTGAGTTGGCATGAACAATGGAGAGCACAATGGGGCTCGAGATGTGCTTGTTACCTCAGGTGCTGTGTGATTGTGGACAAGGAGTGAAATGGACCAATTTGTGACCGCCCTTTCAATTTAAGACGTTCAAAACAGACGGAATTTGCATTCGTAATACCAGAGCATCGAAACTACTTGGAACTCTTGTGTATATGAACGTGTCCGCGCCTTTGTATTCTGGTACCTTCGCCGCTACAAACCAACCAACCATCGTGTCCGTGCACATCAGAGTCGCAAAGAATGGAGAATAGCCAGGCTTGGTGGTGTGTGTAGCTGTAGCTCAGTTGGCAGATCGTTCGCTTAGCGTGTGAACGGTCTCGGGTTCAAGCCCCGGCTCCTCCATGTTTTGTGTTCAGTGCATGGTAAGTGTTGGTCGCGGCGAACATAAACGCACGCAAGAAGTTGCAAAACCAGCGTCACAGACTGATATGATGTATACTGTCATAAGGAGAGCAAGATGTAAGTGTGGGGACCGGCTGTTATCGTGGTGTCATCGAGTGCAGATCTGTCTTAGGTATCACGGCTTAACGTCATTGAAGTCTAGAGGTGGACAACACGTTCGTCTTACTCAGAGCGGTGTCTGAACTCTATTTTCGACGTTATGCGTGCCACTTTCATTGTGGCCAACTACGATTCGATACAGAATGCACGAAACCTGAAAGACACCCTCACTGATACATAGAGAGTAGTGTTTGTCTGCGGAATAATGGGAGTGCAAGGGTCTGTGACGTTGATATGACTGTATGTAGCACTACTAGTTATCGGGGGGGTGGGCGTAGCTCAGATGGTAGAGCGCTCGTTTAGCGTGTGAGAGGTACTGGGATCGATACCCAGCGCCTCCAGAATTTTTAACGCACCTACATGAGCACCTTGCCATGCAAGTGGAATAATTCCCAACCGGCAGAGGTGTGTAGGCAGATACAAGCGAACGATTAGCATCCACAATTGCACCGATTTCACGTAAATCCCTCTGCACGTTCCCATTCTTTGCGTGCAGTCGGCTGCTACTGGTGTTGCTGGTTGTGACTGCTGATAACAGATGCCGTAGCAATCAATTCATGGAGTGAGTTGTATGTTTTGCGATAGTCTGTCTCTGACAAGGAAGCACAGGTGATATAGGTGCGAACACAGGAAGCTTGCAGCCCCTCGCTGCCTGCAGACACAGAGCAGCCACACTAGAAGAGCGGCCTAAGCCGTAGGCGAAATGTGCTCATTCGCTTTGGCGCGACGTCGAACTATAAATAAGGCTGTCAATAGCGTGAGCGTTGCGTGAGCGTCGTGTAAAGTCGGAAAAGTCATCTGCATGGGTGATTGCCAAGTTTGGGGAGCGTTTCGTAGTACGATCAGTGCAATGGGGACGCGGAAACTTGTTGTGTCCCAGTGTTTTGCAGTTGGACGACAAGAGTTTTACACAGTAGCAAAGAGCGAGGCACTGAGTTGGCATGAACAATGGAGAGCACAATGGGGCTCGAGATGTGCTTGTTACCTCAGGTGCTGTGTGATTGTGGACAAGGAGTGAAATGGACCAATTTGTGACCGCCCTTTCAATTTAAGACGTTCAAAACAGACGGAATTTGCATTCGTAATACCAGAGCATCGAAACTACTTGGAACTCTTGTGTATATGAACGTGTCCGCGCCTTTGTATTCTGGTACCTTCGCCGCTACAAACCAACCAACCATCGTGTCCGTGCACATCAGAGTCGCAAAGAATGGAGAATAGCCAGGCTTGGTGGTGTGTGTAGCTGTAGCTCAGTTGGCAGATCGTTCGCTTAGCGTGTGAACGGTCTCGGGTTCAAGCCCCGGCTCCTCCATGTTTTGTGTTCAGTGCATGGTAAGTGTTGGTCGCGGCGAACATAAACGCACGCAAGAAGTTGCAAAACCAGCATCACAGACTGATATGATGTATACTGTCATAAGGAGAGCAAGATGTAAGTGTGGGGACCGGCTGTTATCGTGGTGTCATCGAGTGCAGATCTGTCTTAGGTATCACGGCTTAACGTCATTGAAGTCTAGAGGTGGACAACACGTTCGTCTTACTCAGAGCGGTGTCTGAACTCTATTTTCGACGTTATGCGTGCCACTTTCATTGTGGCCAACTACGATTCGATACAGAATGCACGAAACCTGAAAGACACCCTCACTGATACATAGAGAGTAGTGTTTGTCTGCGGAATAATGGGAGTGCAAGGGTCTGTGACGTTGATATGACTGTATGTAGCACTACTAGTTATCGGGGGGGTGGGCGTAGCTCAGATGGTAGAGCGCTCGCTTAGCGTGTGAGAGGTACTGGGATCGATACCCAGCGCCTCCAGAATTTTTAACGCACCTACATGAGCATCTTGCCATGCAAGTGGAATAATTCCCAACCGGCAGAGGTGTGTAGGCAGATACAAGCGAACGATTAGCATCCACAATTGCACCGATTTCACGTAAATCACTCTGCACGTTCCCATTCTTTGCGTGCAGTCGGCTGCTACTGGTGTTGCTGGTTGTGACTGCTGATAACAGATGCCGTAGCAATCAATTCATGGAGTGAGTTGTATGTTTTGCGATAGTCTGTCTCTGACAAGGAAGCACAGGTGATATAGGTGCGAACACAGGAAGCTTGCAGCCCCTCGCTGCCTGCAGACACAGAGCAGCCACACTAGAAGAGCGGCCTAAGCCGTAGGCGAAATGTGCTCATTCGCTTTGGCGCGACGTCGAACTATAAATAAGGCTGTCACTAGCGTGAGCGTCGTGTAAAGTCGGAAAAGTCATCTGCATGGGTGATTGCCAAGTTTGGGGAGCGTTTCGTAGTACGATCAGTGCAATGGGGACGCGGAAACTTGTTGTGTCCCAGTGTTTTGCAGTTGGACGACAAGAGTTTTACACAGTAGCAAAGAGCGAGGCACTGAGTTGGCATGAACAATGGAGAGCACAATGGGGCTCGAGATGTGCTTGTTACCTCAGGTGCTGTGTGATTGTGGACAAGGAGTGAAATGGACCAATTTGTGACCGCCCTTTCAATTTAAGACGTTCAAAACAGACGGAATTTGCATTCGTAATACCAGAGCATCGAAACTACTTGGAACTCTTGTGTATATGAACGTGTCCGCGCCTTTGTATTCTGGTACCTTCGCCGCTACAAACCAACCAACCATCGTGTCCGTGCACATCAGAGTCGCAAAGAATGGAGAATAGCCAGGCTTGGTGGTGTGTGTAGCTGTAGCTCAGTTGGCAGATCGTTCGCTTAGCGTGTGAACGGTCTCGGGTTCAAGCCCCGGCTCCTCCATGTTTTGTGTTCAGTGCATGGTAAGTGTTGGTCGCGGCGAACATAAACGCACGCAAGAAGTTGCAAAACCAGCGTCACAGACTGATATGATGTATACTGTCATAAGGAGAGCAAGATGTAAGTGTGGGGACCGGCTGTTATCGTGGTGTCATCGAGTGCAGATCTGTCTTAGGTATCACGGCTTAACGTCATTGAAGTCTAGAGGTGGACAACACGTTCGTCTTACTCAGAGCGGTGTCTGAACTCTATTTTCGACGTTATGCGTGCCACTTTCATTGTGGCCAACTACGATTCGATACAGAATGCACGAAACCTGAAAGACACCCTCACTGATACATAGAGAGTAGTGTTTGTCTGCGGAATAATGGGAGTGCAAGGGTCTGTGACGTTGATATGACTGTATGTAGCACTACTAGTTATCGGGGGGGTGGGCGTAGCTCAGATGGTAGAGCGCTCGCTTAGCGTGTGAGAGGTACTGGGATCGATACCCAGCGCCTCCAGAATTTTTAACGCACCTACATGAGCACCTTGCCATGCAAGTGGAATAATTCCCAACCGGCAGAGGTGTGTAGGCAGATACAAGCGAACGATTAGCATCCACAATTGCACCGATTTCACGTAAATCCCTCTGCACGTTCCCATTCTTTGCGTGCAGTCGGCTGCTACTGGTGTTGCTGGTTGTGACTGCTGATAACAGATGCCGTAGCAATCAATTCATGGAGTGAGTTGTATGTTTTGCGATAGTCTGTCTCTGACAAGGAAGCACAGGTGATATAGGTGCGAACACAGGAAGCTTGCAGCCCCTCGCTGCCTGCAGACACAGAGCAGCCACACTAGAAGAGCGGCCTAAGCCGTAGGCGAAATGTGCTCATTCGCTTTGGCGCGACGTCGAACTATAAATAAGGCTGTCACTAGCGTGAGCGTTGCGTGAGCGTCGTGTAAAGTCGGAAAAGTCATCTGCATGGGTGATTGCCAAGTTTGGGGAGCGTTTCGTAGTACGATCAGTGCAATGGGGACGCGGAAACTTGTTGTGTCCCAGTGTTTTGCAGTTGGACGACAAGAGTTTTACACAGTAGCAAAGAGCGAGGCACTGAGTTGGCATGAACAATGGAGAGCACAATGGGGCTCGAGATGTGCTTGTTACCTCAGGTGCTGTGTGATTGTGGACAAGGAGTGAAATGGACCAATTTGTGACCGCCCTTTCAATTTAAGACGTTCAAAACAGACGGAATTTGCATTCGTAATACCAGAGCATCGAAACTACTTGGAACTCTTGTGTATATGAACGTGTCCGCGCCTTTGTATTCTGGTACCTTCGCCGCTACAAACCAACCAACCATCGTGTCCGTGCACATCAGAGTCGCAAAGAATGGAGAATAGCCAGGCTTGGTCGTGTGTGTAGCTGTAGCTCAGTTGGCAGATCGTTCGCTTAGCGTGTGAACGGTCTCGGGTTCAAGCCCCGGCTCCTCCATGTTTTGTGTTCAGTGCATGGTAAGTGTTGGTCGCGGCGAACATAAACGCACGCAAGAAGTTGCAAAACCAGCATCACAGACTGATATGATGTATACTGTCATAAGGAGAGCAAGATGTAAGTGTGGGGACCGGCTGTTATCGTGGTGTCATCGAGTGCAGATCTGTCTTAGGTATCACGGCTTAACGTCATTGAAGTCTAGAGGTGGACAACACGTTCGTCTTACTCAGAGCGGTGTCTGAACTCTATTTTCGACGTTATGCGTGCCACTTTCATTGTGGCCAACTACGATTCGATACAGAATGCACGAAACCTGAAAGACACCCTCACTGATACATAGAGAGTAGTGTTTGTCTGCGGAATAATGGGAGTGCAAGGGTCTGTGACGTTGATATGACTGTATGTAGCACTACTAGTTATCGGGGGGGTGGGCGTAGCTCAGATGGTAGAGCGCTCGCTTAGCGTGTGAGAGGTACTGGGATCGATACCCAGCGCCTCCAGAATTTTTAACGCACCTACATGAGCATCTTGCCATGCAAGTGGAATAATTCCCAACCGGCAGAGGTGTGTAGGCAGATACAAGCGAACGATTAGCATCCACAATTGCACCGATTTCACGTAAATCACTCTGCACGTTCCCATTCTTTGCGTGCAGTCGGCTGCTACTGGTGTTGCTGGTTGTGACTGCTGATAACAGATGCCGTAGCAATCAATTCATGGAGTGAGTTGTATGTTTTGCGATAGTCTGTCTCTGACAAGGAAGCACAGGTGATATAGGTGCGAACACAGGAAGCTTGCAGCCCCTCGCTGCCTGCAGACACAGAGCAGCCACACTAGAAGAGCGGCCTAAGCCGTAGGCGAAATGTGCTCATTCGCTTTGGCGCGACGTCGAACTATAAATAAGGCTGTCACTAGCGTGAGCGTCGTGTAAAGTCGGAAAAGTCATCTGCATGGGTGATTGCCAAGTTTGGGGAGCGTTTCGTAGTACGATCAGTGCAATGGGGACGCGGAAACTTGTTGTGTCCCAGTGTTTTGCAGTTGGACGACAAGAGTTTTACACAGTAGCAAAGAGCGAGGCACTGAGTTGGCATGAACAATGGAGAGCACAATGGGGCTCGAGATGTGCTTGTTACCTCAGGTGCTGTGTGATTGTGGACAAGGAGTGAAATGGACCAATTTGTGACCGCCCTTTCAATTTAAGACGTTCAAAACAGACGGAATTTGCATTCGTAATACCAGAGCATCGAAACTACTTGGAACTCTTGTGTATATGAACGTGTCCGCGCCTTTGTATTCTGGTACCTTCGCCGCTACAAACCAACCAACCATCGTGTCCGTGCACATCAGAGTCGCAAAGAATGGAGAATAGCCAGGCTTGGTCGTGTGTGTAGCTGTAGCTCAGTTGGCAGATCGTTCGCTTAGCGTGTGAACGGTCTCGGGTTCAAGCCCCGGCTCCTCCATGTTTTGTGTTCAGTGCATGGTAAGTGTTGGTCGCGGCGAACATAAACGCACGCAAGAAGTTGCAAAACCAGCGTCACAGACTGATATGATGTATACTGTCATAAGGAGAGCAAGATGTAAGTGTGGGGACCGGCTGTTATCGTGGTGTCATCGAGTGCAGATCTGTCTTAGGTATCACGGCTTAACGTCATTGAAGTCTAGAGGTGGACAACACTTTCGTCTTACTCAGAGCGGTGTCTGAACTCTATTTTCGACGTTATGCGTGCCACTTTCATTGTGGCCAACTACGATTCGATACAGAATGCACGAAACCTGAAAGACACCCTCACTGATACATAGAGAGTAGTGTTTGTCTGCGGAATAATGGGAGTGCAAGGGTCTGTGACGTTGATATGACTGTATGTAGCACTACTAGTTATCGGGGGGGTGGGCGTAGCTCAGATGGTATAGCGCTCGCTTAGCGTGTGAGAGGAACTGGGATCGATACCCAGCGCCTCCAGAATTTTTAACGCACCTACATGAGCACCTTGCCATGCAAGTGGAATAATTCCCAACCGGCAGAGGTGTGTAGGCAGATACAAGCGAACGATTAGCATCCACAATTGCACCGATTTCACGTAAATCCCTCTGCACGTTCCCATTCTTTGCGTGCAGTCGGCTGCTACTGGTGTTGCTGGTTGTGACTGCTGATAACAGATGCCGTAGCAATCAATTCATGGAGTGAGTTGTATGTTTTGCGATAGTCTGTCTCTGACAAGGAAGCACAGGTGATATAGGTGCGAACACAGGAAGCTTGCAGCCCCTCGCTGCCTGCAGACACAGAGCAGCCACACTAGAAGAGCGGCCTAAGCCGTAGGCGAAATGTGCTCATTCGCTTTGGCGCGACGTCGAACTATAAATAAGGCTGTCACTAGCGTGAGCGTTGCGTGAGCGTCGTGTAAAGTCTTAAAAGTCATCTGCATGGGTGATTGCCAAGTTTGGGGAGCGTTTCGTAGTACGATCAGTGCAATGGGGACGCGGAAACTTGTTGTGTCCCAGTGTTTTGCAGTTGGACGACAAGAGTTTTACACAGTAGCAAAGAGCGAGGCACTGAGTTGGCATGAACAATGGAGAGCACAATGGGGCTCGAGATGTGCTTGTTACCTCAGGTGCTGTGTGATTGTGGACAAGGAGTGAAATGGACCAATTTGTGACCGCCCTTTCAATTTAAGACGTTCAAAACAGACGGAATTTGCATTCGTAATACCAGAGCATCGAAACTACTTGGAACTCTTGTGTATATGAACGTGTCCGCGCCTTTGTATTCTGGTACCTTCGCCGCTACAAACCAACCAACCATCGTGTCCGTGCACATCAGAGTCGCAAAGAATGGAGAATAGCCAGGCTTGGTGGTGTGTGTAGCTGTAGCTCAGTTGGCAGATCGTTCGCTTAGCGTGTGAACGGTCTCGGGTTCAAGCCCCGGCTCCTCCATGTTTTGTGTTCAGTGCATGGTAAGTGTTGGTCGCGGCGAACATAAACGCACGCAAGAAGTTGCAAAACCAGCGTCACAGACTGATATGATGTATACTGTCATAAGGAGAGCAAGATGTAAGTGTGGGGACCGGCTGTTATCGTGGTGTCATCGAGTGCAGATCTGTCTTAGGTATCACGGCTTAACGTCATTGAAGTCTAGAGGTGGACAACACGTTCGTCTTACTCAGAGCGGTGTCTGAACTCTATTTTCGACGTTATGCGTGCCACTTTCATTGTGGCCAACTACGATTCGATACAGAATGCACGAAACCTGAAAGACACCCTCACTGATACATAGAGAGTAGTGTTTGTCTGCGGAATAATGGGAGTGCAAGGGTCTGTGACGTTGATATGACTGTATGTAGCACTACTAGTTACCGGGGGGGTGGGCGTAGCTCAGATGGTAGAGCGCTCGCTTAGCGTGTGAGAGGTACTGGGATCGATACCCAGCGCCTCCAGAATTTTTAACGCACCTACATGAGCACCTTGCCATGCAAGTGGAATAATTCCCAACCGGCAGAGGTGTGTAGGCAGATACAAGCGAACGATTAGCATCCACAATTGCACCGATTTCACGTAAATCCCTCTGCACGTTCCCATTCTTTGCGTGCAGTCGGCTGCTACTCGTGTTGCTGGTTGTGACTGCTGATAACAGATGCCGTAGCAATCAATTCATGGAGTGAGTTGTATGTTTTGCGATAGTCTGTCTCTGACAAGGAAGCACAGGTGATATAGGTGCGAACACAGGAAGCTTGCAGCCCCTCGCTGCCTGCAGACACAGAGCAGCCACACTAGAAGAGCGGCCTAAGCCGTAGGCGAAATGTGCTCATTCGCTTTGGCGCGACGTCGAACTATAAATAAGGCTGTCACTAGCGTGAGCGTCGTGTAAAGTCGGAAAAGTCATCTGCATGGGTGATTGCCAAGTTTGGGGAGCGTTTCGTAGTACGATCAGTGCAATGGGGACGCGGAAACTTGTTGTGTCCCAGTGTTTTGCAGTTGGACGACAAGAGTTTTACACAGTAGCAAAGAGCGAGGCACTGAGTTGGCATGAACAATGGAGAGCACAATGGGGCTCGAGATGTGCTTGTTACCTCAGGTGCTGTGTGATTGTGGACAAGGAGTGAAATGGACCAATTTGTGACCGCCCTTTCAATTTAAGACGTTCAAAACAGACGGAATTTGCATTCGTAATACCAGAGCATCGAAACTACTTGGAACTCTTGTGTATATGAACGTGTCCGCGCCTTTGTATTCTGGTACCTTCGCCGCTACAAACCAACCAACCATCGTGTCCGTGCACATCAGAGTCGCAAAGAATGGAGAATAGCCAGGCTTGGTGGTGTGTGTAGCTGTAGCTCAGTTGGCAGATCGTTCGCTTAGCGTGTGAACGGTCTCGGGTTCAAGCCCCGGCTCCTCCATGTTTTGTGTTCAGTGCATGGTAAGTGTTGGTCGCGGCGAACATAAACGCACGCAAGAAGTTGCAAAACCAGCGTCACAGACTGATATGATGTATACTGTCATAAGGAGAGCAAGATGTAAGTGTGGGGACCGGCTGTTATCGTGGTGTCATCGAGTGCAGATCTGTCTTAGGTATCACGGCTTAACGTCATTGAAGTCTAGAGGTGGACAACACGTTCGTCTTACTCAGAGCGGTGTCTGAACTCTATTTTCGACGTTATGCGTGCCACTTTCATTGTGGCCAACTACGATTCGATACAGAATGCACGAAACCTGAAAGACACCCTCACTGATACATAGAGAGTAGTGTTTGTCTGCGGAATAATGGGAGTGCAAGGGTCTGTGACGTTGATATGACTGTATGTAGCACTACTAGTTATCGGGTGGGTGGGCGTAGCTCAGATGGTAGAGCGCTCGTTTAGCGTGTGAGAGGTACTGGGATCGATACCCAGCGCCTCCAGAATTTTTAACGCACCTACATGAGCACCTTGCCATGCAAGTGGAATAATTCCCAACCGGCAGAGGTGTGTAGGCAGATACAAGCGAACGATTAGCATCCACAATTGCACCGATTTCACGTAAATCCCTCTGCACGTTCCCATTCTTTGCGTGCAGTCGGCTGCTACTGGTGTTGCTGGTTGTGACTGCTGATAACAGATGCCGTAGCAATCAATTCATGGAGTGAGTTGTATGTTTTGCGATAGTCTGTCTCTGACAAGGAAGCACAGGTGATATAGGTGCGAACACAGGAAGCTTGCAGCCCCTCGCTGCCTGCAGACACAGAGCAGCCACACTAGAAGAGCGGCCTAAGCCGTAGGCGAAATGTGCTCATTCGCTTTGGCGCGACGTCGAACTATAAATAAGGCTGTCACTAGCGTGAGCGTTGCGTGAGCGTCGTGTAAAGTCGGAAAAGTCATCTGCATGGGTGATTGCCAAGTTTGGGGAGCGTTTCGTAGTACGATCAGTGCAATGGGGACGCGGAAACTTGTTGTGTCCCAGTGTTTTGCAGTTGGACGACAAGAGTTTTACACAGTAGCAAAGAGCGAGGCACTGAGTTGGCATGAACAATGGAGAGCACAATGGGGCTCGAGATGTGCTTGTTACCTCAGGTGCTGTGTGATTGTGGACAAGGAGTGAAATGGACCAATTTGTGACCGCCCTTTCAATTTAAGACGTTCAAAACAGACGGAATTTGCATTCGTAATACCAGAGCATCGAAACTACTTGGAACTCTTGTGTATATGAACGTGTCCGCGCCTTTGTATTCTGGTACCTTCGCCGCTACAAACCAACCAACCATCGTGTCCGTGCACATCAGAGTCGCAAAGAATGGAGAATAGCCAGGCTTGGTCGTGTGTGTAGCTGTAGCTCAGTTGGCAGATCGTTCGCTTAGCGTGTGAACGGTCTCGGGTTCAAGCCCCGGCTCCTCCATGTTTTGTGTTCAGTGCATGGTAAGTGTTGGTCGCGGCGAACATAAACGCACGCAAGAAGTTGCAAAACCAGCGTCACAGACTGATATGATGTATACTGTCATAAGGAGAGCAAGATGTAAGTGTGGGGACCGGCTGTTATCGTGGTGTCATCGAGTGCAGATCTGTCTTAGGTATCACGGCTTAACGTCATTGAAGTCTAGAGGTGGACAACACGTTCGTCTTACTCAGAGCGGTGTCTGAACTCTATTTTCGACGTTATGCGTGCCACTTTCATTGTGGCCAACTACGATTCGATACAGAATGCACGAAACCTGAAAGACACCCTCACTGATACATAGAGAGTAGTGTTTGTCTGCGGAATAATGGGAGTGCAAGGGTCTGTGACGTTGATATGACTGTATGTAGCACTACTAGTTATCGGGGGGGTGGGCGTAGCTCAGATGGTAGAGCGCTCGTTTAGCGTGTGAGAGGTACTGGGATCGATACCCAGCGCCTCCAGAATTTTTAACGCACCTACATGAGCACCTTGCCATGCAAGTGGAATAATTCCCAACCGGCAGAGGTGTGTAGGCAGATACAAGCGAACGATTAGCATCCACAATTGCACCGATTTCACGTAAATCCCTCTGCACGTTCCCATTCTTTGCGTGCAGTCGGCTGCTACTGGTGTTGCTGGTTGTGACTGCTGATAACAGATGCCGTAGCAATCAATTCATGGAGTGAGTTGTATGTTTTGCGATAGTCTGTCTCTGACAAGGAAGCACAGGTGATATAGGTGCGAACACAGGAAGCTTGCAGCCCCTCGCTGCCTGCAGACACAGAGCAGCCACACTAGAAGAGCGGCCTAAGCCGTAGGCGAAATGTGCTCATTCGCTTTGGCGCGACGTCGAACTATAAATAAGGCTGTCACTAGCGTGAGCGTTGCGTGAGCGTCGTGTAAAGTCGGAAAAGTCATCTGCATGGGTGATTGCCAAGTTTGGGGAGCGTTTCGTAGTACGATCAGTGCAATGGGGACGCGGAAACTTGTTGTGTCCCAGTGTTTTGCAGTTGGACGACAAGAGTTTTACACAGTAGCAAAGAGCGAGGCACTGAGTTGGCATGAACAATGGAGAGCACAATGGGGCTCGAGATGTGCTTGTTACCTCAGGTGCTGTGTGATTGTGGACAAGGAGTGAAATGGACCAATTTGTGACCGCCCTTTCAATTTAAGACGTTCAAAACAGACGGAATTTGCATTCGTAATACCAGAGCATCGAAACTACTTGGAACTCTTGTGTATATGAACGTGTCCGCGCCTTTGTATTCTGGTACCTTCGCCGCTACAAACCAACCAACCATCGTGTCCGTGCACATCAGAGTCGCAAAGAATGGAGAATAGCCAGGCTTGGTCGTGTGTGTAGCTGTAGCTCAGTTGGCAGATCGTTCGCTTAGCGTGTGAACGGTCTCGGGTTCAAGCCCCGGCTCCTCCATGTTTTGTGTTCAGTGCATGGTAAGTGTTGGTCGCGGCGAACATAAACGCACGCAAGAAGTTGCAAAACCAGCGTCACAGACTGATATGATGTATACTGTCATAAGGAGAGCAAGATGTAAGTGTGGGGACCGGCTGTTATCGTGGTGTCATCGAGTGCAGATCTGTCTTAGGTATCACGGCTTAACGTCATTGAAGTCTAGAGGTGGACAACACGTTCGTCTTACTCAGAGCGGTGTCTGAACTCTATTTTCGACGTTATGCGTGCCACTTTCATTGTGGCCAACTACGATTCGATACAGAATGCACGAAACCTGAAAGACACCCTCACTGATACATAGAGAGTAGTGTTTGTCTGCGGAATAATGGGAGTGCAAGGGTCTGTGACGTTGATATGACTGTATGTAGCACTACTAGTTATCGGGGGGGTGGGCGTAGCTCAGATGGTAGAGCGCTCGCTTAGCGTGTGAGAGGTACTGGGATCGATACCCAGCGCCTCCCGAATTTTTAACGCACCTACATGAGCATCTTGCCATGCAAGTGGAATAATTCCCAACCGGCAGAGGTGTGTAGGCAGATACAAGCGAACGATTAGCATCCACAATTGCACCGATTTCACGTAAATCCCTCTGCACGTTCCCATTCTTTGCGTGCAGTCGGCTGCTACTGGTGTTGCTGGTTGTGACTGCTGATAACAGATGCCGTAGCAATCAATTCATGGAGTGAGTTGTATGTTTTGCGATAGTCTGTCTCTGACAAGGAAGCACAGGTGATATAGGTGCGAACACAGGAAGCTTGCAGCCCCTCGCTGCCTGCAGACACAGAGCAGCCACACTAGAAGAGCGGCCTAAGCCGTAGGCGAAATGTGCTCATTCGCTTTGGCGCGACGTCGAACTATAAATAAGGCTGTCACTAGCGTGAGCGTTGCGTGAGCGTCGTGTAAAGTCGGAAAAGTCATCTGCATGGGTGATTGCCAAGTTTGGGGAGAGTTTCGTAGTACGATCAGTGCAATGGGGACGCGGAAACTTGTTGTGTCCCAGTGTTTTGCAGTTGGACGACAAGAGTTTTACACAGTAGCAAAGAGCGAGGCACTGAGTTGGCATGAACAATGGAGAGCACAATGGGGCTCGAGATGTGCTTGTTACCTCAGGTGCTGTGTGATTGTGGACAAGGAGTGAAATGGACCAATTTGTGACCGCCCTTTCAATTTAAGACGTTCAAAACAGACGGAATTTGCATTCGTAATACCAGAGCATCGAAACTACTTGGAACTCTTGTGTATATGAACGTGTCCGCGCCTTTGTATTCTGGTACCTTCGCCGCTACAAACCAACCAACCATCGTGTCCGTGCACATCAGAGTCGCAAAGAATGGAGAATAGCCAGACTTGGTGGTGTGTGTAGCTGTAGCTCAGTTGGCAGATCGTTCGCTTAGCCTGTGAACGGTCTCGGGTTCAAGCCCCGGCTCCTCCATGTTTTGTGTTCAGTGCATGGTAAGTGTTGGTCGCGGCGAACATAAACGCACGCAAGAAGTTGCAAAACCAGCGTCACAGACTGATATGATGTATACTGTCATAAGGAGAGCAAGATGTAAGTGTGGGGACCGGCTGTTATCGTGGTGTCATCGAGTGCAGATCTGTCTTAGGTATCACGGCTTAACGTCATTGAAGTCTAGAGGTGGACAACACGTTCGTCTTACTCAGAGCGGTGTCTGAACTCTATTTTCGACGTTATGCGTGCCACTTTCATTGTGGCCAACTACGATTCGATACAGAATGCACGAAACCTGAAAGACACCCTCACTGATACATAGAGAGTAGTGTTTGTCTGCGGAATAATGGGAGTGCAAGGGTCTGTGACGTTGATATGACTGTATGTAGCACTATTAGTTATCGGGGGGGTGGGCGTAGCTCAGATGGTAGAGCGCTCGCTTAGCGTGTGAGAGGTACTGGGATCGATACCCAGCGCCTCCAGAATTTTTAACGCACCTACATGAGCACCTTGCCATGCAAGTGGAATAATTCCCAACCGGCAGAGGTGTGTAGGCAGATACAAGCGAACGATTAGCATCCACAATTGCACCGATTTCACGTAAATCCCTCTGCACGTTCCCATTCTTTGCGTGCAGTCGGCTGCTACTGGTGTTGCTGGTTGTGACTGCTGATAACAGATGCCGTAGCAATCAATTCATGGAGTGAGTTGTATGTTTTGCGATAGTCTGTCTCTGACAAGGAAGCACAGGTGATATAGGTGCGAACACAGGAAGCTTGCAGCCCCTCGCTGCCTGCAGACACAGAGCAGCCACACTAGAAGAGCGGCCTAAGCCGTAGGCGAAATGTGCTCATTCGCTTTGGCGCGACGTCGAACTATAAATAAGGCTGTCACTAGCGTGAGCGTTGCGTGAGCGTCGTGTAAAGTCGGAAAAGTCATCTGCATGGGTGATTGCCAAGTTTGGGGAGCGTTTCGTAGTACGATCAGTGCAATGGGGACGCGGAAACTTGTTGTGTCCCAGTGTTTTGCAGTTGGACGACAAGAGTTTTACACAGTAGCAAAGAGCGAGGCACTGAGTTGGCATGAACAATGGAGAGCACAATGGGGCTCGAGATGTGCTTGTTACCTCAGGTGCTGTGTGATTGTGGACAAGGAGTGAAATGGACCAATTTGTGACCGCCCTTTCAATTTAAGACGTTCAAAACAGACGGAATTTGCATTCGTAATACCAGAGCATCGAAACTACTTGGAACTCTTGTGTATATGAACGTGTCCGCGCCTTTGTATTCTGGTACCTTCGCCGCTACAAACCAACCAACCATCGTGTCCGTGCACATCAGAGTCGCAAAGAATGGAGAATAGCCAGGCTTGGTCGTGTGTGTAGCTGTAGCTCAGTTGGCAGATCGTTCGCTTAGCGTGTGAACGGTCTCGGGTTCAAGCCCCCGCTCCTCCATGTTTTGTTTTCAGTGCATGGTAAGTGTTGGTCGCGGCGAACATAAACGCACGCAAGAAGTTGCAAAACCAGCGTCACAGACTGATATGATGTATACTGTCATAAGGAGAGCAAGATGTAAGTGTGGGGACCGGCTGTTATCGTGGTGTCATCGAGTGCAGATCTGTCTTAGGTATCACGGCTTAACGTCATTGAAGTCTAGAGGTGGACAACACGTTCGTCTTACTCAGAGCGGTGTCTGAACTCTATTTTCGACGTTATGCGTGCCACTTTCATTGTGGCCAACTACGATTCGATACAGAATGCACGAAACCTGAAAGACACCCTCACTGATACATAGAGAGTAGTGTTTGTCTGCGGAATAATGGGAGTGCAAGGGTCTGTGACGTTGATATGACTGTATGTAGCACTACTAGTTATCGGGGGGGTGGGCGTAGCTCAGATGGTAGAGCGCTCGCTTAGCGTGTGAGAGGTACTGGGATCGATACCCAGCGCCTCCAGAATTTTTAACGCACCTACATGAGCACCTTGCCATGCAAGTGGAATAATTCCCAACCGGCAGAGGTGTGTAGGCAGATACAAGCGAACGATTAGCATCCACAATTGCACCGATTTCACGTAAATCCCTCTGCACGTTCCCATTCTTTGCGTGCAGTCGGCTGCTACTGGTGTTGCTGGTTGTGACTGCTGATAACAGATGCCGTAGCAATCAATTCATGGAGTGAGTTGTATGTTTTGCGATAGTCTGTCTCTGACAAGGAAGCACAGGTGATATAGGTGCGAACACAGGAAGCTTGCAGCCCCTCGCTGCCTGCAGACACAGAGCAGCCACACTAGAAGAGCGGCCTAAGCCGTAGGCGAAATGTGCTCATTCGCTTTGGCGCGACGTCGAACTATAAATAAGGCTGTCACTAGCGTGAGCGTCGTGTAAAGTCGGAAAAGTCATCTGCATGGGTGATTGCCAAGTTTGGGGAGCGTTTCGTAGTACGATCAGTGCAATGGGGACGCGGAAACTTGTTGTGTCCCAGTGTTTTGCAGTTGGACGACAAGAGTTTTACACAGTAGCAAAGAGCGAGGCACTGAGTTGGCATGAACAATGGAGAGCACAATGGGGCTCGAGATGTGCTTGTTACCTCAGGTGCTGTGTGATTGTGGACAAGGAGTGAAATGGACCAATTTGTGACCGCCCTTTCAATTTAAGACGTTCAAAACAGACGGAATTTGCATTCGTAATACCAGAGCATCGAAACTACTTGGAACTCTTGTGTATATGAACGTGTCCGCGCCTTTGTATTCTGGTACCTTCGCCGCTACAAACCAACCAACCATCGTGTCCGTGCACATCAGAGTCGCAAAGAATGGAGAATAGCCAGACTTGGTGGTGTGTGTAGCTGTAGCTCAGTTGGCAGATCGTTCGCTTAGCCTGTGAACGGTCTCGGGTTCAAGCCCCGGCTCCTCCATGTTTTGTGTTCAGTGCATGGTAAGTGTTGGTCGCGGCGAACATAAACGCACGCAAGAAGTTGCAAAACCAGCGTCACAGACTGATATGATGTATACTGTCATAAGGAGAGCAAGATGTAAGTGTGGGGACCGGCTGTTATCGTGGTGTCATCGAGTGCAGATCTGTCTTAGGTATCACGGCTTAACGTCATTGAAGTCTAGAGGTGGACAACACGTTCGTCTTACTCAGAGCGGTGTCTGAACTCTATTTTCGACGTTATGCGTGCCACTTTCATTGTGGCCAACTACGATTCGATACAGAATGCACGAAACCTGAAAGACACCCTCACTGATACATAGAGAGTAGTGTTTGTCTGCGGAATAATGGGAGTGCAAGGGTCTGTGACGTTGATATGACTGTATGTAGCACTACTAGTTATCGGGGGGGTGGGCGTAGCTCAGATGGTAGAGCGCTCGCTTAGCGTGTGAGAGGTACTGGGATCGATACCCAGCGCCTCCAGAATTTTTAACGCACCTACATGAGCACCTTGCCATGCAAGTGGAATAATTCCCAACCGGCAGAGGTGTGTAGGCAGATACAAGCGAACGATTAGCATCCACAATTGCACCGATTTCACGTAAATCCCTCTGCACGTTCCCATTCTTTGCGTGCAGTCGGCTGCTACTGGTGTTGCTGGTTGTGACTGCTGATAACAGATGCCGTAGCAATCAATTCATGGAGTGAGTTGTATGTTTTGCGATAGTCTGTCTCTGACAAGGAAGCACAGGTGATATAGGTGCGAACACAGGAAGCTTGCAGCCCCTCGCTGCCTGCAGACACAGAGCAGCCACACTAGAAGAGCGGCCTAAGCCGTAGGCGAAATGTGCTCATTCGCTTTGGCGCGACGTCGAACTATAAATAAGGCTGTCACTAGCGTGAGCGTTGCGTGAGCGTCGTGTAAAGTCGGAAAAGTCATCTGCATGGGTGATTGCCAAGTTTGGGGAGCGTTTCGTAGTACGATCAGTGCAATGGGGACGCGGAAACTTGTTGTGTCCCAGTGTTTTGCAGTTGGACGACAAGAGTTTTACACAGTAGCAAAGAGCGAGGCACTGAGTTGGCATGAACAATGGAGAGCACAATGGGGCTCGAGATGTGCTTGTTACCTCAGGTGCTGTGTGATTGTGGACAAGGAGTGAAATGGACCAATTTGTGACCGCCCTTTCAATTTAAGACGTTCAAAACAGACGGAATTTGCATTCGTAATACCAGAGCATCGAAACTACTTGGAACTCTTGTGTATATGAACGTGTCCGCGCCTTTGTATTCTGGTACCTTCGCCGCTACAAACCAACCAACCATCGTGTCCGTGCACATCAGAGTCGCAAAGAATGGAGAATAGCCAGGCTTGGTCGTGTGTGTAGCTGTAGCTCAGTTGGCAGATCGTTCGCTTAGCGTGTGAACGGTCTCGGGTTCAAGCCCCCGCTCCTCCATGTTTTGTTTTCAGTGCATGGTAAGTGTTGGTCGCGGCGAACATAAACGCACGCAAGAAGTTGCAAAACCAGCGTCACAGACTGATATGATGTATACTGTCATAAGGAGAGCAAGATGTAAGTGTGGGGACCGGCTGTTATCGTGGTGTCATCGAGTGCAGATCTGTCTTAGGTATCACGGCTTAACGTCATTGAAGTCTAGAGGTGGACAACACGTTCGTCTTACTCAGAGCGGTGTCTGAACTCTATTTTCGACGTTATGCGTGCCACTTTCATTGTGGCCAACTACGATTCGATACAGAATGCACGAAACCTGAAAGACACCCTCACTGATACATAGAGAGTAGTGTTTGTCTGCGGAATAATGGGAGTGCAAGGGTCTGTGACGTTGATATGACTGTATGTAGCACTACTAGTTATCGGGGGGGTGGGCGTAGCTCAGATGGTAGAGCGCTCGCTTAGCGTGTGAGAGGTACTGGGATCGATACCCAGCGCCTCCAGAATTTTTAACGCACCTACATGAGCACCTTGCCATGCAAGTGGAATAATTCCCAACCGGCAGAGGTGTGTAGGCAGATACAAGCGAACGATTAGCATCCACAATTGCACCGATTTCACGTAAATCCCTCTGCACGTTCCCATTCTTTGCGTGCAGTCGGCTGCTACTGGTGTTGCTGGTTGTGACTGCTGATAACAGATGCCGTAGCAATCAATTCATGGAGTGAGTTGTATGTTTTGCGATAGTCTGTCTCTGACAAGGAAGCACAGGTGATATAGGTGCGAACACAGGAAGCTTGCAGCCCCTCGCTGCCTGCAGACACAGAGCAGCCACACTAGAAGAGCGGCCTAAGCCGTAGGCGAAATGTGCTCATTCGCTTTGGCGCGACGTCGAACTATAAATAAGGCTGTCACTAGCGTGAGCGTCGTGTAAAGTCGGAAAAGTCATCTGCATGGGTGATTGCCAAGTTTGGGGAGCGTTTCGTAGTACGATCAGTGCAATGGGGACGCGGAAACTTGTTGTGTCCCAGTGTTTTGCAGTTGGACGACAAGAGTTTTACACAGTAGCAAAGAGCGAGGCACTGAGTTGGCATGAACAATGGAGAGCACAATGGGGCTCGAGATGTGCTTGTTACCTCAGGTGCTGTGTGATTGTGGACAAGGAGTGAAATGGACCAATTTGTGACCGCCCTTTCAATTTAAGACGTTCAAAACAGACGGAATTTGCATTCGTAATACCAGAGCATCGAAACTACTTGGAACTCTTGTGTATATGAACGTGTCCGCGCCTTTGTATTCTGGTACCTTCGCCGCTACAAACCAACCAACCATCGTGTCCGTGCACATCAGAGTCGCAAAGAATGGAGAATAGCCAGGCTTGGTGGTGTGTGTAGCTGTAGCTCAGTTGGCAGATCGTTCGCTTAGCGTGTGAACGGTCTCGGGTTCAAGCCCCGGCTCCTCCATGTTTTGTGTTCAGTGCATGGTAAGTGTTGGTCGCGGCGAACATAAACGCACGCAAGAAGTTGCAAAACCAGCGTCACAGACTGATATGATGTATACTGTCATAAGGAGAGCAAGATGTAAGTGTGGGGACCGGCTGTTATCGTGGTGTCATCGAGTGCAGATCTGTCTTAGGTATCACGGCTTAACGTCATTGAAGTCTAGAGGTGGACAACACGTTCGTCTTACTCAGAGCGGTGTCTGAACTCTATTTTCGACGTTATGCGTGCCACTTTCATTGTGGCCAACTACGATTCGATACAGAATGCACGAAACCTGAAAGACACCCTCACTGATACATAGAGAGTAGTGTTTGTCTGCGGAATAATGGGAGTGCAAGGGTCTGTGACGTTGATATGACTGTATGTAGCACTACTAGTTATCGGGGGGGTGGGCGTAGCTCAGATGGTAGAGCGCTCGTTTAGCGTGTGAGAGGTACTGGGATCGATACCCAGCGCCTCCAGAATTTTTAACGCACCTACATGAGCACCTTGCCATGCAAGTGGAATAATTCCCAACCGGCAGAGGTGTGTAGGCAGATACAAGCGAACGATTAGCATCCACAATTGCACCGATTTCACGTAAATCCCTCTGCACGTTCCCATTCTTTGCGTGCAGTCGGCTGCTACTGGTGTTGCTGGTTGTGACTGCTGATAACAGATGCCGTAGCAATCAATTCATGGAGTGAGTTGTATGTTTTGCGATAGTCTGTCTCTGACAAGGAAGCACAGGTGATATAGGTGCGAACACAGGAAGCTTGCAGCCCCTCGCTGCCTGCAGACACAGAGCAGCCACACTAGAAGAGCGGCCTAAGCCGTAGGCGAAATGTGCTCATTCGCTTTGGCGCGACGTCGAACTATAAATAAGGCTGTCAATAGCGTGAGCGTTGCGTGAGCGTCGTGTAAAGTCGGAAAAGTCATCTGCATGGGTGATTGCCAAGTTTGGGGAGCGTTTCGTAGTACGATCAGTGCAATGGGGACGCGGAAACTTGTTGTGTCCCAGTGTTTTGCAGTTGGACGACAAGAGTTTTACACAGTAGCAAAGAGCGAGGCACTGAGTTGGCATGAACAATGGAGAGCACAATGGGGCTCGAGATGTGCTTGTTACCTCAGGTGCTGTGTGATTGTGGACAAGGAGTGAAATGGACCAATTTGTGACCGCCCTTTCAATTTAAGACGTTCAAAACAGACGGAATTTGCATTCGTAATACCAGAGCATCGAAACTACTTGGAACTCTTGTGTATATGAACGTGTCCGCGCCTTTGTATTCTGGTACCTTCGCCGCTACAAACCAACCAACCATCGTGTCCGTGCACATCAGAGTCGCAAAGAATGGAGAATAGCCAGGCTTGGTCGTGTGTGTAGCTGTAGCTCAGTTGGCAGATCGTTCGCTTAGCGTGTGAACGGTCTCGGGTTCAAGCCCCGGCTCCTCCATGTTTTGTGTTCAGTGCATGGTAAGTGTTGGTCGCGGCGAACATAAACGCACGCAAGAAGTTGCAAAACCAGCGTCACAGACTGATATGATGTATACTGTCATGAGGAGAGCAAGATGTAAGTGTGGGGACCGGCTGTTATCGTGGTGTCATCGAGTGCAGATCTGTCTTAGGTATCACGGCTTAACGTCATTGAAGTCTAGAGGTGGACAACACGTTCGTCTTACTCAGAGCGGTGTCTGAACTCTATTTTCGACGTTATGCGTGCCACTTTCATTGTGGCCAACTACGATTCGATACAGAATGCACGAAACCTGAAAGACACCCTCACTGATACATAGAGAGTAGTGTTTGTCTGCGGAATAATGGGAGTGCAAGGGTCTGTGACGTTGATATGACTGTATGTAGCACTACTAGTTATCGGGGGGGTGGGCGTAGCTCAGATGGTAGAGCGCTCGCTTAGCGTGTGAGAGGTACTGGGATCGATACCCAGCGCCTCCAGAATTTTTAACGCACCTACATGAGCACCTTGCCATGCAAGTGGAATAATTCCCAACCGGCAGAGGTGTGTAGGCAGATACAAGCGAACGATTAGCATCCACAATTGCACCGATTTCACGTAAATCCCTCTGCACGTTCCCATTCTTTGCGTGCAGTCGGCTGCTACTGGTGTTGCTGGTGGTGACTGCTGATAACAGATGCCGTAGCAATCAATTCATGGAGTGAGTTGTATGTTTTGCGATAGTCTGTCTCTGACAAGGAAGCACAGGTGATATAGGTGCGAACACAGGAAGCTTGCAGCCCCTCGCTGCCTGCAGACACAGAGCAGCCACACTAGAAGAGCGGCCTAAGCCGTAGGCGAAATGTGCTCATTCGCTTTGGCGCAACGTCGAACTATAAATAAGGCTGTCACTAGCGTGAGCGTTGCGTGAGCGTCGTGTAAAGTCGGAAAAGTCATCTGCATGGGTGATTGCCAAGTTTGGGGAGCGTTTCGTAGTACGATCAGTGCAATGGGGACGCGGAAACTTGTTGTGTCCCAGTGTTTTGCAGTTGGACGACAAGAGTTTTACACAGTAGCAAAGAGCGAGGCACTGAGTTGGCATGAACAATGGAGAGCACAATGGGGCTCGAGATGTGCTTGTTACCTCAGGTGCTGTGTGATTGTGGACAAGGAGTGAAATGGACCAATTTGTGACCGCCCTTTCAATTTAAGACGTTCAAAACAGACGGAATTTGCATTCGTAATACCAGAGCATCGAAACTACTTGGAACTCTTGTGTATATGAACGTGTCCGCGCCTTTGTATTCTGGTACCTTCGCCGCTACAAACCAACCAACCATCGTGTCCGTGCACATCAGAGTCGCAAAGAATGGAGAATAGCCAGGCTTGGTGGTGTGTGTAGCTGTAGCTCAGTTGGCAGATCGTTCGCTTAGCGTGTGAACGGTCTCGGGTTCAAGCCCCGGCTCCTCCATGTTTTGTGTTCAGTGCATGGTAAGTGTTGGTCGCGGCGAACATAAACGCACGCAAGAAGTTGCAAAACCAGCGTCACAGACTGATATGATGTATACTGTCATAAGGAGAGCAAGATGTAAGTGTGGGGACCGGCTGTTATCGTGGTGTCATCGAGTGCAGATCTGTCTTAGGTATCACGGCTTAACGTCATTGAAGTCTAGAGGTGGACAACACGTTCGTCTTACTCAGAGCGGTGTCTGAACTCTATTTTCGACGTTATGCGTGCCACTTTCATTGTGGCCAACTACGATTCGATACAGAATGCACGAAACCTGAAAGACACCCTCACTGATACATAGAGAGTAGTGTTTGTCTGCGGAATAATGGGAGTGCAAGGGTCTGTGACGTTGATATGACTGTATGTAGCACTACTAGTTATCGGGGGGGTGGGCGTAGCTCAGATGGTAGAGCGCTCGCTTAGCGTGTGAGAGGTACTGGGATCGATACCCAGCGCCTCCAGAATTTTTAACGCACCTACATGAGCACCTTGCCATGCAAGTGGAATAATTCCCAACCGGCAGAGGTGTGTAGGCAGATACAAGCGAACGATTAGCATCCACAATTGCACCGATTTCACGTAAATCCCTCTGCACGTTCCCATTCTTTGCGTGCAGTCGGCTGCTACTGGTGTTGCTGGTTGTGACTGCTGATAACAGATGCCGTAGCAATCAATTCATGGAGTGAGTTGTATGTTTTGCGATAGTCTGTCTCTGACAAGGAAGCACAGGTGATATAGGTGCGAACACAGGAAGCTTGCAGCCCCTCGCTGCCTGCAGACACAGAGCAGCCACACTAGAAGAGCGGCCTAAGCCGTAGGCGAAATGTGCTCATTCGCTTTGGCGCGACGTCGAACTATAAATAAGGCTGTCACTAGCGTGAGCGTTGCGTGAGCGTCGTGTAAAGTCGGAAAAGTCATCTGCATGGGTGATTGCCAAGTTTGGGGAGCGTTTCGTAGTACGATCAGTGCAATGGGGACGCGGAAACTTGTTGTGTCCCAGTGTTTTGCAGTTGGACGACAAGAGTTTTACACAGTAGCAAAGAGCGAGGCACTGAGTTGGCATGAACAATGGAGAGCACAATGGGGCTCGAGATGTGCTTGTTACCTCAGGTGCTGTGTGATTGTGGACAAGGAGTGAAATGGACCAATTTGTGACCGCCCTTTCAATTTAAGACGTTCAAAACAGACGGAATTTGCATTCGTAATACCAGAGCATCGAAACTACTTGGAACTCTTGTGTATATGAACGTGTCCGCGCCTTTGTATTCTGGTACCTTCGCCGCTACAAACCAACCAACCATCGTGTCCGTGCACATCAGAGTCGCAAAGAATGGAGAATAGCCAGGCTTGGTCGTGTGTGTAGCTGTAGCTCAGTTGGCAGATCGTTCGCTTAGCGTGTGAACGGTCTCGGGTTCAAGCCCCCGCTCCTCCATGTTTTGTTTTCAGTGCATGGTAAGTGTTGGTCGCGGCGAACATAAACGCACGCAAGAAGTTGCAAAACCAGCGTCACAGACTGATATGATGTATACTGTCATAAGGAGAGCAAGATGTAAGTGTGGGGACCGGCTGTTATCGTGGTGTCATCGAGTGCAGATCTGTCTTAGGTATCACGGCTTAACGTCATTGAAGTCTAGAGGTGGACAACACGTTCGTCTTACTCAGAGCGGTGTCTGAACTCTATTTTCGACGTTATGCGTGCCACTTTCATTGTGGCCAACTACGATTCGATACAGAATGCACGAAACCTGAAAGACACCCTCACTGATACATAGAGAGTAGTGTTTGTCTGCGGAATAATGGGAGTGCAAGGGTCTGTGACGTTGATATGACTGTATGTAGCACTAGTAGTTATCGGGGGGGTGGGCGTAGCTCAGATGGTAGAGCGCTCGCTTAGCGTGTGAGAGGTACTGGGATCGATACCCAGCGCCTCCAGAATTTTTAACGCACCTACATGAGCACCTTGCCATGCAAGTGGAATAATTCCCAACCGGCAGAGGTGTGTAGGCAGATACAAGCGAACGATTAGCATCCACAATTGCACCGATTTCACGTAAATCCCTCTGCACGTTCCCATTCTTTGCGTGCAGTCGGCTGCTACTGGTGTTGCTGGTTGTGACTGCTGATAACAGATGCCGTAGCAATCAATTCATGGAGTGAGTTGTATGTTTTGCGATAGTCTGTCTCTGACAAGGAAGCACAGGTGATATAGGTGCGAACACAGGAAGCTTGCAGCCCCTCGCTGCCTGCAGACACAGAGCAGCCACACTAGAAGAGCGGCCTAAGCCGTAGGCGAAATGTGCTCATTCGCTTTGGCGCGACGTCGAACTATAAATAAGGCTGTCACTAGCGTGAGCGTCGTGTAAAGTCGGAAAAGTCATCTGCATGGGTGATTGCCAAGTTTGGGGAGCGTTTCGTAGTACGATCAGTGCAATGGGGACGCGGAAACTTGTTGTGTCCCAGTGTTTTGCAGTTGGGCGACAAGAGTTTTACACAGTAGCAAAGAGCGAGGCACTGAGTTGGCATGAACAATGGAGAGCACAATGGGGCTCGAGATGTGCTTGTTACCTCAGGTGCTGTGTGATTGTGGACAAGGAGTGAAATGGACCAATTTGTGACCGCCCTTTCAATTTAAGACGTTCAAAACAGACGGAATTTGCATTCGTAATACCAGAGCATCGAAACTACTTGGAACTCTTGTGTATATGAACGTGTCCGCGCCTTTGTATTCTGGTACCTTCGCCGCTACAAACCAACCAACCATCGTGTCCGTGCACATCAGAGTCGCAAAGAATGGAGAATAGCCAGGCTTGGTCGTGTGTGTAGCTGTAGCTCAGTTGGCAGATCGTTCGCTTAGCGTGTGAACGGTCTCGGGTTCAAGCCCCGGCTCCTCCATGTTTTGTGTTCAGTGCATGGTAAGTGTTGGTCGCGGCGAACATAAACGCACGCAAGAAGTTGCAAAACCAGCGTCACAGACTGATATGATGTATACTGTCATAAGGAGAGCAAGATGTAAGTGTGGGGACCGGCTGTTATCGTGGTGTCATCGAGTGCAGATCTGTCTTAGGTATCACGGCTTAACGTCATTGAAGTCTAGAGGTGGACAACACGTTCGTCTTACTCAGAGCGGTGTCTGAACTCTATTTTCGACGTTATGCGTGCCACTTTCATTGTGGCCAACTACGATTCGATACAGAATGCACGAAACCTGAAAGACACCCTCACTGATACATAGAGAGTAGTGTTTGTCTGCGGAATAATGGGAGTGCAAGGGTCTGTGACGTTGATATGACTGTATGTAGCACTACTAGTTATCGGGGGGGTGGGCGTAGCTCAGATGGTAGAGCGCTCGTTTAGCGTGTGAGAGGTACTGGGATCGATACCCAGCGCCTCCAGAATTTTTAACGCACCTACATGAGCACCTTGCCATGCAAGTGGAATAATTCCCAACCGGCAGAGGTGTGTAGGCAGATACAAGCGAACGATTAGCATCCACAATTGCACCGATTTCACGTAAATCCCTCTGCACGTTCCCATTCTTTGCGTGCAGTCGGCTGCTACTGGTGTTGCTGGTTGTGACTGCTGATAACAGATGCCGTAGCAATCAATTCATGGAGTGAGTTGTATGTTTTGCGATAGTCTGTCTCTGACAAGGAAGCACAGGTGATATAGGTGCGAACACAGGAAGCTTGCAGCCCCTCGCTGCCTGCAGACACAGAGCAGCCACACTAGAAGAGCGGCCTAAGCCGTAGGCGAAATGTGCTCATTCGCTTTGGCGCGACGTCGAACTATAAATAAGGCTGTCACTAGCGTGAGCGTTGCGTGAGCGTCGTGTAAAGTCGGAAAAGTCATCTGCATGGGTGATTGCCAAGTTTGGGGAGCGTTTCGTAGTACGATCAGTGCAATGGGGACGCGGAAACTTGTTGTGTCCCAGTGTTTTGCAGTTGGACGACAAGAGTTTTACACAGTAGCAAAGAGCGAGGCACTGAGTTGGCATGAACAATGGAGAGCACAATGGGGCTCGAGATGTGCTTGTTACCTCAGGTGCTGTGTGATTGTGGACAAGGAGTGAAATGGACCAATTTGTGACCGCCCTTTCAATTTAAGACGTTCAAAACAGACGGAATTTGCATTCGTAATACCAGAGCATCGAAACTACTTGGAACTCTTGTGTATATGAACGTGTCCGCGCCTTTGTATTCTGGTACCTTCGCCGCTACAAACCAACCAACCATCGTGTCCGTGCACATCAGAGTCGCAAAGAATGGAGAATAGCCAGGCTTGGTCGTGTGTGTAGCTGTAGCTCAGTTGGCAGATCGTTCGCTTAGCGTGTGAACGGTCTCGGGTTCAAGCCCCCGCTCCTCCATGTTTTGTTTTCAGTGCATGGTAAGTGTTGGTCGCGGCGAACATAAACGCACGCAAGAAGTTGCAAAACCAGCGTCACAGACTGATATGATGTATACTGTCATAAGGAGAGCAAGATGTAAGTGTGGGGACCGGCTGTTATCGTGGTGTCATCGAGTGCAGATCTGTCTTAGGTATCACGGCTTAACGTCATTGAAGTCTAGAGGTGGACAACACGTTCGTCTTACTCAGAGCGGTGTCTGAACTCTATTTTCGACGTTATGCGTGCCACTTTCATTGTGGCCAACTACGATTCGATACAGAATGCACGAAACCTGAAAGACACCCTCACTGATACATAGAGAGTAGTGTTTGTCTGCGGAATAATGGGAGTGCAAGGGTCTGTGACGTTGATATGACTGTATGTAGCACTAGTAGTTATCGGGGGGGTGGGCGTAGCTCAGATGGTAGAGCGCTCGCTTAGCGTGTGAGAGGTACTGGGATCGATACCCAGCGCCTCCAGAATTTTTAACGCACCTACATGAGCACCTTGCCATGCAAGTGGAATAATTCCCAACCGGCAGAGGTGTGTAGGCAGATACAAGCGAACGATTAGCATCCACAATTGCACCGATTTCACGTAAATCCCTCTGCACGTTCCCATTCTTTGCGTGCAGTCGGCTGCTACTGGTGTTGCTGGTTGTGACTGCTGATAACAGATGCCGTAGCAATCAATTCATGGAGTGAGTTGTATGTTTTGCGATAGTCTGTCTCTGACAAGGAAGCACAGGTGATATAGGTGCGAACACAGGAAGCTTGCAGCCCCTCGCTGCCTGCAGACACAGAGCAGCCACACTAGAAGAGCGGCCTAAGCCGTAGGCGAAATGTGCTCATTCGCTTTGGCGCGACGTCGAACTATAAATAAGGCTGTCACTAGCGTGAGCGTCGTGTAAAGTCGGAAAAGTCATCTGCATGGGTGATTGCCAAGTTTGGGGAGCGTTTCGTAGTACGATCAGTGCAATGGGGACGCGGAAACTTGTTGTGTCCCAGTGTTTTGCAGTTGGACGACAAGAGTTTTACACAGTAGCAAAGAGCGAGGCACTGAGTTGGCATGAACAATGGAGAGCACAATGGGGCTCGAGATGTGCTTGTTACCTCAGGTGCTGTGTGATTGTGGACAAGGAGTGAAATGGACCAATTTGTGACCGCCCTTTCAATTTAAGACGTTCAAAACAGACGGAATTTGCATTCGTAATACCAGAGCATCGAAACTACTTGGAACTCTTGTGTATATGAACGTGTCCGCGCCTTTGTATTCTGGTACCTTCGCCGCTACAAACCAACCAACCATCGTGTCCGTGCACATCAGAGTCGCAAAGAATGGAGAATAGCCAGGCTTGGTGGTGTGTGTAGCTGTAGCTCAGTTGGCAGATCGTTCGCTTAGCGTGTGAACGGTCTCGGGTTCAAGCCCCGGCTCCTCCATGTTTTGTGTTCAGTGCATGGTAAGTGTTGGTCGCGGCGAACATAAACGCACGCAAGAAGTTGCAAAACCAGCGTCACAGACTGATATGATGTATACTGTCATAAGGAGAGCAAGATGTAAGTGTGGGGACCGGCTGTTATCGTGGTGTCATCGAGTGCAGATCTGTCTTAGGTATCACGGCTTAACGTCATTGAAGTCTAGAGGTGGACAACACGTTCGTCTTACTCAGAGCGGTGTCTGAACTCTATTTTCGACGTTATGCGTGCCACTTTCATTGTGGCCAACTACGATTCGATACAGAATGCACGAAACCTGAAAGACACCCTCACTGATACATAGAGAGTAGTGTTTGTCTGCGGAATAATGGGAGTGCAAGGGTCTGTGACGTTGATATGACTGTATGTAGCACTACTAGTTATCGGGTGGGTGGGCGTAGCTCAGATGGTAGAGCGCTCGCTTAGCGTGTGAGAGGTACTGGGATCGATACCCAGCGCCTCCAGAATTTTTAACGCACCTACATGAGCACCTTGCCATGCAAGTGGAATAATTCCCAACCGGCAGAGGTGTGTAGGCAGATACAAGCGAACGATTAGCATCCACAATTGCACCGACTTCACGTAAATCCCTCTGCACGTTCCCATTCTTTGCGTGCAGTCGGCTGCTACTGGTGTTGCTGGTGGTGACTGCTGATAACAGATGCCGTAGCAATCAATTCATGGAGTGAGTTGTATGTTTTGCGATAGTCTGTCTCTGACAAGGAAGCACAGGTGATATAGGTGCGAACACAGGAAGCTTGCAGCCCCTCGCTGCCTGCAGACACAGAGCAGCCACACTAGAAGAGCGGCCTAAGCCGTAGGCGAAATGTGCTCATTCGCTTTGGCGCAACGTCGAACTATAAATAAGGCTGTCACTAGCGTGAGCGTTGCGTGAGCGTCGTGTAAAGTCGGAAAAGTCATCTGCATGGGTGATTGCCAAGTTTGGGGAGCGTTTCGTAGTACGATCAGTGCAATGGGGACGCGGAAACTTGTTGTGTCCCAGTGTTTTGCAGTTGGACGACATGAGTTTTACACAGTAGCAAAGAGCGAGGCACTGAGTTGGCATGAACAATGGAGAGCACAATGGGGCTCGAGATGTGCTTGTTACCTCAGGTGCTGTGTGATTGTGGACAAGGAGTGAAATGGACCAATTTGTAACCGCCCTTTCAATTTAAGACGTTCAAAACAGACGGAATTTGCATTCGTAATACCAGAGCATCGAAACTACTTGGAACTCTTGTGTATATGAACGTGTCCGCGCCTTTGTATTCTGGTACCTTCGCCGCTACAAACCAACCAACCATCGTGTCCGTGCACATCAGAGTCGCAAAGAATGGAGAATAGCCAGGCTTGGTCGTGTGTGTAGCTGTAGCTCAGTTGGCAGATCGTTCGCTTAGCGTGTGAACGGTCTCGGGTTCAAGCCCCGGCTCCTCCATGTTTTGTGTTCAGTGCATGGTAAGTGTTGGTCGCGGCGAACATAAACGCACGCAAGAAGTTGCAAAACCAGCGTCACAGACTGATATGATGTATACTGTCATAAGGAGAGCAAGATGTAAGTGTGGGGACCGGCTGTTATCGTGGTGTCATCGAGTGCAGATCTGTCTTAGGTATCACGGCTTAACGTCATTGAAGTCTAGAGGTGGACAACACGTTCGTCTTACTCAGAGCGGTGTCTGAACTCTATTTTCGACGTTATGCGTGCCACTTTCATTGTGGCCAACTACGATTCGATACAGAATGCACGAAACCTGAAAGACACCCTCACTGATACATAGAGAGTAGTGTTTGTCTGCGGAATAATGGGAGTGCAAGGGTCTGTGACGTTGATATGACTGTATGTAGCACTACTAGTTATCGGGGGGGTGGGCGTAGCTCAGATGGTAGAGCGCTCGTTTAGCGTGTGAGAGGTACTGGGATCGATACCCAGCGCCTCCAGAATTTTTAACGCACCTACATGAGCACCTTGCCATGCAAGTGGAATAATTCCCAACCGGCAGAGGTGTGTAGGCAGATACAAGCGAACGATTAGCATCCACAATTGCACCGATTTCACGTAAATCCCTCTGCACGTTCCCATTCTTTGCGTGCAGTCGGCTGCTACTGGTGTTGCTGGTTGTGACTGCTGATAACAGATGCCGTAGCAATCAATTCATGGAGTGAGTTGTATGTTTTGCGATAGTCTGTCTCTGACAAGGAAGCACAGGTGATATAGGTGCGAACACAGGAAGCTTGCAGCCCCTCGCTGCCTGCAGACACAGAGCAGCCACACTAGAAGAGCGGCCTAAGCCGTAGGCGAAATGTGCTCATTCGCTTTGGCGCGACGTCGAACTATAAATAAGGCTGTCACTAGCGTGAGCGTTGCGTGAGCGTCGTGTAAAGTCGGAAAAGTCATCTGCATGGGTGATTGCCAAGTTTGGGGAGCGTTTCGTAGTACGATCAGTGCAATGGGGACGCGGAAACTTGTTGTGTCCCAGTGTTTTGCAGTTGGACGACAAGAGTTTTACACAGTAGCAAAGAGCGAGGCACTGAGTTGGCATGAACAATGGAGAGCACAATGGGGCTCGAGATGTGCTTGTTACCTCAGGTGCTGTGTGATTGTGGACAAGGAGTGAAATGGACCAATTTGTGACCGCCCTTTCAATTTAAGACGTTCAAAACAGACGGAATTTGCATCCGTAATACCAGAGCATCGAAACTACTTGGAACTCTTGTGTATATGAACGTGTCCGCGCCTTTGTATTCTGGTACCTTCGCCGCTACAAACCAACCAACCATCGTGTCCGTGCACATCAGAGTCGCAAAGAATGGAGAATAGCCAGGCTTGGTCGTGTGTGTAGCTGTAGCTCAGTTGGCAGATCGTTCGCTTAGCGTGTGAACGGTCTCGGGTTCAAGCCCCGGCTCCTCCATGTTTTGTGTTGAGTGCATGGTAAGTGTTGGTCGCGGCGAACATAAACGCACGCAAGAAGTTGCAAAACCAGCGTCACAGACTGATATGATGTATACTGTCATAAGGAGAGCAAGATGTAAGTGTGGGGACCGGCTGTTATCGTGGTGTCATCGAGTGCAGATCTGTCTTAGGTATCACGGCTTAACGTCATTGAAGTCTAGAGGTGGACAACACGTTCGTCTTACTCAGAGCGGTGTCTGAACTCTATTTTCGACGTTATGCGTGCCACTTTCATTGTGGCCAACTACGATTCGATACAGAATGCACGAAACCTGAAAGACACCCTCACTGATACATAGAGAGTAGTGTTTGTCTGCGGAATAATGGGAGTGCAAGGGTCTGTGACGTTGATATGACTGTATGTAGCACTACAAGTTATCGGGGGGGTGGGCGTAGCTCAGATGGTAGAGCGCTCGCTTAGCGTGTGAGAGGTACTGGGATCGATACCCAGCGCCTCCAGAATTTTTAACGCACCTACATGAGCACCTTGCCATGCAAGTGGAATAATTCCCAACCGGCAGAGGTGTGTAGGCAGATACAAGCGAACGATTAGCATCCACAATTGCACCGATTTCACGTAAATCCCTCTGCACGTTCCCATTCTTTGCGTGCAGTCGGCTGCTACTGGTGTTGCTGGTGGTGACTGCTGATAACAGATGCCGTAGCAATCAATTCATGGAGTGAGTTGTATGTTTTGCGATAGTCTGTCTCTGACAAGGAAGCACAGGTGATATAGGTGCGAACACAGGAAGCTTGCAGCCCCTCGCTGCCTGCAGACACAGAGCAGCCACACTAGAAGAGCGGCCTAAGCCGTAGGCGAAATGTGCTCATTCGCTTTGGCGCAACGTCGAACTATAAATAAGGCTGTCACTAGCGTGAGCGTCGTGTAAAGTCGGAAAAGTCATCTGCATGGGTGATTGCCAAGTTTGGGGAGCGTTTCGTAGTACGATCAGTGCAATGGGGACGCGGAAACTTGTTGTGTCCCAGTGTTTTGCAGTTGGACGACAAGAGTTTTACACAGTAGCAAAGAGCGAGGCACTGAGTTGGCATGAACAATGGAGAGCACAATGGGGCTCGAGATGTGCTTGTTACCTCAGGTGCTGTGTGATTGTGGACAAGGAGTGAAATGGACCAATTTGTGACCGCCCTTTCAATTTAAGACGTTCAAAACAGACGGAATTTGCATTCGTAATACCAGAGCATCGAAACTACTTGGAACTCTTGTGTATATGAACGTGTCCGCGCCTTTGTATTCTGGTACCTTCGCCGCTACAAACCAACCAACCATCGTGTCCGTGCACATCAGAGTCGCAAAGAATGGAGAATAGCCAGGCTTGGTGGTGTGTGTAGCTGTAGCTCAGTTGGCAGATCGTTCGCTTAGCGTGTGAACGGTCTCGGGTTCAAGCCCCGGCTCCTCCATGTTTTGTGTTCAGTGCATGGTAAGTGTTGGTCGCGGCGAACATAAACGCACGCAAGAAGTTGCAAAACCAGCGTCACAGACTGATATGATGTATACTGTCATAAGGAGAGCAAGATGTAAGTGTGGGGACCGGCTGTTATCGTGGTGTCATCGAGTGCAGATCTGTCTTAGGTATCACGGCTTAACGTCATTGAAGTCTAGAGGTGGACAACACGTTCGTCTTACTCAGAGCGGTGTCTGAACTCTATTTTCGACGTTATGCGTGCCACTTTCATTGTGGCCAACTACGATTCGATACAGAATGCACGAAACCTGAAAGACACCCTCACTGATACATAGAGAGTAGTGTTTGTCTGCGGAATAATGGGAGTGCAAGGGTCTGTGACGTTGATATGACTGTATGTAGCACTACTAGTTATCGGGGGGGTGGGCGTAGCTCAGATGGTAGAGCGCTCGCTTAGCGTGTGAGAGGTACTGGGATCGATACCCAGCGCCTCCAGAATTTTTAACGCACCTACATGAGCACCTTGCCATGCAAGTGGAATAATTCCCAACCGGCAGAGGTGTGTAGGCAGATACAAGCGAACGATTAGCATCCACAATTGCACCGATTTCACGTAAATCCCTCTGCACGTTCCCATTCTTTGCGTGCAGTCGGCTGCTACTGGTGTTGCTGGTGGTGACTGCTGATAACAGATGCCGTAGCAATCAATTCATGGAGTGAGTTGTATGTTTTGCGATAGTCTGTCTCTGACAAGGAAGCACAGGTGATATAGGTGCGAACACAGGAAGCTTGCAGCCCCTTGCTGCCTGCAGACACAGAGCAGCCACACTAGAAGAGCGGCCTAAGCCGTAGGCGAAATGTGCTCATTCGCTTTGGCGCGACGTCGAACTATAAATAAGGCTGTCACTAGCGTGAGCGTTGCGTGAGCGTCGTGTAAAGTCGGAAAAGTCATCTGCATGGGTGATTGCCAAGTTTGGGGAGCGTTTCGTAGTACGATCAGTGCAATGGGGACGCGGAAACTTGTTGTGTCCCAGTGTTTTGCAGTTGGACGACAAGAGTTTTACACAGTAGCAAAGAGCGAGGCACTGAGTTGGCATGAACAATGGAGAGCACAATGGGGCTCGAGATGTGCTTGTTACCTCAGGTGCTGTGTGATTGTGGACAAGGAGTGAAATGGACCAATTTGTGACCGCCCTTTCAATTTAAGACGTTCAAAACAGACGGAATTTGCATTCGTAATACCAGAGCATCGAAACTACTTGGAACTCTTGTGTATATGAACGTGTCCGCGCCTTTGTATTCTGGTACCTTCGCCGCTACAAACCAACCAACCATCGTGTCCGTGCACATCAGAGTCGCAAAGAATGGAGAATAGCCAGGCTTGGTGGTGTGTGTAGCTGTAGCTCAGTTGGCAGATCGTTCGCTTAGCGTGTGAACGGTCTCGGGTTCAAGCCCCGGCTCCTCCATGTTTTGTGTTCAGTGCATGGTAAGTGTTGGTCGCGGCGAACATAAACGCACGCAAGAAGTTGCAAAACCAGCGTCACAGACTGATATGATGTATACTGTCATAAGGAGAGCAAGGTGTAAGTGTGGGGACCGGCTGTTATCGTGGTGTCATCGAGTGCAGATCTGTCTTAGGTATCACGGCTTAACGTCATTGAAGTCTAGAGGTGGACAACACGTTCGTCTTACTCAGAGCGGTGTCTGAACTCTATTTTCGACGTTATGCGTGCCACTTTCATTGTGGCCAACTACGATTCGATACAGAATGCACGAAACCTGAAAGACACCCTCACTGATACATAGAGAGTAGTGTTTGTCTGCGGAATAATGGGAGTGCAAGGGTCTGTGACGTTGATATGACTGTATGTAGCACTACTAGTTATCGGGGGGGTGGGCGTAGCTCAGATGGTAGAGCGCTCGTTTAGCGTGTGAGAGGTACTGGGATCGATACCCAGCGCCTCCAGAATTTTTAACGCACCTACATGAGCACCTTGCCATGCAAGTGGAATAATTCCCAACCGGCAGAGGTGTGTAGGCAGATACAAGCGAACGATTAGCATCCACAATTGCACCGATTTCACGTAAATCCCTCTGCACGTTCCCATTCTTTGCGTGCAGTCGGCTGCTACTGGTGTTGCTGGTTGTGACTGCTGATAACAGATGCCGTAGCAATCAATTCATGGAGTGAGTTGTATGTTTTGCGATAGTCTGTCTCTGACAAGGAAGCACAGGTGATATAGGTGCGAACACAGGAAGCTTGCAGCCCCTCGCTGCCTGCAGACACAGAGCAGCCACACTAGAAGAGCGGCCTAAGCCGTAGGCGAAATGTGCTCATTCGCTTTGGCGCGACGTCGAACTATAAATAAGGCTGTCACTAGCGTGAGCGTTGCGTGAGCGTCGTGTAAAGTCGGAAAAGTCATCTGCATGGGTGATTGCCAAGTTTGGGGAGCGTTTCGTAGTACGATCAGTGCAATGGGGACGCGGAAACTTGTTGTGTCCCAGTGTTTTGCAGTTGGACGACAAGAGTTTTACACAGTAGCAAAGGGCGAGGCACTGAGTTGGCATGAACAATGGAGAGCACAATGGGGCTCGAGATGTGCTTGTTACCTCAGGTGCTGTGTGATTGTGGACAAGGAGTGAAATGGACCAATTTGTGACCGCCCTTTCAATTTAAGACGTTCAAAACAGACGGAATTTGCATTCGTAATACCAGAGCATCGAAACTACTTGGAACTCTTGTGTATATGAACGTGTCCGCGCCTTTGTATTCTGGTACCTTCGCCGCTACAAACCAACCAACCATCGTGTCCGTGCACATCAGAGTCGCAAAGAATGGAGAATAGCCAGGCTTGGTGGTGTGTGTAGCTGTAGCTCAGTTGGCAGATCGTTCGCTTAGCGTGTGAACGGTCTCGGGTTCAAGCCCCGGCTCCTCCATGTTTTGTGTTCAGTGCATGGTAAGTGTTGGTCGCGGCGAACATAAACGCACGCAAGAAGTTGCAAAACCAGCGTCACAGACTGATATGATGTATACTGTCATAAGGAGAGCAAGATGTAAGTGTGGGGACCGGCTGTTATCGTGGTGTCATCGTGTGCAGATCTGTCTTAGGTATCACGGCTTAACGTCATTGAAGTCTAGAGGTGGACAACACGTTCGTCTTACTCAGAGCGGTGTCTGAACTCTATTTTCGACGTTATGCGTGCCACTTTCATTGTGGCCAACTACGATTCGATACAGAATGCACGAAACCTGAAAGACACCCTCACTGATACATAGAGAGTAGTGTTTGTCTGCGGAATAATGGGAGTGCAAGGGTCTGTGACGTTGATATGACTGTATGTAGCACTACTAGTTATCGGGGGGGTGGGCGTAGCTCAGATGGTAGAGCGCTCGCTTAGCGTGTGAGAGGTACTGGGATCGATACCCAGCGCCTCCAGCATTTTTAACGCACCTACATGAGCACCTTGCCATGCAAGTGGAATAATTCCCAACCGGCAGAGGTGTGTAGGCAGATACAAGCGAACGATTAGCATCCACAATTGCACCGATTTCACGTAAATCCCTCTGCACGTTCCCATTCTTTGCGTGCAGTCGGCTGCTACTGGTGTTGCTGGTTGTGACTGCTGATAACAGATGCCGTAGCAATCAATTCATGGAGTGAGTTGTATGTTTTGCGATAGTCTGTCTCTGACAAGGAAGCACAGGTGATATAGGTGCGAACACAGGAAGCTTGCAGCCCCTCGCTGCCTGCAGACACAGAGCAGCCACACTAGAAGAGCGGCCTAAGCCGTAGGCGAAATGTGCTCATTCGCTTTGGCGCGACGTCGAACTATAAATAAGGCTGTCACTAGCGTGAGCGTTGCGTGAGCGTCGTGTAAAGTCGGAAAAGTCATCTGCATGGGTGATTGCCAAGTTTGGGGAGCGTTTCGTAGTACGATCAGTGCAATGGGGACGCGGAAACTTGTTGTGTCCCAGTGTTTTGCAGTTGGACGACAAGAGTTTTACACAGTAGCAAAGAGCGAGGCACTGAGTTGGCATGAACAATGGAGAGCACAATGGGGCTCAAGATGTGCTTGTTACCTCAGGTGCTGTGTGATTGTGGACAAGGAGTGAAATGGACCAATTTGTGACCGCCCTTTCAATTTAAGACGTTCAAAACAGACGGAATTTGCATTCGTAATACCAGAGCATCGAAACTACTTGGAACTCTTGTGTATATGAACGTGTCCGCGCCTTTGTATTCTGGTACCTTCGCCGCTACAAACCAACCAACCATCGTGTCCGTGCACATCAGAGTCGCAAAGAATGGAGAATAGCCAGGCTTGGTCGTGTGTGTAGCTGTAGCTCAGTTGGCAGATCGTTCGCTTAGCGTGTGAACGGTCTCGGGTTCAAGCCCCGGCTCCTCCATGTTTTGTGTTCAGTGCATGGTAAGTGTTGGTCGCGGCGAACATAAACGCACGCAAGAAGTTGCAAAACCAGCGTCACAGACTGATATGATGTATACTGTCATAAGGAGAGCAAGATGTAAGTGTGGGGACCGGCTGTTATCGTGGTGTCATCGAGTGCAGATCTGTCTTAGGTATCACGGCTTAACGTCATTGAAGTCTAGAGGTGGACAACACGTTCGTCTTACTCAGAGCGGTGTCTGAACTCTATTTTCGACGTTATGCGTGCCACTTTCATTGTGGCCAACTACGATTCGATACAGAATGCACGAAACCTGAAAGACACCCTCACTGATACATAGAGAGTAGTGTTTGTCTGCGGAATAATGGGAGTGCAAGGGTCTGTGACGTTGATATGACTGTATGTAGCACTACTAGTTATCGGGGGGGTGGGCGTAGCTCAGATGGTAGAGCGCTCGCTTAGCGTGTGAGAGGTACTGGGATCGATACCCAGCGCCTCCAGAATTTTTAACGCACCTACATGAGCACCTTGCCATGCAAGTGGAATAATTCCCAACCGGCAGAGGTGTGTAGGCAGATACAAGCGAACGATTAGCATCCACAATTGCACCGATTTCACGTAAATCCCTCTGCACGTTCCCATTCTTTGCGTGCAGTCGGCTGCTACTGGTGTTGCTGGTGGTGACTGCTGATAACAGATGCCGTAGCAATCAATTCATGGAGTGAGTTGTATGTTTTGCGATAGTCTGTCTCTGACAAGGAAGCACAGGTGATATAGGTGCGAACACAGGAAGCTTGCAGCCCCTCGCTGCCTGCAGACACAGAGCAGCCACACTAGAAGAGCGGCCTAAGCCGTAGGCGAAATGTGCTCATTCGCTTTGGCGCAACGTCGAACTATAAATAAGGCTGTCACTAGCGTGAGCGTTGCGTGAGCGTCGTGTAAAGTCGGAAAAGTCATCTGCATGGGTGATTGCCAAGTTTGGGGAGCGTTTCGTAGTACGATCAGTGCAATGGGGACGCGGAAACTTGTTGTGTCCCAGTGTTTTGCAGTTGGACGACATGAGTTTTACACAGTAGCAAAGAGCGAGGCACTGAGTTGGCATGAACAATGGAGAGCACAATGGGGCTCGAGATGTGCTTGTTACCTCAGGTGCTGTGTGATTGTGGACAAGGAGTGAAATGGACCAATTTGTGACCGCCCTTTCAATTTAAGACGTTCAAAACAGATGGAATTTGCATTCGTAATACCAGAGCATCGAAACTACTTGGAACTCTTGTGTATATGAACGTGTCCGCGCCTTTGTATTCTGGTACCTTCGCCGCTACAAACCAACCAACCATCGTGTCCGTGCACATCAGAGTCGCAAAGAATGGAGAATAGCCAGGCTTGGTGGTGTGTGTAGCTGTAGCTCAGTTGGCAGATCGTTCGCTTAGCGTGTGAACGGTCTCGGGTTCAAGCCCCGGCTCCTCCATGTTTTGTGTTGAGTGCATGGTAAGTGTTGGTCGCGGCGAACATAAACGCACGCAAGAAGTTGCAAAACCAGCGTCACAGACTGATATGATGTATACTGTCATAAGGAGAGCAAGATGTAAGTGTGGGGACCGGCTGTTATCGTGGTGTCATCGAGTGCAGATCTGTCTTAGGTATCACGGCTTAACGTCATTGAAGTCTAGAGGTGGACAACACGTTCGTCTTACTCAGAGCGGTGTCTGAACTCTATTTTCGACGTTATGCGTGCCACTTTCATTGTGGCCAACTACGATTCGATACAGAATGCACGAAACCTGAAAGACACCCTCACTGATACATAGAGAGTAGTGTTTGTCTGCGGAATAATGGGAGTGCAAGGGTCTGTGACGTTGATATGACTGTATGTAGCACTACAAGTTATCGGGGGGGTGGGCGTAGCTCAGATGGTAGAGCGCTCGCTTAGCGTGTGAGAGGTACTGGGATCGATACCCAGCGCCTCCAGAATTTTTAACGCACCTACATGAGCACCTTGCCATGCAAGTGGAATAATTCCCAACCGGCAGAGGTGTGTAGGCAGATACAAGCGAACGATTAGCATCCACAATTGCACCGATTTCACGTAAATCCCTCTGCACGTTCCCATTCTTTGCGTGCAGTCGGCTGCTACTGGTGTTGCTGGTGGTGACTGCTGATAACAGATGCCGTAGCAATCAATTCATGGAGTGAGTTGTATGTTTTGCGATAGTCTGTCTCTGACAAGGAAGCACAGGTGATATAGGTGCGAACACAGGAAGCTTGCAGCCCCTCGCTGCCTGCAGACACAGAGCAGCCACACTAGAAGAGCGGCCTAAGCCGTAGGCGAAATGTGCTCATTCGCTTTGGCGCAACGTCGAACTATAAATAAGGCTGTCACTAGCGTGAGCGTCGTGTAAACTCGGAAAAGTCATCTGCATGGGTGATTGCCAAGTTTGGGGAGCGTTTCGTAGTACGATCAGTGCAATGGGGACGCGGAAACTTGTTGTGTCCCAGTGTTTTGCAGTTGGACGACAAGAGTTTTACACAGTAGCAAAGAGCGAGGCACTGAGTTGGCATGAACAATGGAGAGCACAATGGGGCTCGAGATGTGCTTGTTACCTCAGGTGCTGTGTGATTGTGGACAAGGAGTGAAATGGACCAATTTGTGACCGCCCTTTCAATTTAAGACGTTCAAAACAGACGGAATTTGCATTCGTAATACCAGAGCATCGAAACTACTTGGAACTCTTGTGTATATGAACGTGTCCGCGCCTTTGTATTCTGGTACCTTCGCCGCTACAAACCAACCAACCATCGTGTCCGTGCACATCAGAGTCGCAAAGAATGGAGAATAGCCAGGCTTGGTGGTGTGTGTAGCTGTAGCTCAGTTGGCAGATCGTTCGCTTAGCGTGTGAACGGTCTCGGGTTCAAGCCCCGGCTCCTCCATGTTTTGTGTTCAGTGCATGGTAAGTGTTGGTCGCGGCGAACATAAACGCACGCAAGAAGTTGCAAAACCAGCGTCACAGACTGATATGATGTATACTGTCATAAGGAGAGCAAGATGTAAGTGTGGGGACCGGCTGTTATCGTGGTGTCATCGAGTGCAGATCTGTCTTAGGTATCACGGCTTAACGTCATTGAAGTCTAGAGGTGGACAACACGTTCGTCTTACTCAGAGCGGTGTCTGAACTCTATTTTCGACGTTATGCGTGCCACTTTCATTGTGGCCAACTACGATTCGATACAGAATGCACGAAACCTGAAAGACACCCTCACTGATACATAGAGAGTAGTGTTTGTCTGCGGAATAATGGGAGTGCAAGGGTCTGTGACGTTGATATGACTGTATGTAGCACTACTAGTTATCGGGGGGGTGGGCGTAGCTCAGATGGTAGAGCGCTCGCTTAGCGTGTGAGAGGTACTGGGATCGATACCCAGCGCCTCCAGAATTTTTAACGCACCTACATGAGCACCTTGCCATGCAAGTGGAATAATTCCCAACCGGCAGAGGTGTGTAGGCAGATACAAGCGAACGATTAGCATCCACAATTGCACCGATTTCACGTAAATCCCTCTGCACGTTCCCATTCTTTGCGTGCAGTCGGCTGCTACTGGTGTTGCTGGTGGTGACTGCTGATAACAGATGCCGTAGCAATCAATTCATGGAGTGAGTTGTATGTTTTGCGATAGTCTGTCTCTGACAAGGAAGCACAGGTGATATAGGTGCGAACACAGGAAGCTTGCAGCCCCTTGCTGCCTGCAGACACAGAGCAGCCACACTAGAAGAGCGGCCTAAGCCGTAGGCGAAATGTGCTCATTCGCTTTGGCGCGACGTCGAACTATAAATAAGGCTGTCACTAGCGTGAGCGTTGCGTGAGCGTCGTGTAAAGTCGGAAAAGTCATCTGCATGGGTGATTGCCAAGTTTGGGGAGCGTTTCGTAGTACGATCAGTGCAATGGGGACGCGGAAACTTGTTGTGTCCCAGTGTTTTGCAGTTGGACGACAAGAGTTTTACACAGTAGCAAAGAGCGAGGCACTGAGTTGGCATGAACAATGGAGAGCACAATGGGGCTCGAGATGTGCTTGTTACCTCAGGTGCTGTGTGATTGTGGACAAGGAGTGAAATGGACCAATTTGTGACCGCCCTTTCAATTTAAGACGTTCAAAACAGACGGAATTTGCATTCGTAATACCAGAGCATCGAAACTACTTGGAACTCTTGTGTATATGAACGTGTCCGCGCCTTTGTATTCTGGTACCTTCGCCGCTACAAACCAACCAACCATCGTGTCCGTGCACATCAGAGTCGCAAAGAATGGAGAATAGCCAGGCTTGGTGGTGTGTGTAGCTGTAGCTCAGTTGGCAGATCGTTCGCTTAGCGTGTGAACGGTCTCGGGTTCAAGCCCCGGCTCCTCCATGTTTTGTGTTCAGTGCATGGTAAGTGTTGGTCGCGGCGAACATAAACGCACGCAAGAAGTTGCAAAACCAGCGTCACAGACTGATATGATGTATACTGTCATAAGGAGAGCAAGGTGTAAGTGTGGGGACCGGCTGTTATCGTGGTGTCATCGAGTGCAGATCTGTCTTAGGTATCACGGCTTAACGTCATTGAAGTCTAGAGGTGGACAACACGTTCGTCTTACTCAGAGCGGTGTCTGAACTCTATTTTCGACGTTATGCGTGCCACTTTCATTGTGGCCAACTACGATTCGATACAGAATGCACGAAACCTGAAAGACACCCTCACTGATACATAGAGAGTAGTGTTTGTCTGCGGAATAATGGGAGTGCAAGGGTCTGTGACGTTGATATGACTGTATGTAGCACTACTAGTTATCGGGGGGGTGGGCGTAGCTCAGATGGTAGAGCGCTCGTTTAGCGTGTGAGAGGTACTGGGATCGATACCCAGCGCCTCCAGAATTTTTAACGCACCTACATGAGCACCTTGCCATGCAAGTGGAATAATTCCCAACCGGCAGAGGTGTGTAGGCAGATACAAGCGAACGATTAGCATCCACAATTGCACCGATTTCACGTAAATCCCTCTGCACGTTCCCATTCTTTGCGTGCAGTCGGCTGCTACTGGTGTTGCTGGTTGTGACTGCTGATAACAGATGCCGTAGCAATCAATTCATGGAGTGAGTTGTATGTTTTGCGATAGTCTGTCTCTGACAAGGAAGCACAGGTGATATAGGTGCGAACACAGGAAGCTTGCAGCCCCTCGCTGCCTGCAGACACAGAGCAGCCACACTAGAAGAGCGGCCTAAGCCGTAGGCGAAATGTGCTCATTCGCTTTGGCGCGACGTCGAACTATAAATAAGGCTGTCACTAGCGTGAGCGTTGCGTGAGCGTCGTGTAAAGTCGGAAAAGTCATCTGCATGGGTGATTGCCAAGTTTGGGGAGCGTTTCGTAGTACGATCAGTGCAATGGGGACGCGGAAACTTGTTGTGTCCCAGTGTTTTGCAGTTGGACGACAAGAGTTTTACACAGTAGCAAAGAGCGAGGCACTGAGTTGGCATGAACAATGGAGAGCACAATGGGGCTCGAGATGTGCTTGTTACCTCAGGTGCTGTGTGATTGTGGACAAGGAGTGAAATGGACCAATTTGTGACCGCCCTTTCAATTTAAGACGTTCAAAACAGACGGAATTTGCATTCGTAATACCAGAGCATCGAAACTACTTGGAACTCTTGTGTATATGAACGTGTCCGCGCCTTTGTATTCTGGTACCTTCGCCGCTACAAACCAACCAACCATCGTGTCCGTGCACATCAGAGTCGCAAAGAATGGAGAATAGCCAGGCTTGGTGGTGTGTGTAGCTGTAGCTCAGTTGGCAGATCGTTCGCTTAGCGTGTGAACGGTCTCGGGTTCAAGCCCCGGCTCCTCCATGTTTTGTGTTCAGTGCATGGTAAGTGTTGGTCGCGGCGAACATAAACGCACGCAAGAAGTTGCAAAACCAGCGTCACAGACTGATATGATGTATACTGTCATAAGGAGAGCAAGATGTAAGTGTGGGGACCGGCTGTTATCGTGGTGTCATCGAGTGCAGATCTGTCTTAGGTATCACGGCTTAACGTCATTGAAGTCTAGAGGTGGACAACACGTTCGTCTTACTCAGAGCGGTGTCTGAACTCTATTTTCGACGTTATGCGTGCCACTTTCATTGTGGCCAACTACGATTCGATACAGAATGCACGAAACCTGAAAGACACCCTCACTGATACATAGAGAGTAGTGTTTGTCTGCGGAATAATGGGAGTGCAAGGGTCTGTGACGTTGATATGACTGTATGTAGCACTACTAGTTATCGGGGGGGTGGGCGTAGCTCAGATGGTAGAGCGCTCGCTTAGCGTGTGAGAGGTACTGGGATCGATACCCAGCGCCTCCAGCATTTTTAACGCACCTACATGAGCACCTTGCCATGCAAGTGGAATAATTCCCAACCGGCAGAGGTGTGTAGGCAGATACAAGCGAACGATTAGCATCCACAATTGCACCGATTTCACGTAAATCCCTCTGCACGTTCCCATTCTTTGCGTGCAGTCGGCTGCTACTGGTGTTGCTGGTTGTGACTGCTGATAACAGATGCCGTAGCAATCAATTCATGGAGTGAGTTGTATGTTTTGCGATAGTCTGTCTCTGACAAGGAAGCACAGGTGATATAGGTGCGAACACAGGAAGCTTGCAGCCCCTCGCTGCCTGCAGACACAGAGCAGCCACACTAGAAGAGCGGCCTAAGCCGTAGGCGAAATGTGCTCATTCGCTTTGGCGCGACGTCGAACTATAAATAAGGCTGTCACTAGCGTGAGCGTTGCGTGAGCGTCGTGTAAAGTCGGAAAAGTCATCTGCATGGGTGATTGCCAAGTTTGGGGAGCGTTTCGTAGTACGATCAGTGCAATGGGGACGCGGAAACTTGTTGTGTCCCAGTGTTTTGCAGTTGGACGACAAGAGTTTTACACAGTAGCAAAGAGCGAGGCACTGAGTTGGCATGAACAATGGAGAGCACAATGGGGCTCAAGATGTGCTTGTTACCTCAGGTGCTGTGTGATTGTGGACAAGGAGTGAAATGGACCAATTTGTGACCGCCCTTTCAATTTAAGACGTTCAAAACAGACGGAATTTGCATTCGTAATACCAGAGCATCGAAACTACTTGGAACTCTTGTGTATATGAACGTGTCCGCGCCTTTGTATTCTGGTACCTTCGCCGCTACAAACCAACCAACCATCGTGTCCGTGCACATCAGAGTCGCAAAGAATGGAGAATAGCCAGGCTTGGTCGTGTGTGTAGCTGTAGCTCAGTTGGCAGATCGTTCGCTTAGCGTGTGAACGGTCTCGGGTTCAAGCCCCGGCTCCTCCATGTTTTGTGTTCAGTGCATGGTAAGTGTTGGTCGCGGCGAACATAAACGCACGCAAGAAGTTGCAAAACCAGCGTCACAGACTGATATGATGTATACTGTCATAAGGAGAGCAAGATGTAAGTGTGGGGACCGGCTGTTATCGTGGTGTCATCGAGTGCAGATCTGTCTTAGGTATCACGGCTTAACGTCATTGAAGTCTAGAGGTGGACAACACGTTCGTCTTACTCAGAGCGGTGTCTGAACTCTATTTTCGACGTTATGCGTGCCACTTTCATTGTGGCCAACTACGATTCGATACAGAATGCACGAAACCTGAAAGACACCCTCACTGATACATAGAGAGTAGTGTTTGTCTGCGGAATAATGGGAGTGCAAGGGTCTGTGACGTTGATATGACTGTATGTAGCACTACTAGTTATCGGGGGGGTGGGCGTAGCTCAGATGGTAGAGCGCTCGCTTAGCGTGTGAGAGGTACTGGGATCGATACCCAGCGCCTCCAGAATTTTTAACGCACCTACATGAGCACCTTGCCATGCAAGTGGAATAATTCCCAACCGGCAGAGGTGTGTAGGCAGATACAAGCGAACGATTAGCATCCACAATTGCACCGATTTCACGTAAATCCCTCTGCACGTTCCCATTCTTTGCGTGCAGTCGGCTGCTACTGGTGTTGCTGGTGGTGACTGCTGATAACAGATGCCGTAGCAATCAATTCATGGAGTGAGTTGTATGTTTTGCGATAGTCTGTCTCTGACAAGGAAGCACAGGTGATATAGGTGCGAACACAGGAAGCTTGCAGCCCCTCGCTGCCTGCAGACACAGAGCAGCCACACTAGAAGAGCGGCCTAAGCCGTAGGCGAAATGTGCTCATTCGCTTTGGCGCAACGTCGAACTATAAATAAGGCTGTCACTAGCGTGAGCGTTGCGTGAGCGTCGTGTAAAGTCGGAAAAGTCATCTGCATGGGTGATTGCCAAGTTTGGGGAGCGTTTCGTAGTACGATCAGTGCAATGGGGACGCGGAAACTTGTTGTGTCCCAGTGTTTTGCAGTTGGACGACATGAGTTTTACACAGTAGCAAAGAGCGAGGCACTGAGTTGGCATGAACAATGGAGAGCACAATGGGGCTCGAGATGTGCTTGTTACCTCAGGTGCTGTGTGATTGTGGACAAGGAGTGAAATGGACCAATTTGTGACCGCCCTTTCAATTTAAGACGTTCAAAACAGATGGAATTTGCATTCGTAATACCAGAGCATCGAAACTACTTGGAACTCTTGTGTATATGAACGTGTCCGCGCCTTTGTATTCTGGTACCTTCGCCGCTACAAACCAACCAACCATCGTGTCCGTGCACATCAGAGTCGCAAAGAATGGAGAATAGCCAGGCTTGGTCGTGTGTGTAGCTGTAGCTCAGTTGGCAGATCGTTCGCTTAGCGTGTGAACGGTCTCGGGTTCAAGCCCCGGCTCCTCCATGTTTTGTGTTCAGTGCATGGTAAGTGTTGGTCGCGGCGAACATAAACGCACGCAAGAAGTTGCAAAACCAGCGTCACAGACTGATATGATGTATACTGTCATAAGGAGAGCAAGATGTAAGTGTGGGGACCGGCTGTTATCGTGGTGTCATCGAGTGCAGATCTGTCTTAGGTATCACGGCTTAACGTCATTGAAGTCTAGAGGTGGACAACACGTTCGTCTTACTCAGAGCGGTGTCTGAACTCTATTTTCGACGTTATGCGTGCCACTTTCATTGTGGCCAACTACGATTCGATACAGAATGCACGAAACCTGAAAGACACCCTCACTGATACATAGAGAGTAGTGTTTGTCTGCGGAATAATGGGAGTGCAAGGGTCTGTGACGTTGATATGACTGTATGTAGCACTACTAGTTATCGGGGGGGTGGGCGTAGCTCAGATGGTAGAGCGCTCGTTTAGCGTGTGAGAGGTACTGGGATCGATACCCAGCGCCTCCAGAATTTTTAACGCACCTACATGAGCACCTTGCCATGCAAGTGGAATAATTCCCAACCGGCAGAGGTGTGTAGGCAGATACAAGCGAACGATTAGCATCCACAATTGCACCGATTTCACGTAAATCCCTCTGCACGTTCCCATTCTTTGCGTGCAGTCGGCTGCTACTGGTGTTGCTGGTTGTGACTGCTGATAACAGATGCCGTAGCAATCAATTCATGGAGTGAGTTGTATGTTTTGCGATAGTCTGTCTCTGACAAGGAAGCACAGGTGATATAGGTGCGAACACAGGAAGCTTGCAGCCCCTCGCTGCCTGCAGACACAGAGCAGCCACACTAGAAGAGCGGCCTAAGCCGTAGGCGAAATGTGCTCATTCGCTTTGGCGCGACGTCGAACTATAAATAAGGCTGTCACTAGCGTGAGCGTTGCGTGAGCGTCGTGTAAAGTCGGAAAAGTCATTTGCATGGGTGATTGCCAAGTTTGGGGAGCGTTTCGTAGTACGATCAGTGCAATGGGGACGCGGAAACTTGTTGTGTCCCAGTGTTTTGCAGTTGGACGACAAGAGTTTTACACAGTAGCAAAGAGCGAGGCACTGAGTTGGCATGAACAATGGAGAGCACAATGGGGCTCGAGATGTGCTTGTTACCTCAGGTGCTGTGTGATTGTGGACAAGGAGTGAAATGGACCAATTTGTGACCGCCCTTTCAATTTAAGACGTTCAAAACAGACGGAATTTGCATTCGTAATACCAGAGCATCGAAACTACTTGGAACTCTTGTGTATATGAACGTGTCCGCGCCTTTGTATTCTGGTACCTTCGCCGCTACAAACCAACCAACCATCGTGTCCGTGCACATCAGAGTCGCAAAGAATGGAGAATAGCCAGGCTTGGTCGTGTGTGTAGCTGTAGCTCAGTTGGCAGATCGTTCGCTTAGCGTGTGAACGGTCTCGGGTTCAAGCCCCGGCTCCTCCATGTTTTGTGTTCAGTGCATGGTAAGTGTTGGTCGCGGCGAACATAAACGCACGCAAGAAGTTGCAAAACCAGCGTCACAGACTGATATGATGTATACTGTCATAAGGAGAGCAAGATGTAAGTGTGGGGACCGGCTGTTATCGTGGTGTCATCGAGTGCAGATCTGTCTTAGGTATCACGGCTTAACGTCATTGAAGTCTAGAGGTGGACAACACGTTCGTCTTACTCAGAGCGGTGTCTGAACTCTATTTTCGACGTTATGCGTGCCACTTTCATTGTGGCCAACTACGATTCGATACAGAATGCACGAAACCTGAAAGACACCCTCACTGATACATAGAGAGTAGTGTTTGTCTGCGGAATAATGGGAGTGCAAGGGTCTGTGACGTTGATATGACTGTATGTAGCACTACTAGTTATCGGGGGGGTGGGCGTAGCTCAGATGGTAGAGCGCTCGCTTAGCGTGTGAGAGGTACTGGGATCGATACCCAGCGCCTCCAGAATTTTTAACGCACCTACATGAGCACCTTGCCATGCAAGTGGAATAATTCCCAACCGGCAGAGGTGTGTAGGCAGATACAAGCGAACGATTAGCATCCACAATTGCACCGATTTCACGTAAATCCCTCTGCACGTTCCCATTCTTTGCGTGCAGTCGGCTGCTACTGGTGTTGCTGGTGGTGACTGCTGATAACAGATGCCGTAGCAATCAATTCATGGAGTGAGTTGTATGTTTTGCGATAGTCTGTCTCTGACAAGGAAGCACAGGTGATATAGGTGCGAACACAGGAAGCTTGCAGCCCCTCGCTGCCTGCAGACACAGAGCAGCCACACTAGAAGAGCGGCCTAAGCCGTAGGCGAAATGTGCTCATTCGCTTTGGCGCAACGTCGAACTATAAATAAGGCTGTCACTAGCGTGAGCGTTGCGTGAGCGTCGTGTAAAGTCGGAAAAGTCATCTGCATGGGTGATTGCCAAGTTTGGGGAGCGTTTCGTAGTACGATCAGTGCAATGGGGACGCGGAAACTTGTTGTGTCCCAGTGTTTTGCAGTTGGACGACATGAGTTTTACACAGTAGCAAAGAGCGAGGCACTGAGTTGGCATGAACAATGGAGAGCACAATGGGGCTCGAGATGTGCTTGTTACCTCAGGTGCTGTGTGATTGTGGACAAGGAGTGAAATGGACCAATTTGTGACCGCCCTTTCAATTTAAGACGTTCAAAACAGACGGAATTTGCATTCGTAATACCAGAGCATCGAAACTACTTGGAACTCTTGTGTATATGAACGTGTCCGCGCCTTTGTATTCTGGTACCTTCGCCGCTACAAACCAACCAACCATCGTGTCCGTGCACATCAGAGTCGCAAAGAATGGAGAATAGCCAGGCTTGGTCGTGTGTGTAGCTGTAGCTCAGTTGGCAGATCGTTCGCTTAGCGTGTGAACGGTCTCGGGTTCAAGCCCCGGCTCCTCCATGTTTTGTGTTCAGTGCATGGTAAGTGTTGGTCGCGGCGAACATAAACGCACGCAAGAAGTTGCAAAACCAGCGTCACAGACTGATATGATGTATACTGTCATAAGGAGAGCAAGATGTAAGTGTGGGGACCGGCTGTTATCGTGGTGTCATCGAGTGCAGATCTGTCTTAGGTATCACGGCTTAACGTCATTGAAGTCTAGAGGTGGACAACACGTTCGTCTTACTCAGAGCGGTGTCTGAACTCTATTTTCGACGTTATGCGTGCCACTTTCATTGTGGCCAACTACGATTCGATACAGAATGCACGAAACCTGAAAGACACCCTCACTGATACATAGAGAGTAGTGTTTGTCTGCGGAATAATGGGAGTGCAAGGGTCTGTGACGTTGATATGACTGTATGTAGCACTACTAGTTATCGGGGAACACGCGATCTAGTGTATGGTAGAGCGCTCGTTTAGCGTGTGAGAGGTACTGGGATCGATACCCAGCGCCTCCAGAATTTTTAACGCACCTACATGAGCACCTTGCCATGCAAGTGGAATAATTCCCAACCGGCAGAGGTGTGTAGGCAGATACAAGCGAACGATTAGCATCCACAATTGCACCGATTTCACGTAAATCCCTCTGCACGTTCCCATTCTTTGCGTGCAGTCGGCTGCTACTGGTGTTGCTGGTGGTGACTGCTGATAACAGATGCCGTAGCAATCAATTCATGGAGTGAGTTGTATGTTTTGCGATAGTCTGTCTCTGACAAGGAAGCACAGGTGATATAGGTGCGAACACAGGAAGCTTGCAGCCCCTCGCTGCCTGCAGACACAGAGCAGCCACACTAGAAGAGCGGCCTAAGCCGTAGGCGAAATGTGCTCATTCGCTTTGGCGCAACGTCGAACTATAAATAAGGCTGTCACTAGCGTGAGCGTTGCGTGAGCGTCGTGTAAAGTCGGAAAAGTCATCTGCATGGGTGATTGCCAAGTTTGGGGAGCGTTTCGTAGTACGATCAGTGCAATGGGGACGCGGAAACTTGTTGTGTCCCAGTGTTTTGCAGTTGGACGACAAGAGTTTTACACAGTAGCAAAGAGCGAGGCACTGAGTTGGCATGAACAATGGAGAGCACAATGGGGCTCGAGATGTGCTTGTTACCTCAGGTGCTGTGTGATTGTGGACAAGGAGTGAAATGGACCAATTTGTGACCGCCCTTTCAATTTAAGACGTTCAAAACAGACGGAATTTGCATTCGTAATACCAGAGCATCGAAACTACTTGGAACTCTTGTGTATATGAACGTGTCCGCGCCTTTGTATTCTGGTACCTTCGCCGCTACAAACCAACCAACCATCGTGTCCGTGCACATCAGAGTCGCAAAGAATGGAGAATAGCCAGGCTTGGTGGTGTGTGTAGCTGTAGCTCAGTTGGCAGATCGTTCGCTTAGCGTGTGAACGGTCTCGGTTTCAAGCCCCGGCTCCTCCATGTTTTGTGTTCAGTGCATGGTAAGTGTTGGTCGCGGCGAACATAAACGCACGCAAGAAGTTGCAAAACCAGCGTCACAGACTGATATGATGTATACTGTCATAAGGAGAGCAAGATGTAAGTGTGGGGACCGGCTGTTATCGTGGTGTCATCGAGTGCAGATCTGTCTTAGGTATCACGGCTTAACGTCATTGAAGTCTAGAGGTGGACAACACGTTCGTCTTACTCAGAGCGGTGTCTGAACTCTATTTTCGACGTTATGCGTGCCACTTTCATTGTGGCCAACTACGATTCGATACAGAATGCACGAAACCTGAAAGACACCCTCACTGATACATAGAGAGTAGTGTTTGTCTGCGGAATAATGGGAGTGCAAGGGTCTGTGACGTTGATATGACTGTATGTAGCACTACTAGTTATCGGGGGGGTGGGCGTAGCTCAGATGGTAGAGCGCTCGCTTAGCGTGTGAGAGGTACTGGGATCGATACCCAGCGCCTCCAGCATTTTTAACGCACCTACATGAGCACCTTGCCATGCAAGTGGAATAATTCCCAACCGGCAGAGGTGTGTAGGCAGATACAAGCGAACGATTAGCATCCACAATTGCACCGATTTCACGTAAATCCCTCTGCACGTTCCCATTCTTTGCGTGCAGTCGGCTGCTACTGGTGTTGCTGGTTGTGACTGCTGATAACAGATGCCGTAGCAATCAATTCATGGAGTGAGTTGTATGTTTTGCGATAGTCTGTCTCTGACAAGGAAGCACAGGTGATATAGGTGCGAACACAGGAAGCTTGCAGCCCCTCGCTGCCTGCAGACACAGAGCAGCCACACTAGAAGAGCGGCCTAAGCCGTAGGCGAAATGTGCTCATTCGCTTTGGCGCGACGTCGAACTATAAATAAGGCTGTCACTAGCGTGAGCGTTGCGTGAGCGTCGTGTAAAGTCGGAAAAGTCATCTGCATGGGTGATTGCCAAGTTTGGGGAGCGTTTCGTAGTACGATCAGTGCAATGGGGACGCGGAAACTTGTTGTGTCCCAGTGTTTTGCAGTTGGACGACAAGAGTTTTACACAGTAGCAAAGAGCGAGGCACTGAGTTGGCATGAACAATGGAGAGCAAAATGGGGCTCAAGATGTGCTTGTTACCTCAGGTGCTGTGTGATTGTGGACAAGGAGTGAAATGGACCAATTTGTGACCGCCCTTTCAATTTAAGACGTTCAAAACAGACGGAATTTGCATTCGTAATACCAGAGCATCGAAACTACTTGGAACTCTTGTGTATATGAACGTGTCCGCGCCTTTGTATTCTGGTACCTTCGCCGCTACAAACCAACCAACCATCGTGTCCGTGCACATCAGAGTCGCAAAGAATGGAGAATAGCCAGGCTTGGTGGTGTGTGTAGCTGTAGCTCAGTTGGCAGATCGTTCGCTTAGCGTGTGAACGGTCTCGGGTTCAAGCCCCGGCTCCTCCATGTTTTGTGTTCAGTGCATGGTAAGTGTTGGTCGCGGCGAACATAAACGCACGCAAGAAGTTGCAAAACCAGCGTCACAGACTGATATGATGTATACTGTCATAAGGAGAGCAAGATGTAAGTGTGGGGACCGGCTGTTATCGTGGTGTCATCGAGTGCAGATCTGTCTTAGGTATCACGGCTTAACGTCATTGAAGTCTAGAGGTGGACAACACGTTCGTCTTACTCAGAGCGGTGTCTGAACTCTATTTTCGACGTTATGCGTGCCACTTTCATTGTGGCCAACTACGATTCGATACAGAATGCACGAAACCTGAAAGACACCCTCACTGATACATAGAGAGTAGTGTTTGTCTGCGGAATAATGGGAGTGCAAGGGTCTGTGACGTTGATATGACTGTATGTAGCACTACTAGTTATCGGGGGGGTGGGCGTAGCTCAGATGGTAGAGCGCTCGCTTAGCGTGTGAGAGGTACTGGGATCGATACCCAGCGCCTCCAGCATTTTTAACGCACCTACATGAGCACCTTGCCATGCAAGTGGAATAATTCCCAACCGGCAGAGGTGTGTAGGCAGATACAAGCGAACGATTAGCATCCACAATTGCACCGATTTCACGTAAATCCCTCTGCACGTTCCCATTCTTTGCGTGCAGTCGGCTGCTACTGGTGTTGCTGGTTGTGACTGCTGATAACAGATGCCGTAGCAATCAATTCATGGAGTGAGTTGTATGTTTTGCGATAGTCTGTCTCTGACAAGGAAGCACAGGTGATATAGGTGCGAACACAGGAAGCTTGCAGCCCCTCGCTGCCTGCAGACACAGAGCAGCCACACTAGAAGAGCGGCCTAAGCCGTAGGCGAAATGTGCTCATTCGCTTTGGCGCGACGTCGAACTATAAATAAGGCTGTCACTAGCGTGAGCGTTGCGTGAGCGTCGTGTAAAGTCGGAAAAGTCATCTGCATGGGTGATTGCCAAGTTTGGGGAGCGTTTCGTAGTACGATCAGTGCAATGGGGACGCGGAAACTTGTTGTGTCCCAGTGTTTTGCAGTTGGACGACAAGAGTTTTACACAGTAGCAAAGAGCGAGGCACTGAGTTGGCATGAACAATGGAGAGCAAAATGGGGCTCAAGATGTGCTTGTTACCTCAGGTGCTGTGTGATTGTGGACAAGGAGTGAAATGGACCAATTTGTGACCGCCCTTTCAATTTAAGACGTTCAAAACAGACGGAATTTGCATTCGTAATACCAGAGCATCGAAACTACTTGGAACTCTTGTGTATATGAACGTGTCCGCGCCTTTGTATTCTGGTACCTTCGCCGCTACAAACCAACCAACCATCGTGTCCGTGCACATCAGAGTCGCAAAGAATGGAGAATAGCCAGGCTTGGTCGTGTGTGTAGCTGTAGCTCAGTTGGCAGATCGTTCGCTTAGCGTGTGAACGGTCTCGGGTTCAAGCCCCGGCTCCTCCATGTTTTGTGTTCAGTGCATGGTAAGTGTTGGTCGCGGCGAACATAAACGCACGCAAGAAGTTGCAAAACCAGCGTCACAGACTGATATGATGTATACTGTCATAAGGAGAGCAAGATGTAAGTGTGGGGACCGGCTGTTATCGTGGTGTCATCGAGTGCAGATCTGTCTTAGGTATCACGGCTTAACGTCATTGAAGTCTAGAGGTGGACAACACGTTCGTCTTACTCAGAGCGGTGTCTGAACTCTATTTTCGACGTTATGCGTGCCACTTTCATTGTGGCCAACTACGATTCGATACAGAATGCACGAAACCTGAAAGACACCCTCACTGATACATAGAGAGTAGTGTTTGTCTGCGGAATAATGGGAGTGCAAGGGTCTGTGACGTTGATATGACTGTATGTAGCACTACTAGTTATCGGGGGGGTGGGCGTAGCTCAGATGGTAGAGCGCTCGCTTAGCGTGTGAGAGGTACTGGGATCGATACCCAGCGCCTCCAGCATTTTTAACGCACCTACATGAGCACCTTGCCATGCAAGTGGAATAATTCCCAACCGGCAGAGGTGTGTAGGCAGATACAAGCGAACGATTAGCATCCACAATTGCACCGATTTCACGTAAATCCCTCTGCACGTTCCCATTCTTTGCGTGCAGTCGGCTGCTACTGGTGTTGCTGGTTGTGACTGCTGATAACAGATGCCGTAGCAATCAATTCATGGAGTGAGTTGTATGTTTTGCGATAGTCTGTCTCTGACAAGGAAGCACAGGTGATATAGGTGCGAACACAGGAAGCTTGCAGCCCCTCGCTGCCTGCAGACACAGAGCAGCCACACTAGAAGAGCGGCCTAAGCCGTAGGCGAAATGTGCTCATTCGCTTTGGCGCGACGTCGAACTATAAATAAGGCTGTCACTAGCGTGAGCGTTGCGTGAGCGTCGTGTAAAGTCGGAAAAGTCATCTGCATGGGTGATTGCCAAGTTTGGGGAGCGTTTCGTAGTACGATCAGTGCAATGGGGACGCGGAAACTTGTTGTGTCCCAGTGTTTTGCAGTTGGACGACAAGAGTTTTACACAGTAGCAAAGAGCGAGGCACTGAGTTGGCATGAACAATGGAGAGCACAATGGGGCTCAAGATGTGCTTGTTACCTCAGGTGCTGTGTGATTGTGGACAAGGAGTGAAATGGACCAATTTGTGACCGCCCTTTCAATTTAAGACGTTCAAAACAGACGGAATTTGCATTCGTAATACCAGAGCATCGAAACTACTTGGAACTCTTGTGTATATGAACGTGTCCGCGCCTTTGTATTCTGGTACCTTCGCCGCTACAAACCAACCAACCATCGTGTCCGTGCACATCAGAGTCGCAAAGAATGGAGAATAGCCAGGCTTGGTGGTGTGTGTAGCTGTAGCTCAGTTGGCAGATCGTTCGCTTAGCGTGTGAACGGTCTCGGGTTCAAGCCCCGGCTCCTCCATGTTTTGTGTTCAGTGCATGGTAAGTGTTGGTCGCGGCGAACATAAACGCACGCAAGAAGTTGCAAAACCAGCGTCACAGACTGATATGATGTATACTGTCATAAGGAGAGCAAGATGTAAGTGTGGGGACCGGCTGTTATCGTGGTGTCATCGAGTGCAGATCTGTCTTAGGTATCACGGCTTAACGTCATTGAAGTCTAGAGGTGGACAACACGTTCGTCTTACTCAGAGCGGTGTCTGAACTCTATTTTCGACGTTATGCGTGCCACTTTCATTGTGGCCAACTACGATTCGATACAGAATGCACGAAACCTAAAAGACACCCTCACTGATACATAGAGAGTAGTGTTTGTCTGCGGAATAATGGGAGTGCAAGGGTCTGTGACGTTGATATGACTGTATGTAGCACTACTAGTTATCGGGGGGGGTGGGCGTAGCTCAGATGGTAGAGCGCTCGCTTAGCGTGTGAGAGGTACTGGGATCGATACCCAGCGCCTCCAGAATTTTTAACGCACCTACATGAGCACCTTGCCATGCAAGTGGAATAATTCCCAACCGGCAGAGGCGTGTAGGCAGATACAAGCGAACGATTAGCATCCACAATTGCACCGATTTCACGTAAATCCCTCTGCACGTTCCCATTCTTTGCGTGCAGTCGGCTGCTACTGGTGTTGCTGGTGGTGACTGCTGATAACAGATGCCGTAGCAATCAATTCATGGAGTGAGTTGTATGTTTTGCGATAGTCTGTCTCTGACAAGGAAGCACAGGTGATATAGGTGCGAACACAGGAAGCTTGCAGCCCCTCGCTGCCTGCAGACACAGAGCAGCCACACTAGAAGAGCGGCCTAAGCCGTAGGCGAAATGTGCTCATTCGCTTTGGCGCGACGTCGAACTATAAATAAGGCTGTCACTAGCGTGAGCGTCGTGTAAAGTCGGAAAAGTCATCTGCATGGGTGATTGCCAAGTTTGGGGAGCGTTTCGTAGTACGATCAGTGCAATGGGGACGCGGAAACTTGTTGTGTCCCAGTGTTTTGCAGTTGGACGACAAGAGTTTTACACAGTAGCAAAGAGCGAGGCACTGAGTTGGCATGAACAATGGAGAGCACAATGGGGCTCGAGATGTGCTTGTTACCTCAGGTGCTGTGTGATTGTGGACAAGGAGTGAAATGGACCAATTTGTGACCGCCCTTTCAATTTAAGACGTTCAAAACAGACGGAATTTGCATTCGTAATACCAGAGCATCGAAACTACTTGGAACTCTTGTGTATATGAACGTGTCCGCGCCTTTGTATTCTGGTACCTTCGCCGCTACAAACCAACCAACCATCGTGTCCGTGCACATCAGAGTCGCAAAGAATGGAGAATAGCCAGGCTTGGTCGTGTGTGTAGCTGTAGCTCAGTTGGCAGATCGTTCGCTTAGCGTGTGAACGGTCTCGGGTTCAAGCCCCGGCTCCTCCATGTTTTGTGTTCAGTGCATGGTAAGTGTTGGTCGCGGCGAACATAAACGCACGCAAGAAGTTGCAAAACCAGCGTCACAGACTGATATGATGTATACTGTCATAAGGAGAGCAAGATGTAAGTGTGGGGACCGGCTGTTATCGTGGTGTCATCGAGTGCAGATCTGTCTTAGGTATCACGGCTTAACGTCATTGAAGTCTAGAGGTGGACAACACGTTCGTCTTACTCAGAGCGGTGTCTGAACTCTATTTTCGACGTTATGCGTGCCACTTTCATTGTGGCCAACTACGATTCGATACAGAATGCACGAAACCTGAAAGACACCCTCACTGATACATAGAGAGTAGTGTTTGTCTGCGGAATAATGGGAGTGCAAGGGTCTGTGACGTTGATATGACTGTATGTAGCACTACTAGTTATCGGGGGGGTGGGCGTAGCTCAGATGGTAGAGCGCTCGCTTAGCGTGTGAGAGGTACTGGGATCGATACCCAGCGCCTCCAGAATTTTTAACGCACCTACATGAGCACCTTGCCATGCAAGTGGAATAATTCCCAACCGGCAGAGGTGTGTAGGCAGATACAAGCGAACGATTAGCATCCACAATTGCACCGATTTCACGTAAATCCCTCTGCACGTTCCCATTCTTTGCGTGCAGGGGGCTGCTACTGGTGTTGCTGGTTGTGACTGCTGATAACAGATGCCGTAGCAATCAATTCATGGAGTGAGTTGTATGTTTTGCGATAGTCTGTCTCTGACAAGGAAGCACAGGTGATATAGGTGCGAACACAGGAAGCTTGCAGCCCCTCGCTGCCTGCAGACACAGAGCAGCCACACTAGAAGAGCAGCCTAAGCCGTAGGCGAAATGTGCTCATTCGCTTTGGCGCGACGTCGAACTATAAATAAGGCTGTCACTAGCGTGAGCGTCGTGTAAAGTCGGAAAAGTCATCTGCATGGGTGATTGCCAAGTTTGGGGAGCGTTTCGTAGTACGATCAGTGCAATGGGGACGCGGAAACTTGTTGTGTCCCAGTGTTTTGCAGTTGGACGACAAGAGTTTTACACAGTAGCAAAGAGCGAGGCACTGAGTTGGCATGAACAATGGAGAGCACAATGGGGCTCGAGATGTGCTTGTTACCTCAGGTGCTGTGTGATTGTGGACAAGGAGTGAAATGGACCAATTTGTGACCGCCCTTTCAATTTAAGACGTTTAAAACAGACGGAATTTGCATTCGTAATACCAGAGCATCGAAACTACTTGGAACTCTTGTGTATATGAACGTGTCCGCGCCTTTGTATTCTGGTACCTTCGCCGCTACAAACCAACCAACCATCGTGTCCGTGCACATCAGAGTCGCAAAGAATGGAGAATAGCCAGGCTTGGTCGTGTGTGTAGCTGTAGCTCAGTTGGCAGATCGTTCGCTTAGCGTGTGAACGGTCTCGGGTTCAAGCCCCGGCTCCTCCATGTTTTGTGTTCAGTGCATGGTAAGTGTTGGTCGCGGCGAACATAAACGCACGCAAGAAGTTGCAAAACCAGCGTCACAGACTGATATGATGTATACTGTCATAAGGAGAGCAAGATGTAAGTGTGGGGACCGGCTGTTATCGTGGTGTCATCGAGTGCAGATCTGTCTTAGGTATCACGGCTTAACGTCATTGAAGTCTAGAGGTGGACAACACGTTCGTCTTACTCAGAGCGGTGTCTGAACTCTATTTTCGACGTTATGCGTGCCACTTTCATTGTGGCCAACTACGATTCGATACAGAATGCACGAAACCTGAAAGACACCCTCACTGATACATAGAGAGTAGTGTTTGTCTGCGGAATAATGGGAGTGCAAGGGTCTGTGACGTTGATATGACTGTATGTAGCACTACTAGTTATCGGGGGGGTGGGCGTAGCTCAGATGGTAGAGCGCTCGCTTAGCGTGTGAGAGGTACTGGGATCGATACCCAGCGCCTCCAGAATTTTTAACGCACCTACATGAGCACCTTGCCATGCAAGTGGAATAATTCCCAACCGGCAGAGGTGTGTAGGCAGATACAAGCGAACGATTAGCATCCACAATTGCACCGATTTCACGTAAATCCCTCTGCACGTTCCCATTCTTTGCGTGCAGTCGGCTGCTACTGGTGTTGCTGGTGGTGACTGCTGATAACAGATGCCGTAGCAATCAATTCATGGAGTGAGTTGTATGTTTTGCGATAGTCTGTCTCTGACAAGGAAGCACAGGTGATATAGGTGCGAACACAGGAAGCTTGCAGCCCCTCGCTGCCTGCAGACACAGAGCAGCCACACTAGAAGAGCGGCCTAAGCCGTAGGCGAAATGTGCTCATTCGCTTTGGCGCGACGTCGAACTATAAATAAGGCTGTCACTAGCGTGAGCGTCTTGTAAAGTCGGAAAAGTCATCTGCATGGGTGATTGCCAAGTTTGGGGAGCGTTTCGTAGTACGATCAGTGCAATGGGGACGCGGAAACTTGTTGTGTCCCAGTGTTTTGCAGTTGGACGACAAGAGTTTTACACAGTAGCAAAGAGCGAGGCACTGAGTTGGCATGAACAATGGAGAGCACAATGGGGCTCGAGATGTGCTTGTTACCTCAGGTGCTGTGTGATTGTGGACAAGGAGTGAAATGGACCAATTTGTGACCGCCCTTTCAATTTAAGACGTTCAAAACAGACGGAATTTGCTTTCGTAATACCAGAGCATCGAAACTACTTGGAACTCTTGTGTATATGAACGTGTCCGCGCCTTTGTATTCTGGTACCTTCGCCGCTACAAACCAACCAACCATCGTGTCCGTGCACATCAGAGTCGCAAAGAATGGAGAATAGCCAGGCTTGGTGGTGTGTGTAGCTGTAGCTCAGTTGGCAGATCGTTCGCTTAGCGTGTGAACGGTCTCGGGTTCAAGCCCCGGCTCCTCCATGTTTTGTGTTCAGTGCATGGTAAGTGTTGGTCGCGGCGAACATAAACGCACGCAAGAAGTTGCAAAACCAGCGTCACAGACTGATATGATGTATACTGTCATAAGGAGAGCAAGATGTAAGTGTGGGGACCGGCTGTTATCGTGGTGTCATCGAGTGCAGATCTGTCTTAGGTATCACGGCTTAACGTCATTGAAGTCTAGAGGTGGACAACACGTTCGTCTTACTCAGAGCGGTGTCTGAACTCTATTTTCGACGTTATGCGTGCCACTTTCATTGTGGCCAACTACGATTCGATACAGAATGCACGAAACCTGAAAGACACCCTCACTGATACATAGAGAGTAGTGTTTGTCTGCGGAATAATGGGAGTGCAAGGGTCTGTGACGTTGATATGACTGTATGTAGCACTACTAGTTATCGGGGGGGTGGGCGTAGCTCAGATGGTAGAGCGCTCGCTTAGCGTGTGAGAGGTACTGGGATCGATACCCAGCGCCTCCAGAATTTTTAACGCACCTACATGAGCACCTTGCCATGCAAGTGGAATAATTCCCAACCGGCAGAGGTGTGTAGGCAGATACAAGCGAACGATTAGCATCCACAATTGCACCGATTTCACGTAAATCCCTCTGCACGTTCCCATTCTTTGCGTGCAGTCGGCTGCTACTGGTGTTGCTGGTTGTGACTGCTGATAACAGATGCCGTAGCAATCAATTCATGGAGTGAGTTGTATGTTTTGCGATAGTCTGTCTCTGACAAGGAAGCACAGGTGATATAGGTGCGAACACAGGAAGCTTGCAGCCCCTCGCTGCCTGCAGACACAGAGCAGCCACACTAGAAGAGCGGCCTAAGCCGTAGGCGAAATGTGCTCATTCGCTTTGGCGCGACGTCGAACTATAAATAAGGCTGTCACTAGCGTGAGCGTTGCGTGAGCGTCGTGTAAAGTCGGAAAAGTCATCTGCATGGGTGATTGCCAAGTTTGGGGAGCGTTTCGTAGTACGATCAGTGCAATGGGGACGCGGAAACTTGTTGTGTCCCAGTGTTTTGCAGTTGGACGACAAGAGTTTTACACAGTAGCAAAGAGCGAGGCACTGAGTTGGCATGAACAATGGAGAGCACAATGGGGCTCGAGATGTGCTTGTTACCTCAGGTGCTGTGTGATTGTGGACAAGGAGTGAAATGGACCAATTTGTGACCGCCCTTTCAATTTAAGACGTTCAAAACAGACGGAATTTGCATTCGTAATACCAGAGCATCGAAACTACTTGGAACTCTTGTGTATATGAACGTGTCCGCGCCTTTGTATTCTGGTACCTTCGCCGCTACAAACCAACCAACCATCGTGTCCGTGCACATCAGAGTCGCAAAGAAAGGAGAATAGCCAGGCTTGGTGGTGTGTGTAGCTGTAGCTCAGTTGGCAGATCGTTCGCTTAGCGTGTGAACGGTCTCGGGTTCAAGCCCCGGCTCCTCCATGTTTTGTGTTCAGTGCATGGTAAGTGTTGGTCGCGGCGAACATAAACGCACGCAAGAAGTTGCAAAACCAGCGTCACAGACTGATATGATGTATACTGTCATAAGGAGAGCAAGATGTAAGTGTGGGGACCGGCTGTTATCGTGGTGTCATCGAGTGCAGATCTGTCTTAGGTATCACGGCTTAACGTCATTGAAGTCTAGAGGTGGACAACACGTTCGTCTTACTCAGAGCGGTGTCTGAACTCTATTTTCGACGTTATGCGTGCCACTTTCATTGTGGCCAACTACGATTCGATACAGAATGCACGAAACCTGAAAGACACCCTCACTGATACATAGAGAGTAGTGTTTGTCTGCGGAATAATGGGAGTGCAAGGGTCTGTGACGTTGATATGACTGTATGTAGCACTACTAGTTATCGGGGGGGTGGGCGTAGCTCAGATGTTAGAGCGCTCGCTTAGCGTGTGAGAGGTACTGGGATCAATACCCAGCGCCTCCAGAATTTTTAACGCACCTACATGAGCACCTTGCCATGCAAGTGGAATAATTCCCAACCGGCAGAGGTGTGTAGGCAGATACAAGCGAACGATTAGCATCCACAATTGCACCGATTTCACGTAAATCCCTCTGCACGTTCCCATTCTTTGCGTGCAGTCGGCTGCTACTGGTGTTGCTGGTTGTGACTGCTGATAACAGATGCCGTAGCAATCAATTCATGGAGTGAGTTGTATGTTTTGCGATAGTCTGTCTCTGACAAGGAAGCACAGGTGATATAGGTGCGAACACAGGAAGCTTGCAGCCCCTCGCTGCCTGCAGACACAGAGCAGCCACACTAGAAGAGCGGCCTAAGCCGTAGGCGAAATGTGCTCATTCGCTTTGGCGCGACGTCGAACTATAAATAAGGCTGTCACTAGCGTGAGCGTCTTGTAAAGTCGGAAAAGTCATCTGCATGGGTGATTGCCAAGTTTGGGGAGCGTTTCGTAGTACGATCAGTGCAATGGGGACACGGAAACTTGTTGTGTCCCAGTGTTTTGCAGTTGGACGACAAGAGTTTTACACAGTAGCAAAGAGCGAGGCACTGAGTTGGCATGAACAATGGAGAGCACAATGGGGCTCGAGATGTGCTTGTTACCTCAGGTGCTGTGTGATTGTGGACAAGGAGTGAAATGGACCAATTTGTGACCGCCCTTTCAATTTAAGACGTTCAAAACAGACGGAATTTGCATTCGTAATACCAGAGCATCGAAACTACTTGGAACTCTTGTGTATATGAACGTGTCCGCGCCTTTGTATTCTGGTACCTTCGCCGCTACAAACCAACCAACCATCGTGTCCGTGCACATCAGAGTCGCAAAGAATGGAGAATAGCCAGGCTTGGTGGTGTGTGTAGCTGTAGCTCAGTTGGCAGATCGTTCGCTTAGCGTGTGAACGGTCTCGGGTTCAAGCCCCGGCTCCTCCATGTTTTGTGTTCAGTGCATGGTAAGTGTTGGTCGCGGCGAACATAAACGCACGCAAGAAGTTGCAAAACCAGCGTCACAGACTGATATGATGTATACTGTCATAAGGAGAGCAAGATGTAAGTGTGGGGACCGGCTGTTATCGTGGTGTCATCGAGTGCAGATCTGTCTTAGGTATCACGGCTTAACGTCATTGAAGTCTAGAGGTGGACAACACGTTCGTCTTACTCAGAGCGGTGTCTGAACTCTATTTTCGACGTTATGCGTGCCACTTTCATTGTGGCCAACTACGATTCGATACAGAATGCACGAAACCTGAAAGACACCCTCACTGATACATAGAGAGTAGTGTTTGTCTGCGGAATAATGGGAGTGCAAGGGTCTGTGACGTTGATATGACTGTATGTAGCACTACGAGTTATCGGGGGGGTGGGCGTAGCTCAGATGGTAGAGCGCTCGCTTAGCGTGTGAGAGGTACTGGGATCGATACCCAGCGCCTCCAGAATTTTTAACGCACCTACATGAGCACCTTGCCATGCAAGTGGAATAATTCCCAACCGGCAGAGGTGTGTAGGCAGATACAAGCGAACGATTAGCATCCACAATTGCACCGATTTCACGTAAATCCCTCTGCACGTTCCCATTCTTTGCGTGCAGTCGGCTGCTACTGGTGTTGCTGGTTGTGACTGCTGATAACAGATGCCGTAGCAATCAATTCATGGAGTGAGTTGTATGTTTTGCGATAGTCTGTCTCTGACAAGGAAGCACAGGTGATATAGGTGCGAACACAGGAAGCTTGCAGCCCCTCGCTGCCTGCAGACACAGAGCAGCCACACTAGAAGAGCGGCCTAAGCCGTAGGCGAAATGTGCTCATTCGCTTTGGCGCGACGTCGAACTATAAATAAGGCTGTCACTAGCGTGAGCGTTGCGTGAGCGTCGTGTAAAGTCGGAAAAGTCATCTGCATGGGTGATTGCCAAGTTTGGGGAGCGTTTCGTAGTACGATCAGTGCAATGGGGACGCGGAAACTTGTTGTGTCCCAGTGTTTTGCAGTTGGACGACAAGAGTTTTACACAGTAGCAAAGAGCGAGGCACTGAGTTGGCATGAACAATGGAGAGCACAATGGGGCTCGAGATGTGCTTGTTACCTCAGGTGCTGTGTGATTGTGGACAAGGAGTGAAATGGACCAATTTGTGACCGCCCTTTCAATTTAAGACGTTCAAAACAGACGGAATTTGCATTCGTAATACCAGAGCATCGAAACTACTTGGAACTCTTGTGTATATGAACGTGTCCGCGCCTTTGTATTCTGGTACCTTCGCCGCTACAAACCAACCAACCATCGTGTCCGTGCACATCAGAGTCGCAAAGAATGGAGAATAGCCAGGCTTGGTCGTGTGTGTAGCTGTAGCTCAGTTGGCAGATCGTTCGCTTAGCGTGTGAACGGTCTCGGGTTCAAGCCCCGGCTCCTCCATGTTTTGTGTTCAGTGCATGGTAAGTGTTGGTCGCGGCGAACATAAACGCACGCAAGAAGTTGCAAAACCAGCGTCACAGACTGATATGATGTATACTGTCATAAGGAGAGCAAGATGTAAGTGTGGGGACCGGCTGTTATCGTGGTGTCATCGAGTGCAGATCTGTCTTAGGTATCACGGCTTAACGTCATTGAAGTCTAGAGGTGGACAACACGTTCGTCTTACTCAGAGCGGTGTCTGAACTCTATTTTCGACGTTATGCGTGCCACTTTCATTGTGGCCAACTACGATTCGATACAGAATGCACGAAACCTGAAAGACACCCTCACTGATACATAGAGAGTAGTGTTTGTCTGCGGAATAATGGGAGTGCAAGGGTCTGTGACGTTGATATGTCTGTATGTAGCACTACTAGTTATCGGGGGAGGGTGGGCGTAGCTCAGATGGTAGAGCGCTCGCTTAGTGTGCGAGAGGTACTGGGATCGATACCCAGCGCCTCCAGAATTTCTAACACACCTACATGCGCACCTTGCCATGCAAGTGGAATAATTCCCAACCGGCAGAGGTGTGTAGGCAGATACAAGCGAACGATTAGCATCCACAATTGCGCCGATTTCACGTAAATCCCACTGCACGTTCCCATTCTTTGCGTGCAGTCGGCTGCTACTGGTGTTGCTGGTTGTGACTGCTGATAACAGATGCCGTAGCAATCAATTCATGGAGTGAGTTGTATGTTTTGCGATAGTCTGTCTCTGACAAGGAAGCACAGGTGATATAGGTGCGAACACAGGAAGCTTGCAGCCCCTCGCTGCCTGCAGACACAGAGCAGCCACACTAGAAGAGCGGCCTAAGCCGTAGGCGAAATGTGCTCATTCGCTTTGGCGCGACGTCGAACTATAAATAAGGCTGTCACTAGCGTGAGCGTTGCGTGAGCGTCGTGTAAAGTCGGAAAAGTCATTTGCATGGGTGATTGCCAAATTTGGGGAGCGTTTCGTAGTACGATCAGTGCAATGGGGACGCGGAAACTTGTTGTGTCCCAGTGTTTTGCAGTTGGACGACAAGAGTTTTACACAGTAGCAAAGAGCGAGGCACTGAGTTGGCATGAACAATGGAGAGCACAATGGGGCTCGAGATGTGCTTGTTACCTCAGGTGCTGTGTGATTGTGGACAAGGAGTGAAATGGACCAATTTGTGACCGCCCTTTCAATTTAAGACGTTCAAAACAGACGGAATTTGCATTCGTAATACCAGAGCATCGAAACTACTTGGAACTCTTGTGTATATGAACGTGTCCGCGCCTTTGTATTCTGGTACCTTCGCCGCTACAAACCAACCAACCATCGTGTCCGTGCACATCAGAGTCGCAAAGAATGGAGAATAGCCAGGCTTGGTCGTGTGTGTAGCTGTAGCTCAGTTGGCAGATCGTTCGCTTAGCGTGTGAACGGTCTCGGGTTCAAGCCCCGGCTCCTCCATGTTTTGTTTTCAGTGCATGGTAAGTGTTGGTCGCGGCGAACATAAACGCACGCAAGAAGTTGCAAAACCAGCGTCACAGACTGATATGATGTATACTGTCATAAGGAGAGCAAGATGTAAGTGTGGGGACCGGCTGTTATCGTGGTGTCATCGAGTGCAGATCTGTCTTAGGTATCACGGCTTAACGTCATTGAAGTCTAGAGGTGGACAACACGTTCGTCTTACTCAGAGCGGTGTCTGAACTCTATTTTCGACGTTATGCGTGCCACTTTCATTGTGGCCAACTACGATTCGATACAGAATGCACGAAACCTGAAAGACACCCTCACTGATACATAGAGAGTAGTGTTTGTCTGCGGAATAATGGGAGTGCAAGGGTCTGTGACGTTGATATGACTGTATGTAGCACTTCTAGTTATCGGGGGGGTGGGCGTAGCTCAGATGGTAGAGCGCTCGCTTAGCGTGTGAGAGGTACTGGGATCGATACCCAGCGCCTCCAGAAATTTTAACGCACCTACATGAGCATCTTGCCATGCAAGTGGAATAATTCCCAACCGGCAGAGGTGTGTAGGCAGATACAAGCGAACGATTAGCATCCACAATTGCACCGATTGCACGTAAATCCCTCTGCACGTTCCCATTCTTTGCGTGCAGTCGGCTGCTACTGGTGTTGCTGGTTGTGACTGCTGATAACAGATGCCGTAGCAATCAATTCATGGAGTGAGTTGTATGTTTTGCGATAGTCTGTCTCTGACAAGGAAGCACAGGTGATATAGGTGCGAACACAGGAAGCTTGCAGCCCCTCGCTGCCTGCAGACACAGAGCAGCCACACTAGAAGAGCGGCCTAAGCCGTAGGCGAAATGTGCTCATTCGCTTTGGCGCGACGTCGAACTATAAATAAGGCTGTCACTAGCGTGAGCGTTGCGTGAGCGTCGTGTAAAGTCGGAAAAGTCATTTGCATGGGTGATTGCCAAATTTGGGGAGCGTTTCGTAGTACGATCAGTGCAATGGGGACGCGGAAACTTGTTGTGTCCCAGTGTTTTGCAGTTGGACGACAAGAGTTTTACACAGTAGCAAAGAGCGAGGCACTGAGTTGGCATGAACAATGGAGAGCACAATGGGGCTCGAGATGTGCTTGTTACCTCAGGTGCTGTGTGATTGTGGACAAGGAGTGAAATGGACCAATTTGTGACCGCCCTTTCAATTTAAGACGTTCAAAACAGACGGAATTTGCATTCGTAATACCAGAGCATCGAAACTACTTGGAACTCTTGTGTATATGAACGTGTCCGCGCCTTTGTATTCTGGTACCTTCGCCGCTACAAACCAACCAACCATCGTGTCCGTGCACATCAGAGTCGCAAAGAATGGAGAATAGCCAGGCTTGGTCGTGTGTGTAGCTGTAGCTCAGTTGGCAGATCGTTCGCTTAGCGTGTGAACGGTCTCGGGTTCAAGCCCCGGCTCCTCCATGTTTTGTTTTCAGTGCATGGTAAGTGTTGGTCGCGGCGAACATAAACGCACGCAAGAAGTTGCAAAACCAGCGTCACAGACTGATATGATGTATACTGTCATAAGGAGAGCAAGATGTAAGTGTGGGGACCGGCTGTTATCGTGGTGTCATCGAGTGCAGATCTGTCTTAGGTATCACGGCTTAACGTCATTGAAGTCTAGAGGTGGACAACACGTTCGTCTTACTCAGAGCGGTGTCTGAACTCTATTTTCGACGTTATGCGTGCCACTTTCATTGTGGTTAACTACGATTCGATACAGAATGCACGAAACCTGAAAGACACCCTCACTGATACATAGAGAGTAGTGTTTGTCTGCGGAATAATGGGAGTGCAAGGGTCTGTGACGTTGATATGACTGTATGTAGCACTACTAGTTACCGGGGGGGAGGGCGTAGCTCAGATGGTAGAGCGCTCGTTTAGCGTGTGAAAGGTACTGGGATCGATACCCAGCGCCTCCAGAATTTTTAACGCACCTACATGAGCACCTTGCCATGCAAGTGGAATAATTTCCAACCGGCAGAGGTGTGTAGGCAGATACAAGCGAACGATTAGCATCCACAATTGCACCGATTTCACGTAAATCCCTCTGCACGTTCCCATTCTTTGCGTGCAGTCGGCTGCTACTGGTGTTGCTGGTTGTGACTGCTGATAACAGATGCCGTAGCAATCAATTCATGGAGTGAGTTGTATGTTTTGCGATAGTCTGTCTCTGACAAGGAAGCACAGGTGATATAGGTGCGAACACAGGAAGCTTGCAGCCCCTCGCTGCCTGCAGACACAGAGCAGCCACACTAGAAGAGCGGCCTAAGCCGTAGGCGAAATGTGCTCATTCGCTTTGGCGCGACGTCGAACTATAAATAAGGCTGTCACTAGCGTGAGCGTTGCGTGAGCGTCGTGTAAAGTCGGAAAAGTCATCTGCATGGGTGATTGCCAAGTTTGGGGAGCGTTTCGTAGTACGATCAGTGCAATGGGGACGCGGAAACTTGTTGTGTCCCAGTGTTTTGCAGTTGGACGACAAGAGTTTTACACAGTAGCAAAGAGCGAGGCACTGAGTTGGCATGAACAATGGAGAGCACAATGGGGCTCGAGATGTGCTTGTTACCTCAGGTGCTGTGTGATTGTGGACAAGGAGTGAAATGGACCAATTTGTGACCGCCCTTTCAATTTAAGACGTTCAAAACAGACGGAATTTGCATTCGTAATACCAGAGCATCGAAACTACTTGGAACTCTTGTGTATATGAACGTGTCCGCGCCTTTGTATTCTGGTACCTTCGCCGCTACAAACCAACCAACCATCGTGTCCGTGCACATCAGAGTCGCAAAGAATGGAGAATAGCCAGGCTTGGTCGTGTGTGTAGCTGTAGCTCAGTTGGCAGATCGTTCGCTTAGCGTGTGAACGGTCTCGGGTTCAAGCCCCGGCTCCTCCATGTTTTGTGTTCAGTGCATGGTAAGTGTTGGTCGCGGCGAACATAAACGCACGCAAGAAGTTGCAAAACCAGCGTCACAGACTGATATGATGTATACTGTCATAAGGAGAGCAAGATGTAAGTGTGGGGACCGGCTGTTATCGTGGTGTCATCGAGTGCAGATCTGTCTTAGGTATCACGGCTTAACGTCATTGAAGTCTAGAGGTGGACAACACGTTCGTCTTACTCAGAGCGGTGTCTGAACTCTATTTTCGACGTTATGCGTGCCACTTTCATTGTGGCCAACTACGATTCGATACAGAATGCACGAAACCTGAAAGACACCCTCACTGATACATAGAGAGTAGTGTTTGTCTGCGGAATAATGGGAGTGCAAGGGTCTGTGACGTTGATATGACTGTATGTAGCACTACTAGTTATCGGGGGGGTGGGCGTAGCTCAGATGGTAGAGCGCTCGCTTAGCGTGTGAGAGGTACTGGGATCGATACCCAGCGCCTCCAGAATTTTTAACGCACCTACATGAGCACCTTGCCATGCAAGTGGAATAATTCCCAACCGGCAGAGGTGTGTAGGCAGATACAAGCGAACGATTAGCATCCACAATTGCACCGATTTCACGTAAATCCCTCTGCACGTTCCCATTCTTTGCGTGCAGTCGGCTGCTACTGGTGTTGCTGGTTGTGACTGCTGATAACAGATGCCGTAGCAATCAATTCATGGAGTGAGTTGTATGTTTTGCGATAGTCTGTCTCTGACAAGGAAGCACAGGTGATATAGGTGCGAACACAGGAAGCTTGCAGCCCCTCGCTGCCTGCAGACACAGAGCAGCCACACTAGAAGAGCGGCCTAAGCCGTAGGCGAAATGTGCTCATTCGCTTTGGCGCGACGTCGAACTATAAATAAGGCTGTCACTAGCGTGAGCGTCGTGTAAAGTCGGAAAAGTCATCTGCATGGGTGATTGCCAAGTTTGGGGAGCGTTTCGTAGTACGATCAGTGCAATGGGGACGCGGAAACTTGTTGTGTCCCAGTGTTTTGCAGTTGGACGACAAGAGTTTTACACAGTAGCAAAGAGCGAGGCACTGAGTTGGCATGAACAATGGAGAGCACAATGGGGCTCGAGATGTGCTTGTTACCTCAGGTGCTGTGTGATTGTGGACAAGGAGTGAAATGGACCAATTTGTGACCGCCCTTTCAATTTAAGACGTTCAAAACAGACGGAATTTGCATTCGTAATACCAGAGCATCGAAACTACTTGGAACTCTTGTGTATATGAACGTGTCCGCGCCTTTGTATTCTGGTACCTTCGCCGCTACAAACCAACCAACCATCGTGTCCGTGCACATCAGAGTCGCAAAGAATGGAGAATAGCCAGGCTTGGTCGTGTGTGTAGCTGTAGCTCAGTTGGCAGATCGTTCGCTTAGCGTGTGAACGGTCTCGGGTTCAAGCCCCGGCTCCTCCATGTTTTGTGTTCAGTGCATGGTAAGTGTTGGTCGCGGCGAACATAAACGCACGCAAGAAGTTGCAAAACCAGCGTCACAGACTGATATGATGTATACTGTCATAAGGAGAGCAAGATGTAAGTGTGGGGACCGGCTGTTATCGTGGTGTCATCGAGTGCAGATCTGTCTTAGGTATCACGGCTTAACGTCATTGAAGTCTAGAGGTGGACAACACGTTCGTCTTACTCAGAGCGGTGTCTGAACTCTATTTTCGACGTTATGCGTGCCACTTTCATTGTGGCCAACTACGATTCGATACAGAATGCACGAAACCTGAAAGACACCCTCACTGATACATAGAGAGTAGTGTTTGTCTGCGGAATAATGGGAGTGCAAGGGTCTGTGACGTTGATATGACTGTATGTAGCACTACTAGTTATCGGGGGGGTGGGCGTAGCTCAGATGGTAGAGCGCTCGCTTAGCGTGTGAGAGGTACTGGGATCGATACCCAGCGCCTCCAGAATTTTTAACGCACCTACATGAGCACCTTGCCATGCAAGTGGAATAATTCCCAACCGGCAGAGGTGTGTAGGCAGATACAAGCGAACGATTAGCATCCACAATTGCACCGATTTCACGTAAATCCCTCTGCACGTTCCCATTCTTTGCGTGCAGTCGGCTGCTACTGGTGTTGCTGGTTGTGACTGCTGATAACAGATGCCGTAGCAATCAATTCATGGAGTGAGTTGTATGTTTTGCGATAGTCTGTCTCTGACAAGGAAGCACAGGTGATATAGGTGCGAACACAGGAAGCTTGCAGCCCCTCGCTGCCTGCAGACACAGAGCAGCCACACTAGAAGAGCGGCCTAAGCCGTAGGCGAAATGTGCTCATTCGCTTTGGCGCGACGTCGAACTATAAATAAGGCTGTCACTAGCGTGAGCGTTGCGTGAGCGTCGTGTAAAGTCGGAAAAGTCATCTGCATGGGTGATTGCCAAGTTTGGGGAGCGTTTCGTAGTACGATCAGTGCAATGGGGACGCGGAAACTTGTTGTGTCCCAGTGTTTTGCAGTTGGACGACAAGAGTTTTACACAGTAGCAAAGAGCGAGGCACTGAGTTGGCATGAACAATGGAGAGCACAATGGGGCTCGAGATGTGCTTGTTACCTCAGGTGCTGTGTGATTGTGGACAAGGAGTGAAATGGACCAATTTGTGACCGCCCTTTCAATTTAAGACGTTCAAAACAGACGGAATTTGCATTCGTAATACCAGAGCATCGAAACTACTTGGAACTCTTGTGTATATGAACGTGTCAGCGCCTTTGTATTCTGGTACCTTCGCCGCTACAAACCAACCAACCATCGTGTCCGTGCACATCAGAGTCGCAAAGAATGGAGAATAGCCAGGCTTGGTCGTGTGTGTAGCTGTAGCTCAGTTGGCAGATCGTTCGCTTAGCGTGTGAACGGTCTCGGGTTCAAGCCCCGGCTCCTCCATGTTTTGTGTTCAGTGCATGGTAAGTGTTGGTCGCGGCGAACATAAACGCACGCAAGAAGTTGCAAAACCAGCGTCACAGACTGATATGATGTATACTGTCATAAGGAGAGCAAGATGTAAGTGTGGGGACCGGCTGTTATCGTGGTGTCATCGAGTGCAGATCTGTCTTAGGTATCACGGCTTAACGTCATTGAAGTCTAGAGGTGGACAACACGTTCGTCTTACTCAGAGCGGTGTCTGAACTCTATTTTCGACGTTATGCGTGCCACTTTCATTGTGGTTAACTACGATTCGATACAGAATGCACGAAACCTGAAAGACACCCTCACTGATACATAGAGAGTAGTGTTTGTCTGCGGAATAATGGGAGTGCAAGGGTCTGTGACGTTGATATGACTGTATGTAGCACTACTAGTTACCGGGGGGGAGGGCGTAGCTCAGATGGTAGAGCGCTCGTTTAGCGTGTGAGAGGTACTGGGATGGATACCCAGCGCCTCCAGAATTTTTAACGCACCTACATGAGCACCTTGCCATGCAAGTGGAATAATTTCCAACCGGCAGAGGTGTGTAGGCAGATACAAGCGAACGATTAGCATCCACAATTGCACCGATTTCACGTAAATCCCTCTGCACGTTCCCATTCTTTGCGTGCAGTCGGCTGCTACTGGTGTTGCTGGTTGTGACTGCTGATATCAGATGCCGTAGCAATCAATTCATGGAGTGAGTTGTATGTTTTGCGATAGTCTGTCTCTGACAAGGAAGCACAGGTGATATAGGTGCGAACACAGGAAGCTTGCAGCCCCTCGCTGCCTGCAGACACAGAGCAGCCACACTAGAAGAGCGGCCTAAGCCGTAGGCGAAATGTGCTCATTCGCTTTGGCGCGACGTCGAACTATAAATAAGGCTGTCACTAGCGTGAGCGTTGCGTGAGCGTCGTGTAAAGTCGGAAAAGTCATCTGCATGGGTGATTGCCAAGTTTGGGGAGCGTTTCGTAGTACGATCAGTGCAATGGGGACGCGGAAACTTGTTGTGTCCCAGTGTTTTGCAGTTGGACGACAAGAGTTTTACACAGTAGCAAAGAGCGAGGCACTGAGTTGGCATGAACAATGGAGAGCACAATGGGGCTCGAGATGTGCTTGTTACCTCAGGTGCTGTGTGATTGTGGACAAGGAGTGAAATGGACCAATTTGTGACCGCCCTTTCAATTTAAGACGTTCAAAACAGACGGAATTTGCATTCGTAATACCAGAGCATCGAAACTACTTGGAACTCTTGTGTATATGAACGTGTCCGCGCCTTTGTATTCTGGTACCTTCGCCGCTACAAACCAACCAACCATCGTGTCCGTGCACATCAGAGTCGCAAAGAATGGAGAATAGCCAGGCTTGGTCGTGTGTGTAGCTGTAGCTCAGTTGGCAGATCGTTCGCTTAGCGTGTGAACGGTCTCGGGTTCAAGCCCCGGCTCCTCCATGTTTTGTGTTCAGTGCATGGTAAGTGTTGGTCGCGGCGAACATAAACGCACGCAAGAAGTTGCAAAACCAGCGTCACAGACTGATATGATGTATACTGTCATAAGGAGAGCAAGATGTAAGTGTGGGGACCGGCTGTTATCGTGGTGTCATCGAGTGCAGATCTGTCTTAGGTATCACGGCTTAACGTCATTGAAGTCTAGAGGTGGACAACACGTTCGTCTTACTCAGAGCGGTGTCTGAACTCTATTTTCGACGTTATGCGTGCCACTTTCATTGTGGCCAACTACGATTCGATACAGAATGCACGAAACCTGAAAGACACCCTCACTGATACATAGAGAGTAGTGTTTGTCTGCGGAATAATGGGAGTGCAAGGGTCTGTGACGTTGATATGACTGTATGTAGCACTACTAGTTATCGGGGGGGTGGGCGTAGCTCAGATGGTAGAGCGCTCGTTTAGCGTGTGAGAGGTACTGGGATCGATACCCAGCGCCTCCAGAATTTTTAACGCACCTACATGAGCACCTTGCCATGCAAGTGGAATAATTCCCAACCGGCAGAGGTGTGTAGGCAGATACAAGCGAACGATTAGCATCCACAATTGCACCGATTTCACGTAAATCCCTCTGCACGTTCCCATTCTTTGCGTGCAGTCGGCTGCTACTGGTGTTGCTGGTTGTGACTGCTGATAACAGATGCCGTAGCAATCAATTCATGGAGTGAGTTGTATGTTTTGCGATAGTCTGTCTCTGACAAGGAAGCACAGGTGATATAGGTGCGAACACAGGAAGCTTGCAGCCCCTCGCTGCCTGCAGACACAGAGCAGCCACACTAGAAGAGCGGCCTAAGCCGTAGGCGAAATGTGCTCATTCGCTTTGGCGCGACGTCGAACTATAAATAAGGCTGTCACTAGCGTGAGCGTCGTGTAAAGTCGGAAAAGTCATCTGCATGGGTGATTGCCAAGTTTGGGGAGCGTTTCGTAGTACGATCAGTGCAATGGGGACGCGGAAACTTGTTGTGTCCCAGTGTTTTGCAGTTGGACGACAAGAGTTTTACACAGTAGCAAAGAGCGAGGCACTGAGTTGGCATGAACAATGGAGAGCACAATGGGGCTCGAGATGTGCTTGTTACCTCAGGTGCTGTGTGATTGTGGACAAGGAGTGAAATGGACCAATTTGTGACCGCCCTTTCAATTTAAGACGTTCAAAACAGACGGAATTTGCATTCGTAATACCAGAGCATCGAAACTACTTGGAACTCTTGTGTATATGAACGTGTCCGCGCCTTTGTATTCTGGTACCTTCGCCGCTACAAACCAACCAACCATCGTGTCCGTGCACATCAGAGTCGCAAAGAATGGAGAATAGCCAGGCTTGGTCGTGTGTGTAGCTGTAGCTCAGTTGGCAGATCGTTCGCTTAGCGTGTGAACGGTCTCGGGTTCAAGCCCCGGCTCCTCCATGTTTTGTGTTCAGTGCATGGTAAGTGTTGGTCGCGGCGAACATAAACGCACGCAAGAAGTTGCAAAACCAGCGTCACAGACTGATATGATGTATACTGTCATAAGGAGAGCAAGATGTAAGTGTGGGGACCGGCTGTTATCGTGGTGTCATCGAGTGCAGATCTGTCTTAGGTATCACGGCTTAACGTCATTGAAGTCTAGAGGTGGACAACACGTTCGTCTTACTCAGAGCGGTGTCTGAACTCTATTTTCGACGTTATGCGTGCCACTTTCATTGTGGCCAACTACGATTCGATACAGAATGCACGAAACCTGAAAGACACCCTCACTGATACATAGAGAGTAGTGTTTGTCTGCGGAATAATGGGAGTGCAAGGGTCTGTGACGTTGATATGACTGTATGTAGCACTACTAGTTATCGGGGGGGTGGGCGTAGCTCAGATGGTAGAGCGCTCGCTTAGCGTGTGAGAGGTACTGGGATCGATACCCAGCGCCTCCAGAATTTTTAACGCACCTACATGAGCACCTTGCCATGCAAGTGGAATAATTCCCAACCGGCCGAGGTGTGTAGGCAGATACAAGCGAACGATTAGCATCCACAATTGCACCGATTTCACGTAAATCCCTCTGCACGTTCCCATTCTTTGCGTGCAGTCGGCTGCTACTGGTGTTGCTGGTTGTGACTGCTGATAACAGATGCCGTAGCAATCAATTCATGGAGTGAGTTGTATGTTTTGCGATAGTCTGTCTCTGACAAGGAAGCACAGGTGATATAGGTGCGAACACAGGAAGCTTGCAGCCCCTCGCTGCCTGCAGACACAGAGCAGCCACACTAGAAGAGCGGCCTAAGCCGTAGGCGAAATGTGCTCATTCGCTTTGGCGCGACGTCGAACTATAAATAAGGCTGTCACTAGCGTGAGCGTCGTGTAAAGTCGGAAAAGTCATCTGCATGGGTGATTGCCAAGTTTGGGGAGCGTTTCGTAGTACGATCAGTGCAATGGGGACGCGGAAACTTGTTGTGTCCCAGTGTTTTGCAGTTGGACGACAAGAGTTTTACACAGTAGCAAAGAGCGAGGCACTGAGTTGGCATGAACAATGGAGAGCACAATGGGGCTCGAGATGTGCTTGTTACCTCAGGTGCTGTGTGATTGTGGACAAGGAGTGAAATGGACCAATTTGTGACCGCCCTTTCAATTTAAGACGTTCAAAACAGACGGAATTTGCATTCGTAATACCAGAGCATCGAAACTACTTGGAACTCTTGTGTATATGAACGTGTCCGCGCCTTTGTATTCTGGTACCTTCGCCGCTACAAACCAACCAACCATCGTGTCCGTGCACATCAGAGTCGCAAAGAATGGAGAATAGCCAGGCTTGGTCGTGTGTGTAGCTGTAGCTCAGTTGGCAGATCGTTCGCTTAGCGTGTGAACGGTCTCGGGTTCAAGCCCCGGCTCCTCCATGTTTTGTGTTCAGTGCATGGTAAGTGTTGGTCGCGGCGAACATAAACGCACGCAAGAAGTTGCAAAACCAGCGTCACAGACTGATATGATGTATACTGTCATAAGGAGAGCAAGATGTAAGTGTGGGGACCGGCTGTTATCGTGGTGTCATCGAGTGCAGATCTGTCTTAGGTATCACGGCTTAACGTCATTGAAGTCTAGAGGTGGACAACACGTTCGTCTTACTCAGAGCGGTGTCTGAACTCTATTTTCGACGTTATGCGTGCCACTTTCATTGTGGCCAACTACGATTCGATACAGAATGCACGAAACCTGAAAGACACCCTCACTGATACATAGAGAGTAGTGTTTGTCTGCGGAATAATGGGAGTGCAAGGGTCTGTGACGTTGATATGACTGTATGTAGCACTACTAGCTATCGGGGGGGTGGGCGTAGCTCAGATGGTAGAGCGCTCGCTTAGCGTGTGAGAGGTACTGGGATCGATACCCAGCGCCTCCAGAATTTTTAACGCACCTACATGAGCACCTTGCCATGCAAGTGGAATAATTCCCAACCGGCAGAGGTGTGTAGGCAGATACAAGCGAACGATTAGCATCCACAATTGCACCGATTTCACGTAAATCCCTCTGCACGTTCCCATTCTTTGCGTGCAGTCGGCTGCTACTGGTGTTGCTGGTTGTGACTGCTGATAACAGATGCCGTAGCAATCAATTCATGGAGTGAGTTGTATGTTTTGCGATAGTCTGTCTCTGACAAGGAAGCACAGGTGATATAGGTGCGAACACAGGAAGCTTGCAGCCCCTCGCTGCCTGCAGACACAGAGCAGCCACACTAGAAGAGCGGCCTAAGCCGTAGGCGAAATGTGCTCATTCGCTTTGGCGCGACGTCGAACTATAAATAAGGCTGTCACTAGCGTGAGCGTCGTGTAAAGTCGGAAAAGTCATCTGCATGGGTGATTGCCAAGTTTGGGGAGCGTTTCGTAGTACGATCAGTGCAATGGGGACGCGGAAACTTGTTGTGTCCCAGTGTTTTGCAGTTGGACGACAAGAGTTTTACACAGTAGCAAAGAGCGAGGCACTGAGTTGGCATGAACAATGGAGAGCACAATGGGGCTCGAGATGTGCTTGTTACCTCAGGTGCTGTGTGATTGTGGACAAGGAGTGAAATGGACCAATTTGTGACCGCCCTTTCAATTTAAGACGTTCAAAACAGACGGAATTTGCATTCGTAATACCAGAGCATCGAAACTACTTGGAACTCTTGTGTATATGAACGTGTCCGCGCCTTTGTATTCTGGTACCTTCGCCGCTACAAACCAACCAACCATCGTGTCCGTGCACATCAGAGTCGCAAAGAATGGAGAATAGCCAGGCTTGGTCGTGTGTGTAGCTGTAGCTCAGTTGGCAGATCGTTCGCTTAGCGTGTGAACGGTCTCGGGTTCAAGCCCCGGCTCCTCCATGTTTTGTGTTCAGTGCATGGTAAGTGTTGGTCGCGGCGAACATAAACGCACGCAAGAAGTTGCAAAACCAGCGTCACAGACTGATATGATGTATACTGTCATAAGGAGAGCAAGATGTAAGTGTGGGGACCGGCTGTTATCGTGGTGTCATCGAGTGCAGATCTGTCTTAGGTATCACGGCTTAACGTCATTGAAGTCTAGAGGTGGACAACACGTTCGTCTTACTCAGAGCGGTGTCTGAACTCTATTTTCGACGTTATGCGTGCCACTTTCATTGTGGCCAACTACGATTCGATACAGAATGCACGAAACCTGAAAGACACCCTCACTGATACATAGAGAGTAGTGTTTGTCTGCGGAATAATGGGAGTTCAAGGGTCTGTAACGTTGATATGACTGTATGTAGCACTACTAGTTATCGGGGGGGTGGGCGTAGCTCAGATGGTAGAGCGCTCGCTTAGCGTGTGAGAGGTACTGGGATCGATACCCAGCGCCTCCAGAATTTTTAACGCACCTACATGAGCACCTTGCCATGCAAGTGGAATAATTCCCAACCGGCAGAGGTGTGTAGGCAGATACAAGCGAACGATTAGCATCCACAATTGCACCGATTTCACGTAAATCCCTCTGCACGTTCCCATTCTTTGCGTGCAGTCGGCTGCTACTGGTGTTGCTGGTTGTGACTGCTGATAACAGATGCCGTAGCAATCAATTCATGGAGTGAGTTGTATGTTTTGCGATAGTCTGTCTCTGACAAGGAAGCACAGGTGATATAGGTGCGAACACAGGAAGCTTGCAGCCCCTCGCTGCCTGCAGACACAGAGCAGCCACACTAGAAGAGCGGCCTAAGCCGTAGGCGAAATGTGCTCATTCGCTTTGGCGCGACGTCGAACTATAAATAAGGCTGTCACTAGCGTGAGCGTCGTGTAAAGTCGGAAAAGTCATCTGCATGGGTGATTGCCAAGTTTGGGGAGCGTTTCGTAGTACGATCAGTGCAATGGGGACGCGGAAACTTGTTGTGTCCCAGTGTTTTGCAGTTGGACGACAAGAGTTTTACACAGTAGCAAAGAGCGAGGCACTGAGTTGGCATGAACAATGGAGAGCACAATGGGGCTCGAGATGTGCTTGTTACCTCAGGTGCTGTGTGATTGTGGACAAGGAGTGAAATGGACCAATTTGTGACCGCCCTTTCAATTTAAGACGTTCAAAACAGACGGAATTTGCATTCGTAATACCAGAGCATCGAAACTACTTGGAACTCTTGTGTATATGAACGTGTCCGCGCCTTTGTATTCTGGTACCTTCGCCGCTACAAACCAACCAACCATCGTGTCCGTGCACATCAGAGTCGCAAAGAATGGAGAATAGCCAGGCTTGGTCGTGTGTGTAGCTGTAGCTCAGTTGGCAGATCGTTCGCTTAGCGTGTGAACGGTCTCGGGTTCAAGCCCCGGCTCCTCCATGTTTTGTGTTCAGTGCATGGTAAGTGTTGGTCGCGGCGAACATAAACGCACGCAAGAAGTTGCAAAACCAGCGTCACAGACTGATATGATGTATACTGTCATAAGGAGAGCAAGATGTAAGTGTGGGGACCGGCTGTTATCGTGGTGTCATCGAGTGCAGATCTGTCTTAGGTATCACGGCTTAACGTCATTGAAGTCTAGAGGTGGACAACACGTTCGTCTTACTCAGAGCGGTGTCTGAACTCTATTTTCGACGTTATGCGTGCCACTTTCATTGTGGCCAACTACGATTCGATACAGAATGCACGAAACCTGAAAGACACCCTCACTGATACATAGAGAGTAGTGTTTGTCTGCGGAATAATGGGAGTGCAAGAGTCTGTAACGTTGATATGACTGTATGTAGCACTTGCCATGCAAGTGGAATAATTCCCAACCGGCAGAGGTGTGTAGGCAGATACAAGCGAACGATTAGCATCCACAATTGCACCGATTTCACGTAAATCCCTCTGCACGTTCCCATTCTTTGCGTGCAGTCGGCTGCTACTGGTGTTGCTGGTTGTGACTGCTGATAACAGATGCCGTAGCAATCAATTCATGGAGTGAGTTGTATGTTTTGCGATAGTCTGTCTCTGACAAGGAAGCACAGGTGATATAGGTGCGAACACAGGAAGCTTGCAGCCCCTCGCTGCCTGCAGACACAGAGCAGCCACACTAGAAGAGCGGCCTAAGCCGTAGGCGAAATGTGCTCATTCGCTTTGGCGCGACGTCGAACTATAAATAAGGCTGTCACTAGCGTGAGCGTTGCGTGAGCGTCGTGTAAAGTCGGAAAAGTCATCTGCATGGGTGATTGCCAAGTTTGGGGAGCGTTTCGTAGTACGATCAGTGCAATGGGGACGCGGAAACTTGTTGTGTCCCAGTGTTTTGCAGTTGGACGACAAGAGTTTTACACAGTAGCAAAGAGCGAGGCACTGAGTTGGCATGAACAATGGAGAGCACAATGGGGCTCGAGATGTGCTTGTTACCTCAGGTGCTGTGTGATTGTGGACAAGGAGTGAAATGGACCAATTTGTGACCGCCCTTTCAATTTAAGACGTTCAAAACAGACGGAATTTGCATTCGTAATACCAGAGCATCGAAACTACTTGGAACTCTTGTGTATATGAACGTGTCCGCGCCTTTGTATTCTGGTACCTTCGCCGCTACAAACCAACCAACCATCGTGTCCGTGCACATCAGAGTCGCAAAGAATGGAGAATAGCCAGGCTTGGTCGTGTGTGTAGCTGTAGCTCAGTTGGCAGATCGTTCGCTTAGCGTGTGAACGGTCTCGGGTTCAAGCCCCGGCTCCTCCATGTTTTGTGTTCAGTGCATGGTAAGTGTTGGTCGCGGCGAACATAAACGCACGCAAGAAGTTGCAAAACCAGCGTCACAGACTGATATGATGTATACTGTCATAAGGAGAGCAAGATGTAAGTGTGGGGACCGGCTGTTATCGTGGTGTCATCGAGTGCAGATCTGTCTTAGGTATCACGGCTTAACGTCATTGAAGTCTAGAGGTGGACAACACGTTCGTCTTACTCAGAGCGGTGTCTGAACTCTATTTTCGACGTTATGCGTGCCACTTTCATTGTGGCCAACTACGATTCGATACAGAATGCACGAAACCTGAAAGACACCCTCACTGATACATAGAGAGTAGTGTTTGTCTGCGGAATAATGGGAGTGCAAGAGTCTGTAACGTTGATATGACTGTATGTAGCACTTGCCATGCAAGTGGAATAATTCCCAACCGGCAGAGGTGTGTAGGCAGATACAAGCGAACGATTAGCATCCACAATTGCACCGATTTCACGTAAATCCCTCTGCACGTTCCCATTCTTTGCGTGCAGTCGGCTGCTACTGGTGTTGCTGGTTGTGACTGCTGATAACAGATGCCGTAGCAATCAATTCATGGAGTGAGTTGTATGTTTTGCGATAGTCTGTCTCTGACAAGGAAGCACAGGTGATATAGGTGCGAACACAGGAAGCTTGCAGCCCCTCGCTGCCTGCAGACACAGAGCAGCCACACTAGAAGAGCGGCCTAAGCCGTAGGCGAAATGTGCTCATTCGCTTTGGCGCGACGTCGAACTATAAATAAGGCTGTCACTAGCGTGAGCGTTGCGTGAGCGTCGTGTAAAGTCGGAAAAGTCATCTGCATGGGTGATTGCCAAGTTTGGGGAGCGTTTCGTAGTACGATCAGTGCAATGGGGACGCGGAAACTTGTTGTGTCCCAGTGTTTTGCAGTTGGACGACAAGAGTTTTACACAGTAGCAAAGAGCGAGGCACTGAGTTGGCATGAACAATGGAGAGCACAATGGGGCTCGAGATGTGCTTGTTACCTCAGGTGCTGTGTGATTGTGGACAAGGAGTGAAATGGACCAATTTGTGACCGCCCTTTCAATTTAAGACGTTCAAAACAGACGGAATTTGCATTCGTAATACCAGAGCATCGAAACTACTTGGAACTCTTGTGTATATGAACGTGTCCGCGCCTTTGTATTCTGGTACCTTCGCCGCTACAAACCAACCAACCATCGTGTCCGTGCACATCAGAGTCGCAAAGAATGGAGAATAGCCAGGCTTGGTCGTGTGTGTAGCTGTAGCTCAGTTGGCAGATCGTTCGCTTAGCGTGTGAACGGTCTCGGGTTCAAGCCCCGGCTCCTCCATGTTTTGTGTTCAGTGCATGGTAAGTGTTGGTCGCGGCGAACATAAACGCACGCAAGAAGTTGCAAAACCAGCGTCACAGACTGATATGATGTATACTGTCATAAGGAGAGCAAGATGTAAGTGTGGGGACCGGCTGTTATCGTGGTGTCATCGAGTGCAGATCTGTCTTAGGTATCACGGCTTAACGTCATTGAAGTCTAGAGGTGGACAACACGTTCGTCTTACTCAGAGCGGTGTCTGAACTCTATTTTCGACGTTATGCGTGCCACTTTCATTGTGGCCAACTACGATTCGATACAGAATGCACGAAACCTGAAAGACACCCTCACTGATACATAGAGAGTAGTGTTTGTCTGCGGAATAATGGGAGTGCAAGAGTCTGTAACGTTGATATGACTGTATGTAGCACTTGCCATGCAAGTGGAATAATTCCCAACCGGCAGAGGTGTGTAGGCAGATACAAGCGAACGATTAGCATCCACAATTGCACCGATTTCACGTAAATCCCTCTGCACGTTCCCATTCTTTGCGTGCAGTCGGCTGCTACTGGTGTTGCTGGTTGTGACTGCTGATAACAGATGCCGTAGCAATCAATTCATGGAGTGAGTTGTATGTTTTGCGATAGTCTGTCTCTGACAAGGAAGCACAGGTGATATAGGTGCGAACACAGGAAGCTTGCAGCCCCTCGCTGCCTGCAGACACAGAGCAGCCACACTAGAAGAGCGGCCTAAGCCGTAGGCGAAATGTGCTCATTCGCTTTGGCGCGACGTCGAACTATAAATAAGGCTGTCACTAGCGTGAGCGTTGCGTGAGCGTCGTGTAAAGTCGGAAAAGTCATCTGCATGGGTGATTGCCAAGTTTGGGGAGCGTTTCGTAGTACGATCAGTGCAATGGGGACGCGGAAACTTGTTGTGTCCCAGTGTTTTGCAGTTGGACGACAAGAGTTTTACACAGTAGCAAAGAGCGAGGCACTGAGTTGGCATGAACAATGGAGAGCACAATGGGGCTCGAGATGTGCTTGTTACCTCAGGTGCTGTGTGATTGTGGACAAGGAGTGAAATGGACCAATTTGTGACCGCCCTTTCAATTTAAGACGTTCAAAACAGACGGAATTTGCATTCGTAATACCAGAGCATCGAAACTACTTGGAACTCTTGTGTATATGAACGTGTCCGCGCCTTTGTATTCTGGTACCTTCGCCGCTACAAACCAACCAACCATCGTGTCCGTGCACATCAGAGTCGCAAAGAATGGAGAATAGCCAGGCTTGGTCGTGTGTGTAGCTGTAGCTCAGTTGGCAGATCGTTCGCTTAGCGTGTGAACGGTCTCGGGTTCAAGCCCCGGCTCCTCCATGTTTTGTGTTCAGTGCATGGTAAGTGTTGGTCGCGGCGAACATAAACGCACGCAAGAAGTTGCAAAACCAGCGTCACAGACTGATATGATGTATACTGTCATAAGGAGAGCAAGATGTAAGTGTGGGGACCGGCTGTTATCGTGGTGTCATCGAGTGCAGATCTGTCTTAGGTATCACGGCTTAACGTCATTGAAGTCTAGAGGTGGACAACACGTTCGTCTTACTCAGAGCGGTGTCTGAACTCTATTTTCGACGTTATGCGTGCCACTTTCATTGTGGCCAACTACGATTCGATACAGAATGCACGAAACCTGAAAGACACCCTCACTGATACATAGAGAGTAGTGTTTGTCTGCGGAATAATGGGAGTGCAAGAGTCTGTAACGTTGATATGACTGTATGTAGCACTTGCCATGCAAGTGGAATAATTCCCAACCGGCAGAGGTGTGTAGGCAGATACAAGCGAACGATTAGCATCCACAATTGCACCGATTTCACGTAAATCCCTCTGCACGTTCCCATTCTTTGCGTGCAGTCGGCTGCTACTGGTGTTGCTGGTTGTGACTGCTGATAACAGATGCCGTAGCAATCAATTCATGGAGTGAGTTGTATGTTTTGCGATAGTCTGTCTCTGACAAGGAAGCACAGGTGATATAGGTGCGAACACAGGAAGCTTGCAGCCCCTCGCTGCCTGCAGACACAGAGCAGCCACACTAGAAGAGCGGCCTAAGCCGTAGGCGAAATGTGCTCATTCGCTTTGGCGCGACGTCGAACTATAAATAAGGCTGTCACTAGCGTGAGCGTTGCGTGAGCGTCGTGTAAAGTCGGAAAAGTCATCTGCATGGGTGATTGCCAAGTTTGGGGAGCGTTTCGTAGTACGATCAGTGCAATGGGGACGCGGAAACTTGTTGTGTCCCAGTGTTTTGCAGTTGGACGACAAGAGTTTTACACAGTAGCAAAGAGCGAGGCACTGAGTTGGCATGAACAATGGAGAGCACAATGGGGCTCGAGATGTGCTTGTTACCTCAGGTGCTGTGTGATTGTGGACAAGGAGTGAAATGGACCAATTTGTGACCGCCCTTTCAATTTAAGACGTTCAAAACAGACGGAATTTGCATTCGTAATACCAGAGCATCGAAACTAGTTGGAACTCTTGTGTATATGAACGTGTCCGCGCCTTTGTATTCTGGTACCTTCGCCGCTACAAACCAACCAACCATCGTGTCCGTGCACATCAGAGTCGCAAAGAATGGAGAATAGCCAGGCTTGGTCGTGTGTGTAGCTGTAGCTCAGTTGGCAGATCGTTCGCTTAGCGTGTGAACGGTCTCGGGTTCAAGCCCCGGCTCCTCCATGTTTTGTGTTCAGTGCATGGTAAGTGTTGGTCGCGGCGAACATAAACGCACGCAAGAAGTTGCAAAACCAGCGTCACAGACTGATATGATGTATACTGTCATAAGGAGAGCAAGATGTAAGTGTGGGGACCGGCTGTTATCGTGGTGTCATCGAGTGCAGATCTGTCTTAGGTATCACGGCTTAACGTCATTGAAGTCTAGAGGTGGACAACACGTTCGTCTTACTCAGAGCGGTGTCTGAACTCTATTTTCGACGTTATGCGTGCCACTTTCATTGTGGCCAACTACGATTCGATACAGAATGCACGAAACCTGAAAGACACCCTCACTGATACATAGAGAGTAGTGTTTGTCTGCGGAATAATGGGAGTGCAAGAGTCTGTAACGTTGATATGACTGTATGTAGCACTTGCCATGCAAGTGGAATAATTCCCAACCGGCAGAGGTGTGTAGGCAGATACAAGCGAACGATTAGCATCCACAATTGCACCGATTTCACGTAAATCCCTCTGCACGTTCCCATTCTTTGCGTGCAGTCGGCTGCTACTGGTGTTGCTGGTTGTGACTGCTGATAACAGATGCCGTAGCAATCAATTCATGGAGTGAGTTGTATGTTTTGCGATAGTCTGTCTCTGACAAGGAAGCACAGGTGATATAGGTGCGAACACAGGAAGCTTGCAGCCCCTCGCTGCCTGCAGACACAGAGCAGCCACACTAGAAGAGCGGCCTAAGCCGTAGGCGAAATGTGCTCATTCGCTTTGGCGCGACGTCGAACTATAAATAAGGCTGTCACTAGCGTGAGCGTTGCGTGAGCGTCGTGTAAAGTCGGAAAAGTCATCTGCATGGGTGATTGCCAAGTTTGGGGAGCGTTTCGTAGTACGATCAGTGCAATGGGGACGCGGAAACTTGTTGTGTCCCAGTGTTTTGCAGTTGGACGACAAGAGTTTTACACAGTAGCAAAGAGCGAGGCACTGAGTTGGCATGAACAATGGAGAGCACAATGGGGCTCGAGATGTGCTTGTTACCTCAGGTGCTGTGTGATTGTGGACAAGGAGTGAAATGGACCAATTTGTGACCGCCCTTTCAATTTAAGACGTTCAAAACAGACGGAATTTGCATTCGTAATACCAGAGCATCGAAACTACTTGGAACTCTTGTGTATATGAACGTGTCCGCGCCTTTGTATTCTGGTACCTTCGCCGCTACAAACCAACCAACCATCGTGTCCGTGCACATCAGAGTCGCAAAGAATGGAGAATAGCCAGGCTTGGTCATGTGTGTAGCTGTAGCTCAGTTGGCAGATCGTTCGCTTAGCGTGTGAACGGTCTCGGGTTCAAGCCCCGGCTCCTCCATGTTTTGTGTTCAGTGCATGGTAAGTGTTGGTCGCGGCGAACATAAACGCACGCAAGAAGTTGCAAAACCAGCGTCACAGACTGATATGATGTATACTGTCATAAGGAGAGCAAGATGTAAGTGTGGGGACCGGCTGTTATCGTGGTGTCATCGAGTGCAGATCTGTCTTAGGTATCACGGCTTAACGTCATTGAAGTCTAGAGGTGGACAACACGTTCGTCTTACTCAGAGCGGTGTCTGAACTCTATTTTCGACGTTATGCGTGCCACTTTCATTGTGGCCAACTACGATTCGATACAGAATGCACGAAACCTGAAAGACACCCTCACTGATACATAGAGAGTAGTGTTTGTCTGCGGAATAATGGGAGTGCAAGGGTCTGTGACGTTGATATGAGTGTATGTAGCACTACTAGTTATCGGGGGGGTGGGCGTAGCTCAGATGGTAGAGCGCTCGCTTAGCGTGTGGGAGGTACTGGGATCGATACCCAGCCCCTCCAGAATTTTTAACGCACCTACATGAGCACCTTGCCATGCAAGTGGAATAATTCCCAACCGGCAGAGGTGTGTAGGCAGATACAAGCGAACGATTAGCATCCACAATTGCACCGATTTCACGTAAATCCCTCTGCACGTTCCCATTCTTTGCGTGCAGTCGGCTGCTACTGGTGTTGCTGGTTGTGACTGCTGATAACAGATGCCGTAGCAATCAATTCATGGAGTGAGTTGTATGTTTTGCGATAGTCTGTCTCTGACAAGGAAGCACAGGTGATATAGGTGCGAACACAGGAAGCTTGCAGCCCCTCGCTGCCTGCAGACACAGAGCAGCCACACTAGAAGAGCGGCCTAAGCCGTAGGCGAAATGTGCTCATTCGCTTTGGCGCGACGTCGAACTATAAATAAGGCTGTCACTAGCGTGAGCGTTGCGTGAGCGTCGTGTAAAGTCGGAAAAGTCATCTGCATGGGTGATTGCCAAGTTTGGGGAGCGTTTCGTAGTACGATCAGTGCAATGGGGACGCGGAAACTTGTTGTGTCCCAGTGTTTTGCAGTTGGACGACAAGAGTTTTACACAGTAGCAAAGAGCGAGGCACTGAGTTGGCATGAACAATGGAGAGCACAATGGGGCTCGAGATGTGCTTGTTACCTCAGGTGCTGTGTGATTGTGGACAAGGAGTGAAATGGACCAATTTGTGACCGCCCTTTCAATTTAAGACGTTCAAAACAGACGGAATTTGCATTCGTAATACCAGAGCATCGAAACTACTTGGAACTCTTGTGTATATGAACGTGTCCGCGCCTTTGTATTCTGGTACCTTCGCCGCTACAAACCAACCAACCATCGTGTCCGTGCACATCAGAGTCGCAAAGAATGGAGAATAGCCAGGCTTGGTCGTGTGTGTAGCTGTAGCTCAGTTGGCAGATCGTTCGCTTAGCGTGTGAACGGTCTCGGGTTCAAGCCCCGGCTCCTCCATGTTTTGTGTTCAGTGCATGGTAAGTGTTGGTCGCGGCGAACATAAACGCACGCAAGAAGTTGCAAAACCAGCGTCACAGACTGATATGATGTATACTGTCATAAGGAGAGCAAGATGTAAGTGTGGGGACCGGCTGTTATCGTGGTGTCATCGAGTGCAGATCTGTCTTAGGTATCACGGCTTAACGTCATTGAAGTCTAGAGGTGGACAACACGTTCGTCTTACTCAGAGCGGTGTCTGAACTCTATTTTCGACGTTATGCGTGCCACTTTCATTGTGGCCAACTACGATTCGATACAGAATGCACGAAACCTGAAAGACACCCTCACTGATACATAGAGAGTAGTGTTTGTCTGCGGAATAATGGGAGTGCAAGGGTCTGTGACGTTGATATGACTGTATGTAGCACTACTAGTTATCGGGGGGGTGGGCGTAGCTCAGATGGTAGAGCCCTCGCTTAGCGTGTGAGAGGTACTGGGATCGATACCCAGCGCCTCCAGAATTTTTAACGCACCTACATGAGCACCTTGCCATGCAAGTGGAATAATTCCCAACCGGCAGAGGTGTGTAGGCAGATACAAGCGAACGATTAGCATCCACAATTGCACCGATTTCACGTAAATCCCTCTGCACGTCCCCATTCTTTGCGTGCAGTCGGCTGCTACTGGTGTTGCTGGTTGTGACTGCTGATAACAGATCCCGTAGCAATCAATTCATGGAGTGAGTTGTATGTTTTGCGATAGTCTGTCTCTGACAAGGAAGCACAGGTGATATAGGTGCGAACACAGGAAGCTTGCAGCCCCTCGCTGCCTGCAGACACAGAGCAGCCACACTAGAAGAGCGGCCTAAGCCGTAGGCGAAATGTGCTCATTCGCTTTGGCGCGACGTCGAACTATAAATAAGGCTGTCACTAGCGTGAGCGTCTTGTAAAGTCGGAAAAGTCATCTGCATGGGTGATTGCCAAGTTTGGGGAGCGTTTAGTAGTACGATCAGTGCAATGGGGACGCGGAAACTTGTGTCCCAGTGTTTTGCAGTTGGACGACAAGAGTTTTACACAGTAGCAAAGAGCGAGGCACTGAGTTGGCATGAACAATGGAGAGCACAATGGGGCTCGAGATGTGCTTGTTACCTCAGGTGCTGTGTGATTGTGGACAAGGAGTGAAATGGACCAATTTGTGACCGCCCTTTCAATTTAAGACGTTCAAAACAGACGGAATTTGCATTCGTAATACCAGAGCATCGAAACTACTTGGAACTCTTGTGTATATGAACGTGTCCGCGCCTTTGTATTCTGGTACCTTCGCCGCTACAAACCAACCAACCATCGTGTCCGTGCACATCAGAGTCGCAAAGAATGGAGAATAGCCAGGCTTGGTCGTGTGTGTAGCTGTAGCTCAGTTGGCAGAACGTTCGCTTAGCGTGTGAACGGTCTCGGGTTCAAGCCCCGGCTCCTCCATGTTTTGTGTTCAGTGCATGGTAAGTGTTGGTCGCGGCGAACATAAACGCACGCAAGAAGTTGCAAAACCAGCGTCACAGACTGATATGATGTATACTGTCATAAGGAGAGCAAGATGTAAGTGTGGGGACCGGCTGTTATCGTGGTGTCATCGAGTGCAGATCTGTCTTAGGTATCACGGCTTAACGTCATTGAAGTCTAGAGGTGGACAACACGTTCGTCTTACTCAGAGCGGTGTCTGAACTCTATTTTCGACGTTATGCGTGCCACTTTCATTGTGGCCAACTACGATTCGATACAGAATGCACGAAACCTGAAAGACACCCTCACTGATACATAGAGAGTAGTGTTTGTCTGCGGAATAATGGGAGTGCAAGGGTCTGTGACGTTGATATGAGTGTATGTAGCACTACTAGTTATCGGGGGGGTGGGCGTAGCTCAGATGGTAGAGCGCTCGCTTAGCGTGTGAGAGGTACTGGGATCGATACCCAGCGCCTCCAGAATTTTTAACGCACCTACATGAGCACCTTGCCATGCAAGTGGAATAATTCCCAACCGGCAGAGGTGTGTAGGCAGATACAAGCGAACGATTAGCATCCACAATTGCACCGATTTCACGTAAATCCCTCTGCACGTTCCCATTCTTTGCGTGCAGTCGGCTGCTACTGGTGTTGCTGGTTGTGACTGCTGATAACAGATGCCGTAGCAATCAATTCATGGAGTGAGTTGTATGTTTTGCGATAGTCTGTCTCTGACAAGGAAGCACAGGTGATATAGGTGCGAACACAGGAAGCTTGCAGCCCCTCGCTGCCTGCAGACACAGAGCAGCCACACTAGAAGAGCGGCCTAAGCCGTAGGCGAAATGTGCTCATTCGCTTTGGCGCGACGTCGAACTATAAATAAGGCTGTCACTAGCGTGAGCGTCTTGTAAAGTCGGAAAAGTCATCTGCATGGGTGATTGCCAAGTTTGGGGAGCGTTTCGTAGTACGATCAGTGCAATGGGGACGCGGAAACTTGTGTCCCAGTGTTTTGCAGTTGGACGACAAGAGTTTTACACAGTAGCAAAGAGCGAGGCACTGAGTTGGCATGAACAATGGAGAGCACAATGGGGCTCGAGATGTGCTTGTTACCTCAGGTGCTGTGTGATTGTGGACAAGGAGTGAAATGGACCAATTTGTGACCGCCCTTTCAATTTAAGACGTTCAAAACAGACGGAATTTGCATTCGTAATACCAGAGCATCGAAACTACTTGGAACTCTTGTGTATATGAACGTGTCCGCGCCTTTGTATTCTGGTACCTTCGCCGCTACAAACCAACCAACCATCGTGTCCGTGCACATCAGAGTCGCAAAGAATGGAGAATAGCCAGGCTTGGTCATGTGTGTAGCTGTAGCTCAGTTGGCAGATCGTTCGCTTAGCGTGTGAACGGTCTCGGGTTCAAGCCCCGGCTCCTCCATGTTTTGTGTTCAGTGCATGGTAAGTGTTGGTCGCGGCGAACATAAACGCACGCAAGAAGTTGCAAAACCAGCGTCACAGACTGATATGATGTATACTGTCATAAGGAGAGCAAGATGTAAGTGTGGGGACCGGCTGTTATCGTGGTGTCATCGAGTGCAGATCTGTCTTAGGTATCACGGCTTAACGTCATTGAAGTCTAGAGGTGGACAACACGTTCGTCTTACTCAGAGCGGTGTCTGAACTCTATTTTCGACGTTATGCGTGCCACTTTCATTGTGGCCAACTACGATTCGATACAGAATGCACGAAACCTGAAAGACACCCTCACTGATACATAGAGAGTAGTGTTTGTCTGCGGAATAATGGGAGTGCAAGGGTCTGTGACGTTGATATGACTGTATGTAGCACTACTAGTTATCGGGGGGGTGGGCGTAGCTCAGATGGTAGAGCGCTCGCTTAGCGTGTGAGAGGTACTGGGATCGATACCCAGCGCCTCCAGAATTTTTAACGCACCTACATGAGCACCTTGCCATGCAAGTGGAATAATTCCCAACCGGCAGAGGTGTGTAGGCAGATACAAGCGAACGATTAGCATCCACAATTGCACCGATTTCACGTAAATCCCTCTGCACGTTCCCATTCTTTGCGTGCAGTCGGCTGCTACTGGTGTTGCTGGTTGTGACTGCTGATAACAGATGCCGTAGCAATCAATTCATGGAGTGAGTTGTATGTTTTGCGATAGTCTGTCTCTGACAAGGAAGCACAGGTGATATAGGTGCGAACACAGGAAGCTTGCAGCCCCTCGCTGCCTGCAGACACAGAGCAGCCACACTAGAAGAGCGGCCTAAGCCGTAGGCGAAATGTGCTCATTCGCTTTGGCGCGACGTCGAACTATAAATAAGGCTGTCACCAGCGTGAGCGTCTTGTAAAGTCGGAAAAGTCATCTGCATGGGTGATTGCCAAGTTTGGGGAGCGTTTCGTAGTACGATCAGTGCAATGGGGACGCGGAAACTTGTGTCCCAGTGTTTTGCAGTTGGACGACAAGAGTTTTACACAGTAGCAAAGAGCGAGGCACTGAGTTGGCATGAACAATGGAGAGCACAATGGGGCTCGAGATGTGCTTGTTACCTCAGGTGCTGTGTGATTGTGGACAAGGAGTGAAATGGACCAATTTGTGACCGCCCTTTCAATTTAAGACGTTCAAAACAGACGGAATTTGCATTCGTAATACCAGAGCATCGAAACTACTTGGAACTCTTGTGTATATGAACGTGTCCGCGCCTTTGTATTCTGGTACCTTCGCCGCTACAAACCAACCAACCATCGTGTCCGTGCACATCAGAGTCGCAAAGAATGGAGAATAGCCAGGCTTGGTGGTGTGTGTAGCTGTGGCTCAGTTGGCAGATCGTTCGCTTAGCGTGTGAACGGTCTCGGGTTCAAGCCCCGGCTCCTCCATGTTTTGTGTTCAGTGCATGGTAAGTGTTGGTCGCGGCGAACATAAACGCACGCAAGAAGTTGCAAAACCAGCGTCACAGACTGATATGATGTATACTGTCATAAGGAGAGCAAGATGTAAGTGTGGGGACCGGCTGTTATCGTGGTGTCATCGAGTGCAGATCTGTCTTAGGTATCACGGCTTAACGTCATTGAAGTCTAGAGGTGGACAACACGTTCGTCTTACTCAGAGCGGTGTCTGAACTCTATTTTCGACGTTATGCGTGCCACTTTCATTGTGGCCAACTACGATTCGATACAGAATGCACGAAACCTGAAAGACACCCTCACTGATACATAGAGAGTAGTGTTTGTCTGCGGAATAATGGGAGTGCAAGGGTCTGTGACGTTGATATGACTGTATGTAGCACTAATAGTTATCGGGGGGGTGGGCGTAGCTCAGATGGGAGAGCGCTCGCTTAGCGTGTGAGAGGTACTGGGATCGATACCCAGCGCCTCCAGAATTTTTAACGCACCTACATGAGCACCTTGCCATGCAAGAGGAATAATTCCCAACCGGCAGAGGTGTGTAGGCAGATACAAGCGAACGATTAGCATCCACAATTGCACCGATTTCACGTAAATCCCTCTGCACGTTCCCATTCTTTGCGTGCAGTCGGCTGCTACTGGTGTTGCTGGTGGTGACTGCTGATAACAGATGCCGTAGCAATCAATTCATGGAGTGAGTTGTATGTTTTGCGATAGTCTGTCTCTGACAAGGAAGCACAGGTGATATAGGTGCGAACACAGGAAGCTTGCAGCCCCTCGCTGCCTGCAGACACAGAGCAGCCACACTAGAAGAGCGGCCTAAGCCGTAGGCGAAATGTGCTCATTCGCTTTGGCGCGACGTCGAACTATATATAAGGCTGTCACTAGCGTGAGCGTTGCGTGAGCGTCGTGTAAAGTCGGAAAAGTCATCTGCATGGGTGATTGCCAAGTTTGGGGAGCGTTTCGTAGTACGATCAGTGCAATGGGGACGCGGAAACTTGTTGTGTCCCAGTGTTTTGCAGTTGGACGACAAGAGTTTTACACAGTAGCAAAGAGCGAGGCACTGAGTTGGCATGAACAATGGAGAGCACAATGGGGCTCGAGATGTGCTTGTTACCTCAGGTGCTGTGTGATTGTGGACAAGGAGTGAAATGGACCAATTTGTGACCGCCCTTCCAATTTAAGACGTTCAAAACAGACGGAATTTGCATTCGTAATACCAGAGCATCGAAACTACTTGGAACTCTTGTGTATATGAACGTGTCCGCGCCTTTGTATTCTGGTACCTTCGCCGCTACAAACCAACCAACCATCGTGTCCGTGCACATCAGAGTCGCAAAGAATGGAGAATAGCCAGGCTTGGTCGTGTGTGTAGCTGTAGCTCAGTTGGCAGATCGTTCGCTTAGCGTGTGAACGGTCTCGGGTTCAAGCCCCGGCTCCTCCATGTCTTGTGTTCAGTGCATGGTAAGTGTTGGTCGCGGCGAACATAAACGCACGCAAGAAGTTGCAAAACCAGCGTCACAGACTGATATGATGTATACTGTCATAAGGAGAGCAAGATGTAAGTGTGGGGACCGGCTGTTATCGTGGTGTCATCGAGTGCAGATCTGTCTTAGGTATCACATCTTAACGTTATTGAAGTCTAGAGGTGGACAACACGTTCGTCTTACTCAGAGCGGTGTCTGAACTCTATTTTCGACGTTATGCGTGCCACTTTCATTGTGGCCAACTACGATTCGATACAGAATGCACGAAACCTGAAAGACACCCTCACTGATACATAGAGAGTAGTGTTTGTCTGCGGAATAATGGGAGTGCAAGGGTCTGTGACGTTGATATGACTGTATGTAGCACTACTAGTTATCGGGGGGGTGGGCGTAGCTCAGATGGTAGAGCGCTCGCTTAGCGTGTGAGAGGTACTGGGATCGATACCCAGCGCCTCCAGAATTTTTAACGCACCTACATGAGCACCTTGCCATGCAAGTGGAATAATTCCCAACCGGCAGAGGTGTGTAGGCAGATACAAGCGAACGATTAGCATCCACAATTGCACCGATTTCACGTAAATCCCTCTGCACGTTCCCATTCTTTGCGTGCAGTCGGCTGCTACTGGTGTTGCTGGTTGTGACTGCTGATAACAGATGCCGTAGCAATCAATTCATGGAGTGAGTTGTATGTTTTGCGATAGTCTGTCTCTGACAAGGAAGCACAGGTGATATAGGTGCGAACACAGGAAGCTTGCAGCCCCTCGCTGCCTGCAGACACAGAGCAGCCACACTAGAAGAGCGGCCTAAGCCGTAGGCGAAATGTGCTCATTCGCTTTGGCGCGACGTCGAACTATAAATAAGGCTGTCACTAGCGTGAGCGTCGTGTAAAGTCGGAAAAGTCATCTGCATGGGTGATTGCCAAGTTTGGGGAGCGTTTCGTAGTACGATCAGTGCAATGGGGACGCGGAAACTTGTTGTGTCCCAGTGTTTTGCAGTTGGACGACAAGAGTTTTACACAGTAGCAAAGAGCGAGGCACTGAGTTGGCATGAACAATGGAGAGCACAATGGGGCTCGAGATGTGCTTGTTACCTCAGGTGCTGTGTGATTGTGGACAAGGAGTGAAATGGACCAATTTGTGACCGCCCTTCCAATTTAAGACGTTCAAAACAGACGGAATTTGCATTCGTAATACCAGAGCATCGAAACTACTTGGAACTCTTGTGTATATGAACGTGTCCGCGCCTTTGTATTCTGGTACCTTCGCCGCTACAAACCAACCAACCATCGTGTCCGTGCACATCAGAGTCGCAAAGAATGGAGAATAGCCAGGCTTGGTCGTGTGTGTAGCTGTAGCTCAGTTGGCAGATCGTTCGCTTAGCGTGTGAACGGTCTCGGGTTCAAGCCCCGGCTCCTCCATGTTTTGTGTTCAGTGCATGGTAAGTGTTGGTCGCGGCGAACATAAACGCACGCAAGAAGTTGCAAAACCAGCGTCACAGACTGATATGATGTATACTGTCATAAGGAGAGCAAGATGTAAGTGTGGGGACCGGCTGTTATCGTGGTGTCATCGAGTGCAGATCTGTCTTAGGTATCACGGCTTAACGTTATTGAAGTCTAGAGGTGGACAACACGTTCGTCTTACTCAGAGCGGTGTCTGAACTCTAATTTCCAAGTTATGCGTGCCACTTTCATTGTGGCCAACTACGATTCGATACAGAATGCACGAAACCTGAAAGACACCCTCACTGATACATAGAGAGTAGTGTTTGTCTGCGGAATAATGGGAGTGCAAGGGTCTGTGACGTTGATATGACTGTATGTAGCACTACTAGTTATCGGGGGGGTGGGCGTAGCTCAGATGGTAGAGCGCTCGCTTAGCGTGTGAGAGGTACTGGTATCGATACCCAGCGCCTCCAGAATTTTTAACGCACCTACATGAGCACCTTGCCATGCAAGTGGAATAATTCCCAACCGGCAGAGGTGTGTAGGCAGATACAAGCGAACGATTAGCATCCACAATTGCACCGATTTCACGTAAATCCCTCTGCACGTTCCCATTCTTTGCGTGCAGTCGGCTGCTACTGGTGTTGCTGGTGGTGACTGCTGATAACAGATGCCGTAGCAATCAATTCATGGAGTGAGTTGTATGTTTTGCGATAGTCTGTCTCTGACAAGGAAGCACAGGTGATATAGGTGCGAACACAGGAAGCTTGCAGCCCCTCGCTGCCTGCAGACACAGAGCAGCCACACTAGAAGAGCGGCCTAAGCCGTAGGCGAAATGTGCTCATTCGCTTTGGCGCGACGTCGAACTATAAATAAGGCTGTCACTAGCGTGAGCGTTGCGTGAGCGTCGTGTAAAGTCGGAAAAGTCATCTGCATGGGTGATTGCCAAGTTTGGGGAGCGTTTCGTAGTACGATCAGTGCAATGGGGACGCGGAAACTTGTTGTGTCCCAGTGTTTTGCAGTTGGACGACAAGAGTTTTACACAGTAGCAAAGAGCGAGGCACTGAGTTGGCATGAACAATGGAGAGCACAATGGGGCTCGAGATGTGCTTGTTACCTCAGGTGCTGTGTGATTGTGGACAAGGAGTGAAATGGACCAATTTGTGACCGCCCTTTCAATTTAAGACGTTCAAAACAGACGGAATTTGCATTCGTAATACCAGAGCATCGAAACTACTTGGAACTCTTGTGTATATGAACGTGTCCGCGCCTTTGTATTCTGGTACCTTCACCGCTACAAACCAACCAACCATCGTGTCCGTGCACATCAGAGTCGCAAAGAATGGAGAATAGCCAGGCTTGGTGGTGTGTGTAGCTGTAGCTCAGTTGGCAGATCGTTCGCTTACCGTGTGAACGGTCTCGGGTTCAAGCCCCGGCTCCTCCATGTTTTGTGTTCAGTGCATGGTAAGTGTTGGTCGCGGCGAACATAAACGCACGCAAGAAGTTGCAAAACCAGCGTCACAGACTGATATGATGTATACTGTCATAAGGAGAGCAAGATGTAAGTGTGGGGACCGGCTGTTATCGTGGTGTCATCGAGTGCAGATCTGTCTTAGGTATCACGGCTTAACGTTATTGAAGTCTAGAGGTGGACAACACGTTCGTCTTACTCAGAGCGGTGTCTGAACTCTAATTTCCAAGTTATGCGTGCCACTTTCATTGTGGCCAACTACGATTCGATACAGAATGCACGAAACCTGAAAGACACCCTCACTGATACATAGAGAGTAGTGTTTGTCTGCGGAATAATGGGAGTGCAAGGGTCTGTGACGTTGATATGACTGTATGTAGCACTACTAGTTATCGGGGGGGTGGGCGTAGCTCAGATGGTAGAGCGCTCGCTTAGCGTGTGAGAGGTACTGGTATCGATACCCAGCGCCTCCAGAATTTTTAACGCACCTACATGAGCACCTTGCCATGCAAGTGGAATAATTCCCAACCGGCAGAGGTGTGTAGGCAGATACAAGCGAACGATTAGCATCCACAATTGCACCGATTTCACGTAAAGCCCTCTGCACGTTCCCATTCTTTGCGTGCAGTCGGCTGCTACTGGTGTTGCTGGTTGTGACTGCTGATAACAGATGCCGTAGCAATCAATTCATGGAGTGAGTTGTATGTTTTGCGATAGTCTGTCTCTGACAAGGAAGCACAGGTGATATAGGTGCGAACACAGGAAGCTTGCAGCCCCTCGCTGCCTGCAGACACAGAGCAGCCACACTAGAAGAGCGGCCTAAGCCGTAGGCGAAATGTGCTCATTCGCTTTGGCGCGACGTCGAACTATAAATAAGGCTGTCACTAGCGTGAGCGTTGCGTGAGCGTCGTGTAAAGTCGGAAAAGTCATCTGCATGGGTGATTGCCAAGTTTGGGGAGCGTTTCGTAGTACGATCAGTGCAATGGGGACGCGGAAACTTGTTGTGTCCCAGTGTTTTGCAGTTGGACGACAAGAGTTTTACACAGTAGCAAAGAGCGAGGCACTGAGTTGGCATGAACAATGGAGAGCACAATGGGGCTCGAGATGTGCTTGTTACCTCAGGTGCTGTGTGATTGTGGACAAGGAGTGAAATGGACCAATTTGTGACCGCCCTTCCAATTTAAGACGTTCAAAACAGACGGAATTTGCATTCGTAATACCAGAGCATCGAAACTACTTGGAACTCTTGTGTATATGAACGTGTCCGCGCCTTTGTATTCTGGTACCTTCGCCGCTACAAACCAACCAACCATCGTGTCCGTGCACATCAGAGTCGCAAAGAATGGAGAATAGCCAGGCTTGGTCGTGTGTGTAGCTGTAGCTCAGTTGGCAGATCGTTCGCTTAGCGTGTGAACGGTCTCGGGTTCAAGCCCCGGCTCCTCCATGTTTTGTGTTCAGTGCATGGTAAGTGTTGGTCGCGGCGAACATAAACGCACGCAAGAAGTTGCAAAACCAGCGTCACAGACTGATATGATGTATACTGTCATAAGGAGAGCAAGATGTAAGTGTGGGGACCGGCTGTTATCGTGGTGTCATCGAGTGCAGATCTGTCTTAGGTATCACGGCTTAACGTTATTGAAGTCTAGAGGTGGACAACACGTTCGTCTTACTCAGAGCGGTGTCTGAACTCTAATTTCCAAGTTATGCGTGCCACTTTCATTGTGGCCAACTACGATTCGATACAGAATGCACGAAACCTGAAAGACACCCTCACTGATACATAGAGAGTAGTGTTTGTCTGCGGAATAATGGGAGTGCAAGGGTCTGTGACGTTGATATGAGTGTATGTAGCACTACTAGTTATCGGGGGGGTGGGCGTAGCTCAGATGGTAGAGCGCTCGCTTAGCGTGTGAGAGGTACTGGTATCGATACCCAGCGCCTCCAGAATTTTTAACGCACCTACATGAGCACCTTGCCATGCAAGTGGAATAATTCCCAACCGGCAGAGGTGTGTAGGCAGATACAAGCGAACGATTAGCATCCACAATTGCACCGATTTCACGTAAATCCCTCTGCACGTTCCCATTCTTTGCGTGCAGTCGGCTGCTACTGGTGTTGCTGGTGGTGACTGCTGATAACAGATGCCGTAGCAATCAATTCATGGAGTGAGTTGTATGTTTTGCGATAGTCTGTCTCTGACAAGGAAGCACAGGTGATATAGGTGCGAACACAGGAAGCTTGCAGCCCCTCGCTGCCTGCAGACACAGAGCAGCCACACTAGAAGAGCGGCCTAAGCCGTAGGCGAAATGTGCTCATTCGCTTTGGCGCGACGTCGAACTATAAATAAGGCTGTCACTAGCGTGAGCGTTGCGTGAGCGTCGTGTAAAGTCGGAAAAGTCATCTGCATGGGTGATTGCCAAGTTTGGGGAGCGTTTCGTAGTACGATCAGTGCAATGGGGACGCGGAAACTTGTTGTGTCCCAGTGTTTTGCAGTTGGACGACAAGAGTTTTACACAGTAGCAAAGAGCGAGGCACTGAGTTGGCATGAACAATGGAGAGCACAATGGGGCTCGAGATGTGCTTGTTACCTCAGGTGCTGTGTGATTGTGGACAAGGAGTGAAATGGACCAATTTGTGACCGCCCTTTCAATTTAAGACGTTCAAAACAGACGGAATTTGCATTCGTAATACCAGAGCATCGAAACTACTTGGAACTCTTGTGTATATGAACGTGTCCGCGCCTTTGTATTCTGGTACCTTCACCGCTACAAACCAACCAACCATCGTGTCCGTGCACATCAGAGTCGCAAAGAATGGAGAATAGCCAGGCTTGGTGGTGTGTGTAGCTGTAGCTCAGTTGGCAGATCGTTCGCTTACCGTGTGAACGGTCTCGGGTTCAAGCCCCGGCTCCTCCATGTTTTGTGTTCAGTGCATGGTAAGTGTTGGTCGCGGCGAACATAAACGCACGCAAGAAGTTGCAAAACCAGCGTCACAGACTGATATGATGTATACTGTCATAAGGAGAGCAAGATGTAAGTGTGGGGACCGGCTGTTATCGTGGTGTCATCGAGTGCAGATCTGTCTTAGGTATCACGGCTTAACGTTATTGAAGTCTAGAGGTGGACAACACGTTCGTCTTACTCAGAGCGGTGTCTGAACTCTAATTTCCAAGTTATGCGTGCCACTTTCATTGTGGCCAACTACGATTCGATACAGAATGCACGAAACCTGAAAGACACCCTCACTGATACATAGAGAGTAGTGTTTGTCTGCGGAATAATGGGAGTGCAAGGGTCTGTGACGTTGATATGACTGTATGTAGCACTACTAGTTATCGGGGGGGTGGGCGTAGCTCAGATGGTAGAGCGCTCGCTTAGCGTGTGAGAGGTACTGGTATCGATACCCAGCGCCTCCAGAATTTTTAACGCACCTACATGAGCACCTTGCCATGCAAGTGGAATAATTCCCAACCGGCAGAGGTGTGTAGGCAGATACAAGCGAACGATTAGCATCCACAATTGCACCGATTTCACGTAAAGCCCTCTGCACGTTCCCATTCTTTGCGTGCAGTCGGCTGCTACTGGTGTTGCTGGTTGTGACTGCTGATAACAGATGCCGTAGCAATCAATTCATGGAGTGAGTTGTATGTTTTGCGATAGTCTGTCTCTGACAAGGAAGCACAGGTGATATAGGTGCGAACACAGGAAGCTTGCAGCCCCTCGCTGCCTGCAGACACAGAGCAGCCACACTAGAAGAGCGGCCTAAGCCGTAGGCGAAATGTGCTCATTCGCTTTGGCGCGACGTCGAACTATAAATAAGGCTGTCACTAGCGTGAGCGTTGCGTGAGCGTCGTGTAGAGTCGGAAAAGTCATCTGCATGGGTGATTGCCAAGTTTGGGGAGCGTTTCGTAGTACGATCAGTGCAATGGGGACGCGGAAACTTGTGTCCCAGTGTTTTGCAGTTGGACGACAAGAGTTTTACACAGTAGCAAAGAGCGAGGCACTGAGTTGGCATGAACAATGGAGAGCACAATGGGGCTCGAGATGTGCTTGTTACCTCAGGTGCTGTGTGATTGTGGACAAGGAGTGAAATGGACCAATTTGTGACCGCCCTTCCAATTTAAGACGTTCAAAACAGACGGAATTTGCATTCGTAATACCAGAGCATCGAAACTACTTGGAACTCTTGTGTATATGAACGTGTCCGCGCCTTTGTATTCTGGTACCTTCGCCGCTACAAACCAACCAACCATCGTGTCCGTGCACATCAGAGTCGCAAAGAATGGAGAATAGCCAGGCTTGGTCGTGTGTGTAGCTGTAGCTCAGTTGGCAGATCGTTCGCTTAGCGTGTGAACGGTCTCGGGTTCAAGCCCCGGCTCCTCCATGTTTTGTGTTCAGTGCATGGTAAGTGTTGGTCGCGGCGAACATAAACGCACGCAAGAAGTTGCAAAACCAGCGTCACAGACTGATATGATGTATACTGTCATAAGGAGAGCAAGATGTAAGTGTGGGGACCGGCTGTTATCGTGGTGTCATCGAGTGCAGATCTGTCTTAGGTATCACGGCTTAACGTTATTGAAGTCTAGAGGTGGACAACACGTTCGTCTTACTCAGAGCGGTGTCTGAACTCTAATTTCCAAGTTATGCGTGCCACTTTCATTGTGGCCAACTACGATTCGATACAGAATGCACGAAACCTGAAAGACACCCTCACTGATACATAGAGAGTAGTGTTTGTCTGCGGAATAATGGGAGTGCAAGGGTCTGTGACGTTGATATGAGTGTATGTAGCACTACTAGTTATCGGGGGGGTGGGCGTAGCTCAGATGGTAGAGCGCTCGCTTAGCGTGTGAGAGGTACTGGTATCGATACCCAGCGCCTCCAGAATTTTTAACGCACCTACATGAGCACCTTGCCATGCAAGTGGAATAATTCCCAACCGGCAGAGGTGTGTAGGCAGATACAAGCGAACGATTAGCATCCACAATTGCACCGATTTCACGTAAATCCCTCTGCACGTTCCCATTCTTTGCGTGCAGTCGGCTGCTACTGGTGTTGCTGGTGGTGACTGCTGATAACAGATGCCGTAGCAATCAATTCATGGAGTGAGTTGTATGTTTTGCGATAGTCTGTCTCTGACAAGGAAGCACAGGTGATATAGGTGCGAACACAGGAAGCTTGCAGCCCCTCGCTGCCTGCAGACACAGAGCAGCCACACTAGAAGAGCGGCCTAAGCCGTAGGCGAAATGTGCTCATTCGCTTTGGCGCGACGTCGAACTATAAATAAGGCTGTCACTAGCGTGAGCGTTGCGTGAGCGTCGTGTAAAGTCGGAAAAGTCATCTGCATGGGTGATTGCCAAGTTTGGGGAGCGTTTCGTAGTACGATCAGTGCAATGGGGACGCGGAAACTTGTTGTGTCCCAGTGTTTTGCAGTTGGACGACAAGAGTTTTACACAGTAGCAAAGAGCGAGGCACTGAGTTGGCATGAACAATGGAGAGCACAATGGGGCTCGAGATGTGCTTGTTACCTCAGGTGCTGTGTGATTGTGGACAAGGAGTGAAATGGACCAATTTGTGACCGCCCTTTCAATTTAAGACGTTCAAAACAGACGGAATTTGCATTCGTAATACCAGAGCATCGAAACTACTTGGAACTCTTGTGTATATGAACGTGTCCGCGCCTTTGTATTCTGGTACCTTCACCGCTACAAACCAACCAACCATCGTGTCCGTGCACATCAGAGTCGCAAAGAATGGAGAATAGCCAGGCTTGGTGGTGTGTGTAGCTGTAGCTCAGTTGGCAGATCGTTCGCTTACCGTGTGAACGGTCTCGGGTTCAAGCCCCGGCTCCTCCATGTTTTGTGTTCAGTGCATGGTAAGTGTTGGTCGCGGCGAACATAAACGCACGCAAGAAGTTGCAAAACCAGCGTCACAGACTGATATGATGTATACTGTCATAAGGAGAGCAAGATGTAAGTGTGGGGACCGGCTGTTATCGTGGTGTCATCGAGTGCAGATCTGTCTTAGGTATCACGGCTTAACGTTATTGAAGTCTAGAGGTGGACAACACGTTCGTCTTACTCAGAGCGGTGTCTGAACTCTAATTTCCAAGTTATGCGTGCCACTTTCATTGTGGCCAACTACGATTCGATACAGAATGCACGAAACCTGAAAGACACCCTCACTGATACATAGAGAGTAGTGTTTGTCTGCGGAATAATGGGAGTGCAAGGGTCTGTGACGTTGATATGACTGTATGTAGCACTACTAGTTATCGGGGGGGTGGGCGTAGCTCAGATGGTAGAGCGCTCGCTTAGCGTGTGAGAGGTACTGGTATCGATACCCAGCGCCTCCAGAATTTTTAACGCACCTACATGAGCACCTTGCCATGCAAGTGGAATAATTCCCAACCGGCAGAGGTGTGTAGGCAGATACAAGCGAACGATTAGCATCCACAATTGCACCGATTTCACGTAAAGCCCTCTGCACGTTCCCATTCTTTGCGTGCAGTCGGCTGCTACTGGTGTTGCTGGTTGTGACTGCTGATAACAGATGCCGTAGCAATCAATTCATGGAGTGAGTTGTATGTTTTGCGATAGTCTGTCTCTGACAAGGAAGCACAGGTGATATAGGTGCGAACACAGGAAGCTTGCAGCCCCTCGCTGCCTGCAGACACAGAGCAGCCACACTAGAAGAGCGGCCTAAGCCGTAGGCGAAATGTGCTCATTCGCTTTGGCGCGACGTCGAACTATAAATAAGGCTGTCACTAGCGTGAGCGTTGCGTGAGCGTCGTGTAAAGTCGGAAAAGTCATCTGCATGGGTGATTGCCAAGTTTGGGGAGCGTTTCGTAGTACGATCAGTGCAATGGGGACGCGGAAACTTGTGTCCCAGTGTTTTGCAGTTGGACGACAAGAGTTTTACACAGTAGCAAAGAGCGAGGCACTGAGTTGGCATGAACAATGGAGAGCACAATGGGGCTCGAGATGTGCTTGTTACCTCAGGTGCTGTGTGATTGTGGACAAGGAGTGAAATGGACCAATTTGTGACCGCCCTTTCAATTTAAGACGTTCAAAACAGACGGAATTTGCATTCGTAATACCAGAGCATCGAAACTACTTGGAACTCTTGTGTATATGAACGTGTCCGCGCCTTTGTATTCTGGTACCTTCGCCGCTACAAACCAACCAACCATCGTGTCCGTGCACATCAGAGTCGCAAAGAATGGAGAATAGCCAGGCTTGGTGGTGTGTGTAGCTGTAGCTCAGTTGGCAGATCGTTCGCTTAGCGTGTGAACGGTCTCGGGTTCAAGCCCCGGCTCCTCCATGTTTTGTGTTCAGTGCATGGTAAGTGTTGGTCGCGGCGAACATAAACGCACGCAAGAAGTTGCAAAACCAGCGTCACAGACTGATATGATGTATACTGTCATAAGGAGAGCAAGATGTAAGTGTGGGGACCGGCTGTTATCGTGGTGTCATCGAGTGCAGATCTGTCTTAGGTATCACGGCTTAACGTCATTGAAGTCTAGAGGTGGACAACACGTTCGTCTTACTCAGAGCGGTGTCTGAACTCTATTTTCGACGTTATGCGTGCCACTTTCATTGTGGCCAACTACGATTCGATACAGAATGCACGAAACCTGAAAGACACCCTCACTGATACATAGAGAGTAGTGTTTGTCTGCGGAATAATGGGAGTGCAAGGGTCTGTGACGTTGATATGACTGTATGTAGCACTACTAGTTATCGGGGGGGTGGGCGTAGCTCAGATGGTAGAGCGCTCGCTTAGCGTGTGAGAGGTACTGGGATCGATACCCAGCGCCTCCAGAATTTTTAACGCACCTACATGAGCACCTTGCCATGCAAGTCGAATAATTCCCAACCGGCAGAGGTGTGTAGGCAGATACAAGCGAACGATTAGCATCCACAATTGCACCGATTTCACGTAAATCCCTCTGCACGTTCCCATTCTTTGCGTGCAGTCGGCTGCTACTGGTGTTGCTGGTTGTGACTGCTGATAACAGATGCCGTAGCAATCAATTCATGGAGTGAGTTGTATGTTTTGCGATAGTCTGTCTCTGACAAGGAAGCACAGGTGATATAGGTGCGAACACAGGAAGCTTGCAGCCCCTCGCTGCCTGCAGACACAGAGCAGCCACACTAGAAGAGCGGCCTAAGCCGTAGGCGAAATGTGCTCATTCGCTTTGGCGCGACGTCGAACTATAAATAAGGCTGTCACTAGCGTGAGCGTTGCGTGAGCGTCGTGTAAAGTCGGAAAAGTCATCTGCATGGGTGATTGCCAAGTTTGGGGAGCGTTTCGTAGTACGATCAGTGCAATGGGGACGCGGAAACTTGTTGTGTCCCAGTGTTTTGCAGTTGGACGACAAGAGTTTTACACAGTAGCAAAGAGCGAGGCACTGAGTTGGCATGAACAATGGAGAGCACAATGGGGCTCGAGATGTGCTTGTTACCTCAGGTGCTGTGTGATTGTGGACAAGGAGTGAAATGGACCAATTTGTGACCGCCCTTTCAATTTAAGACGTTCAAAACAGACGGAATTTGCATTCGTAATACCAGAGCATCGAAACTACTTGGAACTCTTGTGTATATGAACGTGTCCGCGCCTTTGTATTCTGGTACCTTCGCCGCTACAAACCAACCAACCATCGTGTCCGTGCACATCAGAGTCGCAAAGAATGGAGAATAGCCAGGCTTGGTGGTGTGTGTAGCTGTAGCTCAGTTGGCAGATCGTTCGCTTAGCGTGTGAACGGTCTCGGGTTCAAGCCCCGGCTCCTCCATGTTTTGTGTTCAGTGCATGGTAAGTGTTGGTCGCGGCGAACATAAACGCACGCAAGAAGTTGCAAAACCAGCGTCACAGACTGATATGATGTATACTGTCATAAGGAGAGCAAGATGTAAGTGTGGGGACCGGCTGTTATCGTGGTGTCATCGAGTGCAGATCTGTCTTAGGTATCACGGCTTAACGTCATTGAAGTCTAGAGGTGGACAACACGTTCGTCTTACTCAGAGCGGTGTCTGAACTCTATTTTCGACGTTATGCGTGCCACTTTCATTGTGGCCAACTACGATTCGATACAGAATGCACGAAACCTGAAAGACACCCTCACTGATACATAGAGAGTAGTGTTTGTCTGCGGAATAATGGGAGTGCAAGGGTCTGTGACGTTGATATGAGTGTATGTAGCACTACTAGTTATCGGGGGGGTGGGCGTAGCTCAGATGGTAGAGCGCTCGCTTAGCGTGTGAGAGGTACTGGGATCGATACCCAGCGCCTCCAGAATTTTTAACGCACCTACATGAGCACCTTGCCATGCAAGTGGAATAATTCCCAACCGGCAGAGGTGTGTAGGCAGATACAAGCGAACGATTAGCATCCACAATTGCACCGATTTCACGTAAATCCCTCTGCACGTTCCCATTCTTTGCGTGCAGTCGGCTGCTACTGGTGTTGCTGGTTGTGACTGCTGATAACAGATGCCGTAGCAATCAATTCATGGAGTGAGTTGTATGTTTTGCGATAGTCTGTCTCTGACAAGGAAGCACAGGTGATATAGGTGCGAACACAGGAAGCTTGCAGCCCCTCGCTGCCTGCAGACACAGAGCAGCCACACTAGAAGAGCGGCCTAAGCCGTAGGCGAAATGTGCTCATTCGCTTTGGCGCGACGTCGAACTATAAATAAGGCTGTCACTAGCGTGAGCGTCGTGTAAAGTCGGAAAAGTCATCTGCATGGGTGATTGCCAAGTTTGGGGAGCGTTTCGTAGTACGATCAGTGCAATGGGGACGCGGAAACTTGTTGTGTCCCAGTGTTTTGCAGTTGGACGACAAGAGTTTTACACAGTAGCAAAGAGCGAGGCACTGAGTTGGCATGAACAATGGAGAGCACAATGGGGCTCGAGATGTGCTTGTTACCTCAGGTGCTGTGTGATTGTGGACAAGGAGTGAAATGGACCAATTTGTGACCGCCCTTTCAATTTAAGACGTTCAAAACAGACGGAATTTGCATTCGTAATACCAGAGCATCGAAACTACTTGGAACTCTTGTGTATATGAACGTGTCCGCGCCTTTGTATTCTGGTACCTTCGCCGCTACAAACCAACCAACCATCGTGTCCGTGCACATCAGAGTCGCAAAGAATGGAGAATAGCCAGGCTTGGTGGTGTGTGTAGCTGTAGCTCAGTTGGCAGATCGTTCGCTTAGCGTGTGAACGGTCTCGGGTTCAAGCCCCGGCTCCTCCATGTTTTGTGTTCAGTGCATGGTAAGTGTTGGTCGCGGCGAACATAAACGCACGCAAGAAGTTGCAAAACCAGCGTCACAGACTGATATGATGTATACTGTCATAAGGAGAGCAAGATGTAAGTGTGGGGACCGGCTGTTATCGTGGTGTCATCGAGTGCAGATCTGTCTTAGGTATCACGGCTTAACGTCATTGAAGTCTAGAGGTGGACAACACGTTCGTCTTACTCAGAGCGGTGTCTGAACTCTATTTTCGACGTTATGCGTGCCACTTTCATTGTGGCCAACTACGATTCGATACAGAATGCACGAAACCTGAAAGACACCCTCACTGATACATAGAGAGTAGTGTTTGTCTGCGGAATAATGGGAGTGCAAGGGTCTGTGACGTTGATATGACTGTATGTAGCACTAATAGTTATCGGGGGGGTGGGCGTAGCTCAGATGGGAGAGCGCTCGCTTAGCGTGTGAGAGGTACTGGGATCGATACCCAGCGCCTCCAGAATTTTTAACGCACCTACATGAGCACCTTGCCATGCAAGAGGAATAATTCCCAACCGGCAGAGGTGTGTAGGCAGATACAAGCGAACGATTAGCATCCACAATTGCACCGATTTCACGTAAATCCCTCTGCACGTTCCCATTCTTTGCGTGCAGTCGGCTGCTACTGGTGTTGCTGGTGGTGACTGCTGATAACAGATGCCGTAGCAATCAATTCATGGAGTGAGTTGTATGTTTTGCGATAGTCTGTCTCTGACAAGGAAGCACAGGTGATATAGGTGCGAACACAGGAAGCTTGCAGCCCCTCGCTGCCTGCAGACACAGAGCAGCCACACTAGAAGAGCGGCCTAAGCCGTAGGCGAAATGTGCTCATTCGCTTTGGCGCGACGTCGAACTATAAATAAGGCTGTCACTAGCGTGAGCGTTGCGTGAGCGTCGTGTAAAGTCGGAAAAGTCATCTGCATGGGTGATTGCCAAGTTTGGGGAGCGTTTCGTAGTACGATCAGTGCAATGGGGACGCGGAAACTTGTTGTGTCCCAGTGTTTTGCAGTTGGACGACAAGAGTTTTACACAGTAGCAAAGAGCGAGGCACTGAGTTGGCATGAACAATGGAGAGCACAATGGGGCTCGAGATGTGCTTGTTACCTCAGGTGCTGTGTGATTGTGGACAAGGAGTGAAATGGACCAATTTGTGACCGCCCTTTCAATTTAAGACGTTCAAAACAGACGGAATTTGCATTCGTAATACCAGAGCATCGAAACTACTTGGAACTCTTGTGTATATGAACGTGTCCGCGCCTTTGTATTCTGGTACCTTCGCCGCTACAAACCAACCAACCATCGTGTCCGTGCACATCAGAGTCGCAAAGAATGGAGAATAGCCAGGCTTGGTCGTGTGTGTAGCTGTAGCTCAGTTGGCAGATCGTTCGCTTAGCGTGTGAACGGTCTCGGGTTCAAGCCCCGGCTCCTCCATGTCTTGTGTTCAGTGCATGGTAAGTGTTGGTCGCGGCGAACATAAACGCACGCAAGAAGTTGCAAAACCAGCGTCACAGACTGATATGATGTATACTGTCATAAGGAGAACAAGATGTAAGTGTGGGGACCGGCTGTTATCGTGGTGTCATCGAGTGCAGATCTGTCTTAGGTATCACATCTTAACGTTATTGAAGTCTAGAGGTGGACAACACGTTCGTCTTACTCAGAGCGGTGTCTGAACTCTATTTTCGACGTTATGCGTGCCACTTTCATTGTGGCCAACTACGATTCGATACAGAATGCACGAAACCTGAAAGACACCCTCACTGATACATAGAGAGTAGTGTTTGTCTGCGGAATAATGGGAGTGCAAGGGTCTGTGACGTTGATATGACTGTATGTAGCACTACTAGTTATCGGGGGGGTGGGCGTAGCTCAGATGGTAGAGCGCTCGCTTAGCGTGTGAGAGGTACTGGGATCGATACCCAGCGCCTCCAGAATTTTTAACGCACCTACATGAGCACCTTGCCATGCAAGTGGAATAATTCCCAACCGGCAGAGGTGTGTAGGCAGATACAAGCGAACGATTAGCATCCACAATTGCACCGATTTCACGTAAATCCCTCTGCACGTTCCCATTCTTTGCGTGCAGTCGGCTGCTACTGGTGTTGCTGGTTGTGACTGCTGATAACAGATGCCGTAGCAATCAATTCATGGAGTGAGTTGTATGTTTTGCGATAGTCTGTCTCTGACAAGGAAGCACAGGTGATATAGGTGCGAACACAGGAAGCTTGCAGCCCCTCGCTGCCTGCAGACACAGAGCAGCCACACTAGAAGAGCGGCCTAAGCCGTAGGCGAAATGTGCTCATTCGCTTTGGCGCGACGTCGAACTATAAATAAGGCTGTCACTAGCGTGAGCGTCGTGTAAAGTCGGAAAAGTCATCTGCATGGGTGATTGCCAAGTTTGGGGAGCGTTTCGTAGTACGATCAGTGCAATGGGGACGCGGAAACTTGTTGTGTCCCAGTGTTTTGCAGTTGGACGACAAGAGTTTTACACAGTAGCAAAGAGCGAGGCACTGAGTTGGCATGAACAATGGAGAGCACAATGGGGCTCGAGATGTGCTTGTTACCTCAGGTGCTGTGTGATTGTGGACAAGGAGTGAAATGGACCAATTTGTGACCGCCCTTCCAATTTAAGACGTTCAAAACAGACGGAATTTGCATTCGTAATACCAGAGCATCGAAACTACTTGGAACTCTTGTGTATATGAACGTGTCCGCGCCTTTGTATTCTGGTACCTTCGCCGCTACAAACCAACCAACCATCGTGTCCGTGCACATCAGAGTCGCAAAGAATGGAGAATAGCCAGGCTTGGTCGTGTGTGTAGCTGTAGCTCAGTTGGCAGATCGTTCGCTTAGCGTGTGAACGGTCTCGGGTTCAAGCCCCGGCTCCTCCATGTTTTGTGTTCAGTGCATGGTAAGTGTTGGTCGCGGCGAACATAAACGCACGCAAGAAGTTGCAAAACCAGCGTCACAGACTGATATGATGTATACTGTCATAAGGAGAGCAAGATGTAAGTGTGGGGACCGGCTGTTATCGTGGTGTCATCGAGTGCAGATCTGTCTTAGGTATCACGGCTTAACGTTATTGAAGTCTAGAGGTGGACAACACGTTCGTCTTACTCAGAGCGGTGTCTGAACTCTAATTTCCAAGTTATGCGTGCCACTTTCATTGTGGCCAACTACGATTCGATACAGAATGCACGAAACCTGAAAGACACCCTCACTGATACATAGAGAGTAGTGTTTGTCTGCGGAATAATGGGAGTGCAAGGGTCTGTGACGTTGATATGACTGTATGTAGCACTACTAGTTATCGGGGGGGTGGGCGTAGCTCAGATGGTAGAGCGCTCGCTTAGCGTGTGAGAGGTACTGGTATCGATACCCAGCGCCTCCAGAATTTTTAACGCACCTACATGAGCACCTTGCCATGCAAGTGGAATAATTCCCAACCGGCAGAGGTGTGTAGGCAGATACAAGCGAACGATTAGCATCCACAATTGCACCGATTTCACGTAAATCCCTCTGCACGTTCCCATTCTTTGCGTGCAGTCGGCTGCTACTGGTGTTGCTGGTGGTGACTGCTGATAACAGATGCCGTAGCAATCAATTCATGGAGTGAGTTGTATGTTTTGCGATAGTCTGTCTCTGACAAGGAAGCACAGGTGATATAGGTGCGAACACAGGAAGCTTGCAGCCCCTCGCTGCCTGCAGACACAGAGCAGCCACACTAGAAGAGCGGCCTAAGCCGTAGGCGAAATGTGCTCATTCGCTTTGGCGCGACGTCGAACTATAAATAAGGCTGTCACTAGCGTGAGCGTTGCGTGAGCGTCGTGTGAAGTCGGAAAAGTCATCTGCATGGGTGATTGCCAAGTTTGGGGAGTGTTTCGTAGTACGATCAGTGCAATGGGGACGCGGAAACTTGTTGTGTCCCAGTGTTTTGCAGTTGGACGACAAGAGTTTTACACAGTAGCAAAGAGCAAGGCACTGAGTTGGCATGAACAATGGAGAGCACAATGGGGCTCGAGATGTGCTTGTTACCTCAGGTGCTGTGTGATTGTGGACAAGGAGTGAAATGGACCAATTTGTGACCGCCCTTTCAATTTAAGACGTTCAAAACAGACGGAATTTGCATTCGTAATACCAGAGCATCGAAACTACTTGGAACTCTTGTGTATATGAACGTGTCCGCGCCTTTGTATTCTGGTACCTTCACCGCTACAAACCAACCAACCATCGTGTCCGTGCACATCAGAGTCGCAAAGAATGGAGAATAGCCAGGCTTGGTGGTGTGTGTAGCTGTAGCTCAGTTGGCAGATCGTTCGCTTACCGTGTGAACGGTCTCGGGTTCAAGCCCCGGCTCCTCCATGTTTTGTGTTCAGTGCATGGTAAGTGTTGGTCGCGGCGAACATAAACGCACGCAAGAAGTTGCAAAACCAGCGTCACAGACTGATATGATGTATACTGTCATAAGGAGAGCAAGATGTAAGTGTGGGGACCGGCTGTTATCGTGGTGTCATCGAGTGCAGATCTGTCTTAGGTATCACGGCTTAACGTTATTGAAGTCTAGAGGTGGACAACACGTTAGTCTTACTCAGAGCGGTGTCTGAACTCTAATTTCCAAGTTATGCGTGCCACTTTCATTGTGGCCAACTACGATTCGATACAGAATGCACGAAACCTGAAAGACACCCTCACTGATACATAGAGAGTAGTGTTTGTCTGCGGAATAATGGGAGTGCAAGGGTCTGTGACGTTGATATGACTGTATGTAGCACTACTAGTTATCGGGGGGGTGGGCGTAGCTCAGATGGTAGAGCGCTCGCTTAGCGTGTGAGAGGTACTGGTATCGATACCCAGCGCCTCCAGAATTTTTAACGCACCTACATGAGCACCTTGCCATGCAAGTGGAATAATTCCCAACCGGCAGAGGTGTGTAGGCAGATACAAGCGAACGATTAGCATCCACAATTGCACCGATTTCACGTAAATCCCTCTGCACGTTCCCATTCTTTGCGTGCAGTCGGCTGCTACTGGTGTTGCTGGTTGTGACTGCTGATAACAGATGCCGTAGCAATCAATTCATGGAGTGAGTTGTATGTTTTGCGATAGTCTGTCTCTGACAAGGAAGCACAGGTGATATAGGTGCGAACACAGGAAGCTTGCAGCCCCTCGCTGCCTGCAGACACAGAGCAGCCACACTAGAAGAGCGGCCTAAGCCGTAGGCGAAATGTGCTCATTCGCTTTGGCGCGACGTCGAACTATAAATAAGGCTGTCACTAGCGTGAGCGTTGCGTGAGCGTCGTGTAAAGTCGGAAAAGTCATCTGCATGGGTGATTGCCAAGTTTGGGGAGCGTTTCGTAGTACGATCAGTGCAATGGGGACGCGGAAACTTGTTGTGTCCCAGTGTTTTGCAGTTGGACGACAAGAGTTTTACACAGTAGCAAAGAGCGAGGCACTGAGTTGGCATGAACAATGGAGAGCACAATGGGGCTCGAGATGTGCTTGTTACCTCAGGTGCTGTGTGATTGTGGACAAGGAGTGAAATGGACCAATTTGTGACCGCCCTTTCAATTTAAGACGTTCAAAACAGACGGAATTTGCATTCGTAATACCAGAGCATCGAAACTACTTGGAACTCTTGTGTATATGAACGTGTCCGCGCCTTTGTATTCTGGTACCTTCACCGCTACAAACCAACCAACCATCGTGTCCGTGCACATCAGAGTCGCAAAGAATGGAGAATAGCCAGGCTTGGTGGTGTGTGTAGCTGTAGCTCAGTTGGCAGATCGTTCGCTTACCGTGTGAACGGTCTCGGGTTCAAGCCCCGGCTCCTCCATGTTTTGTGTTCAGTGCATGGTAAGTGTTGGTCGCGGCGAACATAAACGCACGCAAGAAGTTGCAAAACCAGCGTCACAGACTGATATGATGTATACTGTCATAAGGAGAGCAAGATGTAAGTGTGGGGACCGGCTGTTATCGTGGTGTCATCGAGTGCAGATCTGTCTTAGGTATCACGGCTTAACGTTATTGAAGTCTAGAGGTGGACAACACGTTAGTCTTACTCAGAGCGGTGTCTGAACTCTAATTTCCAAGTTATGCGTGCCACTTTCATTGTGGCCAACTACGATTCGATACAGAATGCACGAAACCTGAAAGACACCCTCACTGATACATAGAGAGTAGTGTTTGTCTGCGGAATAATGGGAGTGCAAGGGTCTGTGACGTTGATATGACTGTATGTAGCACTACTAGTTATCGGGGGGGTGGGCGTAGCTCAGATGGTAGAGCGCTCGCTTAGCGTGTGAGAGGTACTGGTATCGATACCCAGCGCCTCCAGAATTTTTAACGCACCTACATGAGCACCTTGCCATGCAAGTGGAATAATTCCCAACCGGCAGAGGTGTGTAGGCAGATACAAGCGAACGATTAGCATCCACAATTGCACCGATTTCACGTAAATCCCTCTGCACGTTCCCATTCTTTGCGTGCAGTCGGCTGCTACTGGTGTTGCTGGTTGTGACTGCTGATAACAGATGCCGTAGCAATCAATTCATGGAGTGAGTTGTATGTTTTGCGATAGTCTGTCTCTGACAAGGAAGCACAGGTGATATAGGTGCGAACACAGGAAGCTTGCAGCCCCTCGCTGCCTGCAGACACAGAGCAGCCACACTAGAAGAGCGGCCTAAGCCGTAGGCGAAATGTGCTCATTCGCTTTGGCGCGACGTCGAACTATAAATAAGGCTGTCACTAGCGTGAGCGTTGCGTGAGCGTCGTGTAAAGTCGGAAAAGTCATCTGCATGGGTGATTGCCAAGTTTGGGGAGCGTTTCGTAGTACGATCAGTGCAATGGGGACGCGGAAACTTGTGTCCCAGTGTTTTGCAGTTGGACGACAAGAGTTTTACACAGTAGCAAAGAGCGAGGCACTGAGTTGGCATGAACAATGGAGAGCACAATGGGGCTCGAGATGTGCTTGTTACCTCAGGTGCTGTGTGATTGTGGACAAGGAGTGAAATGGACCAATTTGTGACCGCCCTTTCAATTTAAGACGTTCAAAACAGACGGAATTTGCATTCGTAATACCAGAGCATCGAAACTACTTGGAACTCTTGTGTATATGAACGTGTCCGCGCCTTTGTATTCTGGTACCTTCGCCGCTACAAACCAACCAACCATCGTGTCCGTGCACATCAGAGTCGCAAAGAATGGAGAATAGCCAGGCTTGGTGGTGTGTGTAGCTGTAGCTCAGTTGGCAGATCGTTCGCTTAGCGTGTGAACGGTCTCGGGTTCAAGCCCCGGCTCCTCCATGTTTTGTGTTCAGTGCATGGTAAGTGTTGGTCGCGGCGAACATAAACGCACGCAAGAAGTTGCAAAACCAGCGTCACAGACTGATATGATGTATACTGTCATAAGGAGAGCAAGATGTAAGTGTGGGGACCGGCTGTTATCGTGGTGTCATCGAGTGCAGATCTGTCTTAGGTATCACGGCTTAACGTCATTGAAGTCTAGAGGTGGACAACACGTTCGTCTTACTCAGAGCGGTGTCTGAACTCTATTTTCGACGTTATGCGTGCCACTTTCATTGTGGCCAACTACGATTCGATACAGAATGCACGAAACCTGAAAGACACCCTCACTGATACATAGAGAGTAGTGTTTGTCTGCGGAATAATGGGAGTGCAAGGGTCTGTGACGTTGATATGAGTGTATGTAGCACTACTAGTTATCGGGGGGGTGGGCGTAGCTCAGATGGTAGAGCGCTCGCTTAGCGTGTGAGAGGTACTGGGATCGATACCCAGCGCCTCCAGAATTTTTAACGCACCTACATGAGCACCTTGCCATGCAAGTGGAATAATTCCCAACCGGCAGAGGTGTGTAGGCAGATACAAGCGAACGATTAGCATCCACAATTGCACCGATTTCACGTAAATCCCTCTGCACGTTCCCATTCTTTGCGTGCAGTCGGCTGCTACTGGTGTTGCTGGTTGTGACTGCTGATAACAGATGCCGTAGCAATCAATTCATGGAGTGAGTTGTATGTTTTGCGATAGTCTGTCTCTGACAAGGAAGCACAGGTGATATAGGTGCGAACACAGGAAGCTTGCAGCCCCTCGCTGCCTGCAGACACAGAGCAGCCACACTAGAAGAGCGGCCTAAGCCGTAGGCGAAATGTGCTCATTCGCTTTGGCGCGACGTCGAACTATAAATAAGGCTGTCACTAGCGTGAGCGTTGCGTGAGCGTCGTGTAAAGTCGGAAAAGTCATCTGCATGGGTGATTGCCAAGTTTGGGGAGCGTTTCGTAGTACGATCAGTGCAATGGGGACGCGGAAACTTGTTGTGTCCCAGTGTTTTGCAGTTGGACGACAAGAGTTTTACACAGTAGCAAAGAGCGAGGCACTGAGTTGGCATGAACAATGGAGAGCACAATGGGGCTCGAGATGTGCTTGTTACCTCAGGTGCTGTGTGATTGTGGACAAGGAGTGAAATGGACCAATTTGTGACCGCCCTTTCAATTTAAGACGTTCAAAACAGACGGAATTTGCATTCGTAATACCAGAGCATCGAAACTACTTGGAACTCTTGTGTATATGAACGTGTCCGCGCCTTTGTATTCTGGTACCTTCGCCGCTACAAACCAACCAACCATCGTGTCCGTGCACATCAGAGTCGCAAAGAATGGAGAATAGCCAGGCTTGGTGGTGTGTGTAGCTGTAGCTCAGTTGGCAGATCGTTCGCTTAGCGTGTGAACGGTCTCGGGTTCAAGCCCCGGCTCCTCCATGTTTTGTGTTCAGTGCATGGTAAGTGTTGGTCGCGGGGAACATAAACGCACGCAAGAAGTTGCAAAACCAGCGTCACAGACTGATATGATGTATACTGTCATAAGGAGAGCAAGATGTAAGTGTGGGGACCGGCTGTTATCGTGGTGTCATCGAGTGCAGATCTGTCTTAGGTATCACGGCTTAACGTCATTGAAGTCTAGAGGTGGACAACACGTTCGTCTTACTCAGAGCGGTGTCTGAACTCTATTTTCGACGTTATGCGTGCCACTTTCATTGTGGCCAACTACGATTCGATACAGAATGCACGAAACCTGAAAGACACCCTCACTGATACATAGAGAGTAGTGTTTGTCTGCGGAATAATGGGAGTGCAAGGGTCTGTGACGTTGATATGACTGTATGTAGCACTACTAGTTATCGGGGGGGTGGGCGTAGCTCAGATGGTAGAGCGCTCGCTTAGCGTGTGAGAGGTACTGGGATCGATACCCAGCGCCTCCAGAATTTTTAACGCACCTACATGAGCACCTTGCCATGCAAGTGGAATAATTCCCAACCGGCAGAGGTGTGTAGGCAGATACAAGCGAACGATTAGCATCCACAATTGCACCGATTTCACGTAAATCCCTCTGCACGTTCCCATTCTTTGCGTGCAGTCGGCTGCTACTGGTGTTGCTGGTTGTGACTGCTGATAACAGATGCCGTAGCAATCAATTCATGGAGTGAGTTGTATGTTTTGCGATAGTCTGTCTCTGACAAGGAAGCACAGGTGATATAGGTGCGAACACAGGAAGCTTGCAGCCCCTCGCTGCCTGCAGACACAGAGCAGCCACACTAGAAGAGCGGCCTAAGCCGTAGGCGAAATGTGCTCATTCGCTTTGGCGCGACGTCGAACTATAAATAAGGCTGTCACTAGCGTGAGCGTTGCGTGAGCGTCGTGTAAAGTCGGAAAAGTCATCTGCATGGGTGATTGCCAAGTTTGGGGAGCGTTTCGTAGTACGATCAGTGCAATGGGGACGCGGAAACTTGTTGTGTCCCAGTGTTTTGCAGTTGGACGACAAGAGTTTTACACAGTAGCAAAGAGCGAGGCACTGAGTTGGCATGAACAATGGAGAGCACAATGGGGCTCGAGATGTGCTTGTTACCTCAGGTGCTGTGTGATTGTGGACAAGGAGTGAAATGGACCAATTTGTGACCGCCCTTTCAATTTAAGACGTTCAAAACAGACGGAATTTGCATTCGTAATACCAGAGCATCGAAACTACTTGGAACTCTTGTGTATATGAACGTGTCCGCGCCTTTGTATTCTGGTACCTTCGCCGCTACAAACCAACCAACCATCGTGTCCGTGCACATCAGAGTCGCAAAGAATGGAGAATAGCCAGGCTTGGTGGTGTGTGTAGCTGTAGCTCAGTTGGCAGATCGTTCGCTTAGCGCGTGAACGGTCTCGGGTTCAAGCCCCGGCTCCTCCATGTTTTGTGTTCAGTGCATGGTAAGTGTTGGTCGCGGCGAACATAAACGCACGCAAGAAGTTGCAAAACCAGCGTCACAGACTGATATGATGTATACTGTCATAAGGAGAGCAAGATGTAAGTGTGGGGACCGGCTGTTATCGTGGTGTCATCGAGTGCAGATCTGTCTTAGGTATCACGGCTTAACGTCATTGAAGTCTAGAGGTGGACAACACGTTCGTCTTACTCAGAGCGGTGTCTGAACTCTATTTTCGACGTTATGCGTGCCACTTTCATTGTGGCCAACTACGATTCGATACAGAATGCACGAAACCTGAAAGACACCCTCACTGATACATAGAGAGTAGTGTTTGTCTGCGGAATAATGGGAGTGCAAGGGTCTGTGACGTTGATATGAGTGTATGTAGCACTACTAGTTATCGGGGGGGTGGGCGTAGCTCAGATGGTAGAGCGCTCGCTTAGCGTGTGAGAGGTACTGGGATCGATACCCAGCGCCTCCAGAATTTTTAACGCATCTACATGAGCACCTTGCCATGCAAGTGGAATAATTCCCAACCGGCAGAGGTGTGTAGGCAGATACAAGCGAACGATTAGCATCCACAATTGCACCGATTTCACGTAAATCCCTCTGCACGTTCCCATTCTTTGCGTGCAGTCGGCTGCTACTGGTGTTGCTGGTTGTGACTGCTGATAACAGATGCCGTAGCAATCAATTCATGGAGTGAGTTGTATGTTTTGCGATAGTCTGTCTCTGACAAGGAAGCACAGGTGATATAGGTGCGAACACAGGAAGCTTGCAGCCCCTCGCTGCCTGCAGACACAGAGCAGCCACACTAGAAGAGCGGCCTAAGCCGTAGGCGAAATGTGCTCATTCGCTTTGGCGCGACGTCGAACTATAAATAAGGCTGTCACTAGCGTGAGCGTCGTGTAAAGTCGGAAAAGTCATCTGCATGGGTGATTGCCAAGTTTGGGGAGCGTTTCGTAGTACGATCAGTGCAATGGGGACGCGGAAACTTGTTGTGTCCCAGTGTTTTGCAGTTGGACGACAAGAGTTTTACACAGTAGCAAAGAGCGAGGCACTGAGTTGGCATGAACAATGGAGAGCACAATGGGGCTCGAGATGTGCTTGTTACCTCAGGTGCTGTGTGATTGTGGACAAGGAGTGAAATGGACCAATTTGTGACCGCCCTTTCAATTTAAGACGTTCAAAACAGACGGAATTTGCATTCGTAATACCAGAGCATCGAAACTACTTGGAACTCTTGTGTATATGAACGTGTCCGCGCCTTTGTATTCTGGTACCTTCGCCGCTACAAACCAACCAACCATCGTGTCCGTGCACATCAGAGTAGCAAAGAATGGAGAATAGCCAGGCTTGGTGGTGTGTGTAGCTGTAGCTCAGTTGGCAGATCGTTCGCTTAGCGTGTGAACGGTCTCGGGTTCAAGCCCCGGCTCCTCCATGTTTTGTGTTCAGTGCATGGTAAGTGTTGGTCGCGGCGAACATAAACGCACGCAAGAAGTTGCAAAACCAGCGTCACAGACTGATATGATGTATACTGTCATAAGGAGAGCAAGATGTAAGTGTGGGGACCGGCTGTTATCGTGGTGTCATCGAGTGCAGATCTGTCTTAGGTATCACGGCTTAACGTCATTGAAGTCTAGAGGTGGACAACACGTTCGTCTTACTCAGAGCGGTGTCTGAACTCTATTTTCGACGTTATGCGTGCCACTTTCATTGTGGCCAACTACGATTCGATACAGAATGCACGAAACCTGAAAGACACCCTCACTGATACATAGAGAGTAGTGTTTGTCTGCGGAATAATGGGAGTGCAAGGGTCTGTGACGTTGATATGACTGTATGTAGCACTACTAGTTATCGGGGGGGTGGGCGTAGCTCAGATGGTAGAGCGCTCGCTTAGCGTGTGAGAGGTACTGGGATCGATACCCAGCGCCTCCAGAATTTTTAACGCATCTACATGAGCACCTTGCCATGCAAGTGGAATAATTCCCAACCGGCAGAGGTGTGTAGGCAGATACAAGCGAACGATTAGCATCCACAATTGCACCGATTTCACGTAAATCCCTCTGCACGTTCCCATTCTTTGCGTGCAGTCGGCTGCTACTGGTGTTGCTGGTTGTGACTGCTGATAACAGATGCCGTAGCAATCAATTCATGGAGTGAGTTGTATGTTTTGCGATAGTCTGTCTCTGACAAGGAAGCACAGGTGATATAGGTGCGAACACAGGAAGCTTGCAGCCCCTCGCTGCCTGCAGACACAGAGCAGCCACACTAGAAGAGCGGCCTAAGCCGTAGGCGAAATGTGCTCATTCGCTTTGGCGCGACGTCGAACTATAAATAAGGCTGTCACTAGCGTGAGCGTCGTGTAAAGTCGGAAAAGTCATCTGCATGGGTGATTGCCAAGTTTGGGGAGCGTTTCGTAGTACGATCAGTGCAATGGGGACGCGGAAACTTGTTGTGTCCCAGTGTTTTGCAGTTGGACGACAAGAGTTTTACACAGTAGCAAAGAGCGAGGCACTGAGTTGGCATGAACAATGGAGAGCACAATGGGGCTCGAGATGTGCTTGTTACCTCAGGTGCTGTGTGATTGTGGACAAGGAGTGAAATGGACCAATTTGTGACCGCCCTTTCAATTTAAGACGTTCAAAACAGACGGAATTTGCATTCGTAATACCAGAGCATCGAAACTACTTGGAACTCTTGTGTATATGAACGTGTCCGCGCCTTTGTATTCTGGTACCTTCGCCGCTACAAACCAACCAACCATCGTGTCCGTGCACATCAGAGTCGCAAAGAATGGAGAATAGCCAGGCTTGGTGGTGTGTGTAGCTGTAGCTCAGTTGGCAGATCGTTCGCTTAGCGTGTGAACGGTCTCGGGTTCAAGCCCCGGCTCCTCCATGTTTTGTGTTCAGTGCATGGTAAGTGTTGGTCGCGGCGAACATAAACGCACGCAAGAAGTTGCAAAACCAGCGTCACAGACTGATATGATGTATACTGTCATAAGGAGAGCAAGATGTAAGTGTGGGGACCGGCTGTTATCGTGGTGTCATCGAGTGCAGATCTGTCTTAGGTATCACGGCTTAACGTCATTGAAGTCTAGAGGTGGACAACACGTTCGTCTTACTCAGAGCGGTGTCTGAACTCTATTTTCGACGTTATGCGTGCCACTTTCATTGTGGCCAACTACGATTCGATACAGAATGCACGAAACCTGAAAGACACCCTCACTGATACATAGAGAGTAGTGTTTGTCTGCGGAATAATGGGAGTGCAAGGGTCTGTGACGTTGATATGAGTGTATGTAGCACTACTAGTTATCGGGGGGGTGGGCGTAGCTCAGATGGTAGAGCGCTCGCTTAGCGTGTGAGAGGTACTGGGATCGATACCCAGCGCCTCCAGAATTTTTAACGCATCTACATGAGCACCTTGCCATGCAAGTGGAATAATTCCCAACCGGCAGAGGTGTGTAGGCAGATACAAGCGAACGATTAGCATCCACAATTGCACCGATTTCACGTAAATCCCTCTGCACGTTCCCATTCTTTGCGTGCAGTCGGCTGCTACTGGTGTTGCTGGTTGTGACTGCTGATAACAGATGCCGTAGCAATCAATTCATGGAGTGAGTTGTATGTTTTGCGATAGTCTGTCTCTGACAAGGAAGCACAGGTGATATAGGTGCGAACACAGGAAGCTTGCAGCCCCTCGCTGCCTGCAGACACAGAGCAGCCACACTAGAAGAGCGGCCTAAGCCGTAGGCGAAATGTGCTCATTCGCTTTGGCGCGACGTCGAACTATAAATAAGGCTGTCACTAGCGTGAGCGTTGCGTGAGCGTCGTGTAAAGTCGGAAAAGTCATCTGCATGGGTGATTGCCAAGTTTGGGGAGCGTTTCGTAGTACGATCAGTGCAATGGGGACGCGGAAACTTGTTGTGTCCCAGTGTTTTGCAGTTGGACGACAAGAGTTTTACACAGTAGCAAAGAGCGAGGCACTGAGTTGGCATGAACAATGGAGAGCACAATGGGGCTCGAGATGTGCTTGTTACCTCAGGTGCTGTGTGATTGTGGACAAGGAGTGAAATGGACCAATTTGTGACCGCCCTTTCAATTTAAGACGTTCAAAACAGACGGAATTTGCATTCGTAATACCAGAGCATCGAAACTACTTGGAACTCTTGTGTATATGAACGTGTCCGCGCCTTTGTATTCTGGTACCTTCGCCGCTACAAACCAACCAACCATCGTGTCCGTGCACATCAGAGTCGCAAAGAATGGAGAATAGCCAGGCTTGGTCGTGTGTGTAGCTGTAGCTCAGTTGGCAGATCGTTCGCTTAGCGTGTGAACGGTCTCGGGTTCAAGCCCCGGCTCCTCCATGTTTTGTGTTCAGTGCATGGTAAGTGTTGGTCGCGGCGAACATAAACGCACGCAAGAAGTTGCAAAACCAGCGTCACAGACTGATATGATGTATACTGTCATAAGGAGAGCAAGATGTAAGTGTGGGGACCGGCTGTTATCGTGGTGTCATCGAGTGCAGATCTGTCTTAGGTATCACGGCTTAACGTCATTGAAGTCTAGAGGTGGACAACACGTTCGTCTTACTCAGAGCGGTGTCTGAACTCTATTTTCGACGTTATGCGTGCCACTTTCATTGTGGCCAACTACGATTCGATACAGAATGCACGAAACCTGAAAGACACCCTCACTGATACATAGAGAGTAGTGTTTGTCTGCGGAATAATGGGAGTGCAAGGGTCTGTGACGTTGATATGACTGTATGTAGCACTACTAGTTATCGGGGGGGTGGGCGTAGCTCAGATGGTAGAGCGCTCGCTTAGCGTGTGAGAGGTACTGGTATCGATACCCAGCGCCTCCAGTATTTTTAACGCACCTACATGAGCACCTTGCCATGCAAGTGGAATAATTCCCAACCGGCAGAGGTGTGTAGGCAGATACAAGCGAACGATTAGCATCCACAATTGCACCGATTTCACGTAAATCCCTCTGCACGTTCCCATTCTTTGCGTGCAGTCGGCTGCTACTGGTGTTGCTGGTTGTGACTGCTGATAACAGATGCCGTAGCAATCAATTCATGGAGTGAGTTGTATGTTTTGCGATAGTCTGTCTCTGACAAGGAAGCACAGGTGATATAGGTGCGAACACAGGAAGCTTGCAGCCCCTCGCTGCCTGCAGACACAGAGCAGCCACACTAGAAGAGCGGCCTAAGCCGTAGGCGAAATGTGCTCATTCGCTTTGGCGCGACGTCGAACTATAAATAAGGCTGTCACTAGCGTGAGCGTTGCGTGAGCGTCGTGTAAAGTCGGAAAAGTCATCTGCATGGGTGATTGCCAAGTTTGGGGAGCGTTTCGTAGTACGATCAGTGCAATGGGGACGCGGAAACTTGTGTCCCAGTGTTTTGCAGTTGGACGACAAGAGTTTTACACAGTAGCAAAGAGCGAGGCACTGAGTTGGCATGAACAATGGAGAGCACAATGGGGCTCGAGATGTGCTTGTTACCTCAGGTGCTGTGTGATTGTGGACAAGGAGTGAAATGGACCAATTTGTGACCGCCCTTTCAATTTAAGACGTTCAAAACAGACGGAATTTGCATTCGTAATACCAGAGCATCGAAACTACTTGGAACTCTTGTGTATATGAACGTGTCCGCGCCTTTGTATTCTGGTACCTTCGCCGCTACAAACCAACCAACCATCGTGTCCGTGCACATCAGAGTCGCAAAGAATGGAGAATAGCCAGGCTTGGTCGTGTGTGTAGCTGTAGCTCAGTTGGCAGATCGTTCGCTTAGCGTGTGAACGGTCTCGGGTTCAAGCCCCGGCTCCTCCATGTTTTGTGTTCAGTGCATGGTAAGTGTTGGTCGCGGCGAACATAAACGCACGCAAGAAGTTGCAAAACCAGCGTCACAGACTGATATGATGTATACTGTCATAAGGAGAGCAAGATGTAAGTGTGGGGACCGGCTGTTATCGTGGTGTCATCGAGTGCAGATCTGTCTTAGGTATCACGGCTTAACGTCATTGAAGTCTAGAGGTGGACAACACGTTCGTCTTACTCAGAGCGGTGTCTGAACTCTATTTTCGACGTTATGCGTGCCACTTTCATTGTGGCCAACTACGATTCGATACAGAATGCACGAAACCTGAAAGACACCCTCACTGATACATAGAGAGTAGTGTTTGTCTGCGGAATAATGGGAGTGCAAGGGTCTGTGACGTTGATATGACTGTATGTAGCACTACTAGTTATCGGGGGGGTGGGCGTAGCTCAGATGGTAGAGCGCTCGCTTAGCGTGTGAGAGGTACTGGGATCGATACCCAGCGCCTCCAGAATTTTTAACGCACCTACATGAGCACCTTGCCATGCAAGTGGAATAATTCCCAACCGGCAGAGGTGTGTAGGCAGATACAAGCGAACGATTAGCATCCACAATTGCACCGATTTCACGTAAATCCCTCTGCACGTTCCCATTCTTTGCGTGCAGTCGGCTGCTACTGGTGTTGCTGGTTGTGACTGCTGATAACAGATGCCGTAGCAATCAATTCATGGAGTGAGTTGTATGTTTTGCGATAGTCTGTCTCTGACAAGGAAGCACAGGTGATATAGGTGCGAACACAGGAAGCTTGCAGCCCCTCGCTGCCTGCAGACACAGAGCAGCCACACTAGAAGAGCGGCCTAAGCCGTAGGCGAAATGTGCTCATTCGCTTTGGCGCGACGTCGAACTATAAATAAGGCTGTCACTAGCGTGAGCGTTGCGTGAGCGTCGTGTAAAGTCGGAAAAGTCATCTGCATGGGTGATTGCCAAGTTTGGGGAGCGTTTCGTAGTACGATCAGTGCAATGGGGACGCGGAAACTTGTTGTGTCCCAGTGTTTTGCAGTTGGACGACAAGAGTTTTACACAGTAGCAAAGAGCGAGGCACTGAGTTGGCATGAACAATGGAGAGCACAATGGGGCTCGAGATGTGCTTGTTACCTCAGGTGCTGTGTGATTGTGGACAAGGAGTGAAATGGACCAATTTGTGACCGCCCTTTCAATTTAAGACGTTCAAAACAGACGGAATTTGCATTCGTAATACCAGAGCATCGAAACTACTTGGAACTCTTGTGTATATGAACGTGTCCGCGCCTTTGTATTCTGGTACCTTCGCCGCTACAAACCAACCAACCATCGTGTCCGTGCACATCAGAGTCGCAAAGAATGGAGAATAGCCAGGCTTGGTCGTGTGTGTAGCTGTAGCTCGGTTGGCAGATCGTTCGCTTAGCGTGTGAACGGTCTCGGGTTAAAGCCCCGGCTCCTCCATGTTTTGTGTTCAGTGCATGGTAAGTGTTGGTCGCGGCGAACATAAACGCACGCAAGAAGTTGCAAAACCAGCGTCACAGACTGATATGATGTATACTGTCATAAGGAGAGCAAGATGTAAGTGTGGGGACCGGCTGTTATCGTGGTGTCATCGAGTGCAGATCTGTCCTAGGTATCACGGCTTAACGTCATTGAAGTCTAGAGGTGGACAACACGTTCGTCTTACTCAGAGCGGTGTCTGAACTCTATTTTCGACGTTATGCGTGCCACTTTCATTGTGGCCAACTACGATTCGATACAGAATGCACGAAACCTGAAAGACACCCTCACTGATACATAGAGAGTAGTGTTTGTCTGCGGAATAATGGGAGTGCAAGGGTCTGTGACGTTGATATGACTGTATGTAGCACTACTAGTTATCGGGGGGGTGGGCGTAGCTCAGATGGTAGAGCGCTCGCTTAGCGTGTGAGAGGTACTGGGATCGATACCCAGCGCCTCCAGAATTTTTAACGCACCTACATGAGCACCTTGCCATGCAAGTGGAATAATTCCCAACCGGCAGAGGTGTGTAGGCAGATACAAGCGAACGATTAGCATCCACAATTGCACCGATTTCACGTAAATCCCTCTGCACGTTCCCATTCTTTGCGTGCAGTCGGCTGCTACTGGTGTTGCTGGTTGTGACTGCTGATAACAGATGCCGTAGCAATCAATTCATGGAGTGAGTTGTATGTTTTGCGATAGTCTGTCTCTGACAAGGAAGCACAGGTGATATAGGTGCGAACACAGGAAGCTTGCAGCCCCTCGCTGCCTGCAGACACAGAGCAGCCACACTAGAAGAGCGGCCTAAGCCGTAGGCGAAATGTGCTCATTCGCTTTGGCGCGACGTCGAACTATAAATAAGGCTGTCACTAGCGTGAGCGTCGTGTAAAGTCGGAAAAGTCATCTGCATGGGTGATTGCCAAGTTTGGGGAGCGTTTCGTAGTACGATCAGTGCAATGGGGACGCGGAAACTTGTTGTGTCCCAGTGTTTTGCAGTTGGACGACAAGAGTTTTACACAGTAGCAAAGAGCGAGGCACTGAGTTGGCATGAACAATGGAGAGCACAATGGGGCTCGAGATGTGCTTGTTACCTCAGGTGCTGTGTGATTGTGGACAAGGAGTGAAATGGACCAATTTGTGACCGCCCTTTCAATTTAAGACGTTCAAAACAGACGGAATTTGCATTCGTAATACCAGAGCATCGAAACTACTTGGAACTCTTGTGTATATGAACGTGTCCGCGCCTTTGTATTCTGGTACCTTCGCCGCTACAAACCAACCAACCATCGTGTCCGTGCACATCAGAGTCGCAAAGAATGGAGAATAGCCAGGCTTGGTCGTGTGTGTAGCTGTAGCTCGGTTGGCAGATCGTTCGCTTAGCGTGTGAACGGTCTCGGGTTAAAGCCCCGGCTCCTCCATGTTTTGTGTTCAGTGCATGGTAAGTGTTGGTCGCGGCGAACATAAACGCACGCAAGAAGTTGCAAAACCAGCGTCACAGACTGATATGATGTATACTGTCATAAGGAGAGCAAGATGTAAGTGTGGGGACCGGCTGTTATCGTGGTGTCATCGAGTGCAGATCTGTCCTAGGTATCACGGCTTAACGTCATTGAAGTCTAGAGGTGGACAACACGTTCGTCTTACTCAGAGCGGTGTCTGAACTCTATTTTCGACGTTATGCGTGCCACTTTCATTGTGGCCAACTACGATTCGATACAGAATGCACGAAACCTGAAAGACACCCTCACTGATACATAGAGAGTAGTGTTTGTCTGCGGAATAATGGGAGTGCAAGGGTCTGTGACGTTGATATGACTGTATGTAGCACTACTAGTTATCGGGGGGGTGGGCGTAGCTCAGATGGTAGAGCGCTCGCTTAGCGTGTGAGAGGTACTGGGATCGATACCCAGCGCCTCCAGAATTTTTAACGCACCTACATGAGCACCTTGCCATGCAAGTGGAATAATTCCCAACCGGCAGAGGTGTGTAGGCAGATACAAGCGAACGATTAGCATCCACAATTGCACCGATTTCACGTAAATCCCTCTGCACGTTCCCATTCTTTGCGTGCAGTCGGCTGCTACTGGTGTTGCTGGTTGTGACTGCTGATAACAGATGCCGTAGCAATCAATTCATGGAGTGAGTTGTATGTTTTGCGATAGTCTGTCTCTGACAAGGAAGCACAGGTGATATAGGTGCGAACACAGGAAGCTTGCAGCCCCTCGCTGCCTGCAGACACAGAGCAGCCACACTAGAAGAGCGGCCTAAGCCGTAGGCGAAATGTGCTCATTCGCTTTGGCGCGACGTCGAACTATAAATAAGGCTGTCACTAGCGTGAGCGTCGTGTAAAGTCGGAAAAGTCATCTGCATGGGTGATTGCCAAGTTTGGGGAGCGTTTCGTAGTACGATCAGTGCAATGGGGACGCGGAAACTTGTTGTGTCCCAGTGTTTTGCAGTTGGACGACAAGAGTTTTACACAGTAGCAAAGAGCGAGGCACTGAGTTGGCATGAACAATGGAGAGCACAATGGGTCTCGAGATGTGCTTGTTACCTCAGGTGCTGTGTGATTGTGGACAAGGAGTGAAATGGACCAATTTGTGACCGCCCTTTCAATTTAAGACGTTCAAAACAGACGGAATTTGCATTCGTAATACCAGAGCATCGAAACTACTTGGAACTCTTGTGTATATGAACGTGTGCGCGCCTTTGTATTCTGGTACCTTCGCCGCTACAAACCAACCAACCATCGTGTCCGTGCACATCAGAGTCGCAAAGAATGGAGAATAGCCAGGCTTGGTCGTGTGTGTAGCTGTAGCTCAGTTGGCAGATCGTTCGCTTAGCGTGTGAACGGTCTCGGGTTCAAGCCCCGGCTCCTCCATGTTTTGTGTTCAGTGCATGGTAAGTGTTGGTCGCGGCGAACATAAACGCACGCAAGAAGTTGCAAAACCAGCGTCACAGACTGATATGATGTATACTGTCATAAGGAGAGCAAGACGTAAGTGTGGGGACCGGCTGTTATCGTGGTGTCATCGAGTGCAGATCTGTCTTAGGTATCACGGCTTAACGTCATTGAAGTCTAGAGGTGGACAACACGTTCGTCTTACTCAGAGCGGTGTCTGAACTCTATTTTCGACGTTATGCGTGCCACTTTCATTGTGGCCAACTACGATTCGATACAGAATGCACGAAACCTGAAAGACACCCTCACTGATACATAGAGAGTAGTGTTTGTCGGCGGAATAATGGGAGTGCAAGGGTCTGTGACGTTGATATGACTGTATGTAGCACTACTAGTTATCGGGGGGGTGGGCGTAGCTCAGATGGTAGAGCGCTCGCTTAGCGTGTGAGAGGTACTGGGATCGATACCCAGCGCCTCCAGAATTTTTAACGCACCTACATGAGCACCTTGCCATGCAAGTGGAATAATTCCCAACCGGCAGAGGTGTGTAGGCAGATACAAGCGAACGATTAGCATCCACAATTGCACCGATTTCACGTAAATCCCTCTGCACGTTCCCATTCTTTGCGTGCAGTCGGCTGCTACTGGTGTTGCTGGTTGTGACTGCTGATAACAGATGCCGTAGCAATCAATTCATGGAGTGAGTTGTATGTTTTGCGATAGTCTGTCTCTGACAAGGAAGCACAGGTGATATAGGTGCGAACACAGGAAGCTTGCAGCCCCTCGCTGCCTGCAGACACAGAGCAGCCACACTAGAAGAGCGCCCTAAGCCGTAGGCGAAATGTGCTCATTCGCTTTGGCGCGACGTCGAACTATAAATAAGGCTGTCACTAGCGTGAGCGTCGTGTAAAGTCGGAAAAGTCATCTGCATGGGTGATTGCCAAGTTTGGGGAGCGTTTCGTAGTACGATCAGTGCAATGGGGACGCGGAAACTTGTTGTGTCCCAGTGTTTTGCAGTTGGACGACAAGAGTTTTACACAGTAGCAAAGAGCGAGGCACTGAGTTGGCATGAACAATGGAGAGCACAATGGGTCTCGAGATGTGCTTGTTACCTCAGGTGCTGTGTGATTGTGGACAAGGAGTGAAATGGACCAATTTGTGACCGCCCTTTCAATTTAAGACGTTCAAAACAGACGGAATTTGCATTCGTAATACCAGAGCATCGAAACTACTTGGAACTCTTGTGTATATGAACGTGTCCGCGCCTTTGTATTCTGGTACCTTCGCCGCTACAAACCAACCAACCATCGTGTCCGTGCACATCAGAGTCGCAAAGAATGGAGAATTGCCAGGCTTGGTGGTGTGTGTAGCTGTAGCTCAGTTGGCAGATCGTTCGCTTAGCGTGTGAACGGTCTCGGGTTCAAGCCCCGGCTCCTCCATGTTTTGTGTTCAGTGCATGGTAAGTGTTGGTCGCGGCGAACATAAACGCACGCAAGAAGTTGCAAAACCAGCGTCACAGACTGATATGATGTATACTGTCATAAGGAGAGCAAGATGTAAGTGTGGGGACCGGCTGTTATCGTGGTGTCATCGAGTGCAGATCTGTCTTAGGTATCACGGCTTAACGTCATTGAAGTCTAGAGGTGGACAACACGTTCGTCTTACTCAGAGCGGTGTCTGAACTCTATTTTCGACGTTATGCGTGCCACTTTCATTGTGGCCAACTACGATTCGATACAGAATGCACGAAACCTGAAAGACACCCTCACTGATACATAGAGAGTAGTGTTTGTCTGCGGAATAATGGGAGTGCAAGGGTCTGTGACGTTGATATGACTGTATGTAGCACTACTAGTTATCGGGGGGGTGGGCGTAGCTCAGATGGTAGAGCGCTCGCTTAGCGTGTGAGAGGTACTGGGATCGATACCCAGCGCCTCCAGAATTTTTAACGCACCTACATGAGCACCTTGCCATGCAAGTGGAATAATTCCCAACCGGCAGAGGTGTGTAGGCAGATACAAGCGAACGATTAGCATCCACAATTGCACCGATTTCACGTAAATCCCTCTGCACGTTCCCATTCTTTGCGTGCAGGGGGCTGCTACTGGTGTTGCTGGTTGTGACTGCTGATAACAGATGCCGTAGCAATCAATTCATGGAGTGAGTTGTATGTTTTGCGATAGTCTGTCTCTGACAAGGAAGCACAGGTGATATAGGTGCGAACACAGGAAGCTTGCAGCCCCTCGCTGCCTGCAGACACAGAGCAGCCACACTAGAAGAGCGGCCTAAGCCGTAGGCGAAATGTGCTCATTCGCTTTGGCGCGACGTCGAACTATAAATAAGGCTGTCACTAGCGTGAGCGTCGTGTAAAGTCGGAAAAGTCATCTGCATGGGTGATTGCCATGTTTGGGGAGCGTTTCGTAGTACGATCAGTGCAATGGGGACGCGGAAACTTGTTGTGTCCCAGTGTTTTGCAGTTGGACGACAAGAGTTTTACACAGTAGCAAAGAGCGAGGCACTGAGTTGGCATGAACAATGGAGAGCACAATGGGTCTCGAGATGTGCTTGTTACCTCAGGTGCTGTGTGATTGTGGACAAGGAGTGAAATGGACCAATTTGTGACCGCCCTTTCAATTTAAGACGTTCAAAACAGACGGAATTTGCATTCGTAATACCAGAGCATCGAAACTACTTGGAACTCTTGTGTATATGAACGTGTGCGCGCCTTTGTATTCTGGTACCTTCGCCGCTACAAACCAACCAACCATCGTGTCCGTGCACATCAGAGTCGCAAAGAATGGAGAATAGCCAGGCTTGGTCGTGTGTGTAGCTGTAGCTCAGTTGGCAGATCGTTCGCTTAGCGTGTGAACGGTCTCGGGTTCAAGCCCCGGCTCCTCCATGTTTTGTGTTCAGTGCATGGTAAGTGTTGGTCGCGGCGAACATAAACGCACGCAAGAAGTTGCAAAACCAGCGTCACAGACTGATATGATGTATACTGTCATAAGGAGAGCAAGACGTAAGTGTGGGGACCGGCTGTTATCGTGGTGTCATCGAGTGCAGATCTGTCTTAGGTATCACGGCTTAACGTCATTGAAGTCTAGAGGTGGACAACACGTTCGTCTTACTCAGAGCGGTGTCTGAACTCTATTTTCGACGTTATGCGTGCCACTTTCATTGTGGCCAACTACGATTCGATACAGAATGCACGAAACCTGAAAGACACCCTCACTGATACATAGAGAGTAGTGTTTGTCTGCGGAATAATGGGAGTGCAAGGGTCTGTGACGTTGATATGACTGTATGTAGCACTACTAGTTATCGGGGGGGTGGGCGTAGCTCAGATGGTAGAGCGCTCGCTTAGCGTGTGAGAGGTACTGGGATCGATACCCAGCGCCTCCAGAATTTTTAACGCACCTACATGAGCACCTTGCCATGCAAGTGGAATAATTCCCAACCGGCAGAGGTGTGTAGGCAGATACAAGCGAACGATTAGCATCCACAATTGCACCGATTTCACGTAAATCCCTCTGCACGTTCCCATTCTTTGCGTGCAGTCGGCTGCTACTGGTGTTGCTGGTTGTGACTGCTGATAACAGATGCCGTAGCAATCAATTCATGGAGTGAGTTGTATGTTTTGCGATAGTCTGTCTCTGACAAGGAAGCACAGGTGATATAGGTGCGAACACAGGAAGCTTGCAGCCCCTCGCTGCCTGCAGACACAGAGCAGCCACACTAGAAGAGCGCCCTAAGCCGTAGGCGAAATGTGCTCATTCGCTTTGGCGCGACGTCGAACTATAAATAAGGCTGTCACTAGCGTGAGCGTCGTGTAAAGTCGGAAAAGTCATCTGCATGGGTGATTGCCAAGTTTGGGGAGCGTTTCGTAGTACGATCAGTGCAATGGGGACGCGGAAACTTGTTGTGTCCCAGTGTTTTGCAGTTGGACGACAAGAGTTTTACACAGTAGCAAAGAGCGAGGCACTGAGTTGGCATGAACAATGGAGAGCACAATGGGTCTCGAGATGTGCTTGTTACCTCAGGTGCTGTGTGATTGTGGACAAGGAGTGAAATGGACCAATTTGTGACCGCCCTTTCAATTTAAGACGTTCAAAACAGACGGAATTTGCATTCGTAATACCAGAGCATCGAAACTACTTGGAACTCTTGTGTATATGAACGTGTCCGCGCCTTTGTATTCTGGTACCTTCGCCGCTACAAACCAACCAACCATCGTGCTGTGCACATCAGAGTCGCAAAGAATGGAGAATTGCCAGGCTTGGTGGTGTGTGTAGCTGTAGCTCAGTTGGCAGATCGTTCGCTTAGCGTGTGAACGGTCTCGGGTTCAAGCCCCGGCTCCTCCATGTTTTGTGTTCAGTGCATGGTAAGTGTTGGTCGCGGCGAACATAAACGCACGCAAGAAGTTGCAAAACCAGCGTCACAGACTGATATGATGTATACTGTCATAAGGAGAGCAAGATGTAAGTGTGGGGACCGGCTGTTATCGTGGTGTCATCGAGTGCAGATCTGTCTTAGGTATCACGGCTTAACGTCATTGAAGTCTAGAGGTGGACAACACGTTCGTCTTACTCAGAGCGGTGTCTGAACTCTATTTTCGACGTTATGCGTGCCACTTTCATTGTGGCCAACTACGATTCGATACAGAATGCACGAAACCTGAAAGACACCCTCACTGATACATAGAGAGTAGTGTTTGTCTGCGGAATAATGGGAGTGCAAGGGTCTGTGACGTTGATATGACTGTATGTAGCACTACTAGTTATCGGGGGGGTGGGCGTAGCTCAGATGGTAGAGCGCTCGCTTAGCGTGTGAGAGGTACTGGGATCGATACCCAGCGCCTCCAGAATTTTTAACGCACCTACATGAGCACCTTGCCATGCAAGTGGAATAATTCCCAACCGGCAGAGGTGTGTAGGCAGATACAAGCGAACGATTAGCATCCACAATTGCACCGATTTCACGTAAATCCCTCTGCACGTTCCCATTCTTTGCGTGCAGGGGGCTGCTACTGGTGTTGCTGGTTGTGACTGCTGATAACAGATGCCGTAGCAATCAATTCATGGAGTGAGTTGTATGTTTTGCGATAGTCTGTCTCTGACAAGGAAGCACAGGTGATATAGGTGCGAACACAGGAAGCTTGCAGCCCCTCGCTGCCTGCAGACACAGAGCAGCCACACTAGAAGAGCGGCCTAAGCCGTAGGCGAAATGTGCTCATTCGCTTTGGCGCGACGTCGAACTATAAATAAGGCTGTCACTAGCGTGAGCGTTGCGTGAGCGTCGTGTAAAGTCGGAAAAGTCATCTGCATGGGTGATTGCCAAGTTTGGGGAGCGTTTCGTAGTACGATCAGTGCAATGGGGACGCGGAAACTTGTTGTGTCCCAGTGTTTTGCAGTTGGACGACAAGAGTTTTACACAGTAGCAAAGAGCGAGGCACTGAGTTGGCATGAACAATGGAGAGCACAATGGGGCTCGAGATGTGCTCGTTACCTCAGGTGCTGTGTGATTGTGGACAAGGAGTGAAATGGACCAATTTGTGACCGCCCTTTCAATTTAAGACGTTCAAAACAGACGGAATTTGCATTCGTAATACCAGAGCATCGAAACTACTTGGAACTCTTGTGTATATGAACGTGTCCGCGCCTTTGTATTCTGGTACCTTCGCCGCTACAAACCAACCAACCATCGTGTCCGTGCACATCAGAGTCGCAAAGAATGGAGAATAGCCAGGCTTGGTGGTGTGTGTAGCTGTAGCTCAGTTGGCAGATCGTTCGCTTAGCGTGTGAACGGTCTCGGGTTCAAGCCCCGGCTCCTCCATGTTTTGTGTTCAGTGCATGGTAAGTGTTGGTCGCGGCGAACATAAACGCACGCAAGAAGTTGCAAAACCAGCGTCACAGACTGATATGATGTATACTGTCATAAGGAGAGCAAGATGTAAGTGTGGGGACCGGCTGTTATCGTGGTGTCATCGAGTGCAGATCTGTCTTAGGTATCACGGCTTAACGTCATTGAAGTCTAGAGGTGGACAACACGTTCGTCTTACTCAGAGCGGTGTCTGAACTCTATTTTCGACGTTATGCGTGCCACTTTCATTGTGGCCAACTACGATTCGATACAGAATGCACGAAACCTGAAAGACACCCTCACTGATACATAGAGAGTAGTGTTTGTCTGCGGAATAATGGGAGTGCAAGGGTCTGTGACGTTGATATGACTGTATGTAGCACTACTAGTTATCGGGGGGGTGGGCGTAGCTCAGATGGTAGAGCGCTCGCTTAGCGTGTGAGAGGTACTGGGATCGATACCCAGCGCCTCCAGAATTTTTAACGCACCTACATGAGCACCTTGCCATGCAAGTGGAATAATTCCCAACCGGCAGAGGTGTGTAGGCAGATACAAGCGAACGATTAGCATCCACAATTGCACCGATTTCACGTAAATCCCTCTGCACGTTCCCATTCTTTGCGTGCAGTCGGCTGCTACTGGTGTTGCTGGTTGTGACTGCTGATAACAGATGCCGTAGCAATCAATTCATGGAGTGAGTTGTATGTTTTGCGATAGTCTGTCTCTGACAAGGAAGCACAGGTGATATAGGTGCGAACACAGGAAGCTTGCAGCCCCTCGCTGCCTGCAGACACAGAGCAGCCACACTAGAAGAGCGGCATAAGCCGTAGGCGAAATGTGCTCATTCGCTTTGGCGCGACGTCGAACTATAAATAAGGCTGTCACTAGCGTGAGCGTTGCGTGAGCGTCGTGTAAAGTCGGAAAAGTCATCTGCATGGGTGATTGCCAAGTTTGGGGAGCGTTTCGTAGTACGATCAGTGCAATGGGGACGCGGAAACTTGTTGTGTCCCAGTGTTTTGCAGTTGGACGACAAGAGTTTTACACAGTAGCAAAGAGCGAGGCACTGAGTTGGCATGAACAATGGAGAGCACAATGGGTCTCGAGATGTGCTTGTTACCTCAGGTGCTGTGTGATTGTGGACAAGGAGTGAAATGGACCAATTTGTGACCGCCCTTTCAATTTAAGACGTTCAAAACAGACGGAATTTGCATTCGTAATACCAGAGCATCGAAACTACTTGGAACTCTTGTGTATATGAACGTGTCCGCGCCTTTGTATTCTGGTACCTTCGCCGCTACAAACCAACCAACCATCGTGTCCGTGCACATCAGAGTCGCAAAGAATGGAGAATAGCCAGGCTTGGTGGTGTGTGTAGCTGTAGCTCAGTTGGCAGATCGTTCGCTTAGCGTGTGAACGGTCTCGGGTTCAAGCCCCGGCTCCTCCATGTTTTGTGTTCAGTGCATGGTAAGTGTTGGTCGCGGCGAACATAAACGCACGCAAGAAGTTGCAAAACCAGCGTCACAGACTGATATGATGTATACTGTCATAAGGAGAGCAAGATGTAAGTGTGGGGACCGGCTGTTATCGTGGTGTCATCGAGTGCAGATCTGTCTTAGGTATCACGGCTTAACGTCATTGAAGTCTAGAGGTGGACAACACGTTCGTCTTACTCAGAGCGGTGTCTGAACTCTATTTTCGACGTTATGCGTGCCACTTTCATTGTGGCCAACTACGATTCGATACAGAATGCACGAAACCTGAAAGACACCCTCACTGATACATAGAGAGTAGTGTTTGTCTGCGGAATAATGGGAGTGCAAGGGTCTGTGACGTTGATATGACTGTATGTAGCACTACTAGTTATCGGGGGGGTGGGCGTAGCTCAGATGGTAGAGCGCTCGCTTAGCGTGTGAGAGGTACTGGGATCGATACCCAGCGCCTCCAGAATTTTTAACGCACCTACATGAGCACCTTGCCATGCAAGTGGAATAATTCCCAACCGGCAGAGGTGTGTAGGCAGATACAAGCGAACGATTAGCATCCACAATTGCACCGATTTCACGTAAATCCCTCTGCACGTTCCCATTCTTTGCGTGCAGTCGGCTGCTACTGGTGTTGCTGGTTGTGACTGCTGATAACAGATGCCGTAGCAATCAATTCATGGAGTGAGTTGTATGTTTTGCGATAGTCTGTCTCTGACAAGGAAGCACAGGTGATATAGGTGCGAACACAGGAAGCTTGCAGCCCCTCGCTGCCTGCAGACACAGAGCAGCCACACTAGAAGAGCGGCCTAAGCCGTAGGCGAAATGTGCTCATTCGCTTTGGCGCGACGTCGAACTATAAATAAGGCTGTCACTAGCGTGAGCGTTGCGTGAGCGTCGTGTAAAGTCGGAAAAGTCATCTGCATGGGTGATTGCCAAGTTTGGGGAGCGTTTCGTAGTACGATCAGTGCAATGGGGACGCGGAAACTTGTTGTGTCCCAGTGTTTTGCAGTTGGACGACAAGAGTTTTACACAGTAGCAAAGAGCGAGGCACTGAGTTGGCATGAACAATGGAGAGCACAATGGGGCTCGAGATGTGCTCGTTACTTCAGGTGCTGTGTGATTGTGGACAAGGAGTGAAATGGACCAATTTGTGACCGCCCTTTCAATTTAAGACGTTCAAAACAGACGGAATTTGCATTCGTAATACCAGAGCATCGAAACTACTTGGAACTCTTGTGTATATGAACGTGTCCGCGCCTTTGTATTCTGGTACCTTCGCCGCTACAAACCAACCAACCATCGTGTCCGTGCACATCAGAGTCGCAAAGAATGGAGAATAGCCAGGCTTGGTCGTGTGTGTAGCTGTAGCTCAGTTGGCAGATCGTTCGCTTAGCGTGTGAACGGTCTCGGGTTCAAGCCCCGGCTCCTCCATGTTTTGTGTTCAGTGCATGGTAAGTGTTGGTCGCGGCGAACATAAACGCACGCAAGAAGTTGCAAAACCAGCGTCACAGACTGATATGATGTATACTGTCATAAGGAGAGCAAGATGTAAGTGTGGGGACCGGCTGTTATCGTGGTGTCATCGAGTGCAGATCTGTCTTAGGTATCACGGCTTAACGTCATTGAAGTCTAGAGGTGGACAACACGTTCGTCTTACTCAGAGCGGTGTCTGAACTCTATTTTCGACGTTATGCGTGCCACTTTCATTGTGGCCAACTACGATTCGATACAGAATGCACGAAACCTGAAAGACACCCTCACTGATACATAGAGAGTAGTGTTTGTCTGCGGAATAATGGGAGTGCAAGGGTCTGTGACGTTGATATGACTGTATGTAGCACTGCTAGTTATCGGGGGGGTGGGCGTAGCTCAGATGGTAGAGCGCTCGCTTAGCGTGTGAGAGGAATTGGGATCGATACCCAGCGCCTCCAGAATTTTTAACGCACCTACATGAGCACCTTGCCATGCAAGTCGAATAATTCCCAACCGGCAGAGGTGTGTAGGCAGATACAAGCGAACGATTAGCATCCACAATTGCACCGATTTCACGTAAATCCCTCTGCACGTTCCCATTCTTTGCGTGCAGTCGGCTGCTACTGGTGTTGCTGGTTGTGACTGCTGATAACAGATGCCGTAGCAATCAATTCATGGAGTGAGTTGTATGTTTTGCGATAGTCTGTCTCTGACAAGGAAGCACAGGTGATATAGGTGCGAACACAGGAAGCTTGCAGCCCCTCGCTGCCTGCAGACACAGAGCAGCCACACTAGAAGAGCGGCCTAAGCCGTAGGCGAAATGTGCTCATTCGCTTTGGCGCGACGTCGAACTATAAATAAGGCTGTCACTAGCGTGAGCGTCGTGTAAAGTCGGAAAAGTCATCTGCATGGGTGATTGCCAAGTTTGGGGAGCGTTTCGTAGTACGATCAGTGCAATGGGGACGCGGAAACTTGTTGTGTCACAGTGTTTTGCAGTTGGACGACAAGAGTTTTACACAGTAGCAAAGAGCGAGGCACTGAGTTGGCATGAACAATGGAGAGCACAATGGGGCTCGAGATGTGCTTGTTACCTCAGGTGCTGTGTGATTGTGGACAAGGAGTGAAATGGACCAATTTGTGACCGCCCTTTCAATTTAAGACGTTCAAAACAGACGGAATTTGCATTCGTAATACCAGAGCATCGAAACTACTTGGAACTCTTGTGTATATGAACGTGTCCGCGCCTTTGTATTCTGGTACCTTCGCCGCTACAAACCAACCAACCATCGTGTCCGTGCACATCAGAGTCGCAAAGAATGGAGAATAGCCAGGCTTGGTCGTGTGTGTAGCTGTAGCTCAGTTGGCAGATCGTTCGCTTAGCGTGTGAACGGTCTCGGGTTCAAGCCCCGGCTCCTCCATGTTTTGTGTTCAGTGCATGGTAAGTGTTGGTCGCGGCGAACATAAACGCACGCAAGAAGTTGCAAAACCAGCGTCACAGACTGATATGATGTATACTGTCATAAGGAGAGCAAGATGTAAGTGTGGGGACCGGCTGTTATCGTGGTGTCATCGAGTGCAGATCTGTCTTAGGTATCACGGCTTAACGTCATTGAAGTCTAGAGGTGGACAACACGTTCGTCTTACTCAGAGCGGTGTCTGAACTCTATTTTCGACGTTATGCGTGCCACTTTCATTGTGGCCAACTACGATTCGATACAGAATGCACGAAACCTGAAAGACACCCTCACTGATACATAGAGAGTAGTGTTTGTCTGCGGAATAATGGGAGTGCAAGGGTCTGTGACGTTGATATGACTGTATGTAGCACTACTAGTTATCGGGGGGTTGGGCGTAGCTGAGATGGTAGAGCGCTCGCTTAGCGTGTGAGAGGTATTGGGATCGATACCCAGCGCCTCCAGAATTTTTAACGCACCTACATGAGCACCTTGCCATGCAAGTGGAATAATTCCCAACCGGCAGAGGTGTGTAGGCAGATACAAGCGAACGATTAGCATCCACAATTGCACCGATTTCACGTAAATCCCTCTGCACGTTCCCATTCTTTGCGTGCAGTCGGCTGCTACTGGTGTTGCTGGTTGTGACTGCTGATAACAGATGCCGTAGCAATCAATTCATGGAGTGAGTTGTATGTTTTGCGATAGTCTGTCTCTGACAAGGAAGCACAGGTGATATAGGTGCGAACACAGGAAGCTTGCAGCCCCTCGCTGCCTGCAGACACAGAGCAGCCACACTAGAAGAGCGGCCTAAGCCGTAGGCGAAATGTGCTCATTCGCTTTGGCGCGACGTCGAACTATAAATAAGGCTGTCACTAGCGTGAGCGTCGTGTAAAGTCGGAAAAGTCATCTGCATGGGTGATTGCCAAGTTTGGGGAGCGTTTCGTAGTACGATCAGTGCAATGGGGACGCGGAAACTTGTGTCCCAGTGTTTTGCAGTTGGACGACAAGAGTTTTACACAGTAGCAAAGAGCGAGGCACTGAGTTGGCATGAACAATGGAGAGCACAATGGGGCTCGAGATGTGCTTGTTACCTCAGGTGCTGTGTGATTGTGGACAAGGAGTGAAATGGACCAATTTGTGACCGCCCTTTCAATTTAAGACGTTCAAAACAGACGGAATTTGCATTCGTAATACCAGAGCATCGAAACTACTTGGAACTCTTGTGTATATGAACGTGTCCGCGCCTTTGTATTCTGGTACCTTCGCCGCTACAAACCAACCAACCATCGTGTCCGTGCACATCAGAGTCGCAAAGAATGGAGAATAGCCAGGCTTGGTCGTGTGTGTAGCTGTAGCTCAGTTGGCAGATCGTTCGCTTAGCGTGTGAACGGTCTCGGGTTCAAGCCCCGGCTCCTCCATGTTTTGTGTTCAGTGCATGGTAAGTGTTGGTCGCGGCGAACATAAACGCACGCAAGAAGTTGCAAAACCAGCGTCACAGACTGATATGATGTATACTGTCATAAGGAGAGCAAGATGTAAGTGTGGGGACCGGCTGTTATCGTGGTGTCATCGAGTGCAGATCTGTCTTAGGTATCACGGCTTAACGTCATTGAAGTCTAGAGGTGGACAACACGTTCGTCTTACTCAGAGCGGTGTCTGAACTCTATTTTCGACGTTATGCGTGCCACTTTCATTGTGGCCAACTACGATTCGATACAGAATGCACGAAACCTGAAAGACACCCTCACTGATACATAGAGAGTAGTGTTTGTCTGCGGAATAATGGGAGTGCAAGGGTCTGTGACGTTGATATGACTGTATGTAGCACTACTAGTTATCGGGGGGTTGGGCGTAGCTGAGATGGTAGAGCGCTCGCTTAGCGTGTGAGAGGTATTGGGATCGATACCCAGCGCCTCCAGAATTTTTAACGCACCTACATGAGCACCTTGCCATGCAAGTGGAATAATTCCCAACCGGCAGAGGTGTGTAGGCAGATACAAGCGAACGATTAGCATCCACAATTGCACCGATTTCACGTAAATCCCTCTGCACGTTCCCATTCTTTGCGTGCAGTCGGCTGCTACTGGTGTTGCTGGTTGTGACTGCTGATAACAGATGCCGTAGCAATCAATTCATGGAGTGAGTTGTATGTTTTGCGATAGTCTGTCTCTGACAAGGAAGCACAGGTGATATAGGTGCGAACACAGGAAGCTTGCAGCCCCTCGCTGCCTGCAGACACAGAGCAGCCACACTAGAAGAGCGGCCTAAGCCGTAGGCGAAATGTGCTCATTCGCTTTGGCGCGACGTCGAACTATAAATAAGGCTGTCACTAGCGTGAGCGTTGCGTGAGCGTCGTGTAAAGTCGGAAAAGTCATCTGCATGGGTGATTGCCAAGTTTGGGGAGCGTTTCGTAGTACGATCAGTGCAATGGGGACGCGGAAACTTGTTGTGTCCCAGTGTTTTGCAGTTGGACGACAAGAGTTTTACACAGTAGCAAAGAGCGAGGCACTGAGTTGGCATGAACAATGGAGAGCACAATGGGGCTCGAGATGTGCTTGTTACCTCAGGTGCTGTGTGATTGTGGACAAGGAGTGAAATGGACCAATTTGTGACCGCCCTTTCAATTTAAGACGTTCAAAACAGACGGAATTTGCATTCGTAATACCAGAGCATCGAAACTACTTGGAACTCTTGTGTATATGAACGTGTCCGCGCCTTTGTATTCTGGTACCTTCGCCGCTACAAACCAACCAACCATCGTGTCCGTGCACATCAGAGTCGCAAAGAATGGAGAATAGCCAGGCTTGGTCGTGTGTGTAGCTGTAGCTCAGTTGGCAGATCGTTCGCTTAGCGTGTGAACGGTCTCGGGTTCAAGCCCCGGCTCCTCCATGTTTTGTGTTCAGTGCATGGTACGTGTTGGTCGCGGCGAACATAAACGCACGCAAGAAGTTGCAAAACCAGCGTCACAGACTGATATGATGTATACTGTCATAAGGAGAGCAAGATGTAAGTGTGGGGACCAGCTGTTATCGTGGTGTCATCGAGTGCAGATCTGTCTTAGGTATCACGGCTTAACGTCATTGAAGTCTAGAGGTGGACAACACGTTCGTCTTACTCAGAGCGGTGTCTGAACTCTGTTTTCGACGTTATGCGTGCCACTTTCATTGTGGCCAACTACGATTCGATACAGAATGCACGAAACCTGAAAGACACCCTCACTGATACATAGAGAGTAGTGTTTGTCTGCGGAATAATGGGAGTGCAAGGGTCTGTGACGTTGATATGACTGTATGTAGCACTACTAGTTATCGGGGGGGTGGGCGTAGCTCAGATGGTAGAGCGCTCGATTAGCGTGTGAGAGGTACTGGGATCGATACCCAGCGCCTCCAGAATTTTTAACGCACCTACATGAGCACCTTGCCATGCAAGTGGAATAATTCCCAACCGGCAGAGGTGTGTAGGCAGATACAAGCGAACGATTAGCATCCACAATTGCACCGATTTCACGTAAATCCCTCTGCACGTTCCCATTCTTTGCGTGCAGTCGGCTGCTACTGGTGTTGCTGGTTGTGACTGCTGATAACAGATGCCGTAGCAATCAATTCATGGAGTGAGTTGTATGTTTTGCGATAGTCTGTCTCTGACAAGGAAGCACAGGTGATATAGGTGCGAACACAGGAAGCTTGCAGCCCCTCGCTGCCTGCAGACACAGAGCAGCCACACTAGAAGAGCGGCCTAAGCCGTAGGCGAAATGTGCTCATTCGCTTTGGCGCGACGTCGAACTATAAATAAGGCTGTCACTAGCGTGAGCGTCGTGTAAAGTCGGAAAAGTCATCTGCATGGGTGATTTCCAAGTTTGGGGAGCGTTTCGTAGTACGATCAGTGCAATGGAGACGCGGAAACTTGTTGTGTCCCAGTGTTTTGCAGTTGGACGACAAGAGTTTTACACAGTAGCAAAGAGCGAGGCACTGAGTTGGCATGAACAATGGAGAGCACAATGGGGCTCGAGATGTGCTTGTTACCTCAGGTGCTGTGTGATTGTGGACACGGAGTGAAATGGACCAATTTGTGACCGCCCTTTCAATTTAAGACGTTCAAAACAGACGGAATTTGCATTCGTAATACCAGAGCATCGAAACTACTTGGAACTCTTGTGTATATGAACGTGTCCGCGCCTTTGTATTCTGGTACCTTCGCCGCTACAAACCAACCAACCATCGTGTCCGTGCACATCAGAGTCGCAAAGAATGGAGAATAGCCAGGCTTGGTCGTGTGTGTAGCTGTAGCTCAGTTGGCAGATCGTTCGCTTAGCGTGTGAACGGTCTCGGGTTCAAGCCCCGGCTCCTCCATGTTTTGTGTTCAGTGCATGGTAAGTGTTGGTCGCGGCGAACATAAACGCACGCAAGAAGTTGCAAAACCAGCGTCACAGACTGATATGATGTATACTGTCATAAGGAGAGCAAGATGTAAGTGTGGGGACCGGCTGTTATCGTGGTGTCATCGAGTGCAGATCTGTCTTAGGTATCACGGCTTAACGTCATTGAAGTCTAGAGGTGGACAACACGTTCGTCTTACTCAGAGCGGTGTCTGAACTCTATTTTCGACGTTATGCGTGCCACTTTCATTGTGGCCAACTACGATTCGATACAGAATGCACGAAACCTGAAAGACACCCTCACTGATACATAGAGAGTAGTGTTTGTCTGCGGAATAATGGGAGTGCAAGGGTCTGTGACGTTGATATGACTGTATGTAGCACTGCTAGTTATCGGGGGGGTGGGCGTAGCTCAGATGGTAGAGCGCTCGCTTAGCGTGTGAGAGGAATTGGGATCGATACCCAGCGCCTCCAGAATTTTTAACGCACCTACATGAGCACCTTGCCATGCAAGTCGAATAATTCCCAACCGGCAGAGGTGTGTAGGCAGATACAAGCGAACGATTAGCATCCACAATTGCACCGATTTCACGTAAATCCCTCTGCACGTTCCCATTCTTTGCGTGCAGTCGGCTGCTACTGGTGTTGCTGGTTGTGACTGCTGATAACAGATGCCGTAGCAATCAATTCATGGAGTGAGTTGTATGTTTTGCGATAGTCTGTCTCTGACAAGGAAGCACAGGTGATATAGGTGCGAACACAGGAAGCTTGCAGCCCCTCGCTGCCTGCAGACACAGAGCAGCCACACTAGAAGAGCGGCCTAAGCCGTAGGCGAAATGTGCTCATTCGCTTTGGCGCGACGTCGAACTATAAATAAGGCTGTCACTAGCGTGAGCGTCGTGTAAAGTCGGAAAAGTCATCTGCATGGGTGATTGCCAAGTTTGGGGAGCGTTTCGTAGTACGATCAGTGCAATGGGGACGCGGAAACTTGTTGTGTCACAGTGTTTTGCAGTTGGACGACAAGAGTTTTACACAGTAGCAAAGAGCGAGGCACTGAGTTGGCATGAACAATGGAGAGCACAATGGGGCTCGAGATGTGCTTGTTACCTCAGGTGCTGTGTGATTGTGGACAAGGAGTGAAATGGACCAATTTGTGACCGCCCTTTCAATTTAAGACGTTCAAAACAGACGGAATTTGCATTCGTAATACCAGAGCATCGAAACTACTTGGAACTCTTGTGTATATGAACGTGTCCGCGCCTTTGTATTCTGGTACCTTCGCCGCTACAAACCAACCAACCATCGTGTCCGTGCACATCAGAGTCGCAAAGAATGGAGAATAGCCAGGCTTGGTCGTGTGTGTAGCTGTAGCTCAGTTGGCAGATCGTTCGCTTAGCGTGTGAACGGTCTCGGGTTCAAGCCCCGGCTCCTCCATGTTTTGTGTTCAGTGCATGGTAAGTGTTGGTCGCGGCGAACATAAACGCACGCAAGAAGTTGCAAAACCAGCGTCACAGACTGATATGATGTATACTGTCATAAGGAGAGCAAGATGTAAGTGTGGGGACCGGCTGTTATCGTGGTGTCATCGAGTGCAGATCTGTCTTAGGTATCACGGCTTAACGTCATTGAAGTCTAGAGGTGGACAACACGTTCGTCTTACTCAGAGCGGTGTCTGAACTCTATTTTCGACGTTATGCGTGCCACTTTCATTGTGGCCAACTACGATTCGATACAGAATGCACGAAACCTGAAAGACACCCTCACTGATACATAGAGAGTAGTGTTTGTCTGCGGAATAATGGGAGTGCAAGGGTCTGTGACGTTGATATGACTGTATGTAGCACTACTAGTTATCGGGGGGTTGGGCGTAGCTGAGATGGTAGAGCGCTCGCTTAGCGTGTGAGAGGTATTGGGATCGATACCCAGCGCCTCCAGAATTTTTAACGCACCTACATGAGCACCTTGCCATGCAAGTGGAATAATTCCCAACCGGCAGAGGTGTGTAGGCAGATACAAGCGAACGATTAGCATCCACAATTGCACCGATTTCACGTAAATCCCTCTGCACGTTCCCATTCTTTGCGTGCAGTCGGCTGCTACTGGTGTTGCTGGTTGTGACTGCTGATAACAGATGCCGTAGCAATCAATTCATGGAGTGAGTTGTATGTTTTGCGATAGTCTGTCTCTGACAAGGAAGCACAGGTGATATAGGTGCGAACACAGGAAGCTTGCAGCCCCTCGCTGCCTGCAGACACAGAGCAGCCACACTAGAAGAGCGGCCTAAGCCGTAGGCGAAATGTGCTCATTCGCTTTGGCGCGACGTCGAACTATAAATAAGGCTGTCACTAGCGTGAGCGTTGCGTGAGCGTCGTGTAAAGTCGGAAAAGTCATCTGCATGGGTGATTGCCAAGTTTGGGGAGCGTTTCGTAGTACGATCAGTGCAATGGGGACGCGGAAACTTGTTGTGTCCCAGTGTTTTGCAGTTGGACGACAAGAGTTTTACACAGTAGCAAAGAGCGAGGCACTGAGTTGGCATGAACAATGGAGAGCACAATGGGGCTCGAGATGTGCTTGTTACCTCAGGTGCTGTGTGATTGTGGACAAGGAGTGAAATGGACCAATTTGTGACCGCCCTTTCAATTTAAGACGTTCAAAACAGACGGAATTTGCATTCGTAATACCAGAGCATCGAAACTACTTGGAACTCTTGTGTATATGAACGTGTCCGCGCCTTTGTATTCTGGTACCTTCGCCGCTACAAACCAACCAACCATCGTGTCCGTGCACATCAGAGTCGCAAAGAATGGAGAATAGCCAGGCTTGGTCGTGTGTGTAGCTGTAGCTCAGTTGGCAGATCGTTCGCTTAGCGTGTGAACGGTCTCGGGTTCAAGCCCCGGCTCCTCCATGTCTTGTGTTCAGTGCATGGTAAGTGTTGGTCGCGGCGAACATAAACGCACGCAAGAAGTTGCAAAACCAGCGTCACAGACTGATATGATGTATACTGTCATAAGGAGAGCAAGATGTAAGTGTGGGGACCGGCTGTTATCGTGGTGTCATCGAGTGCAGATCTGTCTTAGGTATCACGGCTTAACGTCATTGAAGTCTAGAGGTGGACAACACGTTCGTGTTACTCAGAGCGGTGTCTGAACTCTATTTTCGACGTTATGCGTGCCACTTTCATTGTGGCCAACTACGATTCGATACAGAATGCACGAAACCTGAAAGACACCCTCACTGATACATAGAGAGTAGTGTTTGTCTGCGGAATAATGGGAGTGCAAGGGTCTGTGACGTTGATATGACTGTATGTAGCACTACTAGTTGTCGGGGGGGTGGTCGTAGCTCAGATGGTAGAGCGCTCGCTTAGCGTGTGAGAGGTACTGGGATCGATACCCAGCGCCTCCAGAATTTTTAACGCACCTACATGAGCACCTTGCCATGCAAGTGGAATAATTCCCAACCGGCAGAGGTGTGTAGGCAGATACAAGCGAACGATTAACAACCACAATTGCACCGATTTCACGTAAATCCCTCTGCACGTTCCCATTCTTTGCGTGCAGTCGGCTGCTACTGGTGTTGCTGGTTGTGACTGCTGATAACAGATGCCGTAGCAATCAATTCATGGAGTGAGTTGTATGTTTTGCGATAGTCTGTCTCTGACAAGGAAACACAGGTGATATAGGTGCGAACACAGGAAGCTTGCAGCCCCTCGCTGCCTGCAGACACAGAGCAGCCACACTAGAAGAGCGGCCTAAGCCGTAGGCGAAATGTGCTCATTCGCTTTGGCGCGACGTCGAACTATAAATAAGGCTGTCACTAGCGTGAGCGTCGTGTAAAGTCGGAAAAGTCATCTGCATGGGTGATTGCCAAGTTTGGGGAGCGTTTCGTAGTACGATCAGTGCAATGGGGACGCGGAAACTTGATGTGTCCCAGTGTTTTGCAGTTGGACGACAAGAGTTTTACACAGTAGCAAAGAGCGAGGCACTGAGTTGGCATGAACAATGGAGAGCACAATGGGGCTCGAGATGTGCTTGTTACCTCAGGTGCTGTGTGATTGTGGACAAGGAGTGAAATGGACCAATTTGTGACCGCCCTTTCAATTTAAGACGTTCAAAACAGACGGAATTTGCATTCGTAATACCAGAGCATCGAAACTACTTGGAACTCTTGTGTATATGAACGTGTCCGCGCCTTTGTATTCTGGTACCTTCGCCGCTACAAACCAACCAACCATCGTGTCCGTGCACATCAGAGTCGCAAAGAATGGAGAATAGCCAGGCTTGGTCGTGTGTGTAGCTGTAGCTCAGTTGGCAGATCGTTCGCTTAGCGTGTGAACGGTCTCGGGTTCAAGCCCCGGCTCCTCCATGTTTTGTGTTCAGTGCATGGTACGTGTTGGTCGCGGCGAACATAAACGCACGCAAGAAGTTGCAAAACCAGCGTCACAGACTGATATGATGTATACTGTCATAAGGAGAGCAAGATGTAAGTGTGGGGACCAGCTGTTATCGTGGTGTCATCGAGTGCAGATCTGTCTTAGGTATCACGGCTTAACGTCATTGAAGTCTAGAGGTGGACAACACGTTCGTCTTACTCAGAGCGGTGTCTGAACTCTGTTTTCGACGTTATGCGTGCCACTTTCTTTGTGGCCAACTACGATTCGATACAGAATGCACGAAACCTGAAAGACACCCTCACTGATACATAGAGAGTAGTGTTTGTCTGCGGAATAATGGGAGTGCAAGGGTCTGTGACGTTGATATGACTGTATGTAGCACTACTAGTTATCGGGGGAGGGGGGGGGGGGGGGGGGGAAGGGCGTAGCTCAGATGGTAGAGCGCTCGCTTAGCGTGTGAGAGGTATTGGGATCGATACCCAGCGCCTCCAGAATTTTTAACGCACCTACATGAGCACCTTGCCATGCAAGTGGAATAATTCCCAACCGGCAGAGGTGTGTAGGCAGATACAAGCGAACGATTAGCATCCACAATTGCACCGATTTCACGTAAATCCCTCTGCACGTTCCCATTCTTTGCGTGCAGTCGGCTGCTACTGGTGTTGCTGGTTGTGACTGCTGATAACAGATGCCGTAGCAATCAATTCATGGAGTGAGTTGTATGTTTTGCGATAGTCTGTCTCTGACAAGGAAGCACAGGTGATATAGGTGCGAACACAGGAAGCTTGCAGCCCCTCGCTGCCTGCAGACACAGAGCAGCCACACTAGAAGAGCGGCCTAAGCCGTAGGCGAAATGTGCTCATTCGCTTTGGCGCGACGTCGAACTATAAATAAGGCTGTCACTAGCGTGAGCGTCGTGTAAAGTCGGAAAAGTCATCTGCATGGGTGATTGCCAAGTTTGGGGAGCGTTTCGTAGTACGATCAGTGCAATGGGGACGCGGAAACTTGTTGTGTCCCAGTGTTTTGCAGTTGGACGACAAGAGTTTCACACAGTAGCAAAGAGCGAGGCACTGAGTTGGCATGAACAATGGAGAGCACAATGGGGCTCGAGATGTGCTTGTTACCTCAGGTGCTGTGTGATTGTGGACAAGGAGTGAAATGGACCAATTTGTGACCGCCCTTTCAATTTAAGACGTTCAAAACAGACGGAATTTGCATTCGTAATACCAGAGCATCGAAACTACTTGGAACTCTTGTGTATATGAACGTGTCCGCGCCTTTGTATTCTGGTACCTTCGCCGCTACAAACCAACCAACCATCGTGTCCGTGCACATCAGAGTCGCAAAGAATGGAGAATAGCCAGGCTTGGTCGTGTGTGTAGCTGTAGCTCAGTTGGCAGATCGTTCGCTTAGCGTGTGAACGGTCTCGGGTTCAAGCCCCGGCTCCTCCATGTTTTGTGTTCAGTGCATGGTAAGTGTTGGTCGCGGCGAACATAAACGCACGCAAGAAGTTGCAAAACCAGCGTCACAGACTGATATGATGTATACTGTCATAAGGAGAGCAAGATGTAAGTGTGGGGACCGGCTGTTATCGTGGTGTCATCGAGTGCAGATCTGTCTTAGGTATCACGGCTTAACGTCATTGAAGTCTAGAGGTGGACAACACGTTCGTCTTACTCAGAGCGGTGTCTGAACTCTATTTTCGACGTTATGCGTGCCACTTTCATTGTGGCCAACTACGATTCGATACAGAATGCACGAAACCTGAAAGACACCCTCACTGATACATAGAGAGTAGTGTTTGTCTGCGGAATAATGGGAGTGCAAGGGTCTGTGACGTTGATATGACTGTATGTAGCACTACTAGTTATCGGGGGGGTGGGCGTAGCTCAGATGGTAGAGCGCTCGCTTAGCGTGTGAGAGGTACTGGGATCGATACCCAGCGCCTCCAGAATTTTTAACGCACCTACATGAGCACCTTGCCATGCAAGTGGAATAATTCCCAACCGGCAGAGGTGTGTAGGCAGATACAAGCGAACGATTAGCATCCACAATTGCACCGATTTCACGTAAATCCCTCTGCACGTTCCCATTCTTTGCGTGCAGTCGGCTGCTACTGGTGTTGCTGGTTGTGACTGCTGATAACAGATGCCGTAGCAATCAATTCATGGAGTGAGTTGTATGTTTTGCGATAGTCTGTCTCTGACAAGGAAGCACAGGTGATATAGGTGCGAACACAGGAAGCTTGCAGCCCCTCGCTGCCTGCAGACACAGAGCAGCCACACTAGAAGAGCGGCCTAAGCCGTAGGCGAAATGTGCTCATTCGCTTTGGCGCGACGTCGAACTATAAATAAGGCTGTCACTAGCGTGAGCGTCGTGTAAAGTCGGAAAAGTCATCTGCATGGGTGATTTCCAAGTTTGGGGAGCGTTTCGTAGTACGATCAGTGCAATGGAGACGCGGAAACTTGTTGTGTCCCAGTGTTTTGCAGTTGGACGACAAGAGTTTTACACAGTAGCAAAGAGCGAGGCACTGAGTTGGCATGAACAATGGAGAGCACAATGGGGCTCGAGATGTGCTTGTTACCTCAGGTGCTGTGTGATTGTGGACACGGAGTGAAATGGACCAATTTGTGACCGCCCTTTCAATTTAAGACGTTCAAAACAGACGGAATTTGCATTCGTAATACCAGAGCATCGAAACTACTTGGAACTCTTGTGTATATGAACGTGTCCGCGCCTTTGTATTCTGGTACCTTCGCCGCTACAAACCAACCAACCATCGTGTCCGTGCACATCAGAGTCGCAAAGAATGGAGAATAGCCAGGCTTGGTCGTGTGTGTAGCTGTAGCTCAGTTGGCAGATCGTTCGCTTAGCGTGTTAACGGTCTCGGGTTCAAGCCCCGGCTCCTCCATGTTTTGTGTTCAGTGCATGGTAAGTGTTGGTCGCGGCGAACATAAACGTACGCAAGAAGTTGCAAAACCAGCGTCACAGACTGATATGATGTATACTGTCATAAGGAGAGCAAGATGTAAGTGTGGGGACCGGCTGTTATCGTGGTGTCAGCGAGTGCAGATCTGTCTTAGGTATCACGGCTTAACGTCATTGAAGTCTAGAGGTGGACAACACGTTCGTCTTACTCAGAGCGGTGTCTGAACTCTATTTTCGACGTTATGCGTGCCACTTTCATTGTGGCCAACTACGATTCGATACAGAATGCACGAAACCTGAAAGACACCCTCACTGATACATAGAGAGTAGTGTTTGTCTGCGGAATAATGGGAGTGCAAGGGTCTGTGACGTTGATATGACTGTATGTAGCACTACTAGTTATCGGGTGGGTGGGCGTAGCTCAGATGGTAGAGCGCTCGCTTAGCGTGTGAGAGGTACTGGGATCGATACCCAGCGTCTCCAGAATTTTTAACGCACCTACATGAGAACCTTGCCATGCAAGTGGAATAATTCCCAACCGGCAGAGGTGTGTAGGCAGATACAAGCGAACGATTAGCAACCACAATTGCACCGATTTCACGTAAATCCCTCTGCACGTTCCCATTCTTTGCGTGCAGTCGGCTGCTACTGGTGTTGCTGGTTGTGACTGCTGATAACAGATGCCGTAGCAATCAATTCATGGAGTGAGTTGTATGTTTTGCGATAGTCTGTCTCTGACAAGGAAGCACAGGTGATATAGGTGCGAACACAGGAAGCTTGCAGCCCCTCGCTGCCTGCAGACACAGAGCAGCCACACTAGAAGAGCGGCCTAAGCCGTAGGCGAAATGTGCTCATTCACTTTGGCGCGACGTCGAACTATAAATAAGGCTGTCACTAGCGTGAGCGTTGCGTGAGCGTCGTGTAAAGTCGGAAAAGTCATCTGCATGGGTGATTGCCAAGTTTGGGGAGCGTTTCGTAGTACGATCAGTGCAATGGGGACGCGGAAACTTGTTGTGTCCCAGTGTTTTGCAGTTGGACGACAAGAGTTTTACACAGTAGCAAAGAGCGAGGCACTGAGTTGGCATGAACAATGGAGAGCACAATGGGGCTCGAGATGTGCTTGTTACCTCAGGTGCTGTGTGATTGTGGACACGGAGTGAAATGGACCAATTTGTGACCGCCCTTTCAATTTAAGACGTTCAAAACAGACGGAATTTGCATTCGTAATACCAGAGCATCGAAACTACTTGGAACTCTTGTGTATATGAACGTGTCCGCGCCTTTGTATTCTGGTACCTTCGCCGCTACAAACCAACCAACCATCGTGTCCGTGCACATCAGAGTCGCAAAGAATGGAGAATAGCCAGGCTTGGTCGTGTGTGTAGCTGTAGCTCAGTTGGCAGATCGTTCGCTTAGCGTGTGAACGGTCTCGGGTTAAAGCCCCGGCTCCTCCATGTTTTGTGTTCAGTGCATGGTAAGTGTTGGTCGCGGCGAACATAAACGTACGCAAGAAGTTGCAAAACCAGCGTCACAGACTGATATGATGTATACTGTCATAAGGAGAGCAAGATGTAAGTGTGGGGACCGGCTGTTATCGTGGTGTCAGCGAGTGCAGATCTGTCTTAGGTATCACGGCTTAACGTCATTGAAGTCTAGAGGTGGACAACACGTTCGTCTTACTCAGAGCGGTGTCTGAACTCTATTTTCGACGTTATGCGTGCCACTTTCATTGCGGCCAACTACGATTCGATACAGAATGCACGAAACCTGAAAGACACCCTCACTGATACATAGAGAGCAGTGTTTGTCTGCGGAATAATGGGAGTGCAAGGGTCTGTGACGTTGATATGACTGTATGTAGCACTACTAGTTATCGGGGGGTTGGGCGTAGCTGAGATGGTAGAGCGCTCGCTAGGCGTGTGAGAGGTACTGGGATCGATACCCAGCGCCTCCAGAATTTTTAACGCACCTACATGAGCACCTTGCCATGCAAGTGGAATAATTCCCAACCGGCAGAGGTGTGTAGGCAGATACAAGCGAACGATTAGCATCCACAATTGCACCGATTTCACGTAAATCCCTCTGCACGTTCCCATTCTTTGCGTGCAGTCGGCTGCTACTGGTGTTGCTGGTTGTGACTGCTGATAACAGATGCCGTAGCAATCAATTCATGGAGTGAGTTGTATGTTTTGCGATAGTCTGTCTCTGACAAGGAAGCACAGGTGATATAGGTGCGAACACAGGAAGCTTGCAGCCCCTCGCTGCCTGCAGACACAGAGCAGCCACACTAGAAGAGCGGCCTAAGCCGTAGGCGAAATGTGCTCATTCGCTTTGGCGCGACGTCGAACTATAAATAAGGCTGTCACTAGCGTGAGCGTTGCGTGAGCGTCGTGTAAAGTCGGAAAAGTCATCTGCATGGGTGATTGCCAAGTTTGGGGAGCGTTTCGTAGTACGATCAGTGCAATGGGGACGCGGAAACTTGTTGTGTCCCAGTGTTTTGCAGTTGGACGACAAGAGTTTTACACAGTAGCAAAGAGCGAGGCACTGAGTTGGCATGAACAATGGAGAGCACAATGGGGCTCGAGATGTGCTTGTTACCTCAGGTGCTGTGTGATTGTGGACAAGGAGTGAAATGGACCAATTTGTGACCGCCCTTTCAATTTAAGACGTTCAAAACAGACGGAATTTGCATTCGTAATACCAGAGCATCGAAACTACTTGGAACTCTTGTGTATATGAACGTGTCCGCGCCTTTGTATTCTGGTACCTTCGCCGCTACAAACCAACCAACCATCGTGTCCGTGCACATCAGAGTCGCAAAGAATGGAGAATAGCCAGGCTTGGTCGTGTGTGTAGCTGTAGCTCAGTTGGCAGATCGTTCGCTTAGCGTGTGAACGGTCTCGGGTTCAAGCCCCGGCTCCTCCATGTCTTGTGTTCAGTGCATGGTAAGTGTTGGTCGCGGCGAACATAAACGCACGCAAGAAGTTGCAAAACCAGCGTCACAGACTGATATGATGTATACTGTCATAAGGAGAGCAAGATGTAAGTGTGGGGACCGGCTGTTATCGTGGTGTCATCGAGTGCAGATCTGTCTTAGGTATCACGGCTTAACGTCATTGAAGTCTAGAGGTGGACAACACGTTCGTGTTACTCAGAGCGGTGTCTGAACTCTATTTTCGACGTTATGCGTGCCACTTTCATTGTGGCCAACTACGATTCGATACAGAATGCACGAAACCTGAAAGACACCCTCACTGATACATAGAGAGTAGTGTTTGTCTGCGGAGTAATGGGAGTGCAAGGGTCTGTGACGTTGATATGACTGTATGTAGCACTACTAGTTGTCGGGGGGGTGGTCGTAGCTCAGATGGTAGAGCGCTCGCTTAGCGTGTGAGAGGTACTGGGATCGATACCCAGCGCCTCCAGAATTTTTAACGCACCTACATGAGCACCTTGCCATGCAAGTGGAATAATTCCCAACCGGCAGAGGTGTGTAGGCAGATACAAGCGAACGATTAACAACCACAATTGCACCGATTTCACGTAAATCCCTCTGCACGTTCCCATTCTTTGCGTGCAGTCGGCTGCTACTGGTGTTGCTGGTTGTGACTGCTGATAACAGATGCCGTAGCAATCAATTCATGGAGTGAGTTGTATGTTTTGCGATAGTCTGTCTCTGACAAGGAAACACAGGTGATATAGGTGCGAACACAGGAAGCTTGCAGCCCCTCGCTGCCTGCAGACACAGAGCAGCCACACTAGAAGAGCGGCCTAAGCCGTAGGCGAAATGTGCTCATTCGCTTTGGCGCGACGTCGAACTATAAATAAGGCTGTCACTAGCGTGAGCGTCGTGTAAAGTCGGAAAAGTCATCTGCATGGGTGATTGCCAAGTTTGGGGAGCGTTTCGTAGTACGATCAGTGCAATGGGGACGCGGAAACTTGATGTGTCCCAGTGTTTTGCAGTTGGACGACAAGAGTTTTACACAGTAGCAAAGAGCGAGGCACTGAGTTGGCATGAACAATGGAGAGCACAATGGGGCTCGAGATGTGCTTGTTACCTCAGGTGCTGTGTGATTGTGGACAAGGAGTGAAATGGACCAATTTGTGACCGCCCTTTCAATTTAAGACGTTCAAAACAGACGGAATTTGCATTCGTAATACCAGAGCATCGAAACTACTTGGAACTCTTGTGTATATGAACGTGTCCGCGCCTTTGTATTCTGGTACCTTCGCCGCTACAAACCAACCAACCATCGTGTCCGTGCACATCAGAGTCGCAAAGAATGGAGAATAGCCAGGCTTGGTCGTGTGTGTAGCTGTAGCTCAGTTGGCAGATCGTTCGCTTAGCGTGTGAACGGTCTCGGGTTCAAGCCCCGGCTCCTCCATGTTTTGTGTTCAGTGCATGGTACGTGTTGGTCGCGGCGAACATAAACGCACGCAAGAAGTTGCAAAACCAGCGTCACAGACTGATATGATGTATACTGTCATAAGGAGAGCAAGATGTAAGTGTGGGGACCAGCTGTTATCGTGGTGTCATCGAGTGCAGATCTGTCTTAGGTATCACGGCTTAACGTCATTGAAGTCTAGAGGTGGACAACACGTTCGTCTTACTCAGAGCGGTGTCTGAACTCTGTTTTCGACGTTATGCGTGCCACTTTCTTTGTGGCCAACTACGATTCGATACAGAATGCACGAAACCTGAAAGACACCCTCACTGATACATAGAGAGTAGTGTTTGTCTGCGGAATAATGGGAGTGCAAGGGTCTGTGACGTTGATATGACTGTATGTAGCACTACTAGTTATCGGGGGAGGGGGGGGGGGGGAAGGGCGTAGCTCAGATGGTAGAGCGCTCGCTTAGCGTGTGAGAGGTATTGGGATCGATACCCAGCGCCTCCAGAATTTTTAACGCACCTACATGAGCACCTTGCCATGCAAGTGGAATAATTCCCAACCGGCAGAGGTGTGTAGGCAGATACAAGCGAACGATTAGCATCCACAATTGCACCGATTTCACGTAAATCCCTCTGCACGTTCCCATTCTTTGCGTGCAGTCGGCTGCTACTGGTGTTGCTGGTTGTGACTGCTGATAACAGATGCCGTAGCAATCAATTCATGGAGTGAGTTGTATGTTTTGCGATAGTCTGTCTCTGACAAGGAAGCACAGGTGATATAGGTGCGAACACAGGAAGCTTGCAGCCCCTCGCTGCCTGCAGACACAGAGCAGCCACACTAGAAGAGCGGCCTAAGCCGTAGGCGAAATGTGCTCATTCGCTTTGGCGCGACGTCGAACTATAAATAAGGCTGTCACTAGCGTGAGCGTCGTGTAAAGTCGGAAAAGTCATCTGCATGGGTGATTGCCAAGTTTGGGGAGCGTTTCGTAGTACGATCAGTGCAATGGGGACGCGGAAACTTGTTGTGTCCCAGTGTTTTGCAGTTGGACGACAAGAGTTTCACACAGTAGCAAAGAGCGAGGCACTGAGTTGGCATGAACAATGGAGAGCACAATGGGGCTCGAGATGTGCTTGTTACCTCAGGTGCTGTGTGATTGTGGACAAGGAGTGAAATGGACCAATTTGTGACCGCCCTTTCAATTTAAGACGTTCAAAACAGACGGAATTTGCATTCGTAATACCAGAGCATCGAAACTACTTGGAACTCTTGTGTATATGAACGTGTCCGCGCCTTTGTATTCTGGTACCTTCGCCGCTACAAACCAACCAACCATCGTGTCCGTGCACATCAGAGTCGCAAAGAATGGAGAATAGCCAGGCTTGGTCGTGTGTGTAGCTGTAGCTCAGTTGGCAGATCGTTCGCTTAGCGTGTGAACGGTCTCGGGTTCAAGCCCCGGCTCCTCCATGTTTTGTGTTCAGTGCATGGTAAGTGTTGGTCGCGGCGAACATAAACGCACGCAAGAAGTTGCAAAACCAGCGTCACAGACTGATATGATGTATACTGTCATAAGGAGAGCAAGATGTAAGTGTGGGGACCGGCTGTTATCGTGGTGTCATCGAGTGCAGATCTGTCTTAGGTATCACGGCTTAACGTCATTGAAGTCTAGAGGTGGACAACACGTTCGTCTTACTCAGAGCGGTGTCTGAACTCTATTTTCGACGTTATGCGTGCCACTTTCATTGTGGCCAACTACGATTCGATACAGAATGCACGAAACCTGAAAGACACCCTCACTGATACATAGAGAGTAGTGTTTGTCTGCGGAATAATGGGAGTGCAAGGGTCTGTGACGTTGATATGACTGTATGTAGCACTACTAGTTATCGGGGGGGTGGGCGTAGCTCAGATGGTAGAGCGCTCGCTTAGCGTGTGAGAGGTACTGGGATCGATACCCAGCGCCTCCAGAATTTTGAACGCACCTACATGAGCACCTTGCCATGCAAGTGGAATAATTCCCAACCGGCAGAGGTGTGTAGGCAGATACAAGCGAACGATTAGCATCCACAATTGCACCGATTTCACGTAAATCCCTCTGCACGTTCCCATTCTTTGCGTGCAGTCGGCTGCTACTGGTGTTGCTGGTTGTGACTGCTGATAACAGATGCCGTAGCAATCAATTCATGGAGTGAGTTGTATGTTTTGCGATAGTCTGTCTCTGACAAGGAAGCACAGGTGATATAGGTGCGAACACAGGAAGCTTGCAGCCCCTCGCTGCCTGCAGACACAGAGCAGCCACACTAGAAGAGCGGCCTAAGCCGTAGGCGAAATGTGCTCATTCGCTTTGGCGCGACGTCGAACTATAAATAAGGCTGTCACTAGCGTGAGCGTCGTGTAAAGTCGGAAAAGTCATCTGCATGGGTGATTTCCAAGTTTGGGGAGCGTTTCGTAGTACGATCAGTGCAATGGAGACGCGGAAACTTGTTGTGTCCCAGTGTTTTGCAGTTGGACGACAAGAGTTTTACACAGTAGCAAAGAGCGAGGCACTGAGTTGGCATGAACAATGGAGAGCACAATGGGGCTCGAGATGTGCTTGTTACCTCAGGTGCTGTGTGATTGTGGACACGGAGTGAAATGGACCAATTTGTGACCGCCCTTTCAATTTAAGACGTTCAAAACAGACGGAATTTGCATTCGTAATACCAGAGCATCGAAACTACTTGGAACTCTTGTGTATATGAACGTGTCCGCGCCTTTGTATTCTGGTACCTTCGCCGCTACAAACCAACCAACCATCGTGTCCGTGCACATCAGAGTCGCAAAGAATGGAGAATAGCCAGGCTTGGTCGTGTGTGTAGCTGTAGCTCAGTTGGCAGATCGTTCGCTTAGCGTGTTAACGGTCTCGGGTTCAAGCCCCGGCTCCTCCATGTTTTGTGTTCAGTGCATGGTAAGTGTTGGTCGCGGCGAACATAAACGTACGCAAGAAGTTGCAAAACCAGCGTCACAGACTGATATGATGTATACTGTCATAAGGAGAGCAAGATGTAAGTGTGGGGACCGGCTGTTATCGTGGTGTCAGCGAGTGCAGATCTGTCTTAGGTATCACGGCTTAACGTCATTGAAGTCTAGAGGTGGACAACACGTTCGTCTTACTCAGAGCGGTGTCTGAACTCTATTTTCGACGTTATGCGTGCCACTTTCATTGTGGCCAACTACGATTCGATACAGAATGCACGAAACCTGAAAGACACCCTCACTGATACATAGAGAGTAGTGTTTGTCTGCGGAATAATGGGAGTGCAAGGGTCTGTGACGTTGATATGACTGTATGTAGCACTACTAGTTATCGGGTGGGTGGGCGTAGCTCAGATGGTAGAGCGCTCGCTTAGCGTGTGAGAGGTACTGGGATCGATACCCAGCGTCTCCAGAATTTTTAACGCACCTACATGAGAACCTTGCCATGCAAGTGGAATAATTCCCAACCGGCAGAGGTGTGTAGGCAGATACAAGCGAACGATTAGCAACCACAATTGCACCGATTTCACGTAAATCCCTCTGCACGTTCCCATTCTTTGCGTGCAGTCGGCTGCTACTGGTGTTGCTGGTTGTGACTGCTGATAACAGATGCCGTAGCAATCAATTCATGGAGTGAGTTGTATGTTTTGCGATAGTCTGTCTCTGACAAGGAAGCACAGGTGATATAGGTGCGAACACAGGAAGCTTGCAGCCCCTCGCTGCCTGCAGACACAGAGCAGCCACACTAGAAGAGCGGCCTAAGCCGTAGGCGAAATGTGCTCATTCACTTTGGCGCGACGTCGAACTATAAATAAGGCTGTCACTAGCGTGAGCGTTGCGTGAGCGTCGTGTAAAGTCGGAAAAGTCATCTGCATGGGTGATTGCCAAGTTTGGGGAGCGTTTCGTAGTACGATCAGTGCAATGGGGACGCGGAAACTTGTTGTGTCCCAGTGTTTTGCAGTTGGACGACAAGAGTTTTACACAGTAGCAAAGAGCGAGGCACTGAGTTGGCATGAACAATGGAGAGCACAATGGGGCTCGAGATGTGCTTGTTACCTCAGGTGCTGTGTGATTGTGGACACGGAGTGAAATGGACCAATTTGTGACCGCCCTTTCAATTTAAGACGTTCAAAACAGACGGAATTTGCATTCGTAATACCAGAGCATCGAAACTACTTGGAACTCTTGTGTATATGAACGTGTCCGCGCCTTTGTATTCTGGTACCTTCGCCGCTACAAACCAACCAACCATCGTGTCCGTGCACATCAGAGTCGCAAAGAATGGAGAATAGCCAGGCTTGGTCGTGTGTGTAGCTGTAGCTCAGTTGGCAGATCGTTCGCTTAGCGTGTGAACGGTCTCGGGTTAAAGCCCCGGCTCCTCCATGTTTTGTGTTCAGTGCATGGTAAGTGTTGGTCGCGGCGAACATAAACGTACGCAAGAAGTTGCAAAACCAGCGTCACAGACTGATATGATGTATACTGTCATAAGGAGAGCAAGATGTAAGTGTGGGGACCGGCTGTTATCGTGGTGTCAGCGAGTGCAGATCTGTCTTAGGTATCACGGCTTAACGTCATTGAAGTCTAGAGGTGGACAACACGTTCGTCTTACTCAGAGCGGTGTCTGAACTCTATTTTCGACGTTATGCGTGCCACTTTCATTGCGGCCAACTACGATTCGATACAGAATGCACGAAACCTGAAAGACACCCTCACTGATACATAGAGAGCAGTGTTTGTCTGCGGAATAATGGGAGTGCAAGGGTCTGTGACGTTGATATGACTGTATGTAGCACTACTAGTTATCGGGGGGGTGGGCGTAGCTCAGATGGTAGAGCGCTCGCTTAGCGTGTGAGAGGTACTGGGATCGATACCCAGCGCCTCCAGAATTTTTAACGCACCTACATGAGCACCTTGCCATGCAAGTGGAATAATTCCCAACCGGCAGAGGTGTGTAGGCAGATACAAGCGAACGATTAGCAACCACAATTGCACCGATTTCACGTAAATCCCTCTGCACGTTCCCATTCTTTGCGTGCAGTCGGCTGCTACTGGTGTTGCTGGTTGTGACTGCTGATAACAGATGCCGTAGCAATCAATTCATGGAGTGAGTTGTATGTTTTGCGATAGTCTGTCTCTGACAAGGAAGCACAGGTGATATAGGTGCGAACACAGGAAGCTTGCAGCCCCTCGCTGCCTGCAGACACAGAGCAGCCACACTAGAAGAGCGGCCTAAGCCGTAGGCGAAATGTGCTCATTCGCTTTGGCGCGACGTCGAACTATAAATAAGGCTGTCACTAGCGTGAGCGTTGCGTGAGCGTCGTGTAAAGTCGGAAAAGTCATCTGCATGGGTGATTGCCAAGTTTGGGGAGCGTTTCGTAGTACGATCAGTGCAATGGGGACGCGGAAACTTGTTGTGTCCCAGTGTTTTGCAGTTGGACGACAAGAGTTTTACACAGTAGCAAAGAGCGACTCACTGAGTTGGCATGAACAATGGAGAGCACAATGGGGCTCGAGATGTGCTTGTTACCTCAGGTGCTGTGTGATTGTGGACACGGAGTGAAATGGACCAATTTGTGACCGCCCTTTCAATTTAAGACGTTCAAAACAGACGGAATTTGCATTCGTAATACCAGAGCATCGAAACTACTTGGAACTCTTGTGTATATGAACGTGTCCGCGCCTTTGTATTCTGGTACCTTCGCCGCTACAAACCAACCAACCATCGTGTCCGTGCACATCAGAGTCGCAAAGAATGGAGAATAGCCAGGCTTGGTGGTGTGTGTAGCTGTAGCTCAGTTGGCAGATCGTTCGCTTAGCGTGTGAACGGTCTCGGGTTAAAGCCCCGGCTCCTCCATGTTTTGTGTTCAGTGCATGGTAAGTGTTGGTCGCGGCGAACATAAACGTACGCAAGAAGTTGCAAAACCAGCGTCACAGACTGATATGATGTATACTGTCATAAGGAGAGCAAGATGTAAGTGTGGGGACCGGCTGTTATCGTGGTGTCAGCGAGTGCAGATCTGTCTTAGGTATCACGGCTTAACGTCATTGAAGTCTAGAGGTGGACAACACGTTCGTCTTACTCAGAGCGGTGTCTGAACTCTATTTTCGACGTTATGCGTGCCACTTTCATTGTGGCCAACTACGATTCGATACAGAATGCACGAAACCTGAAAGACACCCTCACTGATACATAGAGAGTAGTGTTTGTCTGCGGAATAATGGGAGTGCAAGGGTCTGTGACGTTGATATGACTGTATGTAGCACTACTAGTTACCGGGGGGGTGGGCGTAGCTCAGATGGTAGAGCGCTCGCTTAGCGTGTGAGAGGTACTGGGTTCGATACCCAGCGCCTCCAGAATTTTTAACGCACCTACATGAGCACCTTGCCATGCAAGTGGAATAATTCCCAACCGGCAGAGGTGTGTAGGCAGATACAAGCGAACGATTAGCAACCACAATTGCACCGATTTCACGTAAATCCCTCTGCACGTTCCCATTCTTTGCGTGCAGTCGGCTGCTACTGGTGTTGCTGGTTGTGACTGCTGATAACAGATGCCGTAGCAATCAATTCATGGAGTGAGTTGTATGTTTTGCGATAGTCTGTCTCTGACAAGGAAGCACAGGTGATATAGGTGCGAACACAGGAAGCTTGCAGCCCCTCGCTGCCTGCAGACACAGAGCAGCCACACTAGAAGAGCGGCCTAAGCCGTAGGCGAAATGTGCTCATTCGCTTTGGCGCGACGTCGAACTATAAATAAGGCTGTCACTAGCGTGAGCGTCGTGTAAAGTCGGAAAAGTCATCTGCATGGGTGATTGCCAAGTTTGGGGAGCGTTTCGTAGTACGATCAGTGCAATGGGGATGCGGAAACTTGTTGTGTCCCAGTGTTTTGCAGTTGGACGACAAGAGTTTTACACAGTAGCAAAGAGCGAGGCACTGAGTTGGCATGAACAATGGAGAGCACAATGGGGCTCGAGATGTGCTTGTTACCTCAGTTGCTGTGTGATTGTGGACAAGGAGTGAAATGGACCAATTTGTGACCGCCCTTTCAGTTTAAGACGTTCAAAACAGACGGAATTTGCATTCGTAATACCAGAGCATCGAAACTACTTGGAACTCTTGTGTATATGAACGTGTCCGCGCCTTTGTATTCTGGTACCTTCGCCGCTACAAACCAACCAACCATCGTGTCCGTGCACATCAGAGTCGCAAAGAATGGAGAATAGCCAGGCTTGGTCGTGTGTGTAGCTGTAGCTCAGTTGGCAGATCGTTCGCTTAGCGTGTGAACGGTCTCGGGTTAAAGCCCCGGCTCCTCCATGTTTTGTGTTCAGTGCATGGTAAGTGTTGGTCGCGGCGAACATAAACGTACGCAAGAAGTTGCAAAACCAGCGTCACAGACTGATATGATGTATACTGTCATAAGGAGAGCAAGATGTAAGTGTGGGGACCGGCTGTTATCGTGGTGTCAGCGAGTGCAGATCTGTCTTAGGTATCACGGCTTAACGTCATTGAAGTCTAGAGGTGGACAACACGTTCGTCTTACTCAGAGCGGTTTCTGAACTCTATTTTCGACGTTATGCGTGCCACTTTCATTGTGGCCAACTACGATTCGATACAGAATGCACGAAACCTGAAAGACACCCTCACTGATACATAGAGAGTAGTGTTTGTCTGCGGAATAATGGGAGTGCAAGGGTCTGTGACGTTGATATGACTGTATGTAGCACTACTAGTTATCGGGGGGGTGGGCGTAGCTCAGATGGTAGAACGCTCGCTTAGCGTGTGAGAGGTACTGGGATCGATACCCAGCGCCTCCAGAATTTTTAACGCACCTACATGAGCACCTTGCCATGCAAGTGGAATAATTCCCAACCGGCAGAGGTGTGTAGGCAGATACAAGCGAACGATTAGCAACCACAATTGCACCGATTTCACGTAAATCCCTCTGCACGTTCCCATTCTTTGCGTGCAGTCGGCTGCTACTGGTGTTGCTGGTTGTGACTGCTGATAACAGATGCCGTAGCAATCAATTCATGGAGTGAGTTGTATGTTTTGCGATAGTCTGTCTCTGACAAGGAAGCACAGGTGATATAGGTGCGAACACAGGAAGCTTGCAGCCCCTCGCTGCCTGCAGACACAGAGCAGCCACACTAGAAGAGCGGCCTAAGCCGTAGGCGAAATGTGCTCATTCGCTTTGGCGCGACGTCGAACTATAAATAAGGCTGTCACTAGCGTGAGCGTCGTGTAAAGTCGGAAAAGTCATCTGCATGGGTGATTGCCAAGTTTGGGGAGCGTTTCGTAGTACGATCAGTGCAATGGGGATGCGGAAACTTGTTGTGTCCCAGTGTTTTGCAGTTGGACGACAAGAGTTTTACACAGTAGCAAAGAGCGAGGCACTGAGTTGGCATGAACAATGGAGAGCACAATGGGGCTCGAGATGTGCTTGTTACCTCAGTTGCTGTGTGATTGTGGACAAGGAGTGAAATGGACCAATTTGTGACCGCCCTTTCAGTTTAAGACGTTCAAAACAGACGGAATTTGCATTCGTAATACCAGAGCATCGAAACTACTTGGAACTCTTGTGTATATGAACGTGTCCGCGCCTTTGTATTCTGGTACCTTCGCCGCTACAAACCAACCAACCATCGTGTCCGTGCACATCAGAGTCGCAAAGAATGGAGAATAGCCAGGCTTGGTCGTGTGTGTAGCTGTAGCTCAGTTGGCAGATCGTTCGCTTAGCGTGTGAACGGTCTCGGGTTAAAGCCCCGGCTCCTCCATGTTTTGTGTTCAGTGCATGGTAAGTGTTGGTCGCGGCGAACATAAACGCACGCAAGAAGTTGCAAAACCAGCGTCACAGACTGATATGATGTATACTGTCATAAGGAGAGCAAGATGTAAGTGTGGGTACCGGCTGTTATCGTGGTGTCATCGAGTGCAGATCTGTCTTAGGTATCACGGCTTAACGTCATTGAAGTCTAGAGGTGGACAACACGTTCGTCTTACTCAGAGCGGTGTCTGAACTCTATTTTCGACGTTATGCGTGCCACTTTCATTATGGCCAACTACGATTCGATACAGAATGCACGAAACCTGAAAGACACCCTCACTGATACATAGAGAGTAGTGTTTGTCTGCGGAATAATGGGAGTGCAAGGGTCTGTGACGTTGATATGACTGTATGTAGCACTACTAGTTATCGGGGGGGGGGGGTGGGCGTAGCTCAGATGGTAGAGCGCTCGCTTAGCGTGTGAGAGGTACTGGGATCGATACCCAGCGCCTCCAGAATTTTTAACGCACCTACATGAGCACCTTGCCATGCAAGTGGAATAATTCCCAACCGGCAGAGGTGTCTAGGCAGATACAAGCGAACGATTAGCAACCACAATTGCACCGATTTTACGTAAATCTCTCTGCACGTTCCCATTCTTTGCGTGCAGTCGGCTGCTACTGGTGTTGCTGGTTGTGACTGCTGATAACAGATGCCGTAGCAATCAATTCATGGAGTGAGTTGTATGTTTTGCGATAGTCTGTCTCTGACAAGGAAGCACAGGTGATATAGGTGCGAACACAGGAAGCTTGCAGCCCCTCGCTGCCTGCAGACACAGAGCAGCCACACTAGAAGAGCGGCCTAAGCCGTAGGCGAAATGTGCTCATTCGCTTTGGCGCGACGTCGAACTATAAATAAGGCTGTCACTAGCGTGAGCGTCGTGTAAAGTCTGAAAAGTCATCTGCATGGGTGATTGCCAAGTTTGGGGAGCGTTTCGTAGTACGATCAGTGCAATGGGGACGCGGAAACTTGTTGTGTCCCAGTGTTTTGCAGTTGGACGACAAGAGTTTTACACAGTAGCAAAGAGCGAGGCACTGAGTTGGCATGAACAATGGAGAGCACAATGGGGCTCGAGATGTGCTTGTTAACTCAGGTGCTGTGTGATTGTGGACAAGGAGTGAAATGGACCAATTTGTGACCGCCCTTTCAATTTAAGACGTTCAAAACAGACGGAATTTGCATTCGTAATACCAGAGCATCGAAACTACTTGGAACTCTTGTGTATATGAACGTGTCCGCGCCTTTGTATTCTGGTACCTTCGCCGCTACAAACCAACCAACCATCGTGTCCGTGCACATCAGAGTCGCAAAGAATGGAGAATAGCTAGGCTTGGTCGTGTGTGTAGCTGTAGCTCAGTTGGCAGATCGTTCGCTTAGCGTGTGAACGGTCTGGGGTTCAAGCCCCGGCTCCTCCATGTTTTGTGTTCAGTGCATGGTAAGTGTTGGTCGCGGCGAACATAAACGCACGCAAGAAGTTGCAAAACCAGCGTCACAGACTGATATGATGTATACTGTCATAAGGAGAGCAAGATGTAAGTGTGGGAACCGGCTGTTATCGTGGTGTCATCGAGTGCAGATCTGTCTTAGGTATCACGGCTTAACGTCATTGAAGTCTAGAGGTGGACAACACGTTCGTCTTACTCAGAGCGGTGTCTGAACTCTATTTTCGACGTTATGCGTGCCACTTTCATTATGGCCAACTACGATTCGATACAGAATGCACGAAACCTGAAAGACACCCTCACTGATACATAGAGAGTAGTGTTTGTCTGCGGAATAATGGGAGTGCAAGGGTCTGTGACGTTGATATGACTGTATGTAGCACTACTAGTTATCGGGGGGGTGGGCGTAGCTCAGATGGTAGAGCGCTCGCTTAGCGTGTGAGAGGTACTGGGATCGATACCCAGCGTCTCCAGAATTTTTAACGCACCTACATGAGCACCTTGCCATGCAAGTGGAATAATTCCCAACCGGCAGAGGTGTGTAGGCAGATACAAGCGAACGATTAGCAACCACAATTGCACCGATTTTACGTAAATCTCTCTGCACGTTCCCATTCTTTGCGTGCAGTCGGCTGCTACTGGTGTTGCTGGTTGTGACTGCTGATAACAGATGCCGTAGCAATCAATTCATGGAGTGAGTTGTATGTTTTGCGATAGTCTGTCTCTGACAAGGAAGCACAGGTGATATAGGTGCGAACACAGGAAGCTTGCAGCCCCTCGCTGCCTGCAGACACAGAGCAGCCACACTAGAAGAGCGGCCTAAGCCGTAGGCGAAATGTGCTCATTCGCTTTGGCGCGACGTCGAACTATAAATAAGGCTGTCACTAGCGTGAGCGTCGTGTAAAGTCTGAAAAGTCATCTGCATGGGTGATTGCCAAGTTTGGGGAGCGTTTCGTAGTACGATCAGTGCAATGGGGACGCGGAAACTTGTTGTGTCCCAGTGTTTTGCAGTTGGACGACAAGAGTTTTACACAGTAGCAAAGAGCGAGGCACTGAGTTGGCATGAACAATGGAGAGCACAATGGGGCTCGAGATGTGCTTGTTACCTCAGGTGCTGCGTGATTGTGGACAAGGAGTGAAATGGACCAATTTGTGACCGCCCTTTCAATTTAAGACGTTCAAAACAGACGGAATTTGCATTCGTAATACCAGAGCATGGAAACTACTTGGAACTCTTGTGTATATGAACGTGTCCGCGCCTTTGTATTCTGGTACCTTCGCCGCTACAAACCAACCAACCATCGTGTCCGTGCACATCAGAGTCGCAAAGAATGGAGAATAGCCAGGCTTGGTGGTGTGTGTAGCTGTAGCTCAGTTGGCAGATCGTTCGCTTAGCGTGTGAACGGTCTCGGGTTCAAGCCCCGGCTCCTCCATGTTTTGTGTTCAGTGCATGGTAAGTGTTGGTCGCGGCGAACATAAACGCACGCAAGAAGTTGCAAAACCAGCGTCACAGACTGATATGATGTATACTGTCATAAGGAGAGCAAGATGTAAGTGTGGGGACCGGCTGTTATCGTGGTGTCATCGAGTGCAGATCTGTCTTAGGTATCACGGCTTAACGTCATTGAAGTCTAGAGGTGGACAACACGTTCGTCTTACTCAGAGCGGTGTCTGAAATCTATTTTCGACGTTATGCGTGCCACTTTCATTGTGGCCAACTACGATTCGATACAGAATGCACGAAACCTGAAAGACACCCTCACTGATACATAGAGAGTAGTGTTTGTCTGCGGAATAATGGGAGTGCAAGGGTCTGTGACGTTGATATGACTGTCTGTAGCACTACTAGTTATCGGGGGGGGAGGGGGGTGGGCGTAGCTCAGATGGTAGAGCGCTCGCTTAGCGTGTGAGAGGTACTGGGATCGATACCCAGCGCCTCCAGAATTTTTAACACACCTACATGAGCACCTTGCCATGCAAGGGGTGGGCGTAGCTCAGATGGTAGAGCGCTCGCTTAGCGTGTGAGAGGTACTGGGATCGATACCCAGCGCCTCCAGAATTTTTAACGCACCTACATGAGCACCTTGCCATGCAAGTGGAATAATTCCCAACCGGCAGAGGTGTGTAGGCAGATACAAGCGAACGATTAGCAACCACAATTGCACCGATTTCACGTAAATCCCTCTGCACGTTCCCATTCTTTGCGTGCAGTCGGCTGCTACTGGTGTTGCTGGTTGTGACTGCTGATAACAGATGCCGTAGCAATCAATTCATGGAGTGAGTTGTATGTTTTGCGATAGTCTGTCTCTGACAAGGAAGCACAGGTGATATAGGTGCGAACACAGGAGGCTTGCAGCCCCTCGCTGCCTGCAGACACAGAGCAGCCACACTAGAAGAGCGGCCTAAGCCGTAGGCGAAATGTGCTCATTCGCTTTGGCGCGACGTCGAACTATAAATAAGGCTGTCACTAGCGTGAGCGTCGTGTAAAGTCGGAAAAGTCATCTGCATGGGTGATTGCCAAGTTTGGGGAGCGTTTCGTAGTACGATCAGTGCAATGGGGATGCGGAAACTTGTTGTGTCCCAGTGTTTTGCAGTTGGACGACAAGAGTTTTACACAGTAGCAAAGAGCGAGGCACTGAGTTGGCATGAACAATGGAGAGCACAATATGGCTCGAGATGTGCTTGTTACCTCAGGTGCTGTGTGATTGTGGACAAGGAGTGAAATGGACCAATTTGTGACCGCCCTTTCAATTTAAGACGTTCAAAACAGACGGAATTTGCATTCGTAATACCAGAGCATCGAAACTACTTGGAACTCTTGTGTATATGAACGTGTCCGCGCCTTTGTATTCTGGTACCTTCGCCGCTACGAACCAACCAACCATCGTGTCCGTGCACATCAGAGTCGCAAAGAATGGAGAATAGCCAGGCTTGGACGTGTGTGTAGCTGTAGCTCAGTTGGCAGATCGTTCTCTTAGCGTGTGAACGGTCTCGGGTTCAAGCCCCGGCTCCTCCATGTTTTGTGTTCAGTGCATGGTAAGTGTTGGTCGCGGCGAACATAAACGCACGCAAGAAGTTGCAAAACCAGCGTCACAGACTGATATGATGTATACTGTCATAAGGAGAGCAAGATGTAAGTGTGGGGACCGGCTGTTATCGTGGTGTCATCGAGTGCAGATCTGTCTTAGGTATCACGGCTTAACGTCATTGAAGTCTAGAGGTGGACAACACGTTCGTCTTACTCAGAGCGGTGTCTGAACTCTATTTTCGACGTTATGCGTGCCACTTTCATTGTGGCCAACTACGATTCGATACAGAATGCACGAAACCTGAAAGACACCCTCACTGATACATAGAGAGTAGTGTTTGTCTGCGGAATAATGGGAGTGCAAGGGTCTGTGACGTTGATATGACTGTATGTAGCACTACTAGTTATCGGGGGGGTGGGCGTAGCTCAGATGGTAGAGCGCTCGCTTAGCGTGTGAGAGGTACTGGGATCGATACCCAGCGCCTCCAGAATTTTTAACGCACCTACATGAGCACCTTGCCATGCAAGTGGAATAATTCCCAACCGGCAGAGGTGTGTAGGCAGATACAAGCGAACGATTAGCAACCACAATTGCACCGATTTTACGTAAATCTCTCTGCACGTTCCCATTCTTTGCGTGCAGTCGGCTGCTACTGGTGTTGCTGGTTGTGACTGCTGATAACAGATGCCGTAGCAATCAATTCATGGAGTGAGTTGTATGTTTTGCGATAGTCTGTCTCTGACAAGGAAGCACAGGTGATGTAGGTGCGAACACAGGAAGCTTGCAGCCCCTCGCTGCCTGCAGACACAGAGCAGCCACACTAGAAGAGCGGCCTAAGCCGTAGGCGAAATGTGCTCATTCGCTTTGGCGCGACGTCGAACTATAAATAAGGCTGTCACTAGCGTGAGCGTCGTGTAAAGTCGGAAAAGTCATCTGCATGGGTGATTGCCAAGTTTGGGGAGCGTTTCGTAGTACGATCAGTGCAATGGGGATGCGGAAACTTGTTGTGTCCCAGTGTTTTGCAGTTGGACGACAAGAGTTTTACACAGTAGCAAAGAGCGAGGCACTGAGTTGGCATGAACAATGGAGAGCACAATGGGGCTCGAGATGTGCTTGTTACCTCAGGTGCTGTGTGATTGTGGACAAGGAGTGAAATGGACCAATTTGTGACCGCCCTTTCAATTTAAGACGTTCAAAACAGACGGAATTTGCATTCGTAATACCAGAGCATGGAAACTACTTGGAACTCTTGTGTATATGAACGTGTCCGCGCCTTTGTATTCTGGTACCTTCGCCGCTACAAACCAACCAACCATCGTGTCCGTGCACATCAGAGTCGCAAAGAATGGAGAATAGCCAGGCTTGGTCGTGTGTGTAGCTGTAGCTCAGTTGGCAGATCGTTCGCTTAGCGTGTGAACGGTCTCGGGTTCAAGCCCCGGCTCCTCCATGTTTTGTGTTCAGTGCATGGTAAGTGTTGGTCGCGGCGAACATAAACGCACGCAAGAAGTTGCAAAACCAGCGTCACAGACTGATATGATGTATACTGTCATAAGGAGAGCAAGATGTAAGTGTGGGAACCGGCTGTTATCGTGGTGTCATCGAGTGCAGATCTGTCTTAGGTATCACGGCTTAACGTCATTGAAGCCTAGAGGTGGACAACACGTTCGTCTTACTCAGAGCGGTGTCTGAACTCTATTTTCGACGTTATGCGTGCCACTTTCATTGTGGCCAACTACGATTCGATACAGAATGCACGAAACCTGAAAGACACCCTCACTGATACATAGAGAGTAGTGTTTGTCTGCGGAATAATGGGAGTGCAAGGGTCTGTGACGTTGATATGACTGTATGTAGCACTACTAGTTATCGGGGGGGTGGACGTAGCTCAGATGGTAGAGCGCTCGCTTAGCGTGTGAGAGGTACTGGGATCGATAATTCCCAACCGGCAGAGGTGTGTAGGCAGATACAAGCGAACGATTAGCAACCACAATTGCACCGATTTGCAGTCGGCTGCTACTGGTGTTGCTGGTTGTGACTGCTGATAACAGATGCCGTAGCAATCAATTCATGGAGTGAGTTGTATGTTTTGCGATAGTCTGTCTCTGACAAGGAAGCACAGGTGATATAGGTGCGAACACAGGAAGCTTGCAGCCCCTCGCTGCCTGCAGACACAGAGCAGCCACACTAGAAGAGCGGCCTAAGCCGTAGGCGAAATGTGCTCATTCGCTTTGGCGCGACGTCGAACTATAAATAAGGCTGTCACTAGCGTGAGCGTTGCTTGAGCGTCGTGTAAGGTCGGAAAAGTCATCTGCATGGGTGATTGCCAAGTTTGGGGAGCGTTTCGTAGTACGATCAGTGCAATGGGGACGCGGAAACTTGTTGTGTCCCAGTGTTTTGCAGTTGGACGACAAGAGTTTTACACAGTAGCAAAGAGCGAGGCACTGAGTTGGCATGAACAATGGAGAGCACAATGGGGCTCGAGATGTGCTTGTTACCTCAGGTGCTGTGTGATTGTGGACAAGGAGTGAAATGGACCAATTTGTGACCGCCCTTTCAATTCAAAACAGACGGAATTTGCATTCGTAATACCAGAGCATCGAAACTACTTGGAACTCTTGTGTATATGAACGTGTCCGCGCCTTTGTACTCTGGTACCTTCGCCGCTACAAACCAACCAACCATCGTGTCTGTGCACATCAGAGTCGCAAAGAATGGAGAATAGCCAGGCTTAGTCGTGTGTGTAGCCGTAGCTCAGATGGCAGATCGTTCGCTTAGTGTGTGGAAGGTCTCGGGTTCAAGACCCGGCTCCTCCATGTTTTTTGGTCAGTGCATGGTAAGTGTTGGTCGCGGCGAACATAAAGGCACGCAAGAAGTTGCAAAACCAGCGTCACAGACTGATATGATGTATACTGTCATAAGGAGAGCAAGGTGTAAGAGTGGGGACCGGCTGTTATCGTGGTGTCATCGAGTGCAGACCTGTCTTAGGTATGACGGCTTAACGTCATTGAAGTCTAGAGAGTGGACAACACGTTCGTCTTACTCAGAGCGGTGTCCGAACTCTATTTTCGACGTTATGCGTGCCACTTTCATTGTGGCCAACTACGATTCGATACAGATTGCACGAAACCTGAAAGACACCCTCACTGATACATAGAGAGTAGTGTTTGTCTGCGGAATATTGGGAGTGCAAGGGTCTGTGACGTTGAAATGCCTGTATGTAGCACTACTAGTCAACGGGGGGATGGGCGTAGCTCAGATGGTAGAGCGCTCGCTTAGCGTGTGAGAGGTACTGGGATCGATACCGAACGCCTCCAGAATTTTTAACACACCTACATGCGCACCTTGCCATGCAAGTGGAATAATTCCCAACCAGCAGAGGTGTCTAGGCAGATACAAGCGAACGATTAGCATCCACAATTGGCGAGCGTGATTTTATTCGTGCGCAGGAAGCACTCTCCTCCCACAACTACACTTAATTTAGATACATTACAAATGTTCCCATAAGATTCTCAAGCCTACGTCGGAAAGATCTGCCTTGCGCCGAGTTCACGTAAATCCCACTGCACATTCCCATTCTTTGCGTGCAGTCGGCTGCTACTGGTGTTGCTGGTTGTGACTGCTGATAACAGATGCCGTAGCAATCAATTCATGGAGTGAGTTGTATGTTTTGCGATAGTCTGTCTCTGACAAGCAAGCACAGGTGATATAGGTGCGAACACAGGAAGCTTGCAGCCCCTCGCTGCCTGCAGACACAGAGCAGCCACACTAGGAGAGCGGCCTAAGCCGTAGGCGAAATGTGCTCATTTTCTTTGGCGCCACGTCGAACTATAAATAAGGCTGTCACTAGCGTGAGCGTCGTGTAAAGTCGGAAAAGTCGGCTGCATGGGTGATTGCCAAGTTTGGGGAGCGTTTCGTAGTATGATCAGTGCAGTGGAGACGCGGAAACTTGTTGTGTCCCAGTGTTTTGCAGTTGGACGACAAGAGTTTTACACAGTAGCAACGAGCGAGGCACTGAGTTGGCATGAACAATGGAGAGCACATTGGGGCTCGAGATGTGCTTGTTACCTCAGGTGCTGTGTGATTGTCGACAAGGAGTGAAAAGGACCAATTTGTGACCGCCCTTTCAATTCAAAACAGACGGAATTTGCATTCGTAATACCAGAGCATCGAAACTACTTGGAACTCTTGTGTATATGAACGTGTCCGCGCCTTTGTACTCTGGTACCTTCGCCGCTACAAACCAACCAACCATCGTGTCTGTGCACATCAGAGTCGCAAAGAATGGAGAATAGCCAGGCTTAGTCTTGTGTGTAGCCGTAGCTCAGATGGCAGATCGTTCGCTTAGTGTGTGGAAGGTCTCGGGTTCAAGACCCGGCTCCTCCATGTTTTTGGGTCAGTGCATGGTAAGTGTTGGTCGCGGCGAACATAAAGGCACGCAAGAAGTTGCAAAACCAGCGTCACAGACTGATATGATGTATACTGTCATAAGGAGAGCAAGGTGTAAGAGTGGGGACCGGCTGTTATCGTGGTGTCATCGAGTGCAGACCGGTCTTAGGTATGACGGCTTAACGTCATTGAAGTCTAGAGAGTGGACAACACGTTCGTCTTACTCAGAGCGGTGTCCGAACTCTATTTTCAACGTTATGCGTGCCACTTTCATTGTGGCCAACTACGATTCGATACAGATTGCACGAAACCTGAAAGACACCCTCACTGATACATAGAGAGTAGTGTTTGTCTGCGGAATATTGGGAGTGCAAGGGTCTGTGACGTTGATATGGCTGTATGTAGCACTACTAGTCAACGGGGGGGTGGGCGTAGCACAGATGGTAGAGCGCTCGCTTAGCGTGTGAGAGGTACTGGGATCGATACCGAACGCCTCCAGAATTTTTAACACACCTACATGCGCACCTTGCCATGCAAGTGGAATAATTCCCAACCAGCAGAGGTGTCTAGGCAGATACAAGCGAACGATTAGCATCCACAATTGGCGAGCGTGATTTTATTCGTGCGCAGGAAGCACCCTCCTCCCACAACTACACTTAATTTAGATACATTACAAATGTTCCCATAAGATTCTCAAGCCTACGTCGGAAAGATCTGCCTTGCGCCGAGTTCACGTAAATCCCACTGCACGTTCCCATTCTTTGCGTGCAGTCGGCTGCTACTGGTGTTGCTGGTTGTGACTGCTGATAACAGATGCCGTAGCAATCAATTCATGGAGTGAGTTGTATGTTTTGCGATAGTCTGTCTCTGACAAGCAAGCACAGGTGATATAGGTGCGAACACAGGAAGCTTGCAGCCCCTCGCTGCCTGCAGACACAGAGCAGCCACACTAGGAGAGCGGCCTAAGCCGTAGGCGAAATGTGCTCATTTTCTTTGGCGCCACGTCGAACTATAAATAAGGCTGTCACTAGCGTGAGCGTCGTGTAAAGTCGGAAAAGTCGGCTGCATGGGTGATTGCCAAGTTTGGGGAGCGTTTCGTAGTATGATCAGTGCAGTGGAGACGCGGAAACTTGTTGTGTCCCAGTGTTTTGCAGTAGGACGACAAGAGTTTTACACAGTAGCAAAGAGCGAGGCACTGAGTTGGCATGAACAATGGAGAGCACATTGGGGCTCGAGATGTGCTTGTTACCTCAGGTGCTGTGTGATTGTCGACAAGGAGTGAAAAGGACCAATTTGTGACCGCCCTTTCAATTCAAAACAGACGGAATTTGCATTCGTAATACCAGAGCATCGAAACTACTTGGAACTCTTGTGTATATGAACGTGTCCGCGCCTTTGTACTCTGGTACCTTCGCCGCTACAAACCAACCAACCATCGTGTCTGTGCACATCAGAGTCGCAAAGAATGGAGAATAGCCAGGCTTAGTCGTGTGTGTAGCCGTAGCTCAGATGGCAGATCGTTCGCTTAGTGTGTGGAAGGTCTCGGGTTCAAGACCCGGCTCCTCCATGTTTTTTGGTCAGTGCATGGTAAGTGTTGGTCGCGGCGAACATAAAGGCACGCAAGAAGTTGCAAAACCAGCGTCACAGACTGATATGATGTATACTGTCATAAGGAGAGCAAGGTGTAAGAGTGGGGACCGGCTGTTATCGTGGTGTCATCGAGTGCAGACCTGTCTTAGGTATGACGGCTTAACGTCATTGAAGTCTAGAGAGTGGACAACACGTTCGTCTTACTCAGAGCGGTGTCCGAACTCTATTTTCAACGTTATGCGTGCCACTTTCATTGTGGCCAACTACGATTCGATACAGATTGCACGAAACCTGAAAGACACCCTCACTGATACATAGAGAGTAGTGTTTGTCTGCGGATTATTGGGAGTGCAAGGGTCTGTGACGTTGATATGGCTGTATGTAGCACTACTAGTCAACGGGGGGGTGGGCGTAGCTTAGATGGTAGAGCGCTCGCTTAGCGTGTGAGAGGTACTGGGATCGATACCGAACGCCTCCAGAATTTTTAACACACCTACATGCGCACCTTGCCATGCAAGTGGAATAATTCCCAACCAGCAGAGGTGTCTAGGCAGATACAAGCGAACGATTAGCATCCACAATTGGCGAGCGTGATTTTATTCGCGCGCAGGAAGCACCCTCCTCCCACAACTACACTTAATTTAGATACATTACAAATGTTCCCATAAGATTCTCAAGCCTACGTCGGAAAGATCTGCCTTGCGCCGAGTTCACGTAAATCCCACTGCACGTTCCCATTCTTTGCGTGCAGTCGGCTGCTACTGGTGTTGCTGGTTGTGACTGCTGATAACAGATGCCGTAGCAATCAATTCATGAAGTGAGTTGTATGTTTTGCGATAGTCTGTCTCTGACAAGCAAGCACAGGTGATATAGGTGCGAACACAGGAAGCTTGCAGCCCCTCGCTGCCTGCAGACACAGAGCAGCCACACTAGGAGAGCGGCCTAAGCCGTAGGCGAAATGTGCTCATTCGCTTTGGCGCGACGTCGAACTATAAATAAGGCTGTCACTAGCGTGAGCGTCGTGTAATGTCGGAAAAGTCGGCTGCATGGGTGATTGCCAAGTTTGGGGAGCGTTTCGTAGTATGATCAGTGCAGTGGAGACGCGGAAACTTGTTGTGTCCCAGTGTTTTGCAGTTGGACGACAAGAGTTTTACACAGTAGCAAAGAGCGAGGCACTGAGTTGGCATGAACAATGGAGAGCACATTGGGGCTCGAGATGTGCTTGTTACCTCAGGTGCTGTGTGATTGTCGACAAGGAGTGAAAAGGACCAATTTGTGACCGCCCTTTCAATTCAAAACAGACGGAATTTGCATTCGCAATACCAGAGCATCGAAACTACTTGGAACTCTTGTGTATATGAACGTGTCCGCGCCTTTGTACTCTGGTACCTTCGCCGCTACAAACCAACCAACCATCGTGTCTGTGCACATCAGAGTCGCAAAGAATGGAGAATAGCCAGGCTTAGTCGTGTGTGTAGCCGTAGCTCAGATGGCAGATCGTTCGCTTAGTGTGTGGAAGGTCTCGGGTTCAAGACCCGGCTCCACCATGTTTATTGGTCAGTGCATGGTAAGTGTTGGTCGCGGCGAACATAAAGGCACGCAAGAAGTTGCAAAACCAGCGTCACAGACTGATATGATGTATACTGTCATAAGGAGAGCAAGGTGTAAGAGTGGGGACCGGCTGTTATCGTGGTGTCATCGAGTGCAGACCTGTCTTAGGTATGACGGCTTAACGTCATTGAAGTCTAGAGAGTGGACAACACGTTCGTCTTACTCAGAGCGGTGTCCGAACTCTATTTTCAACGTTATGCGTGCCACTTTCATTGTGGCCAACTACGATTCGATACAGATTGCACGAAACCTGAAAGACACCCTCACTGATACATAGAGAGTAGTGTTTGTCTGCGGATTATTGGGAGTGCAAGGGTCTGTGACGTTGATATGGCTGTATGTAGCACTACTAGTCAACGGGGGGGGTGGGCGTAGCTCAGATGGTAGAGCGCTCGCTTAGCGTGTGAGAGGTACTGGGATCGATACCGAACGCCTCCAGAATTTTTAACACACCTACATGCGCACCTTGCCATGCAAGTGGAATAATTCCCAACCAGCAGAGGTGTCTAGGCAGATACAAGCGAACGATTAGCATCCACAATTGGCGAGCGTGATTTTATTCGCGCGCAGGAAGCACCCTCCTCCCACAACTACACTTAATTTAGATACATTACAAATGTTCCCATAAGATTCTCAAGCCTACGTCGGAAAGATCTGCCTTGCGCCGAGTTCACGTAAATCCCACTGCACGTTCCCATTCTTTGCGTGCAGTCGGCTGCTACTGGTGTTGCTGGTTGTGACTGCTGATAACAGATGCCGTAGCAATCAATTCATGGAGTGAGTTGTATGTTTTGCGATAGTCTGTCTCTGACAAGCAAGCACAGGTGATATAGGTGCGAACACAGGAAGCTTGCAGCCCCTCGCTGCCTGCAGACACAGAGCAGCCACACTAGGAGAGCGGCCTAAGCCGTAGGCGAAATGTGCTCATTTTCTTTGGCGCCACGTCGAACTATAAATAAGGCTGTCACTAGCGTGAGCGTCGTGTAAAGTCGGAAAAGTCGGCTGCATGGGTGATTGCCAAGTTTGGGGAGCGTTTCGTAGTATGATCAGTGCAGTGGAGACGCGGAAACTTGTTGTGTCCCAGTGTTTTGCAGTTGGACGACAAGAGTTTTACACAGTAGCAAAGAGCGAGGCACTGAGTTGGCATGATCAATGGAGAGCACATTGGGGCTCGAGATGTGCTTGTTACCTCAGGTGCTGTGTGATTGTCGACAAGGAGTGAAAAGGACCAATTTGTGACCGCCCTTTCAATTCAAAACAGACGGAATTTGCATTCGTAATACCAGAGCATCGAAACTACTTGGAACCCTTGTGTATATGAACGTGTCCGCGCCTTTGTACTCTGGTACCTTCGCCGCTACAAACCAACCAACCATCGTGTCTGTGCACATCAGAGTCGCAAAGAATGGAGAATAGCCAGGCTTAGTCGTGAGTGTAGCCGTATCTCAGATGGCAGATCGTTCGCTTAGTGTGTGGAAGGTCTCGGGTTCAAGACCCGGCTCCTCCATGTTTTTGGTCAGTGCATGGTAAGTGTTGGTCGCGGCGAACATAAAGGCACGCAAGAAGTTGCAAAACCAGCGTCACAGACTGATATGATGTATACTGTCATAAGGAGAGCTAGGTGTAAGAGTGGGGACCGGCTGTTATCGTGGTGTCATCGAGTGCAGACCTGTCTTAGGTATGACGGCTTAACGTCATTGAAGTCTAGAGAGTGGACAACACGTTCGTCTTACTCAGAGCGGTGTCCGAACTCTATTTTCAACGTTATGCGTGCCACTTTCATTGTGGCCAACTACGATTCGATACAGATTGCACGAAACCTGAAAGACACCCTCACTGATACATAGAGAGTAGTGTTTGTCTGCGGAATATTGGGAGTGCAAGGGTCTGTGACGTTGAAATGGATGTATGTAGCACTACTAGTCAACGGGGGGGTGGGCGTAGCTCAGATGGTAGAGCGCTCGCTTAGCGTGTGAGAGGTACTGGGATCGATACCGAACGCCTCCAGAATTTTTAACACACCTACATGCGCACCTTGCCATGCAAGTGGAACAATTCCCAACCAGCAGAGGTGTCTAGGCAGATACAAGCGAACGATTAGCATCCACAATTGGCGAGCGTGATTTTATTCGTGCGCAGGAAGCACCCTCCTCCCACAACTACACTTAATTTAGATACATTACAAATGTTCCCATAAGATTCTCAAGCCTACGTCAAAAAGATCTGCCTTGCACCGAGTTCACGTAAATCCCACTGCACGTTCCCATTCTTTGCGTGCAGTCGGCTGCTACTGGTGTTGCTGGTTGTGACTGCTGATAACAGATGCCGTAGCAATCAATTCATGGAGTGAGTTGTATGTTTTGCGATAGTCTGTCTCTGACAAGCAAGCACAGGTGATATAGGTGCGAACACAGGAAGCTTGCAGCCCCTCGCTGCCTGCAGACACAGAGCAGCCACACTAGGAGAGCGGCCTAAGCCGTAGGCGAAATGTGCTCATTTTCTTTGGCGCCACGTCGAACTATAAATAAGGCTGTCACTAGCGTGAGCGTCGTGTAAAGTCGGAAAAGTCGGCTGCATGGGTGATTGCCAAGTTTGGGGAGCGTTTCGTAGTATGATCAGTGCAGTGGAGACGCGGAAACTTGTTGTGTCCCAGTGTTTTGCAGTTGGACGACAAGAGTTTTACACAGTAGCAAAGAGCGAGGCACTGAGTTGGCATGAACAATGGAGAGCACATTGGGGCTCGAGATGTGCTTGTTACCTCAGGTGCTGTGTGATTGTCGACAAGGAGTGAAAAGGACCAATTTGTGACCGCCCTTTCAATTCAAAACAGACGGAATTTGCCTTCGTAATACCAGAGCATCGAAACTACTTGGAACTCTTGTGTATATGAACGTGTCCGCCCCTTTGTACTCTGGTACCTTCGCCGCTACAAACCAACCAACCATCGTGTCTGTGCACATCAGAGTCGCAAAGAATGGAGAATAGCCAGGCTTAGTCGTGAGTGTAGCCGTATCTCAGATGGCAGATCGTTCGCTTAGTGTGTGGAAGGTCTCGGGTTCAAGACCCGGCTCCTCCATGTTTTTTGGTCAGTGCATGGTAAGTGTTGGTCGCGGCGAACATAAAGGCACGCAAGAAGTTGCAAAACCAGCGTCACAGACTGATATGATGTATACTGTCATAAGGAGAGCTAGGTGTAAGAGTGGGGACCGGCTGTTATCGTGGTGTCATCGAGTGCAGACCTGTCTTAGGTATGACGGCTTAACGTCATTGAAGTCTAGAGAGTGGACAACACGTTCGTCTTACTCAGAGCGGTGTCCGAACTCTATTTTCAACGTTATGCGTGCCACTTTCATTGTGGCCAACTACGATTCGATACAGATTGCACGAAACCTGAAAGACACCCTCACTGATACATAGAGAGTAGTGTTTGTCTGCGGAATATTGGGAGTGCAAGGGTCTGTGACGTTGAAATGGATGTATGTAGCACTACTAGTCAACGGGGGGGTGGGCGTAGCTCAGATGGTAGAGCGCTCGCTTAGCGTGTGAGAGGTACTGGGATCGATACCGAACGCCTCCAGAATTTTTAACACACCTACATGCGCACCTTGCCATGCAAGTGGAATAATTCCCAACCAGCAGAGGTGTCTAGGCAGATACAAGCGAACGATTAGCATCCACAATTGGCGAGCGTGATTTTATTCGTGCGCAGGAAGCACCCTCCTCCCACAACTACACTTAATTTAGATACATTACAAATGTTCCCATAAGATTCTCAAGCCTACGTCGGAAAGATCTGCCTTGCGCCGAGTTCACGTAAATCCCACTGCACGTTCCCATTCTTTGCGTGCAGTCGGCTGCTACTGGTGTTGCTGGTTGTGACTGCTGATAACAGATGCCGTAGCAATCAATTCATGGAGTGAGTTGTATGTTTTGCGATAGTCTGTCTCTGACAAGCAAGCACAGGTGATATAGGTGCGAACACAGGAAGCTTGCAGCCCCTCGCTGCCTGCAGACACAGAGCAGCCACACTAGGAGAGCGGCCTAAGCCGTAGGCGAAATGTGCTCATTTTCTTTGGCGCCACGTCGAACTATAAATAAGGCTGTCACTAGCGTGAGCGTTGCGTGAGCGTCGTGTAAAGTCGGAAAAGTCGGCTGCATGGGTGATTGCCAAGTTTGGGGAGCGTTTCGTAGTATGATCAGTGCAGTGGAGACGCGGAAACTTGTTGTGTCCCAGTGTTTTGCAGTTGGACGACAAGAGTTTTACACAGTAGCAAAGAGCGAGGCACTGAGTTGGCATGAACAATGGAGAGCACATTGGGGCTCGAGATGTGCTTGTTACCTCAGGTGCTGTGTGATTGTCGACAAGGAGTGAAAAGGACCAATTTGTGACCGCCCTTTCAATTCAAAACAGACGGAATTTGCATTCGTAATACCAGAGCATCGAAACTACTTGGAACCCTTGTGTATATGAACGTGTCCGCGCCTTTGTACTCTGGTACCTTCGCCGCTACAAACCAACCAACCATCGTGTCTGTGCACATCAGAGTCGCAAAGAATGGAGAATAGCCAGGCTTAGTCGTGTGTGTAGCCGTAGCTCAGATGGCAGATCGTTCGCTTAGTGTGTGGAAGGTCTCGGGTTCAAGACCCGGCTCCTCCATGTTTTTGGTCAGTGCATGGTAAGTGTTGGTCGCGGCGAACATAAAGGCACGCAAGAAGTTGCAAAACCAGCGTCACAGACTGATATGATGTATACTGTCATAAGGAGAGCAAGGTGTAAGAGTGGGGACCGGCTGTTATCGTGGTGTCATCGAGTGCAGACCTGTCTTAGGTATGACGGCTTAACGTCATTGAAGTCTAGAGAGTGGACAACACGTTCGTCTTTCTCAGAGCGGTGTCCGAACTCTATTTTCAACGTTATGCGTGCCACTTTCATTGTGGCCAACTACGATTCGATACAGATTGCACGAAACATGAAAGACACCCTCACTGATACATAGAGAGTAGTGTTTGTCTGCGGAATATTGGGAGTGCAAGGGTCTGTGACATTGATATGGCTGTATGTAGCACTACTAGTCAACGGGGGGGTGGGCGTAGCTCAGATGGTAGAGCGCTCGCTTAGCGTGTGAGAGGTACTGGGATCGATACCGAACGCCTCCAGAATTTTTAACACACCTACATGCGCACCTTGCCATGCAAGTGGAATAATTCCCAACCAGCAGAGGTGTCTAGGCAGATACAAGCGAACGATTAGCATCCACAATTGGCGAGCGTGATTTTATTCGTGCGCAGGAAGCACCCTCCTCCCACAACTACACTTAATTTAGATACATAACAAATGTTCCCATAAGATTCTCAAGCCTACGTCGGAAAGATCTGCCTTGCGCCGAGTTCACATAAATCCCACTGCACGTTCCCATTCTTTGCGTGCAGTCGGCTGCTACTGGTGTTGCTGGTTGTGACTGCTGATAACAGATGCCGTAGCAATCAATTCATGGAGTGAGTTGTATGTTTTGCGATAGTCTGTCTCTGACAAGCAAGCACAGGTGATATAGGTGCGAACACAGGAAGCTTGCAGCCCCTCGCTGCCTGCAGACACAGAGCAGCCACACTAGGAGAGCGGCCTAAGCCGTAGGCGAAAGGTGCTCATTCGCTTTGGCGCGACGTCGAACTATAAATAAGGCTGTCACTAGCGTGAGCGTCGTGTAAAGTCGGAAAAGTCGGCTGCATGGGTGATTGCCAAGTTTGGGGAGCGTTTCGTAGTATGATCAGTGCAGTGGAGACGCGGAAACTTGTTGTGTCCCAGTGTTTTGCAGTTGGACGACAAGAGTTTTACACAGTAGCAAAGAGCGAGGCACTGAGTTGGCATGAACAATGGAGAGCACAATGGGGCTCGAGATGTGCTTGTTACCTCAGGTGCTGTGTGATTGTCGACAAGGAGTGAAAAGGACCAATTTGTGACCGCCCTTTCAATTCAAAACAGACGGAATTTGCATTCGTAATACCAGAGCATCGAAACTACTTGGAACTCTTGTGTATATGAACGTGTCCGCGCCTTTGTACTCTGGTACCTTCGCCGATACAAACCAACCAACCATCGTGTCTGTGCACATCAGAGTCGCAAAGAATGGAGAATATCCAGGCTTAGTCGTGTGTGTAGCCGTAGCTCAGATGGCAGATCGTTCGCTTAGTGTGTGGAAGGTCTCGAGTTCAAGACCCGGCTCCACCATGTTTTTTGGTCAGTGCATGGTAAGTGTTAGTCGCGGCGAACATAAAGGCACGCAAGAAGTTGCAAAACCAGCGTCACAGAGTGATATGATGTATACTGTCATAAGGAGAGCAAGGTGTAAGAGTGGGGACCGGCTGTTATCGTGGTGTCATCGAGTGCAGACCTGTCTTAGGTATGACGGCTTAACGTCATTGAAGTCTAGAGAGTGGACAACACGTTCGTCTTACTCAGAGCGGTGTCCGAACTCTATTTTCAACGTTATGCGTGCCACTTTCATTGTGGCCAACTACGATTCGATACAGATTGCACGAAACCTGAAAGACACCCTCACTGATACATAGAGAGTAGTGTTTGTCTGCGGAATATTGGGAGTGCAAGGGTCTGTGACGTTGATATGGCTGTATGTAGCACTACTAGTCAACGGGGGGGTGGGCGTAGCTCAGATGGTAGAGCGCTCGCTTAGCGTGTGAGAGGTACTGGGATCGATACCGAACGCCTCCAGAATTTTTAACACACCTACATGCGCACCTTGCCATGCAAGTGGAATAATTCCCAACCAGCAGAGGTGTCTAGGCAGATACAAGCGAACGATTAGCATCCACAATTGGCGAGCGTGATTTTATTCGTGCGCAGGAAGCACCGTCCTCCCACAACTACACTTAATTTAGATACATTACAAATGTTCCCATAAGATTCTCAAGCCTACGTCGGAAAGATCTGCCTTGCGCCGAGTTCACGTAAATCCCGCTGCACGTTCCCATTCTTTGCGTGCAGTCGGCTGCTACTGGTGTTGCTGGTTGTGACTGCTGATAACAGATGCCGTAGCAATCAATTCATGGAGTGAGTTGTATGTTTTGCGATAGTCTGTCTCTGACAAGCAAGCACAGGTGATATAGGTGCGAACACAGGAAGCTTGCAGCCCGTCGCTGCCTGCAGACACAGAGCAGCCACACTAGGAGAGCGGCCTAAGCCGTAGGCGAAATGTGCTCATTTTCTTTGGCGCCACGTCGAACTATAAATAAGGCTGTCACTAGGGTGAGCGTTGCGTGAGCGTCGTGTAAAGTCGGAAAAGTCGGCTGCATGGGTGATTGCTAAGTTTGGGGAGCGTTTCGTAGTATGATCAGTGCAGTGGAGACGCGGAAACTTGTTGTGTCCCAGTGTTTTGCAGTTGGACGACAAGAGTTTTACACAGTAGCAAAGAGCGAGGCACTGAGTTGGCATGAACAATGGAGAGCACATTGGGGCTCGAGATGTGCTTGTTACCTCAGGTGCTGTGTGATTGTCGACAAGGAGTGAAAAGGACCAATTTGTGACCGCCCTTTCAATTCAAAACAGACGGAATTTGCATTCGTAATACCAGAGCATCGAAACTACTTGGAACTCTTGTGTATATGAACGTGTCCGCGCCTTTGTACTCTGGTACCTTCGCCGCTACAAACCAACCAACCATCGTGTCTGTGCACATCAGAGTCGCAAAGAATGGAGAATAGCCAGGCTTAGTCGTGTGTGTAGCCGTATCTCAGATGGCAGATCGTTCGCTTAGTGTGTGGAAGGTCTCGGGTTCAAGACCCGGCTCCTCCATGTTTTTGGTCAGTGCATGGTAAGTGTTGGTCGCGGCGAACATAAAGGCACGCAAGAAGTTGCAAAACCAGCGTCACAGACTGATATGATGTATACTGTCATAAGGAGAGCAAGGTGTAAGAGTGGGGACCGGCTGTTATCGTGGTGTCATCGAGTGCAGACCTGTCTTAGGTATGACGGCTTAACGTCATTGAAGTCTAGAGAGTGGACAACACGTTCGTCTTTCTCAGAGCGGTGTCCGAACTCTATTTTCAACGTTATGCGTGCCACTTTCATTGTGGCCAACTACGATTCGATACAGATTGCACGAAACATGAAAGACACCCTCACTGATACATAGAGAGTAGTGTTTGTCTGCGGAATATTGGGAGTGCAAGGGTCTGTGACATTGATATGGCTGTATGTAGCACTACTAGTCAACGGGGGGGTGGGCGTAGCTCAGATGGTAGAGCGCTCGCTTAGCGTGTGAGAGGTACTGGGATCGATACCGAACGCCTCCAGAATTTTTAACACACCTACATGCGCACCTTGCCATGCAAGTGGAATAATTCCCAACCAGCAGAGGTGTCTAGGCAGATACAAGCGAACGATTAGCATCCACAATTGGCGAGCGTGATTTTATTCGTGCGCAGGAAGCACCCTCCTCCCACAACTACACTTAATTTAGATACATAACAAATGTTCCCATAAGATTCTCAAGCCTACGTCGGAAAGATCTGCCTTGCGCCGAGTTCACATAAATCCCACTGCACGTTCCCATTCTTTGCGTGCAGTCGGCTGCTACTGGTGTTGCTGGTTGTGACTGCTGATAACAGATGCCGTAGCAATCAATTCATGGAGTGAGTTGTATGTTTTGCGATAGTCTGTCTCTGACAAGCAAGCACAGGTGATATAGGTGCGAACACAGGAAGCTTGCAGCCCCTCGCTGCCTGCAGACACAGAGCAGCCACACTAGGAGAGCGGCCTAAGCCGTAGGCGAAAGGTGCTCATTCGCTTTGGCGCGACGTCGAACTATAAATAAGGCTGTCACTAGCGTGAGCGTCGTGTAAAGTCGGAAAAGTCGGCTGCATGGGTGATTGCCAAGTTTGGGGAGCGTTTCGTAGTATGATCAGTGCAGTGGAGACGCGGAAACTTGTTGTGTCCCAGTGTTTTGCAGTTGGACGACAAGAGTTTTACACAGTAGCAAAGAGCGAGGCACTGAGTTGGCATGAACAATGGAGAGCACAATGGGGCTCGAGATGTGCTTGTTACCTCAGGTGCTGTGTGATTGTCGACAAGGAGTGAAAAGGACCAATTTGTGACCGCCCTTTCAATTCAAAACAGACGGAATTTGCATTCGTAATACCAGAGCATCGAAACTACTTGGAACTCTTGTGTATATGAACGTGTCCGCGCCTTTGTACTCTGGTACCTTCGCCGATACAAACCAACCAACCATCGTGTCTGTGCACATCAGAGTCGCAAAGAATGGAGAATAGCCAGGCTTAGTCGTGTGTGTAGCCGTAGCTCAGATGGCAGATCGTTCGCTTAGTGTGTGGAAGGTCTCGAGTTCAAGACCCGGCTCCACCATGTTTTTTGGTCAGTGCATGGTAAGTGTTAGTCGCGGCGAACATAAAGGCACGCAAGAAGTTGCAAAACCAGCGTCACAGAGTGATATGATGTATACTGTCATAAGGAGAGCAAGGTGTAAGAGTGGGGACCGGCTGTTATCGTGGTGTCATCGAGTGCAGACCTGTCTTAGGTATGACGGCTTAACGTCATTGAAGTCTAGAGAGTGGACAACACGTTCGTCTTACTCAGAGCGGTGTCCGAACTCTATTTTCAACGTTATGCGTGCCACTTTCATTGTGGCCAACTACGATTCGATACAGATTGCACGAAACCTGAAAGACACCCTCACTGATACATAGAGAGTAGTGTTTGTCTGCGGAATATTGGGAGTGCAAGGGTCTGTGACGTTGATATGGCTGTATGTAGCACTACTAGTCAACGGGGGGGTGGGCGTAGCTCAGATGGTAGAGCGCTCGCTTAGCGTGTGAGAGGTACTGGGATCGATACCGAACGCCTCCAGAATTTTTAACACACCTACATGCGCACCTTGCCATGCAAGTGGAATAATTCCCAACCAGCAGAGGTGTCTAGGCAGATACAAGCGAACGATTAGCATCCACAATTGGCGAGCGTGATTTTATTCGTGCGCAGGAAGCACCCTCCTCCCACAACTACACTTAATTTAGATACATTACAAATGTTCCCATAAGATTCTCAAGCCTACGTCGGAAAGATCTGCCTTGCGCCGAGTTCACGTAAATCCCACTGCACGTTCCCATTCTTTGCGTGCAGTCGGCTGCTACTGGTGTTGCTGGTTGTGACTGCTGATAACAGATGCCGTAGCAATCAATTCATGGAGTGAGTTGTATGTTTTGCGATAGTCTGTCTCTGACAAGCAAGCACAGGTGATATAGGTGCGAACACAGGAAGCTTGCAGCCCCTCGCTGCCTGCAGACACAGAGCAGCCACACTAGGAGAGCGGCCTAAGCCGTAGGCGAAATGTGCTCATTTTCTTTGGCGCCACGTCGAACTATAAATAAGGCTGTCACTAGCGTGAGCGTTGCGTGAGCGTCGTGTAAAGTCGGAAAAGTCGGCTGCATGGGTGATTGCCAAGTTTGGGGAGCGTTTCGTAGTATGATCAGTGCAGTGGAGACGCGGAAACTTGTTGTGTCCCAGTGTTTTGCAGTTGGACGACAAGAGTTTTACACAGTAGCAAAGAGCGAGGCACTGAGTTGGCATGAACAATGGAGAGCACATTGGGGCTCGAGATGTGCTTGTTACCTCAGGTGCTGTGTGATTGTCGACAAGGAGTGAAAAGGACCAATTTGTGACCGCCCTTTCAATTCAAAACAGACGGAATTTGCATTCGTAATACCAGAGCATCGAAACTACTTGGAACCCTTGTGTATATGAACGTGTCCGCGCCTTTGTACTCTGGTACCTTCGCCGTTACAAACCAACCAACCATCGTGTCTGTGCACATCAGAGTCGCAAAGAATGGAGAATAGCCAGGCTTAGTCGTGTGTGTAGCCGTAGCTCAGATGGCAGATCGTTCGCTTAGTGTGTGGAAGGTCTCGGGTTCAAGACCCGGCTCCTCCATGTTTTTGGTCAGTGCATGGTAAGTGTTGGTCGCGGCGAACATAAAGGCACGCAAGAAGTTGCAAAACCAGCGTCACAGACTGATATGATGTATACTGTCATAAGGAGAGCAAGGTGTAAGAGTGGGGACCGGCTGTTATCGTGGTGTCATCGAGTGCAGACCTGTCTTAGGTATGACGGCTTAACGTCATTGAAGTCTAGAGAGTGGACAACACGTTCGTCTTTCTCAGAGCGGTGTCCGAACTCTATTTTCAACGTTATGCGTGCCACTTTCATTGTGGCCAACTACGATTCGATACAGATTGCACGAAACCTGAAAGACACCCTCACTGATACATAGAGAGTAGTGTTTGTCTGCGGAATATTGGGAGTGCAAGGGTCTGTGACATTGATATGGCTGTATGTAGCACTACTAGTCAACGGGGGGGTGGGCGTAGCTCAGATGGTAGAGCGCTCGCTTAGCGTGTGAGAGGTACTGGGATCGATACCGAACGCCTCCAGAATTTTTAACACACCTACATGCGCACCTTGCCATGCAAGTGGAATAATTCCCAACCAGCAGAGGTGTCTAGGCAGATACAAGCGAACGATTAGCATCCACAATTGGCGAGCGTGATTTTATTCGTGCGCAGGAAGCACCCTCCTCCCACAACTACACTTAATTTAGATACATAACAAATGTTCCCATAAGATTCTCAAGCCTACGTCGGAAAGATCTGCCTTGCGCCGAGTTCACATAAATCCCACTGCACGTTCCCATTCTTTGCGTGCAGTCGGCTGCTACTGGTGTTGCTGGTTGTGACTGCTGATAACAGATGCCGTAGCAATCAATTCATGGAGTGAGTTGTATGTTTTGCGATAGTCTGTCTCTGACAAGCAAGCACAGGTGATATAGGTGCGAACACAGGAAGCTTGCAGCCCCTCGCTGCCTGCAGACACAGAGCAGCCACACTAGGAGAGCGGCCTAAGCCGTAGGCGAAAGGTGCTCATTCGCTTTGGCGCGACGTCGAACTATAAATAAGGCTGTCACTAGCGTGAGCGTCGTGTAAAGTCGGAAAAGTCGGCTGCATGGGTGATTGCCAAGTTTGGGGAGCGTTTCGTAGTATGATCAGTGCAGTGGAGACGCGGAAACTTGTTGTGTCCCAGTGTTTTGCAGTTGGACGACAAGAGTTTTACACAGTAGCAAAGAGCGAGGCACTGAGTTGGCATGAACAATGGAGAGCACAATGGGGCTCGAGATGTGCTTGTTACCTCAGGTGCTGTGTGATTGTCGACAAGGAGTGAAAAGGACCAATTTGTGACCGCCCTTTCAATTCAAAACAGACGGAATTTGCATTCGTAATACCAGAACATCGAAACTACTTGGAACTCTTGTGTATATGAACGTGTCCGCGCCTTTGTACTCTGGTACCTTCGCCGATACAAACCAACCAACCATCGTGTCTGTGCACATCAGAGTCGCAAAGAATGGAGAATAGCCAGGCTTAGTCGTGTGTGTAGCTGTAGCTCAGATGGCAGATCGTTCGCTTAGTGTGTGAAAGGTCTCGGGTTCAAGACCCGGCTCCACCATGTTTTTTGGTCAGTGCATGGTAAGTGTTAGTCGCGGCGAACATAAAGGCACGCAAGAAGTTGCAAAACCAGCGTCACAGAGTGATATGATGTATACTGTCATAAGGAGAGCAAGGTGTAAGAGTGGGGACCGGCTGTTATCGTGGTGTCATCGAGTGCAGACCTGTCTTAGGTATGACGGCTTAACGTCATTGAAGTCTAGAGAGTGGACAACACGTTCGTCTTACTCAGAGCGGTGTCCGAACTCTATTTTCAACGTTATGCGTGCCACTTTCATTGTGGCCAACTACGATTCGATACAGATTGCACGAAACCTGAAAGACACCCTCACTGATACATAGAGAGTAGTGTTTGTCTGCGGAATATTGGGAGTGCAAGGGTCTGTGACGTTGATATGGCTGTATGTAGCACTACTAGTCAACGGGGGGGTGGGCGTAGCTCAGATGGTAGAGCGCTCGCTTAGCGTGTGAGAGGTACTGGGATCGATACCGAACGCCTCCAGAATTTTTAACACACCTACATGCGCACCTTGCCATGCAAGTGGAATAATTCCCAACCAGCAGAGGTGTCTAGGCAGATACAAGCGAACGATTAGCATCCACAATTGGCGAGCGTGATTTTATTCGTGCGCAGGAAGCACCCTCCTCCCACAACTACACTTAATTTAGATACATTACAAATGTTCCCATAAGATTCTCAAGCCTACGTCGGAAAGATCTGCCTTGCGCCGAGTTCACGTAAATCCCGCTGCACGTTCCCATTCTTTGCGTGCAGTCGGCTGCTACTGGTGTTGCTGGTTGTGACTGCTGATAACAGATGCCGTAGCAATCAATTCATGGAGTGAGTTGTATGTTTTGCGATAGTCTGTCTCTGACAAGCAAGCACAGGTGATATAGGTGCGAACACAGGAAGCTTGCAGCCCGTCGCTGCCTGCAGACACAGAGCAGCCACACTAGGAGAGCGGCCTAAGCCGTAGGCGAAATGTGCTCATTTTCTTTGGCGCCACGTCGAACTATAAATAAGGCTGTCACTAGGGTGAGCGTTGCGTGAGCGTCGTGTAAAGTCGGAAAAGTCGGCTGCATGGGTGATTGCCAAGTTTGGGGAGCGTTTCGTAGTATGATCAGTGCAGTGGAGACGCGGAAACTTGTTGTGTCCCAGTGTTTTGCAGTTGGACGACAAGAGTTTTACACAGTAGCAAAGAGCGAGGCACTGAGTTGGCATGAACAATGGAGAGCACATTGGGGCTCGAGATGTGCTTGTTACCTCAGGTGCTGTGTGATTGTCGACAAGGAGTGAAAAGGACCAATTTGTGACCGCCTTTTCAATTCAAAACAGACGGAATTTGCATTCGTAATACCAGAGCATCGAAACTACTTGGAACTCTTGTGTATATGAACGTGTCCGCGCCTTTGTACTCTGGTACCTTCGCCGATACAAACCAACCAACCATCGTGTCTGTGCACATCAGAGTCGCAAAGAATGGAGAATAGCCAGGCTTAGTCGTGTGTGTAGCCGTATCTCAGATGGCAGATCGTTCGCTTAGTGTGTGGAAGGGCTCGGGTTCAAGACCCGGCTCCTCCATGTTTTTTGGTCAGTGCATGGTAAGTGTTGGTCGCGGCGAACATAAAGGCACGCAAGAAGTTGCAAAACCAGCGTCACAGACTGATATGATGTATACTGTCATAAGGAGAGCAAGGTGTAAGAGTGGGGACCGGCTGTTATCGTGGTGTCATCGAGTGCAGACCTGTCTTAGGTATGACGGCTTAACGTCATTGAAGTCTAGAGAGTGGACAACACGTTCGTCTTACTCAGAGCGGTGTCCGAACTCTATTTTCAACGTTATGCGTGCCACTTTCATTGTGGCCAACTACGATTCGATACAGATTGCACGAAACCTGAAAGACACCCTCACTGATACATAGAGAGTAGTGTTTGTCTGCGGAATATTGGGAGTGCAAGGGTCTGTGACGTTGATATGGCTGTATGTAGCACTACTAGTCAACGGGGGGGTGGGCGTAGCTCAGATGGTAGAGCGCTCGCTTAGCGTGTGAGAGGTACTGGGATCGATACCGAACGCCTCCAGAATTTTTAACACACCTACATGCGCACCTTGCCATGCAAGTGGAATAATTCCCAACCAGCAGAGGTGTCTAGGCAGATACAAGCGAACGATTAGCATCCACAATTGGCGAGCGTGATTTTATTCGTGCGCAGGAAGCACCCTCCTCCCACAACTACACTTAATTTAGATACATAACAAATGTTCCCATAAGATTCTCAAGCCTACGTCGGAAAGATCTGCCTTGCGCCGAGTTCACGTAAATCCCACTGCACGTTCCCATTCTTTGCGTGCAGTCGGCTGCTACTGGTGTTGCTGGTTGTGACTGCTGATAACAGATGCCGTAGCAATCAATTCATGGAGTGAGTTGTATGTTTTGCGATAGTCTGTCTCTGACAAGCAAGCACAGGTAATATAGGTGCGAACACAGGAAGCTTGCAGCCCCTCGCTGCCTGCAGACACAGAGCAGCCACACTAGGAGAGCGGCCTAAGCCGTAGGCGAAAGGTGCTCATTCGCTTTGGCGCGACGTCGAACTATAAATAAGGCTGTCACTAGCGTGAGCGTCGTGTAAAGTCGGAAAAGTCGGCTGCATGGGTGATTGTCAAGTTTGGGGAGCGTTTCGTAGTATGATCAGTGCAGTGGAGACGCGGAAACTTGTTGTGTCCCAGTGTTTTGCAGTTGGACGACAAGAGTTTTACACAGTAGCAAAGAGCGAGGCACTGAGTTGGCATGAACAATGGAGAGCACATTGGGGCTCGAGATGTGCTTGTTACCTCAGGTGCTGTGTGATTGTCGACAAGGAGTGAAAAGGACCAATTTGTGACCGCCCTTTCAATTCAAAACAGACGGAATGTGCATTCGTAATACCAGAGCATCGAAACTACTTGGAACTCTTGTGTATATGAACGTGTCCGCGCCTTTGTACTCTGGTACCTTCGCCGCTACAAACCAACCAACCATCGTGTCTGTGCACATCAGAGTCGCAAAGAATGGAGAATAGCCAGGCTTAGTCGTGTGTGTAGCCGTATCTCAGATGGCAGATCGTTCGCTTAGTGTGTGGAAGGGCTCGGGTTCAAGACCCGGCTCCTCCATGTTTTTTGGTCAGTGCATGGTAAGTGTTGGTCGCGGCGAACATAAAGGCACGCAAGAAGTTGCAAAACCAGCGTCACAGACTGATATGATGTATACTGTCATAAGGAGAGCAAGGTGTAAGAGTGGGGACCGGCTGTTATCGTGGTGTCATCGAGTGCAGACCTGTCTTAGGTATGACGGCTTAACGTCATTGAAGTCTAGAGAGTGGACAACACGTTCGTCTTACTCAGAGCGGTGTCCGAACTCTATTTTCGACGTTATGCGTGCCACTTTCATTGTGGCCAACTACGATTCGATACAGATTGCACGAAACCTGAAAGACACCCTCACTGATACATAGAGAGTAGTGTTTGTCTGCGGAATATTGGGAGTGCAAGGGTCTGTGACGTTGATATGGCTGTATGTAGCACTACTAGTCAACGGGGGGGGGGTGGGCGTAGCTCAGATGGTAGAGCGCTCGCTCAGCGTGTGAGAGGTACTGGGATCGATACCCAACGCCTCCAGAATTTTTAACACACCTACATGCGCACCTTGCCATGCAAGTGGAATAATTCCCAACCAGCAGAGTTGTCTAGGCAGATACAAGCGAACGATTAGCATCCACAATTGGCGAGCGTGATTTTATTCGTGCGCAGGAAGCACCCTCCTCCCACAACTACACTTAATTTAGATACATTACAAATGTTCCCATAAGATTCTCAAGCCTACGTCGGAAAGATCTGCCTTGCGCCGAGTTCACGTAAATCCCACTGCACGTTCCCATTCTTTGCGTGCAGTCGGCTGCTACTGGTGTTGCTGGTTGTGACTGCTGATAACAGATGCCGTTGCAATCAATTCATGGAGTGAGTTGTATGTTTTGCGATAGTCTGTCTCTGACAAGCAAGCACAGGTGATATAGGTGCGAACACAGGAAGCTTGCAGCCCCTCGCTGCCTGCAGACACAGAGCAGCCACACTAGGAGAGCGGCCTAAGCCGTAGGCGAAAGGTGCTCATTCGCTTTGGCGCGACGTCGAACTATAAATAAGGCTGTCACTAGCGTGAGCGTCGTGTAAAGTCGGAAAAGTCGGCTGCATGGGTGATTGCCAAGTTTGGGGAGCGTTTCGTAGTATGATCAGTGCAGTGGAGATGCGGAAACTTGCTGTGTCCCAGTGTTTTGCAGTTGGACGACAAGAGTTTTACACAGTAGCAAAGAGCGAGGCACTGAGTTGGCATGAACAATGGAGAGCACAATGGGGCTCGAGATGTGCTTGTTACCTCAGGTGCTGTGTGATTGTCGACAAGGAGTGAAAAGGACCAATTTGTGACCGCCCTTTCAATTCAAAACAGACGGAATTTGCATTCGTAATACCAGAGCATCGAAACTACTTGGAACTCTTGTGTATATGAACGTGTCCGCGCCTTTGTACTCTGGTACCTTCGCCGATACAAACCAACCAACCATCGTGTCTGTGCACATCAGAGTCGCAAAGAATGGAGAATAGCCAGGCTTAGTCGTGTGTGTAGCCGTAGCTCAGATGGCAGATCGTTCGCTTAGTGTGTGGAAGGTCTCGGGTTCAAGACCCGGCTCCACCATGTTTTTTGGTCAGTGCATGGTAAGTGTTGGTCGCGGCGAACATAAAGGCACGCAAGAAGTTGCAAAACCAGCGTCACAGACTGATATGATGTATACTGTCATAAGGAGAGCAAGGTGTAAGAGTGGGGACCGGCTGTTATCGTGGTGTCATCGAGTGCAGACCTGTCTTAGGTATGACGGCTTAACGTCATTGAAGTCTAGAGAGTGGACAACACGTTCGTCTTACTCAGAGCGGTGTCCGAACTCTATTTTCAACGTTATGCGTGCCACTTTCATTGTGGCCAACTACGATTCGATACAGATTGCACGAAACCTGAAAGACACCCTCACTGATACATAGAGAGTAGTGTTTGTCTGCGGAATATTGGGAGTGCAAGGGTCTGTGACGTTGATATGGCTGTATGTAGCACTACTAGTCAACGGGGGGGTGGGCGTAGCTCAGATGGTAGAGCGCTCGCTTAGCGTGTGAGAGGTACTGGGATCGATACCGAACGCCTCCAGAATTTTTAACACACCTACATGCGCACCTTGCCATGCAAGTGGAATAATTCCCAACCAGCAGAGGTGTCTAGGCAGATACAAGCGAACGATTAGCATCCACAATTGGCGAGCGTGATTTTATTCGTGCGCAGGAAGCACCCTCCTCCCACAACTACACTTAATTTAGATACATTACAAATGTTCCCATAAGATTCTCAAGCCTACGTCGGAAAGATCTGCCTTGCGCCGAGTTCACGTAAATCCCACTGCACGTTCCCATTCTTTGCGTGCAGTCGGCTGCTACTGGTGTTGCTGGTTGTGACTGCTGATAACAGATGCCGTAGCAATCAATTCATGGAGTGAGTTGTATGTTTTGCGATAGTCTGTCTCTGACAAGCAAGCACAGGTGATATAGGTGCGAACACAGGAAGCTTGCAGCCCCTCGCTGCCTGCAGACACAGAGCAGCCACACTAGGAGAGCGGCCTAAGCCGTAGGCGAAATGTGCTCATTTTCTTTGGCGCCACGTCGAACTATAAATAAGGCTGTCACTAGGGTGAGCGTTGCGTGAGCGTCGTGTAAAGTCGGAAAAGTCGGCTGCATGGGTGATTGCCAAGTTTGGGGAGCGTTTCGTAGTATGATCAGTGCAGTGGAGACGCGGAAACTTGTTGTGTCCCAGTGTTTTGCAGTTGGACGACAAGAGTTTTACACAGTAGCAAAGAGCGAGGCACTGAGTTGGCATGAACAATGGAGAGCACATTGGGGCTCGAGATGTGCTTGTTACCTCAGGTGCTGTGTGATTGTCGACAAGGAGTGAAAAGGACCAATTTGTGACCGACCTTTCAATTCAAAACAGACGGAATTTGCATTCGTAATACCAGAGCATCGAAACTACTTGGAACTCTTGTGTATATGAACGTGTCCGCGCCTTTGTACTCTGGTACCTTCGCCGCTACAAACCAACCAACCATCGTGTCTGTGCACATCAGAGTCGCAAAGAATGGAGAATAGCCAGGCTTAGTCGTGTGTGTAGCCGTAGCTCAGATGGCAGATCGTTCGCTTAGTGTGTGGAAGGGCTCGGGTTCAAGACCCGGCTCCTCCATGTTTTTTGGTCAGTGCATGGTAAGTGTTGGTCGCGGCGAACATAAAGGCACGCAAGAAGTTGCAAAACCAGCGTCACAGACTGATATGATGTATACTGTCATAAGGAGAGCAAGGTGTAAGAGTGGGGACCGGCTGTTATCGTGGTGTCATCGAGTGCAGACCTGTCTTAGGTATGACGGCTTAACGTCATTGAAGTCTAGAGAGTGGACAACACGTTCGTCTTACTCAGAGCGGTGTCCGAACTCTATTTTCAACGTTATGCGTGCCACTTTCATTGTGGCCAACTACGATTCGATACAGATTGCACGAAACCTGAAAGACACCCTCACTGATACATAGAGAGTAGTGTTTGTCTGCGGAATATTGGGAGTGCAAGGGTCTGTGACGTTGATATGGCTGTATGTAGCACTACTAGTCAACGGGGGGTGGGCGTAGCTCAGATGGTAGAGCGCTCGCTTATCGTGTGAGAGGTACTGGGATCGATACCGAACGCCTCCAGAATTTTTAACACACCTACATGCGCACCTTGCCATGCAAGTGGAATAATTCCCAACCAGCAGAGGTGTCTAGGCAGATACAAGCGAACGATTAGCATCCACAATTGGCGAGCGTGATTTTATTCGTGCGCAGGAAGCACCCTCCTCCCACAACTACACTTAATTTAGATACATTACAAATGTACCCATAAGATTCTCAAGCCTACGTCGGAAAGATCTGCCTTGCACCGAGTTCACGTAAATCCCACTGCACGTTCCCATTCTTTGCGTGCAGTCGGCTGCTACTGGTGTTGCTGGTTGTGACTGCTGATAACAGATGCCGTAGCAATCAATTCATGGAGTGAGTTGTATGTTTTGCGATAGTCTGTCTCTGACAAGCAAGCACAGGTGATATAGGTGCGAACACAGGAAGCTTGCAGCCCCTCACTGCCTGCAGACACAGAGCAGCCACACTAGGAGAGCGGCCTAAGCCGTAGGCGAAATGTGCTCATTTTCTTTGGCGCCACGTCGAACTATAAATAAGGCTGTCACTAGGGTGAGCGTTGCGTGAGCGTCGTGTAAAGTCGGAAAAGTCGGCTGCATGGGTGATTGCCAAGTTTGGGGAGCGTTTCGTAGTATGATCAGTGCAGTGGAGACGCGGAAACTTGTTGTGTCCCAGTGTTTTGCAGTTGGACGACAAGAGTTTTACACAGTAGCAAAGAGCGAGGCACTGAGTTGGCATGAACAATGGAGAGCACATTGGGGCTCGAGATGTGCTTGTTACCTCAGGTGCTGTGTGATTGTCGACAAGGAGTGAAAAGGACCAATTTGTGACCGCCCTTTCAATTCAAAACAGACGGAATTTGCATTCGTAATACCAGAGCATCGAAACTACTTGGAACTCTTGTGTATATGAACGTGTCCGCGCCTTTGTACTCTGGTACCTTCGCCGTTACAAACCAACCAACCATCGTGTCTGTGCACATCAGAGTCGCAAAGAATGGAGAATAGCCAGGCTTAGTCGTGTGTGTAGCCGTAGCTCAGATGGCAGATCGTTCGCTTAGTGTGTGGAAGGTCTCGGGTTCAAGACCCGGCTCCTCCATGTTTTTTGGTCAGTGCATGGTAACTGTTGGTCGCGGCGAACATAAAGGCACGCAAGAAGTTGCAAAACCAGCGTCACAGACTGATATGATGTATACTGTCATAAGGAGAGCAAGGTGTAAGAGTGGGGACCGGCTGTTATCGTGGTGTCATCGAGTGCAGACCTGTCTTAGGTATGACGGCTTAACGTCATTGAAGTCTAGAGAGTGGACAACACGTTCGTCTTACTCAGAGCGGTGTCCGAACTCTATTTTCGACGTTATGCGTGCCACTTTCATTGTGGCCAACTACGATTCGATACAGATTGCACGAAACCTGAAAGACACCCTCACTGATACATAGAGAGTAGTGTTTGTCTGCGGAATATTGGGAGTGCAAGGGTCTGTGACGTTGATATGGCTGTATGTAGCACTACTAGTCAACGGGGGGGTGGGCGTAGCTCAGATGGTAGAGCGCTCGCTTAGCGTGTGAGAGGTACTGGGATCGATACCGAACGCCTCCAGAATTTTTAACACACCTACATGCGCACCTTGCCATGCAAGTGGAATAATTCCCAACCAGCAGAGGTGTCTAGGCAGATACAAGCGAACGATTAGCATCCACAATTGGCGAGCGTGATTTTATTCGTGCGCAGGAAGCACCCTCCTCCCACAACTACACTTAATTTAGATACATTACAAATGTTCCCATAAGATTCTCAAGCCTACGTCGGAAAGATCTGCCTTGCGCCGAGTTCACGTAAATCCCACGGCACGTTCCCATTCTTTGCGTGCAGTCGGCTGCTACTGGTGTTGCTGGTTGTGACTGCTGATAACAGATGCCGTAGCAATCAATTCATGGAGTGAGTTGTATGTTTTGCGATAGTCTGTCTCTGACAAGCAAGCACAGGTGATATAGGTGCGAACACAGGAAGCTTGCAGCCCCTCGCTGCCTGCAGACACAGGGCAGCCACACTAGGAGAGCGGCCTAAGCCGTAGGCGAAATGTGCTCATTTTCTTTGGCGCCACGTCGAACTATAAATAAGGCTGTCACTTGCGTGAGCGTCGTGTAAAGTCGGAAAAGTCGGCTGCATGGGTGATTGCCAAGTTTGGGGAGCGTTTCGTAGTATGATCAGTGCAGTGGAGACGCGGAAACTTGTTGTGTCCCAGTGTTTTGCAGTTGGACGACAAGAGTTTTACACAGTAGCAAAGAGCGAGGCACTGAGTTGGCATGAACAATGGAGAGCACATTGGGGCTCGAGATGTGCTTGTTACCTCAGGTGCTGTGTGATTGTGGACAAGGAGTGAAATGGACCAATTTGTGACCGCCCTTTCAATTCAAAACAGACGGAATTTGCATTCGTAATACCAGAGCATCGAAACTACTTGGAACTCTTGTGTATATGAACGTGTCCGCGCCTTTGTACTCTGGTACCTTCGCCGCTACAAACCAACCAACCATCGTGTCTGTGCACATCAGAGTCGCAAAGAATGGAGAATAGCCAGGCTTAGTCGTGTGTGTAGCCGTAGCTCAGATGGCAGATCGTTCGCTTAGTGTGTGGAAGGGCTCGGGTTCAAGACCCGGCTCCTCCATGTTTTTTGGTCAGTGCATGGTAAGTGTTGGTCGCGGCGAACATAAAGGCACGCAAGAAGTTGCAAAACCAGCGTCACATACTGATATGATGTATACTGTCATAAGGAGAGCAAGGTGTAAGAGTGGGGACCGGCTGTTATCGTGGTGTCATCGAGTGCAGACCTGTCTTAGGTATGACGGCTTAACGTCATTGAAGTCTAGAGAGTGGACAACACGTTTGTCTTACTCAGAGCGGTGTCCGAACTCTATTTTCGACGTTATGCGTGCCACTTTCATTGTGGCCAACTACGATTCGATACAGATTGCACGAAACCTGAAAGACACCCTCACTGATACATAGAGAGTAGTGTTTGTCTGCGGAATATTGGGAGTGCAAGGGTCTGTGACGTTGATATGGCTGTATGTAGCACTACTAGTCAACGGGGGGTGGGCGTAGCTCAGATGGTAGAGCGCTCGCTTAGCGTGTGAGAGGTACTGGGATCGATACCGAACGCCTCCAGAATTTTTAACACACCTACATGCGCACCTTGCCATGCAAGTGGAATAATTCCCAACCAGCAGAGGTGTCTAGGCAGATACAAGCGAACGATTAGCATCCACAATTGGCGAGCGTGATTTTATTCGTGCGCAGGAAGCACCCTCCTCCCACAACTACACTTAATTTAGATACATTACAAATGTTCCCATAAGATTCTGAAGCCTACGTCGGAAAGATCTGCCTTGCGCCGAGTTCACGTAAATCCCACTGCACGTTCCCATTCTTTGCGTGCAGTCGGCTGCTACTGGTGTTGCTGGTTGTGACTGCTGATAACAGATGCCGTAGCAATCAATTCATGGAGTCAGTTGTATGTTTTGCGATAGTCTGTCTCTGACAAGCAAGCACAGGTGATATAGGTGCGAACACAGGAAGCTTGCAGCCCCTCGCTGCCTGCAGACACAGAGCAGCCACACTAGGAGAGCGGCATAAGCCGTAGGCGAAATGTGCTCATTTTCTTTGGCGCCACGTCGAACTATAAATAAGGCTGTCACTAGGGTGAGCGTTGCGTGAGCGTCGTGTAAAGTCGGAAAAGTCGGCTGCATGGGTGATTGCCAAGTTTGGGGAGCGTTTCGTAGTATGATCAGTGCAGTGGAGACGCGGAAACTTGTTGTGTCCCAGTGTTTTGCAGTTGGACGACAAGAGTTTTACACAGTAGCAAAGAGCGAGGCACTGAGTTGGCATGAACAATGGAGAGCACATTGGGGCTCGAGATGTGCTTGTTACCTCAGGTGCTGTTTGATTGTCGACAAGGAGTGAAAAGGACCAATTTGTGACCGCCCTTTCAATTCAAAACAGACGGAATTTGCATTCGTAATACCAGAGCATCGAAACTACTTGGAACTCTTGTGTATATGAACGTGTCCGCGCCTTTGTACTCTGGTACCTTCGCCGCTACAAACCAACCAACCATCGTGTCTGTGCACATCAGAGTCGCAAAGAATGGAGAATAGCCAGGCTTAGTCGTGTGTGTAGCCGTAGCTCAGATGGCAGATCGTTCGCTTAGTGTGTGGAAGGTCTCGGGTTCAAGACCCGGCTCCTCCATGTTTTTTGGTCAGTGCATGGTAAGTGTTGGTCGCGGCGAACATAAAGGCACGCAAGAAGTTGCAAAACCAGCGTCACAGACTGATATGATGTATACTGTCATAAGGAGAGCAAGGTGTAAGAGTGGGGACCGGCTGTTATCGTGGTGTCATCGAGTGCAGACCTGTCTTAGGTATGACGGCTTAACGTCATTGAAGTCTAGAGAGTGGACAACACGTTCGTCTTACTCAGAGCGGTGTCCGAACTCTATTTTCGACGTTATGCGTGCCACTTTCATTGTGGCCAACTACGATTCGATACAGATTGCACGAAACCTGAAAGACACCCTCACTGATACATAGAGAGTAGTGTTTGTCTGCGGAATATTGGGAGTGCAAGGGTCTGTGACGTTGATATGGCTGTATATAGCACTACTAGTCAACGGGGGGTGGGCGTAGCTCAGATGGTAGAGCGCTCGCTTAGCGTGTGAGAGGAACTGGGATCGATACCCAACGCCTCCAGAATTTTTAACACACCTACATGCGCACCTTGCCATGCAAGTGGAATAATTCCCAACCAGCAGAGGTGTCTAGGCAGATACAAGCGAACGATTAGCATCCACAATTGGCGAGCGTGATTTTATTCGTGCGCAGGAAGCACCCTCCTCCCACAACTACACTTAATTTAGATACATTACAAATGTTCCCATAAGATTCTCAAGCCTACGTCGGAAAGATCTGCCTTGCGCCGAGTTCACGTAAATCCCACGGCACGTTCCCATTCTTTGCGTGCAGTCGGCTGCTACTGGTGTTGCTGGTTGTGACTGCTGATAACAGATGCCGTAGCAATCAATTCATGGAGTGAGTTGTATGTTTTGCGATAGTCTGTCTCTGACAAGCAAGCACAGGTGATATAGGTGCGAACACAGGAAGCTTGCAGCCCCTCGCTGCCTGCAGACAAAGATCAGCCACACTAGGAGAGCGGCCTAAGTCGTAGGCGAAATGTGCTCATTTTCTTTGGCGCCACGTCGAACTATAAATAAGGCTGTCACTAGCGTGAGCGTTGCGTGAGCGTCGTATAAAGTCGGAAAAGTCGGCTGCATGGGTGATTGCCAAGTTTGGGGAGCGTTTCGTAGTATGATCAGTGCAGTGGAGACGCGGAAACTTGTTGTGTCCCAGTGTTTTGCAGTTGGACGACAAGAGTTTTACACAGTAGCAAAGAGCGAGGCACTGAGTTGGCATGAACAATGGAGAGCACATTGGGGCTCGAGATGTGCTTGTTACCTCAGGTGCTGTGTGATTGTCGACAAGGAGTGAAAAGGACCAATTTGTGACCGCCCTTTCAATTCAGAACAGACGGAATTTGCAATCGTAATACCAGAGCATCGAAACTACTTGGAACTCTTGTGTATATGAACGTGTCCGCGCCTTTGTACTCTGGCACCTTCGCCGCTACAAACCAACCAACCATCGTGTCTGTGCACATCAGAGTCGCAAAGAATGGAGAATAGCCAGGCTTAGTCGTGTATGTAGCCGTAGCACAGATGGCAGATCGTTCGCTTAGTGTGTGGAAGGTCTCGGGTTCAAGACCCGGCTCCTCCATGTTTTTTGGTCAGTGCATGGTAAGTGTTGGTCGCGGCGAACATAAAGGCACGCAAGAAGTTGCAAAACCAGCGTCACATACTGATATGATGTATACTGTCATAAGGAGAGCAAGGTGTAAGAGTGGGGACCGGCTGTTATCGTGGTGTCATCGAGTGCAGACCTGTCTTAGGTATGACGGCTTAACGTCATTGAAGTCTAGAGAGTGGACAACACGTTCGTCTTACTCAGAGCGGTGTCCGAACTCTATTTTCAACGTTATGCGTGCCACTTTCATTGTGGCCAACTACGATTCGATACAGATTGCACGAAACCTGAAAGACACCCTCACTGATACATAGAGAGTAGTGTTTGTCTGCGGAATATTGGGAGTGCAAGGGTCTGTGACGTTGATATGGCTGTATGTAGCACTACTAGTCAACGGGGGTTGGGCGTAGCTCAGATGGTAGAGCGCTCGCTTAGCGTGTGAGAGGTACTGGGATCGATACCCAACGCCTCCAGAATTTTTAACACACCTACATGCGCACCTTGCCATGCAAGTGGAATAATTCCCAACCAGCAGAGGTGTCTAGGCAGATACAAGCGAACGATTAGCATCCACAATTGGCGAGCGTGATTTTATTCGTGCGCAGGAAGCACCCTCCTCCCACAACTACACTTAATTTAGATACATTACAAATGTTCCCATAAGATTCTCAAGCCTACGTCGGAAAGATCTGCCTTGCGCCGAGTTCACGTAAATCCCACTGCACGTTCCCATTCTTTGCGTGCAGTCGGCTGCTACTGGTGTTGCTGGTTGTGACTGCTGATAACAGATGCCGTAGCAATCAATTCATGGAGTGAGTTGTATGTTTTGCGATAGTCTGTCTCTGACAAGCAAGCACAGGTGATATAGGTGCGAACACAGGAAGCTTGCAGCCCCTCGCTGCCTGCAGACAAAGAGCAGCCACACTAGGAGAGCGGCCTAAGCCGTAGGCGAAATGTGCTCATTTTATTTGGCGCCACGTCGAACTATAAATAAGGCTGTCACTAGGGTGAGCGTTGCGTGAGCGTCGTGTAAAGTCGGAAAAGTCGGCTGCATGGGTGATTGCCAAGTTTGGGGAGCGTTTCGTAGTATGATCAGTGCAGTGGAGACGCGGAAACTTGTTGTGTCCCAGTGTTTTGCAGTTGGACGACAAGAGTTTTACACAGTAGCAAAGAGCGAGGCACTGAGTTGGCATGAACAATGGAGAGCACATTGGGGCTCGAGATGTGCTTGTTACCTCAGGTGCTGTGTGATTGTCGACAAGGAGTGAAAAGGACCAATTTGTGACCGCCCTTTCAATTCAAAACAGACGGAATTTGCATTCGTAATACCAGAGCATCGAAACTACTTGGAACTCTTGTGTATATGAACGTGTCCGCGCCTTTGTACTCTGGTACCTTCGCCGCTACAAACCAACCAACCATCGTGTCTGTGCACATCAGAGTCGCAAAGAATGGAGAATAGCCAGGCTTAGTCGTGTGTGTAGCCGTAGCTCAGATGGCAGATCGTTCGCTTAGTGTGTGGAAGGTCTCGGGTTCAAGACCCGGCTCCTCCATGTTTTTTGGTCAGTGCATGGTAAGTGTTGGTCGCGGCGAACATAAAGGCACGCAAGAAGTTGCAAAACCAGCGTCACAGACTGATATGATGTATACTGTCATAAGGAGAGCAAGGTGTAAGAGTGGGGACCGGCTGTTATCGTGGTGTCATCGAGTGCAGACCTGTCTTAGGTATGACGGCTTAACGTCATTGAAGTCTAGAGAGTGGACAACACGTTCGTCTTACTCAGAGCGGTGTCCGAACTCTATTTTCGACGTTATGCGTGCCACTTTCATTGTGGCCAACTACGATTCGATACAGATTGCACGAAACCTGAAAGACACCCTCACTGATACATAGAGAGTAGTGTTTGTCTGCGGAATATTGGGAGTGCAAGGGTCTGTGACGTTGATATGGCTGTATGTAGCACTACTAGTCAACGGGGGGGTGGGCGTAGCTCAGATGGTAGAGCGCTCGCTTAGCGTGTGAGAGGTACTGGGATCGATACCCAACGCCTCCAGAATTTTTAACACACCTACATGCGCACCTTGCCATGCAAGTGGAATAATTCCCAACCAGCAGAGTTGTCTAGGCAGATACAAGCGAACGATTAGCATCCACAATTGGCGAGCGTGATTTTATTCGTGCGCAGGAAGCACCCTCCTCCCACAACTACACTTAATTTAGATACATTACAAATGTTCCCATAAGATTCTCAAGCCTACGTCGGAAAGATCTGCCTTGCGCCGAGTTCACGTAAATCCCACTGCACGTTCCCATTCTTTGCGTGCAGTCGGCTGCTACTGGTGTTGCTGGTTGTGACTGCTGATAACAGATGCCGTAGCAATCAATTCATGGAGTGAGTTGTATGTTTTGCGATAGTCTGTCTCTGACAAGCAAGCACAGGTGATATAGGTGCGAACACAGGAAGCTTGCAGCCCCTCGCTGCCTGCAGACACAGAGCAGCCACACTAGGAGAGCGGCCTAAGCCGTAGGCGAAATGTGCTCATTTTCTTTGGCGCCACGTCGAACAATAAATAAGGCTGTCACTAGCGTGAGCGTCGTGTAAAGTCGGAAAAGTCGGCTGCATGGGTGATTGCCAAGTTTGGGGAGTGTTTCCTAGTATGATCAGTGCGGTGGAGACGCGGAAACTTGTTGTGTCCCAGTGTTTTGCAGTTGGACGACAAGAGTTTTACACAGTAGCAAAGAGCGAGGCACTGGGTTGGCATGAACAATGGAGAGCACATTGGGGCTCGAGATGTGCTTGTTACCTCAGGTGCTGTGTGATTGTCGACAAGGAGTGAAAAGGACCAATTTGTGACCGCCCTTTCAATTCAAAACAGACGGAATTTGCATTCGTAATACCAGAGCATCGAAACTACTTGGAACTCTTGTGTATATGAACGTGTCCGCGCCTTTGTACTCTGGTACCTTCGCCGCTACAAACCAACCAACCATCGTGTCTGTGCACATCAGAGTCGCAAAGAATGGAGAATAGCCAGGCTTAGTCGTGTGTGTAGCCGTAGCTCAGATGGCAGATCGTTCGCTTAGTGTGTGGAAGGTCTCGGGTTCAAGACCCGGCTCCTCCATGTTTTTTGGTCAGTGCATGGTAAGTGTTGGTCGCGGCGAACATAAAGGCACGCAAGAAGTTGCAAAACCAGCGTCACAGACTGATATGATGTATACTGTCATAAGGAGAGCAAGTTGTAAGAGTGGGGATCGGCTGTTATCGTGGTGTCATCGAGTGCAGACCTGTCTTAGGTATGACGGCTTAACGTCATTGAAGTCTAGAGAGTGGACAACACGTTCGTCTTACTCAGAGCGGTGTCCGAACTCTATTTTCGACGTTATGCGTGCCACTTTCATTGTGGCCAACTACGATTCGATACAGATTGCACGAAACCTGAAAGACACCCTCACTGATACATAGAGAGTAGTGTTTGTCTGCGGAATATTGGGAGTGCAAGGGTCTGTGACGTTGATATGGCTGTATGTAGCACTACTAGTCAACGGGGGGTGGGCGTAGCTCAGATGGTAGAGCGCTCGCTTAGCGTGTGAGAGGTACTGGGATCGATACCCAGCGCCTCCAGAATTTTTAACGCACCTACATGAGCACCTTGCCATGCAAGTGGAATAATTCCCAACCGGCAGAGGTGTGTAGGCAGATACAAGCGAACGATTAGCATCCACAATTGCACCGATTTCAAGTAAATCCCTCTGCACGTTCCCATTCTTTGCGTGCAGTCGGCTGCTACTGGTGTTGCTGGTTGTGACTGCTGATAACAGATGCCGTAGCAATCAATTCATGGAGTGAGTTGTATGTTTTGCGATAGTCTGTCTCTGACAAGCAAGCACAGGTGATATAGGTGCGAACACAGGAAGCTTGCAGCCCCTCGCTGCCTGCAGACACAGAGCAGCCACACTAGGAAAGCGGCCTAAGCCGTAGGCGAAATGTGCTCATTTTCTTTGGCGCCACGTCGAACTATAAATAAGGCTGTCACTAGCGTGAGCGTTGCTTGAGCGTCGTGTAAAGTCGGAAAAGTCGGCTGCATGGGTGATTGCCAAGTTTGGGGAGTGTTTCGTAGTATGATCAGTGCAGTGGAGACGCGGAAACTTGTTGTGTCCCAGTGTTTTGCAGTTGGACGACAAGAGTTTTACACAGTAGCAAAGAGCGAGGCACTGAGTTGGCATGAACAATGGAGAGCACATTGGGGCTCGAGATGTGCTTGTTACCTCAGGTGCTGTGTGATTGTCGACAAGGAGTGAAAAGGACCAATTTGTGACCGCCCTTTCAATTCAAAACAGACATTCGTAATACCAGAGCATCGAAACTACTTGGAACTCTTGTGTACATGAACGTGTCCACGCCTTTGTACTCTGGTACCTTCGCTGCTACAAACCAACCAACCATCGTGTCTGTGCACATCAGAGTCGCAAAGAATGGAGAATAGCCAGGCTTAGTCGTGTGTGTAGCCGTAGCTCAGATGGCAGATCGTTCGCTTAGTGTGTGGAAGGTCTCGGGTTCAAGACCCGGCTCCTCCATGTTTTTTGGTCAGTGCATGGTAAGTGTTGGTCGCGGCGAACATAAAGGCACGCAAGAAGTTGCAAAACCAGCGTCACAGACTGATATGATGTATACTGTCATAAGGAGAGCAAGGTGTAAGAGTGGGGATCGGCTGTTATCGTGGTGTCATCGAGTGCAGACCTGTCTTAGGTATGACGGCTTAACGTCATTGAAGTCTAGAGAGTGGACAACACGTTCGTCTTACTCAGAGCGGTGTCCGAACTCTACTTTCGACGTTATGCGTGCCACTTTCATTGTGGCCAACTACGATTCGATACAGATTGCACGAAACCTGAAAGACACCCTCACTGATACATAGAGAGTAGTGTTTGTCTGCGGAATATTGGGAGTGCAAGGGTCTGTGACGTTGATATGGCTGTATATAGCACTACTAGTCAACGGGGGATGGGCGTAGCTCAGATGGTAGAGCGCTCGCTTAGCGTGTGAGAGGTACTGGGATCGATACCCAACGCCTCCAGAATTTTTAACACACCTACATGCGCACCTTGCCATGCAAGTGGAATAATTCCCAACCAGCAGAGGTGTCTAGGCAGATACAAGCGAACGATTAGCATCCACAATTGGCGAGCGTGATTTTATTCGTGCGCAGGAAGCACCCTCCTCCCACAACTACACTTAATTTAGATACATTACAAATGTTCCCATAAGATTCTCAAGCCTACGTCGGAAAGATCTGCCTTGCGCCGAGTTCACGTAAATCCCACTGCACGTTCCCATTCTTTGCGTGCAGTCGGCTGCTACTGGTGTTGCTGGTTGTGACTGCTGATAACAGATGCCGTAGCAATCAATTCATGGAGTGAGTTGTATGTTTTGCGATAGTCTGTCTCTGACAAGCAAGCACAGGTGATATAGGTGCGAACACAGGAAGCTTGCAGCCCCTCGCTGCCTGCAGACAAAGAGCAGCCACACTAGGAGAGCGGCCTAAGTCGTAGGCGAAATGTGCTCATTTTCTTTGGCGCCACGTCGAACTATAAATAAGGCTGTCACTAGCGTGAGCGTTGCGTGAGCGTCGTATAAAGTCGGAAAAGTCGGCTGCATGGGTGATTGCCAAGTTTGGGGAGCGTTTCGTAGTATGATCAGTGCAGTGGAGACGCGGAAACTTGTTGTGTCCCAGTGTTTTGCAGTTGGACGACAAGAGTTTTACACAGTAGCAAAGAGCGAGGCACTGAGTTGGCATGAACAATGGAGAGCACATTGGGGCTCGAGATGTGCTTGTTACCTCAGGTGCTGTGTGATTGTCGACAAGGAGTGAAAAGGACCAATTTGTGACCGCCCTTTCAATTCAAAACAGACGGAATTTGCATTCGTAATACCAGAGCATCGAAACTACTTGGAACTCTTGTGTATATGAACGTGTCCGCGCCTTTGTACTCTGGCACCTTCGCCGCTACAAACCAACCAACCATCGTGTCTGTGCACATCAGAGTCGCAAAGAATGGAGAATAGCCAGGCTTAGTCGTGTGTGTAGCCGTAGCTCAGATGGCAGATCGTTCGCTTAGTGTGTGGAAGGTCTCGGGTTCAAGACCCGGCTCCTCCATGTTTTTTGGTCAGTGCATGGTAAGTGTTGGTCGCGGCGAACATAAAGGCACGCAAGAAGTTGCAAAACCAGCGTCACAGACTGATATGATGTATACTGTCATAAGGAGAGCAAGGTGTAAGAGTGGGGATCGGCTGTTATCGTGGTGTCATCGAGTGCAGACCTGTCTTAGGTACGACGGCTTAACGTCATTGAAGTCTAGAGAGTGGACAACACGTTCGTCTTACTCAGAGCGGTGTCCGAACTCTATTTTCGACGTTATGCGCGCCACTTTCATTGTGGCCAACTACGATTCGATACAGATTTCACGAAACCTGAAAGACACCCTCACTGATACATAGAGAGTAGTGTTTGTCTGCGGAATATTGGGAGTGCAAGGGTCTGTGACGTTGATATGGCTGTATGTAGCACTACTAGTCAACGGGGGGTGGGCGTAGCTCAGATGGTAGAGCGCTCGCTTAGTGTGTGAGAGGTACTGGGATCGATACCCAGCGCCTCCAGAACTTTTAACACACCTACATGCGCACCTTGCCATGCAAGTGGAATAATTCCCAACCAGCAGAGGTGTCTAGGCAGATACAAGCGAACGATTAGCATCCACAATTGGCGAGCGTGATTTTATTCGTGCGCAGGAAGCTCCCTCCTCCCACAACTACACTTAATTTAGATACATTACAAATGTTCCCATAAGATTCTCAAGCCTACGTCGGAAAGATCTGCCTTGCGCCGAGTTCACGTAAATCCCACTGCACGTTCCCATTCTTTGCGTGCAGTCGGCTGCTACTGGTGTTGCTGGTTGTGACTGCTGATAACAGATGCCGTAGCAATCAATTCATGGAGTGAGTTGTATGTTTTGCGATAGTCTGTCTCTGACAAGCAAGCACAGGTGATATAGGTGCGAACACTGGAAGCTTGCAGCCCCTCGCTGCCTGCAGACACAGAGCAGCCACACTAGGAAAGCGGCCTAAGCCGTAGGCGAAATGTGCTCATTTTCTTTGGCGCCACGTCGAACTATAAATAAGGCTGTCACTAGCGTGAGCGTCGTGTAAAGTCGGAAAAGTCGGCTGCATGGGTGATTGCCAAGTTTGGGGAGCGTTTCGTAGTATGATCAGTGCAGTGGAGACGCGGAAACTTGTTGTGTCCCAGTGTTTTGCAGTTGGACGACAAGAGTTTTACACAGTAGCAAAGAGCGAGGCACTGAGTTGGCATGAACAATGGAGAGCACATTGGGGCTCGAGATGTGCTTGTTACCTCAGGTGCTGTGTGATTGTCGACAAGGAGTGAAAAGGACCAATTTGTGACCGCCCTTTCAATTCAAAACAGACGGAATTTGCATTCGTAATACCAGAGCATCGAAACTACTTGGAACTCTTGTGTATATGAACGTGTCCGCGCCTTTGTACTCTGGTACCTTCGCCGCTACAAACCAACCAACCATCGTGTCTGTGCACATCAGAGTCGCAAAGAATGGAGAATAGCCAGGCTTAGTCGTGTGTGTAGCCGTAGCTCAGATGGCAGATCGTTCGCTTAGTGTGTGGAAGATCTCGGGTTCAAGACCCGGCTCCTCCATGTTTTTTGGTCAGTGCATGGTAAGTGTTGGTCGCGGCGAACATAAAGGCACGCAAGAAGTTGCAAAACCAGCGTCACAGACTGATATGATGTATACTGTCATAAGGAGAGCAAGGTGTAAGAGTGGGGATCGGCTGTTATCGTGGTGTCATCGAGTGCAGACCTGTCTTAGGTATGACGGCTTAACGTCATTGAAGTCTAGAGAGTGGACAACACGTTCGTCTTACTCAGAGCGGTGTCCGAACTCTATTTTCGACGTTATGCGTGCCACTTTCATTGTGGCCAACTACGATTCGATACAGATTGCACGAAACCTGAAAGACACCCTCACTGATACATAGAGAGTAGTGTTTGTCTGCGGAATATTGGGAGTGCAAGGGTCTGTGACGTTGATATGGCTGTATGTAGCACTACTAGTCAACGAGGGGTGGGCGTAGCTCAGATGGTAGAGCGCTCGCTTAGCGTGTGAGAGGTACTGGGATCGATACCCAACGCCTCCAGAATTTTTAACACACCTACATGCGCACCTTGCCATGCAAGTGGAATAATTCCCAACCAGCAGAGGTGTCTAGGCAGATACAAGCGAACGATTAGCATCCACAATTGGCGAGCGTGATTTTATTCGTGCGCAGGAAGCACCCTCCTCCCACAACTACACTTAATTTAGATACATTACAAATGTTCCCATAAGATTCTCAAGCCTACGTCGGAAAGATCTGCCTTGCGCCGAGTTCACGTAAATCCCACTGCACGTTCCCATTCTTTGCGTGCAGTCGGCTGCTACTGGTGTTGCTGGTTGTGACTGCTGATAACAGATGCCGTAGCAATCAATTCATGGAGTGAGTTGTATGTTTTGCGATAGTCTGTCTCTGACAAGCAAGCACAGGTGATATAGGTGCGAACACAGGAAGCTTGCAGCCCCTCGCTGCCTGCAGACAAAGAGCAGCCACACTAGGAGAGCGGCCTAAGCCGTAGGCGAAATGTGCTCATTTTCTTTGGCGCCACGTCGAACTATAAATAAGGCTGTCACTAGCGTGAGCGTCGTGTAAAGTCGGAAAAGTCGGCTGCATGGGTGATTGCCAAGTTTGGGGAGCGTTTCGTAGTATGATCAGTGCAGTGGAGACGCGGAAACTTGTTGTGTCCCAGTGTTTTGCAGTTGGACGACAAGAGTTTTACACAGTAGCAAAGAGCGAGGCACTGAGTTGGCATGAACAATGGATAGCACATTGGGGCTCGAGATGTGCTTGTTACCTCAGGTGCTGTGTGATTGTCGACAAGGAGTGAAAAGGACCAATTTGTGACCGCCCTTTCAATTCAAAACAGACGGAATTTGCATTCGTAATACCAGAGCATCGAAACTACTTGGAACTCTTGTGTATATGAACGTGTCCGCGCCTTTGTACTCTGGTACCTTCGCCGCTACAAACCAACCAACCATCGTGTCTGTGCACATCAGAGTCGCAAAGAATGGAGAATAGCCAGGCTTAGTCGTGTGTGTAGCCGTATCTCAGATGGCAGATCGTTCGCTTAGTGTGTGGAAGGTCTCGGGTTCAAGACCCGGCTCCTCCATGTTTTTTGGTCAGTGCATGGTAAGTGTTGGTCGCGGCGAACATAAAGGCACGCAAGAAGTTGCAAAACCAGCGTCACAGACTGATATGATGTATACTGTCATAAGGAGAGCAAGGTGTAAGAGTGGGGACCGGCTGTTATCGTGGTGTCATCGAGTGCAGACCTGTCTTAGGTATGACGGCTTAACGTCATTGAAGTCTACAGAGTGGACAACACGTTCGTCTTACTCAGAGCGGTGTCCGAACTCTATTTTCGACGTTATGCGTGCCACTTTCATTGTGGCCAACTACGATTCGATACAGATTGCACGAAACCTGAAAGACACCCTCACTGATACATAGAGAGTAGTGTTTGTCTGCGGAATATTGGGAGTGCAAGGGTCTGTGACGTTGATATGGCTGTATGTAGCACTACTAGTCAACGGGGGGGTGGGCGTAGCTCAGATGGTAGAGCGCTCGCTTAGCGTGTGAGAGGTACTGGGATCGATACCCAACGCCTCCAGAATTTTTAACACACCTACATGCGCACCTTGCCATGCAAGTGGAATAATTCCCAACCAGCAGAGGTGTCTAGGCAGATACAAGCGAACGATTAGCATCCACAATTGGCGAGCGTGATTTTATTCGTGCGCAGGAAGCACCCTCCTCCCACAACTACACTTAATTTAGATACATTACAAATGTTCCCATAAGATTCTCAAGCCTACGTCGGAAAGATCTGCCTTGCGCCGAGTTCACGTAAATCCCACTGCACGTTCCCATTCTTTGCGTGCAGTCGGCTGCTACTGGTGTTGCTGGTTGTGACTGCTGATAACAGATGCCGTAGCAATCAATTCATGGAGTGAGTTGTATGTTTTGCGATAGTCTGTCTCTGACAAGCAAGCACAGGTGATATAGGTGCGAACACAGGAAGCTTGCAGCCCCTCGCTGCCTGCAGACACAGAGCAGCCACACTAGGAGAGCGGCCTAAGCCGTAGGCGAAATGTGCTCATTTTCTTTGGCGCCACGTCGAACTATAAATAAGGCTGTCACTAGCGTGAGCGTTGCGTGAGCGTCGTGTAAAGACGGAAAAGTCGGCTGCATGGGTGATTGCCAAGTTTGGGGAGCGTTTCGTAGTATGATCAGTGCAGTGGAGACGCGGAAACTTGTTGTGTCCCAGTGTTTTGCAGTTGGACGACAAGAGTTTTACACAGTAGCAAAGAGCGAGGCACTGAGTTGGCATGAACAATGGAGAGCACATTGGGGCTCGAGATGTGCTTGTTACCTCAGGTGCTGTGTGATTGTCGACAAGGAGTGAAAAGGACCAATTTGTGACCGCCCTTTCAATTCAAAACAGACGGAATTTGCATTCGTAATACCAGAGCATCGAAACTACTTGGAACTCTTGTGTATATGAACGTGTCCGCGCCTTTGTACTCTGGCACCTTCGCCGCTACAAACCAACCAACCATCGTGTCTGTGCACATCAGAGTCGCAAAGAATGGAGAATAGCCAGGCTTAGTCGTGTGTGTAGCCGTAGCTCAGATGGCAGATCGTTCGCTTAGTGTGTGGAAGGTCTCGGGTTCAAGACCCGGCTCCTCCATGTTTTTTGGTCAGTGCATGGTAAGTGTTGGTCGCGGCGAACATAAAGGCACGCAAGAAGTTGCAAAACCAGCGTCACAGACTGATATGATGTATACTGTCATAAGGAGAGCAAGGTGTAAGAGTGGGGATCGGCTGTTATCGTGGTGTCATCGAGTGCAGACCTGTCTTAGGTACGACGGCTTAACGTCATTGAAGTCTAGAGAGTGGACAACACGTTCGTCTTACTCAGAGCGGTGTCCGAACTCTATTTTCGACGTTATGCGCGCCACTTTCATTGTGGCCAACTACGATTCGATACAGATTTCACGAAACCTGAAAGACACCCTCACTGATACATAGAGAGTAGTGTTTGTCTGCGGAATATTGGGAGTGCAAGGGTCTGTGACGTTGATATGGCTGTATGTAGCACTACTAGTCAACGGGGGGTGGGCGTAGCTCAGATGGTAGAGCGCTCGCTTAGTGTGTGAGAGGTACTGGGATCGATACCCAGCGCCTCCAGAACTTTTAACACACCTACATGCGCACCTTGCCATGCAAGTGGAATAATTCCCAACCAGCAGAGGTGTCTAGGCAGATACAAGCGAACGATTAGCATCCACAATTGGCGAGCGTGATTTTATTCGTGCGCAGGAAGCTCCCTCCTCCCACAACTACACTTAATTTAGATACATTACAAATGTTCCCATAAGATTCTCAAGCCTACGTCGGAAAGATCTGCCTTGCGCCGAGTTCACGTAAATCCCACTGCACGTTCCCATTCTTTGCGTGCAGTCGGCTGCTACTGGTGTTGCTGGTTGTGACTGCTGATAACAGATGCCGTAGCAATCAATTCATGGAGTGAGTTGTATGTTTTGCGATAGTCTGTCTCTGACAAGCAAGCACAGGTGATATAGGTGCGAACACTGGAAGCTTGCAGCCCCTCGCTGCCTGCAGACACAGAGCAGCCACACTAGGAAAGCGGCCTAAGCCGTAGGCGAAATGTGCTCATTTTCTTTGGCGCCACGTCGAACTATAAATAAGGCTGTCACTAGCGTGAGCGTCGTGTAAAGTCGGAAAAGTCGGCTGCATGGGTGATTGCCAAGTTTGGGGAGCGTTTCGTAGTATGATCAGTGCAGTGGAGACGCGGAAACTTGTTGTGTCCCAGTGTTTTGCAGTTGGACGACAAGAGTTTTACACAGTAGCAAAGAGCGAGGCACTGAGTTGGCATGAACAATGGAGAGCACATTGGGGCTCGAGATGTGCTTGTTACCTCAGGTGCTGTGTGATTGTCGACAAGGAGTGAAAAGGACCAATTTGTGACCGCCCTTTCAATTCAAAACAGACGGAATTTGCATTCGTAATACCAGAGCATCGAAACTACTTGGAACTCTTGTGTATATGAACGTGTCCGCGCCTTTGTACTCTGGTACCTTCGCCGCTACAAACCAACCAACCATCGTGTCTGTGCACATCAGAGTCGCAAAGAATGGAGAATAGCCAGGCTTAGTCGTGTGTGTAGCCGTAGCTCAGATGGCAGATCGTTCGCTTAGTGTGTGGAAGATCTCGGGTTCAAGACCCGGCTCCTCCATGTTTTTTGGTCAGTGCATGGTAAGTGTTGGTCGCGGCGAACATAAAGGCACGCAAGAAGTTGCAAAACCAGCGTCACAGACTGATATGATGTATACTGTCATAAGGAGAGCAAGGTGTAAGAGTGGGGATCGGCTGTTATCGTGGTGTCATCGAGTGCAGACCTGTCTTAGGTATGACGGCTTAACGTCATTGAAGTCTAGAGAGTGGACAACACGTTCGTCTTACTCAGAGCGGTGTCCGAACTCTATTTTCGACGTTATGCGTGCCACTTTCATTGTGGCCAACTACGATTCGATACAGATTGCACGAAACCTGAAAGACACCCTCACTGATACATAGAGAGTAGTGTTTGTCTGCGGAATATTGGGAGTGCAAGGGTCTGTGACGTTGATATGGCTGTATGTAGCACTACTAGTCAACGAGGGGTGGGCGTAGCTCAGATGGTAGAGCGCTCGCTTAGGGTGTGAGAGGTACTGGGATCGATACCCAACGCCTCCAGAATTTTTAACACACCTACATGCGCACCTTGCCATGCAAGTGGAATAATTCCCAACCAGCAGAGGTGTCTAGGCAGATACAAGCGAACGATTAGCATCCACAATTGGCGAGCGTGATTTTATTCGTGCGCAGGAAGCACCCTCCTCCCACAACTACACTTAATTTAGATACATTACAAATGTTCCCATAAGATTCTCAAGCCTACGTCGGAAAGATCTGCCTTGCGCCGAGTTCACGTAAATCCCACTGCACGTTCCCATTCTTTGCGTGCAGTCGGCTGCTACTGGTGTTGCTGGTTGTGACTGCTGATAACAGATGCCGTAGCAATCAATTCATGGAGTGAGTTGTATGTTTTGCGATAGTCTGTCTCTGACAAGCAAGCACAGGTGATATAGGTGCGAACACAGGAAGCTTGCAGCCCCTCGCTGCCTGCAGACAAAGAGCAGCCACACTAGGAGAGCGGCCTAAGCCGTAGGCGAAATGTGCTCATTTTCTTTGGCGCCACGTCGAACTATAAATAAGGCTGTCACTAGCGTGAGCGTCGTGTAAAGTAGGAAAAGTCGGCTGCATGGGTGATTGCCAAGTTTGGGGAGCGTTTCGTAGTATGATCAGTGCAGTGGAGACGCGGAAACTTGTTGTGTCCCAGTGTTTTGCAGTTGGACGACAAGAGTTTTACACAGTAGCAAAGAGCGAGGCACTGAGTTGGCATGAACAATGGATAGCACATTGGGGCTCGAGATGTGCTTGTTACCTCAGGTGCTGTGTGATTGTCGACAAGGAGTGAAAAGGACCAATTTGTGACCGCCCTTTCAATTCAAAACAGACGGAATTTGCATTCGTAATACCAGAGCATCGAAACTACTTGGAACTCTTGTGTATATGAACGTGTCCGCGCCTTTGTACTCTGGTACCTTCGCCGCTACAAACCAACCAACCATCGTGTCTGTGCACATCAGAGTCGCAAAGAATGGAGAATAGCCAGGCTTAGTCGTGTGTGTAGCCGTATCTCAGATGGCAGATCGTTCGCTTAGTGTGTGGAAGGTCTCGGGTTCAAGACCCGGCTCCTCCATGTTTTTTGGTCAGTGCATGGTAAGTGTTGGTCGCGGCGAACATAAAGGCACGCAAGAAGTTGCAAAACCAGCGTCACAGACTGATATGATGTATACTGTCATAAGGAGAGCAAGGTGTAAGAGTGGGGACCGGCTGTTATCGTGGTGTCATCGAGTGCAGACCTGTCTTAGGTATGACGGCTTAACGTCATTGAAGTCTACAGAGTGGACAACACGTTCGTCTTACTCAGAGCGGTGTCCGAACTCTATTTTCGACGTTATGCGTGCCACTTTCATTGTGGCCAACTACGATTCGATACAGATTGCACGAAACCTGAAAGACACCCTCACTGATACATAGAGAGTAGTGTTTGTCTGCGGAATATTGGGAGTGCAAGGGTCTGTGACGTTGATATGGCTGTATGTAGCACTACTAGTCAACGGGGGGGTGGGCGTAGCTCAGATGGTAGAGCGCTCGCTTAGCGTGTGAGAGGTACTGGGATCGATACCCAACGCCTCCAGAATTTTTAACACACCTACATGCGCACCTTGCCATGCAAGTGGAATAATTCCCAACCAGCAGAGGTGTCTAGGCAGATACAAGCGAACGATTAGCATCCACAATTGGCGAGCGTGATTTTATTCGTGCGCAGGAAGCACCCTCCTCCCACAACTACACTTAATTTAGATACATTACAAATGTTCCCATAAGATTCTCAAGCCTACGTCGGAAAGATCTGCCTTGCGCCGAGTTCACGTAAATCCCACTGCACGTTCCCATTCTTTGCGTGCAGTCGGCTGCTACTGGTGTTGCTGGTTGTGACTGCTGATAACAGATGCCGTAGCAATCAATTCATGGAGTGAGTTGTATGTTTTGCGATAGTCTGTCTCTGACAAGCAAGCACAGGTGATATAGGTGCGAACACAGGAAGCTTGCAGCCCCTCGCTGCCTGCAGACACAGAGCAGCCACACTAGGAGAGCGGCCTAAGCCGTAGGCGAAATGTGCTCATTTTCTTTGGCGCCACGTCGAACTATAAATAAGGCTGTCACTAGCGTGAGCGTTGCGTGAGCGTCGTGTAAAGACGGAAAAGTCGGCTGCATGGGTGATTGCCAAGTTTGGGGAGCGTTTCGTAGTATGATCAGTGCAGTGGAGACGCGGAAACTTGTTGTGTCCCAGTGTTTTGCAGTTGGACGACAAGAGTTTTACACAGTAGCAAAGAGCGAGGCACTGAGTTGGCATGAACAATGGAGAGCACATTGGGGCTCGAGATGTGCTTGTTACCTCAGGTGCTGTGTGATTGTCGACAAGGAGTGAAAAGGACCAATTTGTGACCGCCCTTTCAATTCAAAACAGACGGAATTTGCATTCGTAATACCAGAGCATCGAAACTACTTGGAACTCTTGTGTATATGAACGTGTCCGCGCCTTTGTACTCTGGTACCTTCGCCGCTACAAACCAACCAACCATCGTGTCTGTGCACATCAGAGTCGCAAAGAATGGAGAATAGCCAGGCTTAGTCGTGTGTGTAGCCGTATCTCAGATGGCAGATCGTTCGCTTAGTGTGTGGAAGGTCTCGGGTTCAAGACCCGGCTCCTCCATGTTTTTTGGTCAGTGCATGGTAAGTGTTGGTCGCGGCGAACATAAAGGCACGCAAGAAGTTGCAAAACCAGCGTCACAGACTGATATGATGTATACTGTCATAAGGAGAGCAAGGTGTAAGAGTGGGGACCGGCTGTTATCGTGGTGTCATCGAGTGCAGACCTGTCTTAGGTATGACGGCTTAACGTCATTGAAGTCTAGAGAGTGGACAACACGTTTGTCTTACTCAGAGCGGTGTCCGAACTCTATTTTCGACGTTATGCGTGCCACTTTCATTGTGGCCAACTACGATTCGATACAGATTGCACGAAACCTGAAAGACACCCTCACTGATACATAGAGAGTAGTGTTTGTCTGCGGAATATTGGGAGTGCAAGGGTCTGTGACGTTGATATGGCTGTATGTAGCACTACTAGTCAACGGGGGGTGGGCGTAGCTCAGATGGTAGAGCGCTCGCTTAGCGTGTGAGAGGTACTGGGATCGATACTCAACGCCTCCAGAATTTTTAACACACCTACATGCGCACCTTGCCATGCAAGTGGAATAATTCCCAACCAGCAGAGGTGTCTAGGCAGATACAAGCGAACGATTAGCATCCACAATTGGCGAGCGTGATTTTATTCGTGCGCAGGAAGCACCCTCCTCCCACAACTACACTTAATTTAGATACATTACAAATGTTCCCATAAGATTCTCAAGCCTACGTCGGAAAGATCTGCCTTGCGCCGAGTTCACGTAAATCCCACTGCACGTTCCCATTCTTTGCGTGCAGTCGGCTGCTACTGGTGTTGCTGGTTGTGACTGCTGATAACAGATGCCGTAGCAATCAATTCATGGAGTTAGTTGTATGTTTTGCGATAGTCTGTCTCTGACAAGCAAGCACAGGTGATATAGGTGCGAACACAGGAAGCTTGCAGCCCCTCGCTGCCTGCAGACAAAGAGCAGCCACACTAGGAGAGCGGCCTAAGTCGTAGGCGAAATGTGCTCATTTTCTTTGGCGCCACGTCGAACTATAAATAAGGCTGTCACTAGCGTGAGCGTCGTATAAAGTCGGAAAAGTCGGCTGCATGGGTGATTGCCAAGTTTGGGGAGCGTTTCGTAGTATGATCAGTGCAGTGGAGACGCGGAAACTTGTTGTGTCCCAGTGTTTTGCAGTTGGACGACAAGAGTTTTACACAGTAGCAAAGAGCGAGGCACTGAGTTGGCATGAACAATGGAGAGCACATTGGGGCTCGAGATGTGCTTGTTACCTCAGGTGCTGTGTGATTGTCGACAAGGAGTGAAAAGGACCAATTTGTGACCGCCCTTTCAATTCAAAACAGACGGAATTTGCATTCGTAATACCAGAGCATCGAAACTACTTGGAACTCTTGTGTATATGAACGTGTCCGCGCCTTTGTACTCTGGTACCTTCGCCGCTACAAACCAACCAACCATCGTGTCTGTGCACATCAGAGTCGCAAAGAATGGAGAATAGCCAGGCTTAGTCGTGTGTGTAGCCGTATCTCAGATGGCAGATCGTTCGCTTAGTGTGTGGAAGGTCTCGGGTTCAAGACCCGGCTCCTCCATGTTTTTTGGTCAGTGCATGGTAAGTGTTGGTCGCGGCGAACATAAAGGCACGCAAGAAGTTGCAAAACCAGCGTCACAGACTGATATGATGTATACTGTCATAAGGAGAGCAAGGTGTAAGAGTGGGGATCGGCTGTTATCGTGGTGTCATCGAGTGCAGACCTGTCTTAGGTATGACGGCTTAACGTCATTGAAGTCTAGAGAGTGGACAACACGTTCGTCTTACTCAGAGCGGTGTCCGAACTCTATTTTCGACGTTATGCGTGCCACTTTCATTGTGGCCAACTACGATTCGATACAGATTGCACGAAACCTGAAAGACACCCTCACTGATACATAGAGAGTAGTGTTTGTCTGCGGAATATTGGGAGTGCAAGGTTCTGTGACGTTGATATGGCTGTATGTAGCACTACTAGTCAACGGGGGGTGGGCGTAGCTCAGATGGTAGAGCGCTCGCTTAGCGTGTGAGAGATACTGGGATCGATACCCAACGCCTCCAGAATTTTTAACACACCTACATGCGCACCTTGCCATGCAAGTGGAATAATTCCCAACCAGCAGAGGTGTCTAGGCAGATACAAGCGAACGATTAGCATCCACAATTGGCGAGCGTGATTTTATTCGTGCGCAGGAAGCACCCTCCTCCCACAACTACACTTAATTTAGATACATTACAAATGTTCCCATAAGATTCTCAAGCCTACGTCGGAAAGATCTGCCTTGCGCCGAGTTCACGTAAATCCCACTGCACGTTCCCATTCTTTGCGTGCAGTCGGCTACTACTGGTGTTGCTGGTTGTGACTGCTGATAACAGATGCCGTAGCAATCAATTCATGGAGTTAGTTGTATGTTTTGCGATAGTCTGTCTCTGACAAGCAAGCACAGGTGATATAGGTGCGAACACAGGAAGCTTGCAGCCCCTCGCTGCCTGCAGACAAAGAGCAGCCACACTAGGAGAGCGGCCTAAGTCGTAGGCGAAATGTGCTCATTTTCTTTGGCGCCACGTCGAACTATAAATAAGGCTGTCACTAGCGTGAGCGTCGTATAAAGTCGGAAAAGTCGGCTGCATGGGTGATTGCCAAGTTAGGGGAGCGTTTCGTAGTATGATCAGTGCAGTGGAGACGCGGAAACTTGTTGTGTCCCAGTGTTTTGCAGTTGGACGACAAGAGTTTTACACAGTAGCAAAGAGCGAGGCACTGAGTTGGCATGAACAATGGATAGCACATTGGGGCTCGAGATGTGCTTGTTACCTCAGGTGCTGTGTGATTGTCGACAAGGAGTGAAAAGGACCAATTTGTGACCGCCCTTTCAATTCAAAACAGACGGAATTTGCATTCGTAATACCAGAGCATCGAAACTACTTGGAACTCTTGTGTATATGAACGTGTCCGCGCCTTTGTACTCTGGTACCTTCGCCGCTACAAACCAACCAACCATCGTGTCTGTGCACATCAGAGTCGCAAAGAATGGAGAATAGCCAGGCTTAGTCGTGTGTGTAGCCGTATCTCAGATGGCAGATCGTTCGCTTAGTGTGTGGAAGGTCTCGGGTTCAAGACCCGGCTCCTCCATGTTTTTTGGTCAGTGCATGGTAAGTGTTGGTCGCGGCGAACATAAAGGCACGCAAGAAGTTGCAAAACCAGCGTCACAGACTGATATGATGTATACTGTCATAAGGAGAGCAAGGTGTAAGAGTGGGGACCGGCTGTTATCGTGGTGTCATCGAGTGCAGACCTGTCTTAGGTATGACGGCTTAACGTCATTGAAGTCTAGAGAGTGGACAACACGTTCGTCTTACTCAGAGCGGTGTCCGAACTCTATTTTCGACGTTATGCGTGCCACTTTCATTGTGGCCAACTACGATTCGATACAGATTGCACGAAACCTGAAAGACACCCTCACTGATACATAGAGAGTAGTGTTTGTCTGCGGAATATTGGAAGTGCAAGGGTCTGTGACGTTGATATGGCTGTATGTAGCACTACTCGTCAACGGGTGGGTGGGCGTAGCTCAGATGGTAGAGCGCTCGCTTAGCGTGTGAGAGGTACTGGGATCGATACCCAACGCCTCCAGAATTTTTAACACACCTACATGCGCACCTTGCCATGCAAGTGGAATAATTCCCAACCAGCAGAGGTGTCTAGGCAGATACAAGCGAACGATTAGCATCCACAATTGGCGAGCGTGATTTTATTCGTGCGCAGGAAGCACCCTCCTCCCACAACTACACTTAATTTAGATACATTACAAATGTTCCCATAAGATTCTCAAGCCTACGTCGGAAAGATCTGCCTTGCGCCGAGTTCACGTAAATCCCACTGCACGTTCCCATTCTTTGCGTGCAGTCGGCTGCTACTGGTGTTGCTGGTTGTGACTGCTGATAACAGATGCCGTAGCAATCAATTCATGGAGTGAGTTGTATGTTTTGCGATAGTCTGTCTCTGACAAGCAAGCACAGGTGATATAGGTGCGAACACAGGAAGCTTGCAGCCCCTCGCTGCCTGCAGACACAGAGCAGCCACACTAGGAGAGCGGCCTAAGCCGTAGGCGAAATGTGCTCATTTTCTTTGGCGCCACGTCGAACTATAAATAAGGCTGTCACTAGCGTGAGCGTCGTGTAAAGTCGGAAAAGTCGGCTGCATGGGTGATTGCCAAGTTTGGGGAGCGTTTCGTAGTATGATCAGTGCAGTGGAGACGCGGAAACTTGTTGTGTCCCAGTGTTTTGCAGTTGGACGACAAGAGTTTTACACAGTAGCAAAGAGCGAGGCACTGAGTTGGCATGAACAATGGAGAGCACATTGGGGCTCGAGATGTGCTTGTTACCTCAGGTGCTGTGTGATTGTCGACAAGGAGTGAAAAGGACCAATTTGTGACCGCCCTTTCAATTCAAAACAGACGGAATTTGCATTCGTAATACCAGAGCATCGAAACTACTTGGAACTCTTGTGTGTCTGAACGTGTCCGCGCCTTTGTACTCTGGTACCTTAGCCGCTACAAACCAACCAACCATCGTGTCTGTGCACATCAGAGTCGCAAAGAATGGAGAATAGCCAGGCTTAGTCGTGTGTGTAGCCGTATCTCAGATGGCAGATCGTTCGCTTAGTGTGTGGAAGGTCTCGGGTTCAAGACCCGGCTCCTCCATGTTTTTTGGTCAGTGCATGGTAAGTGTTGGTCGCGGCGAACATAAAGGCACGCAAGAAGTTGCAAAACCAGCGTCACAGACTGATATGATGTATACTGTCATAAGCAGAGCAAGGTGTAAGAGTGGGGACCGGCTGTTATCGTGGTGTCATCGAGTGCAGACCTGTCTTAGGTATGACGGCTTAACGTCATTGAAGTCTAGAGAGTGGACAACACGTTCGTCTTACTCAGAGCGGTGTCCGAACTCTATTTTCGACGTTATGCGTGCCACTTTCATTGTGGCCAACTACGATTCGATACAGATTGCACGAAACCTGAAAGACACCCTCACTGATACATAGAGAGTAGTGTTTGTCTGCGGAATATTGGGAGTGCAAGGGTCTGTGACGTTGATATGGCTGTATGTAGCACTACTAGTCAACGGGGGGGTGGGCGTAGCTCAGATGGTAGAGCGCTCGCTTAGCGTGTGAGAGGTACTGGGATCGATACCCAACGCCTCCAGAATTTTTAACACACCTACATGCGCACCTTGCCATGCAAGTGGAATAATTCCCAACCAGCAGAGGTGTCTAGGCAGATACAAGCGAACGATTAGCATCCACAATTGGCGAGCGTGATTTTATTCGTGCGCAGGAAGCACCCTCCTCCCACAACTACACTTAATTTAGATACATTACAAATGTTCCCATAAGATTCTCAAGCCTACGTCGGAAAGATCTGCCTTGCGCCGAGTTCACGTAAATCCCACTGCACGTTCCCATTCTTTGCGTGCAGTCGGCTGCTACTGGTGTTGCTGGTTGTGACTGCTGATAACAGATGCCGTAGCAATCAATTCATGGAGTGAGTTATATGTTTTGCGATAGTCTGTCTCTGACAAGCAAGCACAGGTGATATAGGTGCGAACACAGGAAGCTTGCAGCCCCTCGATGCCTGCAGACACAGAGCAGCCACACTAGGAGAGCGGCCTAAGCCGTAGGCGAAATGTGCTCATTCGCTTTGGCGCGCGTCGAACTATAAATAAGGCTGTCACTAGAATGAGCGTTGCGTGAGCGTCGTGTAAAGTCGGAAAAGTCGGCTGCATGGGTGATTGCCAAGTTTGGGGAGCGTTTCGTAGTATGATCAGTGCAGTGGAGACGCGGAAACTTGTTGTGTCCCAGTGTTTTGCAGTTGGACGACAAGAGTTTTACACAGCAGCAAAGAGCGAGGCACTGAGTTGGCATGAACAATGGAGAGCACAATGGGGCTCGAGATGTGCTTGTTACCTCAGGTGCTGTGTGATTGTCGACAAGGAGTGAAAAGGACCAATTTGTGACCGCACTTTCAATTCAAAACAGACGGAATTTGCCTTCGTAATACCAGAGCATCGAAACTACTTGGAACTCTTGTGTATAAGAACGTGTCCGCGCCTTTGTACTCTGGTACCTTCGCCGCTACAAACCAACCAACCATCGTGTCTGTGCACATCAGAGTCGCAAAGAATGGAGAATAGCCAGGCTAAGTCGTGTCTGTAGCCGTAGCTCAGATGGCAGATCGTTCGCTTAGTGTGTGGAAGGTCTCGGGTTCAAGACCCGGCTCCTCCATGTTTTTTGGTCAGTGCATGGTAAGTGTTGGTCGCGGCGAACGTAAAGGCACGCAAGAAGTTGCAAAACCAGCGTCACAGGCTGATATGATGTATACTGTCATAAAGAGAGCAAGGTGTAAGTGTGGGGACCGGCTGTTATCGTGGTGTCATCGAGTGCAGACCTGTCTTAGGTATGACGGCTTAACGTCATTGAAGTCTAGAGAGTGGACAACACGTTCGTCTTACTCAGAGCGGTGTCCGAACTCTATTTTCGACGTTATGCGTGCCACTTTCATTGTGGCCAACTACGATTCGATACAGATTGCACGAAACCTGAAAGACACCCTCACTGATACATATAGAGTAGTGTTTGTCTGCGGAATATTGGGAGTGCAAGGGTCTGTGACGTTGATATGGCTGTATGTAGCACTACTAGTCAACGGGGGGGTGGGCGTAGCTCAGATGGTAGAGCGCTCGCTTAGCGTGTGAGAGGTACTGGGATCGATACCGAACGCCTCCAGAATTTTTAACACACCTACATGCGCACCTTGCCATGCAAGTGGAATAATTCCCAACCAGCAGAGGTGTCTAGGCAGATACAAGCGAACGATTAGCATCCACAATTGGCGAGCGTGATTTTATTCGTGCGCAGGAAGCACCCTCCTCCCACAACTACACTTAATTTAGATACATTACAAATGTTCCCATAAGATTCTCAAGCCTACGTCGGAAAGATCTGCCTTGCGCCGAGTTCACGTAAATCCCACTGCACGTTCCCATTCTTTGCGTGCAGTCGGCTGCTACTGGTGTTGCTGGTTGTGACTGCTGATAACAGATGCCGTAGCAATCAATTCATGGAGTGAGTTGTATGTTTTGCGATAGTCTGTCTCTGACAAGCAAGCACAGGTGATATAGGTGCGAACACAGGAAGCTTGCAGCCCCTCGCTGCCTGCAGACACAGAGCAGCCACACTAGGAGAGCGGCATAAGCCGTAGGCGAAATGTGCTCATTTTCTTTGGCGCCACGTCGAACTATAAATAAGGCTGTCACTAGGGTGAGCGTTGCGTGAGCGTCGTGTAAAGTCGGAAAAGTCGGCTGCATGGGTGATTGCCAAGTTTGGGGAGCGTTTCGTAGTATGATCAGTGCAGTGGAGACGCGGAAACTTGTTGTGTCCCAGTGTTTTGCAGTTGGACGACAAGAGTTTTACACAGTAGCAAAGAGCGAGGCACTGAGTTGGCATGAACAATGGAGAGCACATTGGGGCTCGAGATGTGCTTGTTACCTCAGGTGCTGTGTGATTGTCGACAAGGAGTGAAAAGGACCAATTTGTGACCGCCCTTTCAATTCAAAACAGACGGAATTTGCATTCGTAATACCAGAGCATCGAAACTACTTGGAACTCTTGTGTATATGAACGTGTCCGCGCCTTTGTACTCTGGTACCTTCGCCGCTACAAACCAACCAACCATCGTGTCTGCGCACATCAGAGTCGCAAAGAATGGAGAATAGCCAGGCTTAGTCGTGTGTGCAGCCGTAGCTCAGATGGCAGATCGTTCGCTTAGTGTGTGGAAGGTCTCGGGTTCAAGACCCGGCTCCTCCATGTTTTTTGGTCAGTGCATGGTAAGTGTTGGTCGCGGCGAACATAAAGGCACGCAAGAAGTTGCAAAACCAGCGTCACAGACTGATATGATGTATACTGTCATAAGGAGAGCAAGGTGTAAGAGTGGGGACCGGCTGTTATCGTGGTGTCATCGAGTGCAGACCTGTCTTAGGTAAGACGGCTTAACGTCATTGAAGTCTAGAGAGTGGACAACACGTTCGTCTTACTCAGAGCGGTGTCCGAACTCTATTTTCGACGTTATGCGTGCCACTTTCATTGTGGCCAACTACGATTCGATACAGATTGCACGAAACCTGAAAGACACCCTCACTGATACATAGAGAGTAGTGTTTGTCTGCGGAATATTGGGAGTGCAAGGGTCTGTGACGTTGATATGGCTGTATGTAGCACTACTAGTCAACGGGGTGGTGGGCGTAGCTCAGATGGTAGAGCGCTCGCTTAGTGTGTGAGAGGTACTGGGATCGATACCCAGCGCCTCCAGAACTTTGAACACACCTACATGCGCACCTTGCCATGCAAGTGGAATAATTCCCAACCAGCAGAGGTGTCTAGGCAGATACAAGCGAACGATTAGCATCCACAATTGGCGAGCGTGATTTTATTCGTGCGCAGGAAGCACCCTCCTCCCACAACTACACTTAATTTAGATACATTACAAATGTTCCCATAAGATTCTCAAGCCTACGTCGGAAAGATCTGCCTTGCGCCGAGTTCACGTAAATCCCACTGCACGTTCCCATTCTTTGCGTGCAGTCGGCTGCTACTGGTGTTGCTGGTTGTGACTGCTGATAACAGATGCCGTAGCAATCAATTCATGGAGTGAGTTATATGTTTTGCGATAGTCTGTCTCTGACAAGCAAGCACAGGTGATATAGATGCGAACACAGGAAGCTTGCAGCCCCTCGCTGCCTGCAGACACAGAGCAGCCACACTAGGAGAGCGGCCTAAGCCGTAGGCGAAATGTGCTCATTCGCTTTGGCGCGACGTCGAACTATAAATAAGGCTGTCACTAGGGTGAGCGTTGCGTGAGCGTCGTGTAAAGTCGGAAAAGTCGGCTGCATGGGTGATTGCCAAGTTTGGGGAGCGTTTCGTAGTATGATCAGTGCAGTGGAGACGCGGAAACTTGTTGTGTCCCAGTGTTTTGCAGTTGGACGACAAGAGTTTTACACAGTAGCAAAGAGCGAGGCACTGAGTTGGCATGAACAATGGAGAGCACATTGGGGCTCGAGATGTGCTTGTTACCTCAGGTGCTGTGTGATTGTCGACAAGGAGTGAAAAGGACCAATTTGTGACCGCCCTTTCAATTCAAAACAGACGGAATTTGCATTCGTAATACCAGAGCATCGAAACTACTTGGAACTCTTGTGTATATGAACGTGTCCGCGCCTTTGTACTCTGGTACCTTCGCCGCTACAAACCAACCAACCATCGTGTCTGTGCACATCAGAGTCGCAAAGAATGGAGAATAGGCAGGCTTAGTCGTGTGTGCAGCCGTAGCTCAGATGGCGACGGCACGGTATCTCAGCGTGTTCGGTCAGAGGGCTTAGCTACCCTCTGTAATAAAAAAGCTGAGTGAACGGTTTAGCGAACAACCTGAACGGGTGTCATGAGTCGTCCGCGCCGATCGTATACAACGAACAAAATAGAACAAAATGAGATCAATAAAGAATTTAAAAAAAAAAAAAAAAATGGCAGATCGTTCGCTTAGCGTGTGGAAGGTCTCGGGTTCAAGACCCGGCTCCTCCATGTTTTGTGGTCAGTGCATGGTAAGTGTTGGTCGCGGCGAACATAAAGGCACGCAAGAAGTTGCAAAACCAGCGTCACAGACTGATATGATGTATACTGTCATAAGGAGAGCAAGGTGTAAGAGTGGGGATCGGCTGTTATCGTGGTGTCATCGAGTGCAGACCTGTCTTAGGTATGACGGCTTAACGTCATTGAAGTCTAGAGAGTGGACAACACGTTCGTCTTACTCAGAGCGGTGTCCGAACTCTATTTTTGACGTTATGCGTGCCACTTTCGTTGTGGCCAACTACAATTCGATACAGATTGCACGAAACCTGAAAGACACCCTCACTGATACATAGAGAGTAGTGTTTGTCTGCGGAATATTGGGAGTGCAAGGGTCTGTGACGTTGATATGGCTGTATGTAGCACTACTAGTCAACTGGGGGGTGGGCGTAGCTCAGATGGTAGAGCGTTCGCTTAGCGTGTGAGAGGTACTGGGATCGATACCCAGCGCCTCCAGAATTTTTAACACACCTACATGCGCACCTTGCCATGCAAGTGGAATAATCCCCAACCAGCAGAAGTGTCTAGGCAGATACAAGCGAACGATTGTCATCCACAATTGTCGAGCGTGATTTTATTCGTTCGCAGGAAGCACCCTCCTCCCACACCTACACTTAACTTAGATACAGTACAAATGTTCCCATAAGATTCTCAAGCCTACGTCGGAAAGATCTGTCTTGCGCCGAGTTCACGTCAATCCCACAGCACGTTCCCATTCTTTGCGTGCAGTCGGCTGCTACTGGTGTTGCTGGTTGTGACTGCTGATAACAGATGCCGTAGCAATCAATTCATGGAGTGAGTTGTATGTTTTGCGATAGTCTGTCTCTGACAAGCAAGCACAGGTGATATAGGTGCGAACACAGGAAGCTTGCAGCCCCTCGCTGCCTGCAGACACAGAGCAGCCACACTAGGAGAGCGGCCTAAGCCGTAGGCGAAATGTGCTCATTCGCTTTGGCGCCACGTCGAACTATAAATAAGGCTGTCACTAGCGTGAGCGTCGTGTAAAGTCGGAAAAGTCGGCTGCATGGGTGATTGCCAAGTTTGGGGAGCGTTTCGTAGTATGATCAGTGCAGTGGAGACGCGGAAACTTGTTGTGTCCCAGTGTTTTGCAGTTGGACGACAAGAGTTTTACACAGTAGCAAAGAGCGAGGCTCTGAGTTGGCATGAACAATGGAGAGCACAATGGGGCTCGAGATGTGCTTGTTACCTCAGGTGCTGTGTGATTGTCGACAAGGAGTGAAAAGGACCAATTTGTGACCGCCCTTTCAATTCAAAACAGACGGAATTTGCATTCGTAATACCAGAGCATCGAAACTACTTGGAACTCTTGTGTATATGAACGTGTCCGCGCCTTTGTAATCTGGTACCTTCGCCGCTACAAACCAACCAACCATCGTGTCTGCGCACATCAGAGTCGCAAAGAATGGAGAATAGCCAGGCTTAGTCGTGTGTGTAGCCGTAGCTCAGATGGCAGATCGATCGCTTAGCGTGTGGAAGGTCTCGGGTTCAAGACCCGGCTTCTCCATGTTTTTTGGTCAGTGCATAATAAGTGTTGGTCGCGGCGAACATAAAGGCACGCAAGAAGTTGCAAAACCAGCGTCACAGACTGATATGATGTATACTGTCATAAGGAGAGCAAGGAATAAGTGTGGGGACCGGCTGTTATCGTGGTGTCATCGAGTGCAGACCTGTCTTAGGTATGACGGCTTAACGTCATTGAAGTCTAGAGAGTGGACAACACGTTCGTCTTACTCAGAGCGGTGTCCGAACTCTATTTTCGACGTTATGCGTGCCACTTTCATTGTGGCCAACTACGATTCGATACAGATTGCACGAAACCTGAAAGACACCCTCACTGATACATAGAGAGTAGTGTTTGTCTGCGGAATATTGGGAGTGCAAGGGTCTGTGACGTTGATATGGCTGTATGTAGCACTACTAGTCAACGGGGGGGTGGGCGTAGCTCAGATGGTAGAGCGCTCGCTTAGTGTGTGAGAGGTACTGGGATCGATACCCAGCGCCTCCAGAATTTTTAACACACCTACATGCGCACCTTGCCATGCAAGTGGAATAATTCCCAACCAGCAGAGGTGTCTAGGCAGATACAAGCGAACGATTAGCATCCACAATTGGCGAGCGTGATTTTATTCGTGCGCAGGAAGCACCCTCCTCCCACAACTACACTTAATTAAGATACAGTACAAATGTTCCCATAAGATTCTCAAGCCTACGTCGGAAAGATCTGCCTTGCGCCGAGTTCACGTAAATCCCACTGCACTTTCCCATTCTTTGCGTGCAGTCGGCTGCTACTGGTGTTGCTGGTTGTGACTGCTGATAACAGATGCCGTAGCAATCAATTCATGGAGTGAGTTGTATGTTTTGCGATAGTCTGTCTCTGACAAGCAAGCACAGGTGATATAGGTGCGAACACAGGAAGCTTGCAGCCCCTCGCTGCCTGCAGACACAGAGCAGCCACACTAGGAGAGCGGCCTAAGCCGTAGGCGAAATGTGCTCATTCGCTTTGGAGCCACGTCGAACTATAAATAAGGCTGTCACTAGCGTGAGCGTCGTGTAAAGTCGTAAAAGTCGGCTGCATGGGTGATTGCCAAGTTTGGGGAGCGTTTCGTAGTATGATCAGTGCAGTGGAGACGCGGAAACTTGTTGTGTCCCAGTGTTTTGCAGTTGGACGACAAGAGTTTTACACAGTAGCAAAGAGCGAGGCACTGAGTTGGCATGAACAATGGAGAGCACAATGGGGCTCGAGATGTGCTTGTTACCTCAGGTGCTGTGTGATTGTCGACAAGGAGTGAAAAGGACCAATTTGTGACCGCCCTTTCAATTCAAAACAGACATTCGTAATACCAGAGCATCGAAACTACTTGGAACTCTTGTGTACATGAACGTGTCCACGCATTTGTACTCTGGTACCTTCGCTGCTACAAACCAACCAACCATCGTGTCTGTGCACATCAGAGTCGCAAAGAATGGAGAATAGCCAGGCTTAGTCGTGTGTGTAGCCGTAGCTCAGATTTCAGATCGATCGCTTAGCGTGTGGAAGGTCTCGGGTTCAAGACCCGGCTTCTCCATGTTTTTTGGTCAGTGCATAGTAAGTGTTGGTCGCGGCGAACATAAAGGCACGCAAGAAGTTGCAAAACCAGCGTCACAGACTGATATGATGTATACTGTCATAAGGAGAGCAAGGTGTAAGTGTGGGGACCGGCTGTTATCGTGGTGTCATCGAGTGCAGACCTGTCTTAGGTATGACGGCTTAACGTCATTGAAGTCTAGAGAGTGGACAACACGTTCGTCTTACTCAGAGCGGTGTCCGAACTCTATTTTCGACGTTATGCGTGCCACTTTCATTGTGGCCAACTACGATTCGATACAGATTGCACGAAACCTGAAAGACACCCTCACTGATACATAGAGAGTAGTGTTTGTCTGCGGAATATTGGGAGTGCAAGGGTCTGTGACGTTGATATGGCTGTATGTAGCACTACTAGTCAACGGGGGGGTGGGCGTAGCTCAGATGGTAGAGCGCTCGCTTAGCGTGTGAGAGGTACTGGGATCGATACCCAGCGCCTCCAGCATTTTTAACACACCTACATGCGCACCTTGCCATGCAAGTGGAATAATTCCCAACCAGCAGAGGTGTCTAGGCAGATACAAGCGAACGATTAGCATCCACAATTGGCGAGCGTGATTTTATTCGTGCGCAGGAAGCACCCTCCTCCCACAACTACACTTAATTAAGATACAGTACAAATGTTCCCATAAGATTCTCAAGCCTACGTCGGAAAGATCTGCCTTGCGCCGAGTTCACGTCAATCCCACAGCACGTTCCCATTCTTTGCGTGCAGTCGGCTGCTACTGGTGTTGCTGGTTGTGACTGCTGATAACAGATGCCGTAGCAATCAATTCATGGAGTGAGTTGTATGTTTTGCGATAGTCTGTCTCTGACAAGCAAGCACAGGTGATATAGGTGCGAACACAGGAAGCTTGCAGCCCCTCGCTGCCTGCAGACACAGAGCAGCCACACTAGGAGAGCGGCCTAAGCCGTAGGCGAAATGTGCTCATTCGCTTTGGAGCCACGTCGAACTATAAATAAGGCTGTCACTAGCGTGAGCGTCGTGTAAAGTCGGAAAAGTCGGCTGCATGGGTGATTGCCAAGTTTGGGGAGCGTTTCGTAGTATGATCAGTGCAGTGGAGACGCGGAAACTTGTTGTGTCCCAGTGTTTTGCAGTTGGACGACAAGAGTTTTACACAGTAGCAAAGAGCGAGGCACTGAGTTGGCGTGAACAATGGAGAGCACAATGGGGCTCGAGATGTGCTTGTTACCTCAGGTGCTGTGTGATTGTCGACAAGGAGTGAAAAGGACCAATTTGTGACCGCCCTTTCAATTCAAAACAGACAGAATTTGCATTCGTAATACCAGAGCATCGAAACTACTTGGAACTCTTGTGTATATGAACGTGTCCGCGCCTTTGTACTCTGGTACCTTCGCCGCTACAATCCAACCAACCATCGTGTCTGTGCACATCAGAGTCGCAAAGAATGGAGAATAGCCAGGCTTAGTCATGTGTGTAGCCGTAGCTCAGATGGCAGATCGTTCGGTTAGCGTGTGGAAGGTCTCGGGTTCAAGACCCGGCTCCTCCATGTTTTTTTTGTCAATGCATGGTAAGTGTTGGTCGCGGCGAACATAAAGGCACGCAAGAAGTTGCAAAACCAGCGTCTCAGACTGATATGATGTATACTGTCATAAAGAGATTCGATACAGATTGCACGAAACCTGAAAGACACCCTCACTGATACATAGAGAGTAGTGTTTGTCTGAGGAATATTGGGAGTGCAAGGGTCTGTGACGTTGATATGGCTGTATGTAGCACTACTAGTCAACGGGGGGGTGGGCGTAGCTCAGATGGTAGAGCGCTCGCTTAGCGTGTGAGAGGTACTGGGATCGATACCCAGCGCCTGCAGAATTTTTAACACACCTACATGCGCACCTTGCCATGCAAGTGGAATAATTCCCAACCAGCAGAGGTGTCTAGGCAGATACAAGCGAACGATTATCATCCACAATTGGTGAGCGTGATTTTATTCGTGCGCAGGAAGCACCCTCCTCCCACAACTACACTTAATTTAGATACAGTACAAATGTTCCCATAAGATTCTCAAGCCTACGTCGGAAAGATCTGCCTTGCGCCGAGTTCACGTCAATCCCACAGCACGTTCCCATTCTTTGCGTGCAGTCGGCTGCTACTGGTGTTGCTGGTTGTGACTGCTGATAACAGATGCCGTAGCAATCAATTCATGGAGTGAGTTGTATGTTTTGCGATAGTCTGTCTCTGACAAGCAAGCACAGGTGATATAGGTGCGAACACAGGAAGCTTGCAGCCCCTCGCTGCCTGCAGACAAAGAGCAGCCACACTAGGAGAGCGGCCTAAGCCGTAGGCGAAATGTGCTCATTCGCTTTGGCGCCACGTCGAACTATAAATAAGGCTGTCACTAGCGTGAGCGTTGCGTAAAGTCGTGAAAGTCGGCTGCATGGGTGATTGCCAAGTTTGGGGAGCGTTTCGTAGTATGATCAGTGCAGTGGAGACGCGGGAACTTGTTGTGTCCCAGTGTTTTGCAATTGGACGACAAGAGTTTTACACAGTAGCAAAGAGCGAGGCACTGAGTTGGCATGAACAATGGAGAGCACAATGGGGCTCGAGATGTGCTTGTTACCTCAGGTGCTGTGTGATTGTCGACAAGGAGTGAAAAGGACCAATTTGTGACCGCCCTTTCAATTCAAAACAGACATTCGTAATACCAGAGCATCGAAACTACTTGGAACTCTTGTGTACATGAACGTGTCCACGCCTTTGTACTCTGGTACCTTCGCTGCTACAAACCAACCAACCATCGTGTCTGTGCACATCAGAGTCGCAAAGAATGGAGAATAGCCAGGCTTAGTCGTGTGTGTAGCCGTAGCTCAGATGGCAGATCGATCGCTTAGCGTGTGGAAGGTCTCGGGTTCAAGACCCGGCTTCTCCATGTTTTTTGGTCAGTGCATAGTAAGTGTTGGTCGCGGCGAACATAAAGGCACGCAAGAAGTTGCAAAACCAGCGTCACAGACTGATATGATGTATACTGTCATAAGGAGAGCAAGGTGTAAGTGTGGGGACCGGCTGTTATCGTGGTGTCATCGAGTGCAGACCTGTCTTAGGTATGACGGCTTAACGTCATTGAAGTCTAGAGAGTGGACAACACGTTCGTCTTACTCAGAGCGGTGTCCGAACTCTATTTTCGACGTTATGCGTGCCACTTTCATTGTGGCCAACTACGATTCGATACAGATTGCACGAAACCTGAAAGACACCCTCACTGATACATAGAGAGTAGTGTTTGTCTGCGGAATATTGGGAGTGCAAGGGTCTGTGACGTTGATATGGCTGTATGTAGCACTACTAGTCAACGGGGTGGTGGGCGTAGCTCAGATGGTAGAGCGCTCGCTTAGCGTGTGAGAGGTACTGGGATCGATACCCAGCGCCTTCAGAATTTTTAACACACCTACATGCGCACCTTGCCATGCAAGTGGAATAATTCCCAACCAGCAGAGGTGTCTAGGCAGATACAAGCGAACGATTAGCATCCACAATTGGCGAGCGTGATTTTATTCGTGCGCAGGAAGCACCCTCCTCCCACAACTACACTTAATTTAGATACAGTACAAATGTTCCCATAAGATTCTCAAGCCTACGTCGGAAAGATCTGCCTTGCGCCGAGTTCACGTCAATTCCCACAGCACGTTCCCATTCTTTGCGTGCAGTCGTCTGCTACTGGTGTTGCTGGTTGTGACTGCTGATAACAGATGCCGTAGCAATCAATTCATGGAGTGAGTTGTATGTTTTGCGATAGTCTGTCTCTGACAAGCAAGCACAGGTGATATAGGTGCGAACACAGGAAGCTTGCAGCCCCTCGCTGCCTGCAGACACAGAGCAGCCACACTAGGAGAGCGGCCTAAGCCGTAGGCGAAATGTGCTCATTCGCTTTGGAGCCACGTCGAACTATAAATAAGGCTGTCACTAGCGTGAGCGTCGTGTAAAGTCGGAAAAGTCGGCTGCATGGGTGATTGCCAAGTTTGGGGAGCGTTTCGTAGTATGATCAGTGCAGTGGAGACGCGGAAACTTGTTGTGTCCCAGTGTTTTGCAGTTGGACGACAAGAGTTTTACACAGTAGCAAAGAGCGAGGCACTGAGTTGGCATGAACAATGGAGAGCACAATGGGGCTCGAGATGTGCTTGTTACCTCAGGTGCTGTGTGATTGTCGACAAGGAGTGAAAAGGACCAATTTGTGACCGCCCTTTCAATTCAAAACAGACAGAATTTGCATTCGTAATACCAGAGCATCGAAACTACTTGGAACTCTTGTGTATATGAACGTGTCCGCGCCTTTGTACTCTGGTACCTTCGCCGCTACAAACCAACCAACCATCGTGTCTGTGCACATCAGAGTCGCAAAGAATGGAGAATAGCCAGGCTTAGTCGTGTGTGTAGCCGTAGCTCAGATGGCAGATCGTTCGGTTAGCGTGTGGAAGGTCTCGGGTTCAAGACCCGGCTCCTCCATGTTTTTTTTGTCAATGCATGGTAAGTGTTGGTCGCGGCGAACATAAAGGCACGCAAGAAGTTGCAAAACCAGCGTCACAGACTGATATGATGTATACTGTCATAAAGAGATTCGATACAGATTGCACGAAACCTGAAAGACACCCTCACTGATACATAGAGAGTAGTGTTTGTCTGCGGAATATTGGGAGTGCAAGGGTCTGTGACGTTGATATGGCTGTATGTAGCACTACTAGTCAACGGGGGGGTGGGCGTAGCTCAGATGGTAGAGCTCTCGCTTAGCGTGTGAGAGGTACTGGGATCGATACCCAGCGCCTCCAGAATTTTTAACACACCTACATGCGCACCTTGTAATGCAAGTGGAATAATTCCCAACCAGCAGAGGTGTCTAGGCAGATACAAGCGAACGATTAGCATCCACAATTGGCGAGCGTGATTTTATTCGTGCGCAGGAAGCACCCTCCTCCCACAACTACACTTAATTAAGATACAGTACAAATGTTCCCATAAGATTCTCAAGCCTACGTCGGAAAGATCTGCCTTGCGCCGAGTTCACGTCAATCCCACAGCACGTTCCCATTCTTTGCGTGCAGTCGGCTGCTACTGGTGTTGCTGGTTGTGACTGCTGATAACAGATGCCGTAGCAATCAATTCATGGAGTGAGTTGTATGTTTTGCGATAGTCTGTCTCTGACAAGCAAGCACAGGTGATATAGGTGCGAACACAGGAAGCTTGCAGCCCCTCGCTGCCTGCAGACACAGAGCAGCCACACTAGGAGAGCGGCCTAAGCCGTAGGCGAAATGTGCTCATTCGCTTTGGAGCCACGTCGAACTATAAATAAGGCTGTCACTAGCGTGAGCGTTGCGTGAGCGTCGTGTAAAGTCGGAAAAGTCGGCTGCATGGGTGATTGCCAAGTTTGGGGAGCGTTTCGTAGTATGATCAGTGCAGTGGAGACGCGGAAACTTGTTGTGTCCCAGTGTTTTGCAGTTGGACGACAAGAGTTTTACACAGTAGCAAAGAGCGAGGCACTGAGTTGGCATGAACAATGGAGAGCACAATGGGGCACGAGATGTGCTTGTTACCTCAGGTGCTGTGTGATTGTCGACAAGGAGTGAAAAGGACCAATTTGTGACCGCCCTTTCAATTCAAAACAGACAGAATTTGCATTCGTAATACCAGAGCATCGAAACTACTTGGAACTCTTGTGTATATGAACGTGTCCGCGCCTTTGTACTCTGGTACCTTCGCCGCTACAAACAAACCAACCATCGTGTCTGTGCACATCAGAGTCGCAAAGAATGGAGATTAGCCAGGCTTAGTCGTGTGTGTAGCCGTAGCTCAGATAAGCAGATCGTTCGGTTAGCGTATGGAAGGTGTCGGGTTCAAGACCCAGCTCCTCCATGTTTTTTTGTCAGTGCATGGTAAGTGTTGGTCGCGGCGAACCTAAAGGCACGCAAGAAGTTGCAAAACCAGCGTCACAGACTGATATGATGTACACTGTCATAAAGAGAGCAAGGTGTAAGTGTGGGGACCGGCTGTTATCGTGGTCTCATCGAGTGCAGACCTGTCTTAGGTATGACGGCTTAACGTCATTGAAGTCTAGAGAGTGGACAACACGTTCGTCTTACTCAGAGCGGTGTCCGAACTCTATTTTCGACGTTATGCGTGCCACTTTCATTGTGGCCAACTACGATTCGATACAGATTGCACGAAACCTGAAAGACACCCTCACTGATACATTGAGAGTAGTGTTTGTCTGCGGAATATTGGGAGTGCAAGGGTCTGTGACGTTGATATGGCTGTATGTAGCACTAATAGTCAACTGGGGGGTGGGCGTAGCTCAGATGGTAGAGCGGTCGCTTAGCGTGTGAGAGGTACTGGGATCGATACCCAGGGCCTCCAGAATTTTTAACACACCTACATGCGCACCTTGCCATGCAAGTGGAATAATCCCCAACCAGCAGAGGTGTCTAGGCAGATACAAGCGAACGATTGTCATCCACAATTGTCGAGCGTGATTTTATTCGTTCGCAGGAAGCACCCTCCTCCCACACCTACACATTTAACTTAGATACAGTACAAATTTTCCCATAAGATTCTGAAGCCTACGTCGGAAAGATCTGCCTTGCGCCGAGTTCACGTCAATCCCACAGCACGTTCCCATTCTTTGCGTGCAGTCGGCTGCTACTGGTGTTGCTGGTTGTGACTGCTGATAACAGATGCGGTAGCAATCAATTCATGGAGTGAGTTGTATGTTTTGCGATAGTCTGTCTCTGACAAGCAAGCACAGGTGATATAGGTGCGAACACAGGAAGCTTGCAGCCCCTCGCTGCCTGCAGACACAGAGCAGCCACACTAGGAGAGCGGCCTAAGCCGTAGGCGAAATGTGCTCATTCGCTTTGGCGCCACGTCGAACTATAAATAAGGCTGTCACTAGCGTGAGCGTCGTGTAAAGTCGGAAAAGTCGGCTGCATGGGTGATTGCCAAGTTTGGGGAGCGTTTCGTAGTATGATCAGTGCAGTGGAGACGCGGAAACTTGTTGTGTCCCAGTGTTTTGCAGTTGGACGACAAGAGTTTTACACAGTAGCAAAGAGCGAGGCACTGAGTTGGCATGAACAATGGAGAGCACAATGGGGCTCGAGATGTGCTTGTTACCTCAGGTGCTGTGTGATTGTCGACAAGGAGTGAAAAGGACCAATTTGTGACCGCCCTTTCAATTCAAAACAGACAGAATTTGCATTCGTAATACCAGAGCATCGAAACTACTTGGAACTCTTGTGTATATGAACGTGTCCGCGCCTTTGTACTCTGGTACCTTCGCCGCTACAAACCAACCAACCATCGTGTCTGTGCACATCAGAGTCGCAAAGAATGGAGAATAGCCAGGCTTAGTCGTGTGTGTAGCCGTAGCTCAGATGGCAGATCGTTCGGTTAGCGTGTGGAAGGTCTCGGGTTCAAGACCCGGCTTCTCCATGTTTTTTTGTCAATGCATGGTAAGTGTTGGTCGCGGCGAACATAAAGGCACGCAAGAAGTTGCAAAACCAGCGTCACAGACTGATATGATGTATACTGTCATAAAGAGATTCGATACAGATTGCACGAAACCTGAAAGACACCCTCACTGATACATAGAGAGTAGTGTTTGTCTGCGGAATATTGGGAGTGCAAGGGTCTGTGACGTTGATATGGCTGTATGTAGCACTACTAGTCAACGGGGGGGTGGGCGTAGCTCAGATGGTAGAGCGCTCGCTTAGCGTGTGAGAGGTACTGGGATCGATACCCAGCGCCTCCAGAATTTTTAACACACCTACATGCGCACCTTGCCATGCAAGTGGAATAATTCCCAACCAGCAGAGGTGTCTAGGCAGATACAAGCGAACGATTAGCATCCACAATTGGCGAGCGTGATTTTATTCGTGCGCAGGAAGCACCCTCCTCCCACAACTACACTTAATTAAGATACAGTATAAATGTTCCCATAAGATTCTCAAGCCTACGTCGGAAAGATCTGCCTTGCGCCGAGTTCACGTCAATCCCACAGCACGTTCCCATTCTTTGCGTGCAGTCGGCTGCTACTGGTGTTGCTGGTTGTGACTGCTGATAACAGATGCCCTAACAATCAATTCATGGAGTGAGTTGTATGTTTTGCGATAGTCTGTCTCTGACAAGCAAGCACAGGTGATATAGGTGCGAACACAGGAAGCTTGCAGCCCCTCGCTGCCTGCAGACACAGAGCAGCCACACTAGGAGAGCGGCCTAAGCCGTAGGCGAAATGTGCTCATTCGCTTTGGAGCCACGTCGAACTATAAATAAGGCTGTCACTAGTGTGAGCGTTGCGTGAGCGTCGTGTAAAGTCGGAAAAGTCGGCTGCATGGGTGATTGCCAAGTTTGGGGAGCGTTTCGTAGTATGATCAGTGCAGTGGAGACGCGGAAACTTGTTGTGTCCCAGTGTTTTGCAGTTGGACGACAAGAGTTTTACACAGTAGCAAAGAGCGAGGCACTGAGTTGGCATGAACAATGGAGAGCACAATGGGGCACGAGATGTGCTTGTTACCTCAGGTGCTTTGTGATTGTCGACAAGGAGTGAAAAGGACCAATTTGTGACCGCCCTTTCAATTCAAAACAGACAGAATTTGCATTCGTAATACCAGAGCATCGAAACTACTTGGAACTCTTGTGTATATGAACGTGTCCGCGCCTTTGTACTCTGGTACCTTCGCCGCTACAAACAAACCAACCATCGTGTCTGTGCACATCAGAGTCGCAAAGAATGGAGATTAGCCAGGCTTAGTCGTGTGTGTAGCCGTAGCTCAGATAAGCAGATCGTTCGGTTAGCGTATGGAAGGTGTCGGGTTCAAGACCCAGCTCCTCCATGTTTTTTTGTCAGTGCATGGTAAGTGTTGGTCGCGGCGAACCTAAAGGCACGCAAGAAGTTGCAAAACCAGCGTCACAGACTGATATGATGTATACTGTCATAAAGAGAGCAAGGTGTAAGTGTGGGGACCGGCTGTTATCGTGGTCTCATCGAGTGCAGACCTGTCTTAGGTATGACGGCTTAACGTCATTGAAGTCTAGAGAGTGGACAACACGTTCGTCTTACTCAGAGCGGTGTCCGAACTCTATTTTCGACGTTATGCGTGCCACTTTCATTGTGGCCAACTACGATTCGATACAGATTGCACGAAACCTGAAAGACACCCTCACTGATACATTGAGAGTAGTGTTTGTCTGCGGAATATTGGGAGTGCAAGGGTCTGTGACGTTGATATGGCTGTATGTAGCACTAATAGTCAACTGGGGGGTGGGCGTAGCTCAGATGGTAGAGCGGTCGCTTAGCGTGTGAGAGGTACTGGCATCGATACCCAGCGCCTCCAGAATTTTTAACACACCTACATGCGCACCTTGCCATGCAAGTGGAATAATCCCCAACCAGCAGAGGTGTCTAGGCAGATACAAGCGAACGATTGTCATCCACAATTGTCGAGCGTGATTTTATTCGTTCGCAGGAAGCACCCTCCTCCCACACCTACACTTTTAACTTAGATACAGTACAAATTTTCCCATAAGATTCTGAAGCCTACGTCGGAAAGATCTGCCTTGCGCCGAGTTCACGTCAATCCCACAGCACGTTCCCATTCTTTGCGTGCAGTCGGCTGCTACTGGTGTTGCTGGTTGTGACTGCTGATAACAGATGCGGTAGCAATCAATTCATGGAGTGAGTTGTATGTTTTGCGATAGTCTGTCTCTGACAAGCAAGCACAGGTGATATAGGTGCGAACACAGGAAGCTTGCAGCCCCTCGCTGCCTGCAGACACAGAGCAGCCACACTAGGAGAGCGGCCTAAGCCGTAGGCGAAATGTGCTCATTCGCTTTGGCGCCACGTCGAACTATAAATAAGGCTGTCACTAGCGTGAGCGTCGTGTAAAGTCGGAAAAGTCGGCTGCATGGGTGATTGCCAAGTTTGGGGAGCGTTTCGTAGTATGATCAGTGCAGTGGAGACGCGGAAACTTGTTGTGTCCCAGTGTTTTGCAGTTGGACGACAAGAGTTTTACACAGTAGCAAAGAGCGAGGCACTGAGTTGGCATGAACAATGGAGAGCACAATGGGGCTCGAGATGTGCTTGTTACCTCAGGTGCTGTGTGATTGTCGACAAGGAGTGAAAAGGACCAATTTGTGACCGCCCTTTCAATTCAAAACAGACAGAATTTGCATTCGTAATACCAGAGCATCGAAACTACTTGGAACTCTTGTGTATATGAACGGGTCCGCGCCTTTGTACTCTGGTACCTTCGCCGCTACAAACCAACCAACCATCGTGTCTGTGCACATCAGAGTCGCAAAGAATGGAGAATAGCCAGGCTTAGTCGTGTGTGTAGCCGTAGCTCAGATGGCAGATCGTTCGGTTAGCGTGTGGAAGGTCTCGGGTTCAAGACCCGGCTCCTCCATGTTTTTTTGTCAATGCATGGTAAGTGTTGGTCGCGGCGAACATAAAGGCACGCAAGAAGTTGCAAAACCAGCGTCACAGACTGATATGATGTATACTGTCATAAAGAGATTCGATACAGTTTGCACGAAACCTGAAAGACACCCTCACTGATACATAGAGAGTAGTGTTTGTCTGCGGAATATTGGGAGTGCAAGGGTCTGTGACGTTGATATGGCTGTATGTAGCACTACTAGTCAACGGGGGGGTGGGCGTAGCTCAGATGGTAGAGCGCTCGCTTAGCGTGTGAGAGGTACTGGGATCGATACCCAGCGCCTCCAGAATTTTTAACACACCTACACGCGCACCTTGCCATGCAAGTGGAATAATTCCCAACCAGCAGAGGTGTCTAGGCAGATACAAGCGAACGATTATCATCCACAATTGGCGAGCGTGATTTTATTCGTGCGCAGGAAGCACCCTCCTCCCACAACTACACTTAATTTAGATACAGTACAAATGTTCCCATAAGATTCTCAAGCCTACGTCGGAAAGAACTGCCTTGCGCCGAGTTCACGTCAATCCCACAGCACGTTCCCATTCTTTGCGTGCAGTCGGCTGCTACTGGTGTTGCTGGTTGTGACTGCTGATAACAGATGCCGTAGCAATCAATTCATGGAGTGAGTTGTATGTTTTGCGATAGTCTGTCTCTGACAAGCAAGCACAGGTGATATAGGTGCGAACACAGGAAGCTTGCAGCCCCTCGCTGCCTGCAGACACAGAGCAGCCACACTAGGAGAGCGGCCTAAGCCGTAGGCGAAATGTGCTCATTCGCTTTGGAGCCACGTCGAACTATAAATAAGGCTGTCACTAGCGTGAGCGTCGTGTAAAGTCGGAAAAGTCGGCTGCATGGGTGATTGCCAAGTTTGGGGAGCGTTTCGTAGTATGATCAGTGCAGTGGAGACGCGGGAACTTGTTGTGTCCCAGTGTTTTGCAATTGGACGACAAGAGTTTTACACAGTAGCAAAGAGCGAGGCACTGAGTTGGCATGAACAATGGAGAGCACAATGGGGCTCGAGATGTGCTTGTTACCTCAGGTGCTGTGTGATTGTCGACAAGGAGTGAAAAGGACCAATTTGTGACCGCCCTTTCAATTCAAAACAGACATTCGTAATACCAGAGCATCGAAACTACTTGGAACTCTTGTGTACATGAACGTGTCCACGCCTTTGTACTCTGGTACCTTCGCTGCTACAAACCAACCAACCATCGTGTCTGTGCACATCAGAGTCGCAAAGAATGGAGAATAGCCAGGCTTAGTCGTGTGTGTAGCCGTAGCTCAGATGGCAGATCGATCGCTTAGCGTGTGGAAGGTCTCGGGTTCAAGACCCGGCTTCTCCATGTTTTTTGGTCAGTGCATAGTAAGTGTTGGTCGCGGCGAACATAAAGGCACGCAAGAAGTTGCAAAACCAGCGTCACAGACTGATATGATGTATACTGTCATAAGGAGAGCAAGGTGTAAGTGTGGGGACCGGCTGTTATCGTGGTGTCATCGAGTGCAGACCTGTCTTAGGTATGACGGCTTAACGTCATTGAAGTCTAGAGAGTGGACAACACGTTCGTCTTACTCAGAGCGGTGTCCGAACTCTATTTTCGACGTTATGCGTGCCACTTTCATTGTGGCCAACTACGATTCGATACAGATTGCACGAAACCTGAAAGACACCCTCACTGATACATAGAGAGTAGTGTTTGTCTGCGGAATATTGGGAGTGCAAGGGTCTGTGACGTTGATATGGCTGTATGTAGCACTACTAGTCAACGGGGGGGGTGGGCGTAGCTCAGATGGTAGAGCGCTCGCTTAGCGTGTGAGAGGTACTGGGATCGATACCCAGCGCCTCCAGAATTTTTAACACACCTACATGGGCACCTTGCCATGCAAGTGGAATAATTCCCAACCAGCAGAGGTGTCTAGGCAGATACAAGCGAACGATTAGCATCCACAATTGGCGAGCGTGATTTTATTCGTGCGCAGGAAGCACCCTCCTCCCACAACTACACTTAATTAAGATACAGTACAAATGATCCCATAAGATTCTCAAGCCTACGTCGGAAAGATCTGCCTTGCGCCGAGTTCACGTCAATCCCACAGCACGTTCCCATTCTTTGCGTGCAGTCGGCTGCTACTGGTGTTGCTGGTTGTGACTGCTGATAACAGATGCCGTAGCAATCAATTCATGGAGTGAGTTGTATGTTTTGCGATAGTCTGTCTCTGACAAGCAAGCACAGGTGATATAGGTGCGAACACAGGAAGCTTGCAGCCCCTCGCTGCCTGCAGACACAGAGCAGCCACACTAGGAGAGCGGCCTAAGCCGTAGGCGACATGTGCTCATTCGCTTTGGCGCCACGTCGAACTATAAATAAGGCTGTCACTAGCGTGAGCGTCGTGTAAAGTCGGAAAAGTCGGCTGCATGGGTGATTGCCAAGTTTGGGGAGCGTTTCGTAGTATGATCAGGGCAGTGGAGACGCGGAAACTTGTTGTGTCCCAGTGTTTTGCAGTTGGACGACAAGAGTTTTACACAGTAGCAAAGAGCGAGGCACTGAGTTGGCATGAACAATGGAGAGCACAATGGGGCTCGAGATGTGCTTGTTACCTCAGGTGCTGTGTGATTGTCGACAAGGAGTGAAAAGGACCAATTTGTGACCGCCCTTTCAATTCAAAACAGACAGAATTTGCATTCGTAATACCAGAGCATCGAAACTACTTGGAACTCTTGTGTATATGAACGTGTCCGCGCCTTTGTACTCTGGTACCTTCGCCGCTACAAACCAACCAACCATCGTGTCTGTGCACATCAGAGTCGCAAAGAATGGAGAATAGCCAGGCTTAGTCGTGTGTGTAGCCGTAGCTCAGATGGCAGATCGTTCGGTTAGCGTGTGGAAGGTCTCGGGTTCAAGACCCGGCTCCTCCATGTTTTTTTGTCAATGCATGGTAAGTGTTGGTCGCGGCGAACATAAAGGCACGCAAGAAGTTGCAAAACCAGCGTCACAGACTGATATGATGTATACTGTCATAAAGAGATTCGATACAGATTGCACGAAACCTGAAAGACACCCTCACTGATACATAGAGAGTAGTGTTTGTCTGCGGAATATTGGGAGTGCAAGGGTCTGTGACGTTGATATGGCTGTATGTAGCACTACTAGTCAACGGGGGGGTGGGCGTAGCTCAGATGGTAGAGCGCTCGCTTAGCGTGTGAGAGGTACTGGGATCGATACTCAGCGCCTCCAGAATTTTTAACACACCTACACGCGCACCTTGCCATGCAAGTGGAATAATTCCCAACCAGCAGAGGTGTCTAGGCAGATACAAGCGAACGATTATCATCCACAATTGGCGAGCGTGATTTTATTCGTGCGCAGGAAGCACCCTCCTCCCACAACTACACTTAATTTAGATACAGTACAAATGTTCCCATAAGATTCTCAAGCCTACGTCGGAAAGATCTGCCTTGCGCCGAGTTCACGTCAATCCCACAGCACGTTCCCATTCTTTGCGTGCAGTCGGCTGCTACTGGTGTTGCTGGTTGTGACTGCTGATAACAGATGCCGTAGCAATCAATTCATGGAGTGAGTTGTATGTTTTGCGATAGTCTGTCTCTGACAAGCAAGCACAGGTGATATAGGTGCGAACACAGGAAGCTTGCAGCCCCTCGCTGCCTGCAGACACAGAGCAGCCACACTAGGAGAGCGGCCTAAGCCGTAGGCGAAATGTGCTCATTCGCTTTGGAGCCACGTCGAACTATAAATAAGGCTGTCACTAGCGTGAGCGTTGCGTGAGCGTCGTGTAAAGTCGGAAAAGTCGGCTGCATGGGTGATTGCCAAGTTTGGGGAGCGTTTCGTAGTATGATCAGTGCAGTGGAGACGCGGAAACTTGTTGTGTCCCAGTGTTTTGCAGTTGGACGACAAGAGTTTTACACAGTAGCAAAGAGCGAGGCACTGAGTTGGCATGAACAATGGAGAGCACAATGGGGCACGAGATGTGCTTGTTACCTCAGGTGCTGTGTGATTGTCGACAAGGAGTGAAAAGGACCAATTTGTGACCGCCCTTTCAATTCAAAACAGACAGAATTTGCATTCGTAATACCAGAGCATCGAAACTACTTGGAACTCTTGTGTATATGAACGTGTCCGCGCCTTTGTACTCTGGTACATTCGCCGCTACAAACAAACCAACCATCGTGTCTGTGCACATCAGAGTCGCAAAGAATGGAGATTAGCCAGGCTTAGTCGTGTGTGTAGCCGTAGCTCAGATAAGCAGATCGTTCGGTTAGCGTATGGAAGGTGTCGGGTTCAAGACCCAGCTCCTCCATGTTTTTTTGTCAGTGCATGGTAAGTGTTGGTCGCGGCGAACCTAAAGGCACGCAAGAAGTTGCAAAACCAGCGTCACAGACTGATATGATGTATACTGTCATAAAGAGAGCAAGGTGTAAGTGTGGGGACCGGCTGTTATCGTGGTCTCATCGAGTGCAGACCTGTCTTAGGTATGACGGCTTAACGTCATTGAAGTCTAGAGAGTGGACAACACGTTCGTCTTACTCAGAGCGGTGTCCGAACTCTATTTTCGACGTTATGCGTGCCACTTTCATTGTGGCCAACTACGATTCGATACAGATTGCACGAAACCTGAAAGACACCCTCACTGATACATAGAGAGTAGTGTTTGTCTGCGGAATATTGGGAGTGCAAGGGTCTGTGACGTTGATATGGCTGTATGTAGCAGTACTAGTTATCGGGGGGGTGGGCGTAGCTCAGATTGTAGAGCGCTCGCTTTGCGTGTGAGAGGTACTGGCATCGATACCCAGCGCCTCCAGAATTTTTAACACACCTACATGCGCACCTTGCCATGCAAGTGGAATAATCCCCAACCAGCAGAGGTGTCTAGGCAGATACAAGCGAACGATTGTCATCCACAATTGTCGAGCGTAATTTTATTCGTTCGCAGGAAGCACCCTCCTCCCACACCTACACTTAACTTAGATACAGTACAAATGTTCCCATAAGATTCTCAAGCCTACGTCGGAAAGATCTGCCTTGCGCCGAGTTCACGTCAATCCCACAGCACGTTCCCATTCTTTGCGTGCAGTCGGCTGCTACTGGTGTTGCTGGTTGTGACTGCTGATAACAGATGCCGTAGCAATCAATTCATGGAGTGAGTTGTATGTTTTGCGGTAGTCTGTCTCTGACAAGCAAGCACAGGTGATATAGGTGCGAACACAGGAAGCTTGCAGCCCCTCGCTGCCTGCAGACACAGAGCAGCCACACTAGGAGAGCGGCCTAAGCCGTAGGCGAAATGTGCTCATTCGCTTTGGCGCCACGTCGAACTATAAATAAGGCTGTCACTAGCGTGAGCGTCGTGTAAAGTCGGAAAAGTCGGCTGCATGGGTGATTGCCAAGTTTGGGGAGCGTTTCGTAGTATGATCAGTGCAGTGGAGACGCGGAAACTTGTGTCCCAGTGTTTTGCAGTTGGACGACAAGAGTTTTACACAGTAGCAAAGAGCGAGGCACTGAGTTGGCATGAACAATGGAGAGCACAATGGGGCTCGAGATGTGCTTGTTACCTCAGGTGCTGTGTGATTGTCGACAAGGAGTGAAAAGGACCAATTTGTGACCGCCCTTTCAATTCAAAACAGACAGAATTTGCATTCGTAATACCAGAGCATCGAAACTACTTGGAACTCTTGTGTATATGAACGTGTCCGCGCCTTTGTACTCTGGTACCTTCGCCGCTACAAACCAACCAACCATCGTGTCTGTGCACATCAGAGTCGCAAAGAATGGAGAATAGCCAGGCCTAGTCGTGTGTGTAGCCGTAGCTCAGATGGCAGATCGTTCGGTTAGCGTGTGGAAGGTCTCGGGTTCAAGAGCCGGCTCCTCCATGTTTTTTTGTCAATGCATGGTAAGTGTTGGTCGCGGCGAACATAAAGGCACGCAAGAAGTTGCAAAACCAGCGTCACAGACTGATATGATGTATACTGTCATAAAGAGATTCGATACAGGTTGCACGAAACCTGAAAGACACCCTCACTGATACATAGAGAGTAGTGTTTGTCTGCGGAATATTGGGAGTGCAAGGGTCTGTGACGTTGATATGGCTGTATGTAGCACTACTAGTCAACGGGGGGGTGGGCGTAGCTCAGATGGTAGAGCGCTCGCTTAGCGTGTGAGAGGTACTGGGATCGATACCCAGCGCCTCCAGAATTTTTAACACACCTACACGCGCACCTTGCCATGCAAGTGGAATAATTCCCAACCAGCAGAGGTGTCTAGGCAGATACAAGCGAACGATTATCATCCACAATTGGCGAGCGTGATTTTATTCGTGCGCAGGAAGCACCCTCCTCCCACAACTACACTTAATTTAGATACAGTACAAATGTTCCCATAAGATTCTCAAGCCTACGTCGGAAAGATCTGCCTTGCGCCGAGTTCACGTCAATCCCACAGCACGTTCCCATTCTTTGCGTGCAGTCGGCTGCTACTGGTGTTGCTGGTTGTGACTGCTGATAACAGATGCCGTAGCAATCAATTCATGGAGTGAGTTGTATGTTTTGCGATAGTCTGTCTCTGACAAGCAAGCACAGGTGATATAGGTGCGAACACAGGAAGCTTGCAGCCCCTCGCTGCCTGCAGACACAGAGCAGCCACACTAGGAGAGCGGCCTAAGCCGTAGGCGACATGTGCTCATTCGCTTTGGAGCCACGTCGAACTATAAATAAGGCTGTCACTAGCGTGAGCGTTGCGTGAGCGTCGTGTAAAGTCGGAAAAGTCGGCTGCATGGGTGATTGCCAAGTTGGGGAGCGTTTCGTAGTATGATCAGTGCAGTGGAGACGCGGAAACTTGTTGTGTCCCAGTGTTTTGCAGTTGGACGACAAGAGTTTTACACAGTAGCAAAGAGCGAGGCACTGAGTTGGCATGAACAATGGAGAGCACAATGGGGCACGAGATGTGCTTGTTACCTCAGGTGCTGTGTGATTGTCGACAAGGAGTGAAAAGGACCAATTTGTGACCGCCCTTTCAATTCAAAACAGACAGAATTTGCATTCGTAATACCAGAGCATCGAAACTACTTGGAACTCTTGTGTATATGAACGTGTCCGCGCCTTTGTACTCTGGTACCTTCGCCGCTACAAACAAACCAACCATCGTGTCTGTGCACATCAGAGTCGCAAAGAATGGAGATTAGCCAGGCTTAGTCGTGTGTGTAGCCGTAGCTCAGATAAGCAGATCGTTCGGTTAGCGTATGGAAGGTGTCGGGTTCAAGACCCAGCTCCTCCATGTTTTTTTGTCAGTGCATGGTAAGTGTTGGTCGCGGCGAACCTAAAGGCACGCAAGAAGTTGCAAAACCAGCGTCACAGACTGATATGATGTATACTGTCATAAAGAGAGCAAGGTCTAAGTGTGGGGACCGGCTGTTATCGTGGTCTCATCGAGTGCAGACCTGTCTTAGGTATGACGGCTTAACGTCATTGAAGTCTAGAGAGTGGACAACACGTTCGTCTTACTCAGAGCGGTGTCCGAACTCTATTTTCGACGTTATGCGTGCCACTTTCATTGTGGCCAACTACGATTCGATACAGATTGCACGAAACCTGAAAGACACCCTCACTGATACATAGAGAGTAGTGTTTGTCTGCGGAATATTGGGAGTGCAAGGGTCTGTGACGTTGATATGGCTGTATGTAGCACTACTAGTCAACGGGGGGGTGGGCGTAGCTCAGATTGTAGAGCGCTCGCTTTGCGTGTGAGAGGTACTGGGATCGATACCCAGCGCCTCCAGAATTTTTAACACACCTACATGCGCACCTTGCCATGCAAGTGGAATAATCCCCAACCAGCAGAGGTGTCTAGGCAGATACAAGCGAACGATTGTCATCCACAATTGTCGAGCGTGATTTTATTCTTTCGCAGGAAGCACCCTCCTCCCACACCTACACTTAACTTAGATACAGTACAAATGTTCCCATAAGATTCTCAAGCCTACGTCGGAAAGATCTGCCTTGCGCCGAGTTCACGTCAATCCCACAGCACGTTCCCATTCTTTGCGTGCAGTCGGCTGCTACTGGTGTTGCTGGTTGTGACTGCTGATAACAGATGCCGTAGCAATCAATTCATGGAGTGAGTTGTATGTTTTGCGGTAGTCTGTCTCTGACAAGCAAGCACAGGTGATATAGGTGCGAACACAGGAAGCTTGCAGCCCCTCGCTGCCTGCAGACACAGAGCAGCCACACTAGGAGAGCGGCCTAAGCCGTAGGCGAAATGTGCTCATTCGCTTTGGCGCCACGTCGAACTATAAATAAGGCTGTCACTAGCGTGAGCGTCGTGTAAAGTCGGAAAAGTCGGCTGCATGGGTGATTGCCAAGTTTGGGGAGCGTTTCGTAGTATGATCAGTGCAGTGGAGACGCGGAAACTTGTGTCCCAGTGTTTTGCAGTTGGACGACAAGAGTTTTACACAGTAGCAAAGAGCGAGGCACTGAGTTGGCATGAACAATGGAGAGCACAATGGGGCTCGAGATGTGCTTGTTACCTCAGGTGCTGTGTGATTGTCGACAAGGAGTGAAAAGGACCAATTTGTGACCGCCCTTTCAATTCAAAACAGACAGAATTTGCATTCGTAATACCAGAGCATCGAAACTACTTGGAACTCTTGTGTATATGAACGTGTCCGCGCCTTTGTACTCTGGTACCTTCGCCGCTACAAACCAACCAACCATCGTGTCTGTGCACATCAGAGTCGCAAAGAATGGAGAATAGCCAGGCTTAGTCGTGTGTGTAGCCGTAGCTCAGATGGCAGATCGTTCGGTTAGCGTGTGGAAGGTCTCGGGTTCAAGACCCGGCTCCTCCATGTTTTTTTGTCAATGCATGGTAAGTGTTGGTCGCGGCGAACATAAAGGCACGCAAGAAGTTGCAAAACCAGCGTCACAGACTGATATGATGTATACTGTCATAAAGAGATTCGATACAGGTTGCACGAAACCTGAAAGACACCCTCACTGATACATAGAGAGTAGTGTTTGTCTGCGGAATATTGGGAGTGCAAGGGTCTGTGACGTTGATATGGCTGTATGTAGCACTACTAGTCAACGGGGGGGTGGGCGTAGCTCAGATGGTAGAGCGCTCGCTTAGCGTGTGAGAGGTACTGGGATCGATACCCAGCGCCTCCAGAATTTTTAACACACCTACACGCGCACCTTGCCATGCAAGTGGAATAATTCCCAACCAGCAGAGGTGTCTAGGCAGATACAAGCGAACGATTATCATCCTCAATTGGCGAGCGTGATTTTATTCGTGCGCAATAAGCACCCTCCTCCCACAACTACACTTAATTTAGATACAGTACAAATGTTCCCATAAGATTCTCAAGCCTACGTCGGAAAGATCTGCCTTGCGCCGAGTTCACGTCAATCCCACAGCACGTTCCCATTCTTTGCGTGCAGTCGGCTGCTACTGGTGTTGCTGGTTGTGACTGCTGATAACAGATGCCGTAGCAATCAATTCATGGAGTGAGTTGTATGTTTTGCGATAGTCTGTCTCTGACAAGCAAGCACAGGTGATATAGGTGCGAACACAGGAAGCTTGCAGCCCCTCGCTGCCTGCAGACACAGAGCAGCCACACTAGGAGAGCGGCCTAAGCCGTAGGCGAAATGTGCTCATTCGCTTTGGAGCCACGTCGAACTATAAATAAGGCTGTCACTAGCGTGAGCGTTGCGTGAGCGTCGTGTAAAGTCGGAAAAGTCGGCTGCATGGGTGATTGCCATGTTTGGGGAGCGTTTCGTAGTATGATCAGTGCAGTGGAGACGCGGAAACTTGTTGTGTCCCAGTGTTTTGCAGTTGGACGACAAGAGTTTTACACAGTAGCAAAGACCGAGGCACTGAGTTGGCATGAACAATGGAGAGCACAATGGGGCACGAGATGTGCTTGTTACCTCAGGTGCTGTGTGATTGTCGACAAGGAGTGAAAAGGACCAATTTGTGACCGCCCTTTCAATTCAAAACAGACAGAATTTGCATTCGTAATACCAGAGCATCGAAACTACTTGGAACTCTTGTGTATATGAACGTGTCCGCGCCTTTGTACTCTGGTACCTTCGCTGCTACAAACCAACCAACCATCGTGTCTGTGCACATCAGAGTCGCAAAGAATGGAGATTAGCCAGGCTTAGTCGTGTGTGTAGCCGTAGCTCAGATAAGCAGATCGTTCGGTTAGCGTATGGAAGGTGTCGGGTTCAAGACCCAGCTCCTCCATGTTTTTTTGTCAGTGCATGGTAAGTGTTGGTCGCGGCGAACCTAAAGGCACGCAAGAAGTTGCAAAACCAGCGTCACAGACTGATATGATGTATACTGTCATAAAGAGAGCAAGGTCTAAGTGTGGGGACCGGCTGTTATCGTGGTCTCATCGAGTGCAGACCTGTCTTAGGTATGACGGCTTAACGTCATTGAAGTCTAGAGAGTGGACAACACGTTCGTCTTACTCAGAGCGGTGTCCGAACTCTATTTTCGACGTTATGCGTGCCACTTTCATTGTGGCCAACTACGATTCGATACAGATTGCACGAAACCTGAAAGACACCCTCACTGATACATAGAGAGTAGTGTTTGTCTGCGGAATATTGGGAGTGCAAGGGTCTGTGACGTTGATATGGCTGTATGTAGCACTACTAGTCAACGGGGGGGTGGGCGTAGCTCAGATTGTAGAGCGCTCGCTTTGCGTGTGAGAGGTACTGGCATCGATACCCAGCGCCTCCAGAATTTTTAACACACCTACATGCGCACCTTGCCATGCAAGTGGAATAATCCCCAACCAGCAGAGGTGTCTAGGCAGATACAAGCGAACGATTGTCATCCACAATTGTCGAGCGTGATTTTATTCGTTCGCAGGAAGCACCCTCCTCCCACACCTACACTTAACTTAGATACAGTACAAATGTTCCCATAAGATTCTCAAGCCTACGTCGGAAAGATCTGCCTTGCGCCGAGTTCACGTCAATCCCACAGCACGTTCCCATTCTTTGCGTGCAGTCGGCTGCTACTGGTGTTGCTGGTTGTGACTGCTGATAACAGATGCCGTAGCAATCAATTCATGGAGTGAGTTGTATGTTTTGCGGTAGTCTGTCTCTGACAAGCAAGCACAGGTGATATAGGTGCGAACACAGGAAGCTTGCAGCCCCTCGCTGCCTGCAGACACAGAGCAGCCACACTAGGAGAGCGGCCTAAGCCGTAGGCGAAATGTGCTCATTCGCTTTGGCGCCACGTCGAACTATAAATAAGGCTGTCACTAGCGTGAGCGTCGTGTAAAGTCGGAAAAGTCGGCTGCATGGGTGATTGCCAAGTTTGGGGAGCGTTTCGTAGTATGATCAGTGCAGTGGAGACGCGGAAACTTGTGTCCCAGTGTTTTGCAGTTGGACGACAAGAGTTTTACACAGTAGCAAAGAGCGAGGCACTGAGTTGGCATGAACAATGGAGAGCACAATGGGGCTCGAGATGTGCTTGTTACCTCAGGTGCTGTGTGATTGTCGACAAGGAGTGAAAAGGACCAATTTGTGACCGCCCTTTCAATTCAAAACAGACAGAATTTGCATTCGTAATACCAGAGCATCGAAACTACTTGGAACTCTTGTGTATATGAACGTGTCCGCGCCTTTGTACTCTGGTACCTTCGCCGCTACAAACCAACCAACCATCGTGTCTGTGCACATCAGAGTCGCAAAGAATGGAGAATAGCCAGGCTTAGTCGTGTGTGTAGCCGTAGCTCAGATGGCAGATCGTTCGGTTAGCGTGTGGAAGGTCTCGGGTTCAAGACCCGGCTCCTCCATGTTTTTTTGTCAATGCATGGTAAGTGTTGGTCGCGGCGAACATAAAGGCACGCAAGAAGTTGCAAAACCAGCGTCACAGACTGATATGATGTATACTGTCATAAAGAGATTCGATACAGGTTGCACGAAACCTGAAAGACACCCTCACTGATACATAGAGAGTAGTGTTTGTCTGCGGAATATTGGGAGTGCAAGGGTCTGTGACGTTGATATGGCTGTATGTAGCACTACTAGTCAACGGGGGGGTGGGCGTAGCTCAGATGGTAGAGCGCTCGCTTAGCGTGTGAGAGGTACTGGGATCGATACCCAGCGCCTCCAGAATTTTTAACACACCTACACGCGCACCTTGCCATGCAAGTGGAATAATTCCCAACCAGCAGAGGTGTCTAGGCAGATACAAGCGAACGATTATCATCCTCAATTGGCGAGCGTGATTTTATTCGTGCGCAATAAGCACCCTCCTCCCACAACTACACTTAATTTAGATACAGTACAAATGTTCCCATAAGATTCTCAAGCCTACGTCGGAAAGATCTGCCTTGCGCCGAGTTCACGTCAATCCCACAGCACGTTCCCATTCTTTGCGTGCAGTCGGCTGCTACTGGTGTTGCTGGTTGTGACTGCTGATAACAGATGCCGTAGCAATCAATTCATGGAGTGAGTTGTATGTTTTGCGATAGTCTGTCTCTGACAAGCAAGCACAGGTGATATAGGTGCGAACACAGGAAGCTTGCAGCCCCTCGCTGCCTGCAGACACAGAGCAGCCACACTAGGAGAGCGGCCTAAGCCGTAGGCGAAATGTGCTCATTCGCTTTGGAGCCACGTCGAACTATAAATAAGGCTGTCACTAGCGTGAGCGTTGCGTGAGCGTCGTGTAAAGTCGGAAAAGTCGGCTGCATGGGTGATTGCCATGTTTGGGGAGCGTTTCGTAGTATGATCAGTGCAGTGGAGACGCGGAAACTTGTTGTGTCCCAGTGTTTTGCAGTTGGACGACAAGAGTTTTACACAGTAGCAAAGACCGAGGCACTGAGTTGGCATGAACAATGGAGAGCACAATGGGGCACGAGATGTGCTTGTTACCTCAGGTGCTGTGTGATTGTCGACAAGGAGTGAAAAGGACCAATTTGTGACCGCCCTTTCAATTCAAAACAGACAGAATTTGCATTCGTAATACCAGAGCATCGAAACTACTTGGAACTCTTGTGTATATGAACGTGTCCGCGCCTTTGTACTCTGGTACCTTCGCTGCTACAAACCAACCAACCATCGTGTCTGTGCACATCAGAGTCGCAAAGAATGGAGAATAGCCAGGCTTAGTCGTGTGTGTAGCCGTAGCTCAGATGGCAGATCGTTCGGTTAGCGTGTGGAAGGTCTCGGGTTCAAGACCCGGCTCCTCCATGTTTTTTTGTCAATGCATGGTAAGTGTTGGTCGCGGCGAACATAAAGGCACGCAAGAAGTTGCAAAACCAGCGTCACAGACTGATATGATGTATACTGTCATAAAGAGATTCGATACAGGTTGCACGAAACCTGAAAGACACCCTCACTGATACATAGAGAGTAGTGTTTGTCTGCGGAATATTGGGAGTGCAAGGGTCTGTGACGTTGATATGGCTGTATGTAGCACTACTAGTCAACGGGGGGGTGGGCGTAGCTCAGATGGTAGAGCGCTCGCTTAGCGTGTGAGAGGTACTGGGATCGATACCCAGCGCCTCCAGAATTTTTAACACACCTACACGCGCACCTTGCCATGCAAGTGGAATAATTCCCAACCAGCAGAGGTGTCTAGGCAGATACAAGCGAACGATTATCATCCTCAATTGGCGAGCGTGATTTTATTCGTGCGCAATAAGCACCCTCCTCCCACAACTACACTTAATTTAGATACAGTACAAATGTTCCCATAAGATTCTCAAGCCTACGTCGGAAAGATCTGCCTTGCGCCGAGTTCACGTCAATCCCACAGCACGTTCCCATTCTTTGCGTGCAGTCGGCTGCTACTGGTGTTGCTGGTTGTGACTGCTGATAACAGATGCCGTAGCAATCAATTCATGGAGTGAGTTGTATGTTTTGCGATAGTCTGTCTCTGACAAGCAAGCACAGGTGATATAGGTGCGAACACAGGAAGCTTGCAGCCCCTCGCTGCCTGCAGACACAGAGCAGCCACACTAGGAGAGCGGCCTAAGCCGTAGGCGAAATGTGCTCATTCGCTTTGGAGCCACGTCGAACTATAAATAAGGCTGTCACTAGCGTGAGCGTTGCGTGAGCGTCGTGTAAAGTCGGAAAAGTCGGCTGCATGGGTGATTGCCATGTTTGGGGAGCGTTTCGTAGTATGATCAGTGCAGTGGAGACGCGGAAACTTGTTGTGTCCCAGTGTTTTGCAGTTGGACGACAAGAGTTTTACACAGTAGCAAAGACCGAGGCACTGAGTTGGCATGAACAATGGAGAGCACAATGGGGCACGAGATGTGCTTGTTACCTCAGGTGCTGTGTGATTGTCGACAAGGAGTGAAAAGGACCAATTTGTGACCGCCCTTTCAATTCAAAACAGACAGAATTTGCATTCGTAATACCAGAGCATCGAAACTACTTGGAACTCTTGTGTATATGAACGTGTCCGCGCCTTTGTACTCTGGTACCTTCGCTGCTACAAACCAACCAACCATCGTGTCTGTGCACATCAGAGTCGCAAAGAATGGAGAATAGCCAGGCTTAGTCGTGTGTGTAACCGTAGCTCAGATAAGCAGATCGTTCGGTTAGCGTGTGGAAGGTCTCGGGTTCAAGACCCGGCTCCTCCATGTTTTTTTGTCAATGCATGGTAAGTGTTGGTCGCGGCGAACATAAAGGCACGCAAGAAGTTGCAAAACCAGCGTCACAGACTGATATGATGTATACTGTCATAAAGAGATTCGATACAGTTTGCACGAAACCTGAAAGACACCCTCACTGATACATAGAGAGTAGTGTTTGTCTGCGGAATATTGGGAGTGCAAGGGTCTGTGACGTTGATATGGCTGTATGTAGCACTACTAGTCAACGGGGGGGTGGGCGTAGCTCAGATGGTAGAGCGCTCGCTTAGCGTGTGAGAGGTACTGGGATCGATACCCAGCGCCTCCAGAATTTTTAACACACCTACACGCGCACCTTGCCATGCAAGTGGAATAATTCCCAACCAGCAGAGGTGTCTAGGCAGATACAAGCGAACGATTATCATCCTCAATTGGCGAGCGTGATTTTATTCGTGCGCAGGAAGCACCCTCCTCCCACAACTACACTTAATTTAGATACAGTACAAATGTTCCCATAAGATTCTCAAGCCTACGTCGGAAAGATCTGCCTTGCGCCGAGTTCACGTCAATCCCACAGCACGTTCCCATTCTTTGCATGCAGTCGGCTGCTACTGGTGTTGCTGGTTGTGACTGCTGATAACAGATGCCGTAGCAATCAATTCATGGAGTGAGTTGTATGTTTTGCGATAGTCTGTCTCTGACAAGCAAGCACAGGTGATATAGGTGCGAACACAGGAAGCTTGCAGCCCCTCGCTGCCTGCAGACACAGAGCAGCCACACTAGGAGAGCAGCCTAAGCCGTAGGCGAAATGTGCTCATTCGCTTTGGAGCCACGTCGAACTATAAATAAGGCTGTCACTAGCGTGAGCGTTGCGTGAGCGTCGTGTAAAGTCGGAAAAGTCGGCTGCATGGGTGATTGCCAAGTTTGGGGAGCGTTTCGTAGTATGATCAGTGCAGTGGAGACGCGGAAACTTGTTGTGTCCCAGTGTTTTGCAGTTGGACGACAAGAGTTTTACACAGTAGCAAAGAGCGAGGCACTGAGTTGGCATGAACAATGGAGAGCACAATGGGGCACGAGATGTGCTTGTTACCTCAGGTGCTGTGTGATTGTCGACAAGGAGTGAAAAGGACCAATTTGTGACCGCCCTTTCAATTCAAAACAGACAGAATTTGCATTCGTAATACCAGAGCATCGAAACTACATGGAACTCTGGTGTATATGAACGTGTCCGCGCCTTTGTACTCTGGTACCTTCGCCGCTACAAACCAACCAACCATCGTGTCTGTGCACATCAGAGTCGCAAAGAATGGAGAAAAGCCAGGCTTAGTCGTGTGTGTAGCCGTAGCTCAGATAAGCAGATCGTTCGGTTAGCGTGTGGAAGGTCTCGGGTTCAAGACCCGGCTTCTCCATGTTTTTTGGTCAGTGCATGGTAAGTGTTGGTCGCGGCGAACATAAAGGCACGCAAGAAGTTGCAAAACCAGCGTCACAGACTGATATGATGTATACTGTCATAAGGAGAGCAAGGTGTAAGAGTGGGGATCGGCTGTTATCGTGGTGTCATCGAGTGCAGACCTGTCTTAGGTATGACGGCTTAACGTCATTGAAGTCTAGAGAGTGGACAACACGTTCGTCTTACTCAGAGCGGTGTCCGAACTCTATTTTCGACGTTATGCGTGCCACTTTCATTGTGGCCAACTACGATTCGATACAGATTGCACGAAACCTGAAAGACACCCTCACTGATACATAGAGAGTAGTGTTTGTCTGCGGAATATTGGGAGTGCAAGGGTCTGTGACGTTGATATGGCTGTATGTAGCACTACTAGTCAACGGGGGGGTGGGCGTAGCTCAGATTGTAGAGCGCTCGCTTTGCGTGTGAGAGGTACTGGCATCGATACCCAACGCCTCCAGAATTTTTAACACACCTACATGCGCACCTTGCCATGCAAGTGGAACAATTCCCAACCAGCAGAGGTGTCTAGGCAGATACAAGCGAACGATTAGTATCCACAATTGGCGAGCGTGATTTTATTCGTGCGCAGGAAGCACCCTCCTCCCACAACTACACTTAATTTAGATACAGTACAAATGTTCCCATAAGATTCTCAAGCCTACGTCGGAAAGATCTGCCTTGCGCCGAGTTCACGTTAATCCCACAGCACGTTCCCATTCTTTGCGTGCAGTCGGCTGCTACTGGTGTTGCTGGTTGTGACTGCTGATAACAGATGCCGTAGCAATCAATTCATGGAGTGAGTTGTATGTTTTGCGATAGTCTGTCTCTGACAAGCAAGCACAGGTGATATAGGTGCGAACACAGGAAGCTTGCAGCCCCTCGCTGCCTGCAGACACAGAGCAGCCACACTAGGAGAGCGGCCTAAGCCGTAGGCGAAATGTGCTCATTCGCTTTGGAGCCACGTCGAACTATAAATAAGGCTGTCACTAGCGTGAGCGTTGCGTGAGCGTCGTGTAAAGTCGGAAAAGTCGGCTGCATGGGTGATTGCCAAGTTTGGGGAGCGTTTCGTAGTATGATCAGTGCAGTGGAGACGCGGGAACTTGTTGTGTCCCAGTGTTTTGCAATTGGACGACAAGAGTTTTACACAGTAGCAAAGAGCGAGGCACTGAGTTGGCATGAACAATGGAGAGCACAATGGGGCTCGAGATGTGCTTGTTACCTCAGGTGCTGTGTGATTGTCGACAAGGAGTGAAAAGGACCAATTTGTGACCGCCCTTTCAATTCAAAACAGACATTCGTAATACCAGAGCATCGATACTACTTGGAACTTTTGTGTACATGAATGTGTCCACGCCTTTGTACTCTGGTACCTTCGCTGCTACAAACCAACCAACCATCGTGTCTGTGCACATCAGAGTCGCAAAGAATGGAGAATAGCCAGGCTTAGTCGTGTGTGTAGCCGTAGCTCAGATGGCAGATCGATCGCTTAGCGTGTGGAAGGTCTCGGGTTCAAGACCCAGCTTCTCCATGTTTTTTGGTCAGTGCATAGTAAGTGTTGGTCGCGGCGAACATAAAGGCACGCAAGAAGTTGCAAAACCAGCGTCACAGACTGAAATGATGTATACTGTCATAAGGAGAGCAAGGTGTAAGTGTGGGGACCGGCTGTTATCGTGGTGTCATCGAGTGCAGACCTGTCTTAGGTATGACGGCTTAACGTCATTGAAGTCTAGAGAGTGGACAACACGTTCGTCTTACTCAGAGCGGTGTCCGAACTCTATTTTCGACGTTATGCGTGCCACTTTCATTGTGGCCAACTACGATTCGATACAGATTGCACGAAACCTGAAAGACACCCTCACTGATACATAGAGAGTAGTGTTTGTCTGCGGAATATTGGGAGTGCAAGGGTCTGTGACGTTGATATGGCTGTATGTAGCACTACTAGTCAACGGGGGGGTGGGCGTAGCTCAGATGGTAGAGCGCTCGCTTAGCGTGTGAGAGGTACTGGGATCGATACCCAGCGCCTCCAGAATTTTTAACACACCTACATGCGCACCTTGTCATGCAAGTGGAATAATTCCCAACCAGCAGAGGTGTCTAGGCAGATACAAGCGAACGATTAGCATCCACAATTGGCGAGCGTGATTTTATTCGTTCGCAGGAAGCACCCTCCTCCCACAACTACACTTAATTAAGATACAGTACAAATGTTCCCATAAGATTCTCAAGCCTACGTCGGAAAGATCTGCCTTGCGCCGAGTTCACGTCAATCCCACAGCACGTTCCCATTCTTTGCGTGCAGTCGGCTGCTACTGGTGTTGCTGGTTGTGACTGCTGATAACAGATGCCGTAGCAATCAATTCATGGAGTGAGTTGTATGTTTTGCGATAGTCTGTCTCTGACAAGCAAGCACAGGTGATATAGGTGCGAACACAGGAAGCTTGCAGCCCCTCGCTGCCTGCAGACACAGAGCAGCCACACTAGGAGAGCGGCCTAAGCCGTAGGCTTTCGTAATACCAGAGCATCGATACTACTTGGAACTTTTGTGTACATGAATGTGTCACGCCTTTGTACTCTGGTACCTTCGCTGCTAAAAACCAACCAACCATCGTGTCTGTGCACATCAGAGTCGCAAAGAATGGAGAATAGCCAGGCTTAGTCGTGTGTGTAGCCGTAGCTCAGATGGCAGATCGATCGCTTAGCGTGTGGAAGGTCTCGGGTTCAAGACCCAGCTTCTCTATGTTTTTTGGTCAGTGCATAGTAAGTGTTGGTCGCGGCGAACATAAAGGCACGCAAGAAGTTGCAAAACCAGCGTCACAGACTGAAATGATGTATACTGTCATAAGGAGAGCAAGGTGTAAGTGTGGGGACCGGCTGTTATCGTGGTGTCATCGAGTGCAGACCTGTCTTAGGTATGACGGCTTAACGTCATTGAAGTCTAGAGAGTGGACAACACGTTCGTCTTACTCAGAGCGGTGTCCGAACTCTATTTTCGACGTTATGCGTGCCACTTTCATTGTGGCCAACTACGATTCGATACAGATTGCACGAAACCTGAAAGACACCCTCACTGATACATAGAGAGTAGTGTTTGTCTGCGGAATATTGGGAGTGCAAGGGTCTGTGACGTTGATATGGCTGTATGTAGCACTACTAGTCAACGGGGGGGTGGGCGTAGCTCAGATGGTAGAGCGCTCGCTTAGCGTGTGAGAGGTACTGGGATCGATACCCAGCGCCTCCAGAATTTTTAACACACCTACATGCGCACCTTGTCATGCAAGTGGAATAATTCCCAACCAGCAGAGGTGTCTAGGCAGATACAAGCGAACGATTAGCATCCACAATTGGCGAGCGTGATTTTATTCGTGCGCAGGAAGCACCCTCCTCCCACAACTACACTTAATTAAGATACAGTACAAATGTTCCCATAAGATTCTCAAGCCTACGTCGGAAAGATCTGCCTTGCGCCGAGTTCACGTCAATCCCACAGCACGTTCCCATTCTTTGCGTGCAGTCGGCTGCTACTGGTGTTGCTGGTTGTGACTGCTGATAACAGATGCCGTAGCAATCAATTCATGGAGTGAGTTGTATGTTTTGCGATAGTCTGTCTCTGACAAGCAAGCACAGGTGATATAGGTGCGAACACAGGAAGCTTGCAGCCCCTCGCTGCCTGCAGACACAGAGCAGCCACACTAGGAGAGCGGCCTAAGCCGTAGGCGAAATGTGCTCATTCGCTTTGGAGCCACGTCGAACTATAAATAAGGCTGTCACTAGCGTGAGCGTCGTGTAAAGTCGGAAAAGTCGGCTGCATGGGTGATTGCCAAGTTTGGGGAGCGTTTCGTAGTATGATCAGTGCAGTGGAGACGCGGAAACTTGTTGTGTCCCAGTGTTTTGCAGTTGGACGACAAGAGTTTTACACAGTAGCAAAGAGCAAGGCACTGAGTTGGCATGAACAATGGAGAGCACAATGGGGCACGAGATGTGCTTGTTACCTCAGGTGCTGTGTGATTGTCGACAAGGAGTGAAAAGGACCAATTTGTGACCGCCCTTTCAATTCAAAACAGACAGAATTTGCATTCGTAATACCAGAGCATCGAAACTACTTGGAACTCTTGTGTATATGAACGTGTCCGCGCCTTTGTACTCTGGTACCTTCGCCGCTACAAACCAACCAACCATCGTGTCTGTGCACATCAGAGTCGCAAAGAATGGAGAATAGCCAGGCTTAGTCGTGTGTGTAGCCGTAGCTCAGATAAGCAGATCGTTCGGTTAGCGTGTGGAAGGTCTCGGGTTCAAGACCCGGCTCCTCCATGTTTTTTTGTCAATGCATGGTAAGTGTTGGTCGCGGCGAACATAAAGGCACGCAAGAAGTTGCAAAACCAGCGTCACAGACTGATATGATGTATACTGTCATAAAGAGATTCGATACAGTTTGCACGAAACCTGAAAGACACCCTCACTGATACATAGAGAGTAGTGTTTGTCTGCGGAATATTGGGAGTGCAAGGGTCTGTGACGTTGATATGGCTGTATGTAGCACTACTAGTCAACGGGGGGGTGGGCGTAGCTCAGATGGTAGAGCGCTCGCTTAGCGTGTGAGAGGTACTGGGATCGATACCCAGCGCCTCCAGAATTTTTAACACACCTACACGCGCACCTTGCCATGCAAGTGGAATAATTCCCAACCAGCAGAGGTGTCTAGGCAGATACAAGCGAACGATTATCATCCTCAATTGGCGAGCGTGATTTTATTCGTGCGCAGGAAGCACCCTCCTCCCACAACTACACTTAATTTAGATACAGTACAAATGTTCCCATAAGATTCTCAAGCCTACGTCGGAAAGATCTGCCTTGCGCCGAGTTCACGTCAATCCCACAGCACGTTCCCATTCTTTGCGTGCAGTCGGCTGCTACTGGTGTTGCTGGTTGTGACTGCTGATAACAGATGCCGTAGCAATCAATTCATGGAGTGAGTTGTATGTTTTGCGATAGTCTGTCTCTGACAAGCAAGCACAGGTGATATAGGTGCGAACACAGGAAGCTTGCAGCCCCTCGCTGCCTGCAGACACAGAGCAGCCACACTAGGAGAGCGGCCTAAGCCGTAGGCGAAATGTGCTCATTCGCTTTGGAGCCACGTCGAACTATAAATAAGGCTGTCACTAGCGTGAGCGTTGCGTAAAGTCGGAAAAGTCGGCTGCATGGGTGATTGCCAAGTTTGGGGAGCGTTTCGTAGTATGATCAGTGCAGTGGAGACGCGGGAACTTGTTGTGTCCCAGTGTTTTGCAATTGGACGACAAGAGTTTTACACAGTAGCAAAGAGCGAGGCACTGAGTTGGCATGAACAATGGAGAGCACAATGGGGCTCGAGATGTGCTTGTTACCTCAGGTGCTGTGTGATTGTCGACAAGGAGTGAAAAGGACCAATTTGTGACCGCCCTTTCAATTCAAAACAGACATTCGTAATACCAGAGCATCGATACTACTTGGAACTTTTGTGTACATGAATGTGTCCACGCCTTTGTACTCTGGTACCTTCGCTGCTACAAACCAACCAACCATCGTGTCTGTGCACATCAGAGTCGCAAAGAATGGAGAATAGCCAGGCTTAGTCGTGTGTGTAGCCGTAGCTCAGATGGCAGATCGATCGCTTAGCGTGTGGAAGGTCTCGGGTTCAAGACCCAGCTTCTCTATGTTTTTTGGTCAGTGCATAGTAAGTGTTGGTCGCGGCGAACATAAAGGCACGCAAGAAGTTGCAAAACCAGCGTCACAGACTGAAATGATGTATACTGTCATAAGGAGAGCAAGGTGTAAGTGTGGGGACCGGCTGTTATCGTGGTGTCATCGAGTGCAGACCTGTCTTAGGTATGACGGCTTAACGTCATTGAAGTCTAGAGAGTGGACAACACGTTCGTCTTACTCAGAGCGGTGTCCGAACTCTATTTTCGACGTTATGCGTGCCACTTTCATTGTGGCCAACTACGATTCGATACAGATTGCACGAAACCTGAAAGACACCCTCACTGATACATAGAGAGTAGTGTTTGTCTGCGGAATATTGGGAGTGCAAGGGTCTGTGACGTTGATATGGCTGTATGTAGCACTACTAGTCAACGGGGGGGTGGGCGTAGCTCAGATGGTAGAGCGCTCGCTTAGCGTGTGAGAGGTACTGGGATCGATACCCAGCGCCTCCAGAATTTTTAACACACCTACACGCGCACCTTGCCATGCAAGTGGAATAATTCCCAACCAGCAGAGGTGTCTAGGCAGATACAAGCGAACGATTATCATCCTCAATTGGCGAGCGTGATTTTATTCGTGCGCAGGAAGCACCCTCCTCCCACAACTACACTTAATTTAGATACAGTACAAATGTTCCCATAAGATTCTCAAGCCTACGTCGGAAAGATCTGCCTTGCGCCGAGTTCACGTCAATCCCACAGCACGTTCCCATTCTTTGCGTGCAGTCGGCTGCTACTGGTGTTGCTGGTTGTGACTGCTGATAACAGATGCCGTAGCAATCAATTCATGGAGTGAGTTGTATGTTTTGCGATAGTCTGTCTCTGACAAGCAAGCACAGGTGATATAGGTGCGAACACAGGAAGCTTGCAGCCCCTCGCTGCCTGCAGACACAGAGCAGCCACACTAGGAGAGCGGCCTAAGCCGTAGGCGAAATGTGCTCATTCGCTTTGGAGCCACGTCGAACTATAAATAAGGCTGTCACTAGCGTGAGCGTCGTGTAAAGTCGGAAAAGTCGGCTGCATGGGTGATTGCCAAGTTTGGGGAGCGTTTCGTAGTATGATCAGTGCAGTGGAGACGCGGAAACTTGTTGTGTCCCAGTGTTTTGCAGTTGGACGACAAGAGTTTTACACAGTAGCAAAGAGCGAGGCACTGAGTTGGCATGAACAATGGAGAGCACAATGGGGCACGAGATGTGCTTGTTACCTCAGGTGCTGTGTGATTGTCGACAAGGAGTGAAAAGGACCAATTTGTGACCGCCCTTTCAATTCAAAACAGACATTCGTAATACCAGAGCATCGATACTACTTGGAAATTTTGTGTACATGAATGTGTCCACGCCTTTGTACTCTGGTACCTTCGCTGCTACAAACCAACCAACCATCGTGTCTGTGCACATCAGAGTCGCAAAGAATGGAGAATAGCCAGGCTTAGTCGTGTGTGTAGCCGTAGCTCAGATGGCAGATCGATCGCTTAGCGTGTGGAAGGAGCCGGGTTCAAGACCCGGCTTCTCCATGTTTTTTGGTCAGTGCATAGTAAGTGTTGGTCGCGGCGAACATAAAGGCACGCAAGAAGTTGCAAAACCAGCGTCACAGACTGAAATGATGTATACTGTCATAAGGAGAGCAAGGTGTAAGTGTGGGGACCGGCTGTTATCGTGGTGTCATCGAGTGCAGACCTGTCTTAGGTATGACGGCTTAACGTCATTGAAGTCTAGAGAGTGGACAACACGTTCGTCTTACTCAGAGCGGTGTCCGAACTCTATTTTCGACGTTATGCGTGCCACTTTCATTGTGGCCAACTACGATTCGATACAGATTGCACGAAACCTGAAAGACACCCTCACTGATACATAGAGAGTAGTGTTTGTCTGCGGAATATTGGGAGTGCAAGGGTCTGTGACGTTGATATGGCTGTATGTAGCACTACTAGTCAACGGGGGGGTGGGCGTAGCTCAGATGGTAGAGCGCTCGCTTAGCGTGTGAGAGGTACTGGGATCGATACCCAGCGCCTCCAGAATTTTTAACACACCTACATGCGCACCTTGTCATGCAAGTGGAATAATTCCCAACCAGCAGAGGTGTCTAGGCAGATACAAGCGAACGATTAGCATCCACAATTGGCGAGCGTGATTTTATTCGTGCGCAGGAAGCACCCTCCTCCCACAACTACACTTAATTAAGATACAGTACAAATGTTCCCATAAGATTCTCAAGCCTACGTCGGAAAGATCTGCCTTGCGCCGAGTTCACGTCAATCCCACAGCACGTTCCCATTCTTTGCGTGCAGTCGGCTGCTACTGGTGTTGCTGGTTGTGACTGCTGATAACAGATGCCGTAGCAATCAATTCATGGAGTGAGTTGTATGTTTTGCGATAGTCTGTCTCTGACAAGCAAGCACAGGTGATATAGGTGCGAACACAGGAAGCTTGCAGCCCCTCGCTGCCTGCAGACACAGAGCAGCCACACAAGGAGAGCGGCCTAAGCCGTAGGCGAAATGTGCTCATTCGCTTTGGAGCCACGTCGAACTATAAATAAGGCTGTCACTAGCGTGAGCGTCGTGTAAAGTCGGAAAAGTCGGCTGCATGGGTGATTGCCAAGTTTGGGGAGCGTTTCGTAGTATGATCAGTGCAGTGGAGACGCGGGAACTTGTTGTGTCCCAGTGTTTTGCAATTGGACGACAAGAGTTTTACACAGTAGCAAAGAGCGAGGCACTGAGTTGGCATGAACAATGGAGAGCACAATGGGGCTCGAGATGTGCTTGTTACCTCAGGTGCTGTGTGATTGTCGACAAGGAGTGAAAAGGACCAATTTGTGACCGCCCTTTCAATTCAAAACAGACAGAATTTGCATTCGTAATACCAGAGCATCGAAACTACTTGGAACTCTTGTGTATATGAACGTGTCCGCGCCTTTGTACTCTGGTACCTTCGCCGCTACAAACCAACCAACCATCGTGTCTGTGCACATCAGAGTCGCAAAGAATGGAGAATAGCCAGGCTTAGTCGTGTGTGTAGCCGTAGCTCAGATAAGCAGATCGTTCGGTTAGCGTGTGGAAGGTCTCGGGTTCAAGACCCGGCTCCTCCATGTTTTTTTGTCAGTGCATGGTAAGTGTTGGTCGCGGCGAACATAAAGGCACGCAAGAAGTTGCAAAACCAGCGTCACAGACTGATATGATGTATACTGTCATAAAGAGAGCAAGGTGTAAGTGTGGGGACCGGCTGTTATCGTGGTCTCATCGAGTGCAGACCTGTCTTAGGTATGACGGCTTAACGTCATTGAAGTCTAGAGAGTGGACAACACGTTCGTCTTACTCAGAGCGGTGTCCGAACTCTATTTTCGACGTTATGCGTGCCACTTTCATTGTGGCCAACTACGATTCGATACAGATTGCACGAAACCTGAAAGACACCCTCACTGATACATTGAGAGTAGTGTTTGTCTGCGGAATATTGGGAGTGCAAGGGTCTGTGACGTTGATATGGCTGTATGTAGCACTAATAGTCAACTGGGGGGTGGGCGTAGCTGAGATGGTAGAGCGTTCGCTTAGTGTGTGACAGGTACTGGGATCGATACCCAGCGCCTCCAGAATTTTTAACACACCTACATGCGCACCTTGCCATGCAAGTGGAATAATCCCCAACCAGCAGAGGTGTCTAGGCAGATACAAGCGAACGATTGTCATCCACAATTGTCGAGCGTGATTTTATTCGTTCGCAGGAAGCACCCTCCTCCCACACCTACACTTAACTTAGATACAGTACAAATGTTCCCATAAGATTCTCAAGCCTACGTCGGAAAGATCTGCCTTGCGCCGAGTTCACGTCAATCCCACAGCACGTTCCCATTCTTTGCGTGCAGTCGGCTGCTACTGGTGTTGCTGGTTGTGACTGCTGATAACAGATGCCGTAGCAATCAATTCATGGAGTGAGTTGTATGTTTTGCGGTAGTCTGTCTCTGACAAGCAAGCACAGGTGTTATAGGTGCGAACACAGGAAGCTTGCAGCCCCTCGCTGCCTGCAGACACAGAGCAGCCACACTAGGAGAGCGGCCTAAGCCGTAGGCGAAATGTGCTCATTCGCTTTGGCGCCACGTCGAACTATAAATAAGGCTGTCACTAGCGTGAGCGTCGTGTAAAGTCGGAAAAGTCGGCTGCATGGGTGATTGCCAAGTTTGGGGAGCGTTTCGTGGTATGATCAGTGCAGTGGAGACGCGGAAACTTGTGTCCCAGTGTTTTGCAGTTGGACGACAAGAGTTTTACACAGTAGCAAAGAGCGAGGCACTGAGTTGGCATGAACAATGGAGAGCACAATGGGGCACGAGATGTGCTTGTTACCTCAGGTGCTGTGTGATTGTCGACAAGGAGTGAAAAGGACCAATTTGTGACCGCCCTTTCAATTCAAAACAGACAGAATTTGCATTCGTAATACCAGAGCATCGAAACTACTTGGAACTCTTGTGTATATGAACGTGTCCGCGCCTTTGTACTCTGGTACCTTCGCTGCTACAAACCAACCAACCATCGTGTCTGTGCACATCAGAGTCGCAAAGAATGGAGAATAGCCAGGCTTAGTCGTGTGTGTAGCCGTAGCTCAGATAAGCAGATCGTTCGGTTAGCGTGTGGAAGGTCTCGGGTTCAAGACCCGGCTCCTCCATGTTTTTTTGTCAATGCATGGTAAGTGTTGGTCGCGGCGAACATAAAGGCACGCAAGAAGTTGCAAAACCAGCGTCACAGACTGATATGATGTATACTGTCATAAAGAGATTCGATACAGTTTGCACGAAACCTGAAAGACACCCTCACTGATACATAGAGAGTAGTGTTTGTCTGCGGAATATTGGGAGTGCAAGGGTCTGTGACGTTGATATGGCTGTATGTAGCACTACTAGTCAACGGGGGGGTGGGCGTAGCTCAGATGGTAGAGCGCTCGCTTAGCGTGTGAGAGGTACTGGGATCGATACCCAGCGCCTCCAGAATTTTTAACACACCTACACGCGCACCTTGCCATGCAAGTGGAATAATTCCCAACCAGCAGAGGTGTCTAGGCAGATACAAGCGAACGATTATCATCCTCAATTGGCGAGCGTGATTTTATTCGTGCGCAGGAAGCACCCTCCTCCCACAACTACACTTAATTTAGATACAGTACAAATGTTCCCATAAGATTCTCAAGCCTACGTCGGAAAGATCTGCCTTGCGCCGAGTTCACGTCAATCCCACAGCACGCTCCCATTCTTTGCGTGCAGTCGGCTGCTACTGGTGTTGCTGGTTGTGACTGCTGATAACAGATGCCGTAGCAATCAATTCATGGAGTGAGTTGTATGTTTTGCGATAGTCTGTCTCTGACAAGCAAGCACAGGTGATATAGGTGCGAACACAGGAAGCTTGCAGCCCCTCGCTGCCTGCAGACACAGAGCAGCCACACTAGGAGAGCGGCCTAAGCCGTAGGCGAAATGTGCTCATTCGCTTTGGAGCCACGTCGAACTATAAATAAGGCTGTCACTAGCGTGAGCGTCGTGTAAAGTCGGAAAAGTCGGCTGCATGGGTGATTGCCAAGTTTGGGGAGCGTTTCGTAGTATGATCAGTGCAGTGTAGACGCGGAAACTTGTTGTGTCCCAGTGTTTTGCAGTTGGACGACAAGAGTTTTACACAGTAGCAAAGGGCGAGGCACTGAGTTGGCATGAACAATGGAGAGCACAATGGGGCACGAGATGTGCTTGTTACCTCAGGTGCTGTGTGATTGTCGACAAGGAGTGAAAAGGACCAATTTGTGACCGCCCTTTCAATTCAAAACAGACAGAATTTGCATTCGTAATACCAGAGCCTCAAAACTACTTGGAACTCTGGTGTATATGAACGTGTCCGCGCCTTTGTACTCTGGTACCTTCGCCGCTACAAACCAACCAACCATCGTGTCTGTGCACATCAGAGTCGCAAAGAATGGAGAATAGCCAGGCTTAGTCGTGTGTGTAGCCGTAGCTCAGATAAGCAGATCGTTCGGTTAGCGTGTGGAAGGTCTCGGGTTCAAGACCCGGCTCCTCCATGTTTTTTTGTCAGTGCATGGTAAGTGTTGGTCGCGGCGAACATAAAGGCACGCAAGAAGTTGCAAAACCAGCGTCACAGACTGATATGATGTATACTGTCATAACGAGAGCAAGGTGTAAGTGTGGGGACCGGCTGTTATCGTGGTCTCATCGAGTGCAGACCTGTCTTAGGTATGACGGCTTAACGTCATTGAAGTCTAGAGAGTGGACAACACGTTCCTCTTACTCAGAGCGGTGTCCGAACTCTATTTTCGACGTTATGCGTGCCACTTTCATTGTGGCCAACTACGATTCGATACAGATTGCACGAAACCTGAAAGACACCCTCACTGATACATTGAGAGTAGTGTTTGTCTGCGGAATATTGGGAGTGCAAGGGTCTGTGACGTTGATATGGCCGTATGTAGCACTAATAGTCAACTGGGGGGTGGGCGTAGCTCAGATGGTAGAGCGTTCGCTTAGCGTGTGAGAGGTACCGGGATCGATACCCAGCGCCTCCAGAATTTTTAACACACCTACATGCGCACCTTGCCATGCAAGTGGAATAATCCCCAACCAGCAGAGGTGTCTAGGCAGATACAAGCGAACGATTGTCATCCACAATTGTCGAGCGTGATTTTATTCGTTCGCAGGAAGCACCCTCCTCCCACACCTACACTTAACTTAGATACAGTACAAATGTTCCCATAAGATTCTCAAGCCTACGTCGGAAAGATCTGCCTTGCGCCGAGTTCACGTCAATCCCACAGCACGTTCCCATTCTTTGCGTGCAGTCGGCTGCTACTGGTGTTGCTGGTTGTGACTGCTGATAACAGATGCCGTAGCAATCAATTCATGGAGTGAGTTGTATGTTTTGCGATAGTCTGTCTCTGACAAGCAAGCACAGGTGATATAGGTGCGAACACAGGAAGCTTGCAGCCCCTCGCTGCCTGCAGACACAGAGCAGCCACACTAGGAGAGCGGCCTAAGCCGTAGGCGAAATGTGCTCATTCGCTTTGGAGCCACGTCGAACTATAAATAAGGCTGTCACTAGCGTGAGCGTCGTGTAAAGTCGGAAAAGTCGGCTGCATGGGTGATTGCCAAGTTTGGGGAGCGTTTCGTAGTATGATCAGTGCAGTGGAGACGCGGAAACTTGTTGTGTCCCAGTGTTTTGCAGTTGGACGACAAGAGTTTTACACAGTAGCAAAGACCGAGGCACTGAGTTGGCATGAACAATGGAGAGCACAATGGGGCACGAGATGTGCTTGTTACCTCAGGTGCTGTGTGATTGTCGACAAGGAGTGAAAAGGACCAATTTGTGACCGCCCTTTCAATTCAAAACAGACAGAATTTGCATTCGTAATACCAGAGCATCGAAACTACTTGGAACTCTTGTGTATATGAACGTGTCCGCGCCTTTGTACTCTGGTACCTTCGCTGCTACAAACCAACCAACCATCGTGTCTGTGCACATCAGAGTCGCAAAGAATGGAGAATAGCCATGCTTAGTCGTGTGTGTAGCCGTAGCTCAGATAAGCAGATCGTTCGGTTAGCGTGTGGAAGGTCTCGGGTTCAAGACCCGGCTCCTCCATGTTTTTTTGTCAGTGCATGGTAAGTGTTGGTCGCGGCGAACATAAAGGCACGCAAGAAGTTGCAAAACCAGCGTCACAGACTGATATGATGTATACTGTCATAAAGAGATTCGATACAGATTGCACGAAACCTGAAAGACACCCTCACTGATACATAGAGAGTAGTGTTTGTCTGCGGAATATTGGGAGTGCAAGGGTCTGTGACGTTGATATGGCTGTATGTAGCACTACTAGTCAACGGGTGGGTGGGCGTAGCTCAGATGGTAAAGCGCTCGCTTAGCGTGTGAGAGGTACTGGGATCGATACCCAGCGCCTCCAGAATTTTTAACACACCTACACGCGCACCTTGCCATGCAAGTGGAATAATTCCCAACCAGCAGAGGTGTCTAGGCAGATACAAGCGAACGATTATCATCCTCAATTGGCGAGCGTGATTTTATTCGTGCGCAGGAAGCACCCTCCTCCCACAACTACACTTAATTTAGATACAGTACAAATGTTCCCATAAGATTCTCAAGCCTACGTCGGAAAGATCTGCCTTGCGCCGAGTTCACGTCAATCCCACAGCACGTTCCCATTCTTTGCGTGCAGTCGGCTGCTACTGGTGTTGCTGGTTGTGACTGCTGATAACAGATGCCGTAGCAATCAATTCATGGAGTGAGTTGTATGTTTTGCGATAGTCTGTCTCTGACAAGCAAGCACAGGTGATATAGGTGCGAACACAGGAAGCTTGCAGCCCCTCGCTGCCTGCAGACACAGAGCAGCCACACTAGGAGAGCGGCCTAAGCCGTAGGCGAAATGTGCTCATTCGCTTTGGAGCCACGTCGAACTATAAATAAGGCTGTCACTAGCGTGAGCGTCGTGTAAAGTCGGAAAAGTCGGCTGCATGGGTGATTGCCAAGTTTGGGGAGCGTTTCGTAGTATGATCAGTGCAGTGGAGACGCGGAAACTTGTTGTGTCCCAGTGTTTTGCAGTTGGACGACAAGAGTTTTACACAGTAGCAAAGACCGAAGCACTGAGTTGGCATGAACAATGGAGAGCACAATGGGGCACGAGATGTGCTTGTTACCTCAGGTGCTGTGTGATTGTCGACAAGGAGTGAAAAGGACCAATTTGTGACCGCCCTTTCAATTCAAAACAGACAGAATTTGCATTCGTAATACCAGAGCATCGAAACTACTTGGAACTCTTGTGTATATGAACGTGTCCGCGCCTTTGTACTCTGGTACCTTCGCTGCTACAAACCAACCAACCATCGTGTCTGTGCACATCAGAGTCGCAAAGAATGGAGAATAGCCAGGCTTAGTCGTGTGTGTAGCCGTAGCTCAGATAAGCAGATCGTTCGGTTAGCGTGTGGAAGGTCTCGGGTTCAAGACCCGGCTCCTCCATGTTTTTTTGTCAGTGCATGGTAAGTGTTGGTCGCGGCGAACATAAAGGCACGCAAGAAGTTGCAAAACCAGCGTCACAGACTGATATGATGTATACTGTCATAAGGAGAGCAAGGAATAAGTGTGGGGACCGGCTGTTATCGTGGTGTCATCGAGTGCAGACCTGTCTTAGGTATGACGGCTTAACGTCATTGAAGTCTAGAGAGTGGACAACACGTTCGTCTTACTCAGAGCGGTGTCCGAACTCTATTTTCGACGTTATGCGTGCCACTTTCATTGTGGCCAACTACGATTCGATACAGATTGCACGAAACCTGAAAGACACCCTCACTGATACATAGAGAGTAGTGTTTGTCTGCGGAATATTGGGAGTGCAAGGGTCTGTGACGTTGATATGGCTGTATGTAGCACTACTAGTCAACGGGGGGGTGGGCGTAGCTCAGATGGTAGAGCGCTCGCTTAGCGTGTGAGAGGTACTGGGATCGATACCCAGCGCCTCCAGAATTTTTAACACACCTACATGCGCACCTTGCCATGCAAGTGGAATAATTCCCAACCAGCAGAGGTGTCTAGGCAGATACAAGCGAACGATTAGCATCCACAATTGGCGAGCGTGATTTTATTCGTGCGCAGGAAGCACCCTCCTCCCACAACTACACTTAATTAAGATACAGTACAAATGTTCCCATAAGATTCTCAAGCCTACGTCGGAAAGATCTGCCTTGCGCCGAGTTCACGTCAATCCCACAGCACGTTCCCATTCTTTGCGTGCAGTCGGCTGCTACTGGTGTTGCTGGTTGTGACTGCTGATAACAGATGCCGTAGCAATCAATTCATGGAGTGAGTTGTATGTTTTGCGATAGTCTGTCTCTGACAAGCAAGCACAGGTGATATAGGTGCGAACACAGGAAGCTTGCAGCCCCTCGCTGCCTGCAGACACAGAGCAGCCACACTAGGAGAGCGGCCTAAGCCGTAGGCGAAATGTGCTCATTCGCTTTGGAGCCACGTCGAACTATAAATAAGGCTGTCACTAGCGTGAGCGTCGTGTAAAGTCGGAAAAGTCGGCTGCATGGGTGATTGCCAAGTTTGGGGAGCGTTTCGTAGTATGATCAGTGCAGTGGAGACGCGGAAACTTGTTGTGTCCCAGTGTTTTGCAGTTGGACGACAAGAGTTTTACACAGTAGCAAAGACCGAGGCACTGAGTTGGCATGAACAATGGAGAGCACAATGGGGCACGAGATGTGCTTGTTACCTCAGGTGCTGTGTGATTGTCGACAAGGAGTGAAAAGGACCAATTTGTGACCGCCCTTTCAATTCAAAACAGACAGAATTTGCATTCGTAATACCAGAGCATCGAAACTACTTGGAACTCTTGTGTATATGAACGTGTCCGCGCCTTTGTACTCTGGTACCTTCGCTGCTACAAACCAACCAACCATTGTGTCTGTGCACATCTGAGTCGCAAAGAATGGAGAATAGCCAGGCTTAGTCGTGTGTGTAGCCGTAGCTCAGATAAGCAGATCGTTCGGTTAGCGTGTGGAAGGTCTCGGGTTCAAGACCCGGCTCCTCCATGTTTTTTTGTCAGTGCATGGTAAGTGTTGGTCGCGGCGAACATAAAGGCACGCAAGAAGTTGCAAAACCAGCGTCACAGACTGATATGATGTATACTGTCATAAGGAGAGCAAGGAATAAGTGTGGGGACCGGCTGTTATCGTGGTGTCATCGAGTGCAGACCTGTCTTAGGTATGACGGCTTAACGTCATTGAAGTCTAGAGAGTGGACAACACGTTCGTCTTACTCAGAGCGGTGTCCGAACTCTATTTTCGACGTTATGCGTGCCACTTTCATTGTGGCCAACTACGATTCGATACAGATTGCACGAAACCTGAAAGACACCCTCACTGATACATAGAGAGTAGTGTTTGTCTGCGGAATATTGGGAGTGCAAGGGTCTGTGACGTTGATATGGCTGTATGTAGCACTACTAGTCAACGGGGGGGTGGGCGTAGCTCAGATGGTAGAGCGCTCGCTTAGCGTGTGAGAGGTACTGGGATCGATACCCAGCGCCTCCAGAATTTTTAACACACCTACATGCGCACCTTGCCATGCAAGTGGAATAATTCCCAACCAGCAGAGGTGTCTAGGCAGATACAAGCGAACGATTAGCATCCACAATTGGCGAGCGTGATTTTATTCGTGCGCAGGAAGCACCCTCCTCCCACAACTACACTTAATTAAGATACAGTACAAATGTTCCCATAAGATTCTCAAGCCTACGTCGGAAAGATCTGCCTTGCGCCGAGTTCACGTCAATCCCACAGCACGTTCCCATTCTTTGCGTGCAGTCGGCTGCTACTGGTGTTGCTGGTTGTGACTGCTGATAACAGATGCCGTAGCAATCAATTCATGGAGTGAGTTGTATGTTTTGCGATAGTCTGTCTCTGACAAGCAAGCACAGGTGATATAGGTGCGAACACAGGAAGCTTGCAGCCCCTCGCTGCCTGCAGACACAGAGCAGCCACACTAGGAGAGCGGCCTAAGCCGTAGGCGAAATGTGCTCATTCGCTTTGGAGCCACGTCGAACTATAAATAAGGCTGTCACTAGCGTGAGCGTCGTGTAATGTCGGAAAAGTCGGCTGCATGGGTGATTGCCAAGTTTGGGGAGCGTTTCGTAGTATGATCAGTGCAGTGGAGACGCGGAAACTTGTTGTGTCCCAGTGTTTTGCAGTTGGACGACAAGAGTTTTACACAGTAGCAAAGAGCGAGGCACTGAGTTGGCATGAACAATGGAGAGCACAATGGGGCTCGAGATGTGCTTTTTACCTCAGGTGCTGTGTGATTGTCGACAAGGAGTGAAAAGGACCAATTTGTGACCGCCCTTTCAATTCAAAACAGACAGAATTTGCATTCGTAATACCAGAGCATCGAAACTACTTGGAACTCTTGTGTATATGAACGTGTCCGCGCCTTTGTACTCTGGTACCTTCGCCGCTACAAACCAACCAACCATCGTGTCTGTGCACATCAGAGTCGCAAAGAATGGAGAATAGCCAGGCTTAGTCGTGTGTGTAGCCGTAGCTCAGATGGCAGATCGTTCGGTTAGCGTGTGGAAGGTCTCGGGTTCAAGACCCCCTCTCCTCCATGTTTTTTGGTCAGTGCATGGTAAGTGTTGGTCGCGGTGAACATAAAGGCACGCAAGAAGTTGCAAAACCAGCGTCACAGACTGATATGATGTATACTGCCATAAGGAGAGCAAGGTGTAAGTGTGGGGACCGGCTGTTATCGTGGTCTCATCGAGTGCAGACCTGTCTTAGGTATGACGGCTTAACGTCATTGAAGTCTAGAGAGTGGACAACACGTTCGTCTTACTCAGAGCGGTGTCCGAACTCTATTTTTGACGTTATGCGTGCCACTTTCATTGTGGCCAACTACGATTCGATACAGATTGCACGAAACCTGAAAGACACCCTCACTGATACATAGAGAGTAGTGTTTGGCTGCGGAATATTGGGAGTGCAAGGGTCTGTGACGTTGATATGGCTGTATGTAGCACTACTAGTCAACTGGGGGGTGGGCGTAGCTCAGATGGTAGAGCGTTCGCTTAGCGTGTGAGAGTTACTGGGATCGATACCCAGCGCCTCCAGAATTTTTAACACACCTACATGCGCACCTTGCCATGCAAGTGGAATAATCCCCAACCAGCAGAGGTGTCTAGGCAGATACAAGTGAACGATTGTCATCCACAATTGTCGAGCGTGATTTTATTCGTTCGCAGGAAGCACCCTCCTCCCACACCTACACTTAACTTAGATACAGTACAAATGTTCCCATAAGATTCTCAAGCCTACGTCGGAAAGATCTGCCTTGCGCCGAGTTCACGTCAATCCCACAGCACGTTCCCATTCTTTGCGTGCAGTCGGCTGCTACTGGTGTTGCTGGTTGTGACTGCTGATAACAGATGCCGTAGCAATCAATTCATGGAGTGAGTTGTATGTTTTGCGATAGTCTGTCTCTGACAAGCAAGCACAGGTGATATAGGTGCGAACACAGGAAGCTTGCAGCCCCTCGCTGCCTGCAGACACAGAGCAGCCACACTAGGAGAGCGGCCTAAGCCGTAGGCGAAATGTGCTCATTCGCTTTGGCGCCACGTCGAACTATAAATAAGGCTGTCACTAGCGTGAGCGTCGTGTAAAGTCGGAAAAGTCGGCTGCATGGGTGATTGCCAAGTTTGGGGAGCGTTTCGTAGTATGATCAGTGCAGTGGAGACGCGGGAACTTGTTGTGTCCCAGTGTTTTGCAGTTGGACGACAAGAGTTTTACACAGTAGCAAAGAGCGAGGCACTGAGATGGCATGAACAATGGAGAGCACAATGGGGCTCGAGATGTGCTTGTTACCTCAGGTGCTGTGTGATTGTCGAAAAGGAGTGAAAAGGACCCATTAGTGACCGCCCTTTCAATTCAAAACAGACGGAATTTGCATTCGTAATACCAGAGCATCGAAACTACTTGGAACTCTTGTGTACATGAACGTGTCCACGCCTTTGTACTCTGGTACCTTCGCTGCTACAAACCAACCAACCATCGTGTCTGTGCACATCAGAGTCGCAAAAAATGGAGAATAGCCAGGCTTAGTCGTGTGTATAGCCGTAGCTCAGATGGCAGATCGATCGCTAAGCGTGTGGAAGGTCTCGGGTTCAAGACCCGGCTTCTCCATGTTTTTTGGTCAGTGCATAGTAAGTGTTGGTCGCGGCGAACATAAAGGCACGCAAGAAGTTGCAAAACCAGCGTCACAGACTGATATGATGTATACTGTCATAAGAAGAGCAAGGAATAAGTGTGGGGACCGGCTGTTATCGTGGTGTCATCGAGTGCAGACCTGTCTTAGGTATGACGGCTTAACGTCATTGAAGTCTAGAGAGTGGACAACACGTTCGTCTTACTCAGAGCGGTGTCCGAACTCTATTTTCGACGTTATGCGTGCCACTTTCATTGTGGCCAACTACGATTCGTTACAGATTGCACGAAACCTGAAAGACACCCTCACTGATACATAGAGAGTAGTGTTTGTCTGCGGAATATTGGGAGTGCAAGGGTCTGTGACGTTGATATGGCTGTATGTAGCACTACTAGTCAACGGGGGGGTGGGCGTAGCTCAGACGGTAGAGCGCTCGCTTAGCGTGTGAGAGGTACTGGGATCGATACCCAGTGCCTCCAGAATTTTTAACACACCTACATGCGCACCTTGCCATGCAAGTGGAATAATTCCCAACCAGCAGAGGTGTCTAGGCAGATACAAGCGAACGATTAGCATCCACAATTGGCGAGCGTGATTTTATTCGTGCGCAGGAAGCACCCTCCTCCCACAACTACACTTAATTAAGATACAGTACAAATGTTCCCATAAGATTCTCAAGCCTACGTCGGAAAGATCTGCCTTGCGCCGAGTTCACGTCAATCCCACAGCACGTTCCCATTCTTTGCGTGCAGTCGGCTGCTACTGGTGTTGCTGGTTGTGACTGCTGATAACAGATGCCGTAGCAATCAATTCATGGAGTGAGTTGTATGTTTTGCGATAGTCTGTCGCTGACAAGCAAGCACAGGTGATATAGGTGCGAACACAGGAAGCTTGCAGCCCCTCGCTGCCTGCAGACACAGAGCAGCCACACTAGGAGAGCGGCCTAAGCCGTAGGCGAAATGTGCTCATTCGCTTTGGAGCCACGTCGAACTATAAATAAGGCTGTCACTAGCGTGAGCGTCGTGTAAAGTCGGAAAAGTCGGCTGCATGGGTGTTTGCCAAGTTTGGGGAGCGTTTCGTAGTATGATCAGTGCAGTGGAGACGCGGAAACTTGTTGTGTCCCAGTGTTTTGCAGTTGGACGACAAGAGTTTTACACAGTAGCAAAGAGCGAGGCGCTGAGTTGGCATGAACAATGGAGAGCACAATGGGGCTCGAGATGTGCTTGTTACCTCAGGTGCTGTGTGATTGTCGAAAAGGAGTGAAAAGGACCCATTAGTGACCGCCCTTTCAATTCAAAACAGACGGAATTTGCATTCGTAATACCAGAGCATCGAAACTACTTGGAACTCTTGTGTACATGAACGTGTCCACGCCTTTGTACTCTGGTACCTTCGCTGCTACAAACCAACCAACCATCGTGTCTGTGCACATCAGAGTCGCAAAGAATGGAGAATAGCCAGACTTAGTCGTGTGTGTAGCCGTAGCTCAGATGGCAGATCGATCGCTTAGCGTGTGGAAGGTCTCGGGTTCAAGACCCGGCTTCTCCATGTTTTTTGGTCAGTGCATAGTAAGTGTTGGTCGCGGCGAACATAAAGGCACGCAAGAAGTTGCAAAACCAGCGTCACAGACTGATATGATGTATACTGTCATAAGGAGAGCAAGGTGTAAGTGTGGGGACCGGCTGTTATCCTGGTGTCATCGAGTGCAGACCTGTCTTAGGTATGACGGCTTAACGTCATTGAAGTCTAGAGAGTGGACAACACGTTCGTCTTACTCAGAGCGGTGTCCGAACTCTATTTTCGACGTTATGCGTGCCACTTTCATTGTGGCCAACTACGATTCGATACAGATTGCACGAAACCTGAAAGACACCCTCACTGATACATAGAGAGTAGTGTTTGTCTGCGGAATATTGGGAGTGCAAGGGTCTGTGACGTTGATATGGCTGTATGTAGCACTACTAGTCAACGGGGGGGTGGGCGTAGCTCAGATGGTAGAGCGCTCGCTTAGCGTGTGAGAGGTACTGGGATCGATACCCAGCGCCTCCAGAATTTTTAACACACCTACATGCGCACCTTGCCATGCAAGTGGAATAATTCCCAACCAGCAGAGGTGTCTAGGCAGATACAAGCGAACGATTAGCATCCACAATTGGCGAGCGTGATTTTATTCGTGCGCAGGAAGCACCCTCCTCCCACAACTACACTTAATTAAGATACAGTACAAATGTTCCCATAAGATTCTCAAGCCTACGTCGGAAAGATCTGCCTTGCGCCGAGTTCACGTCAATCCCACAGCACGTTCCCATTCTTTGCGTGCAGTCGGCTGCTACTGGTGTTGCTGGTTGTGACTGCTGATAACAGATGCCGTAGCAATCAATTCATGGAGTGAGTTGTATGTTTTGCGATAGTCTGTCTCTGACAAGCAAGCACAGGTGATATAGGTGCGAACACAGGAAGCTTGCAGCCCCTCGCTGCCTGCAGACACAGAGCAGCCACACTAGGAGAGCGGCCTAAGCCGTAGGCGAAATGTGCTCATTCGCTTTGGCGCCACGTCGAACTATAAATAAGGCTGTCACTAGCGTGAGCGTCGTGTAAAGTCGTAAAAGTCGGCTGCATGGGTGATTGCCAAGTTTGGGGAGCGTTTCGTAGTATGATCAGTGCAGTGGAGACGCGGGAACTTGTTGTGTCCCAGTGTTTTGCAATTGGACGACAAGAATTTTACACAGTAGCAAAGAGCGAGGCACTGAGTTGGCATGAACAATGGAGAGCACAATGGGGCTCGAGATGTGCTTGTTACCTCAGGTGCTGTGTGATTGTCGACAAGGAGTGAAAAGGACCAATTTGTGACCTCCCTTTCAATTCAAAACAGACATTCGTAATACCAGAGCATCGAAACTACTTGGAACTCTTGTGTACATGAACGTGTCCACGCCTTTGTACTCTGGTACCTTCGCTGCTACAAACCAACCAACCATCGTGTCTGTGCACATCAGAGTCGCAAAGAATGGAGAATAGCCAGGCTTAGTCGTGTGTGTAGCCGTAGCTCAGATGGCAGATCGATCGCTTAGCGTGTGGAAGGTCTCGGGTTCAAGACCCGGCTTCTCCATGTTTTTTGGTCAGTGCGTAGTAAGTGTTGGTCGCGGCGAACATAAAGGCACGCAAGAAGTTGCAAAACCAGCGTCACAGACTGATATGATGTATACTGCCATAAGGAGAGCAAGGTGTAAGTGTGGGGACCGGCTTTTATCGTGGTGTCATCGAGTGCAGACCTGTCTTAGGTATGACGGCTTAACGTCATTGAAGTCTAGAGAGTGGACAACACGTTCGTCTTACTCAGAGCGGTGTCCGAACTATATTTTCGACGTTATGCGTGCCACTTTCATTGTGGCCAACTACGATTCGATACAGATTGCACGAAACCTGAAAGACACCCTCACTGATACATAGAGAGTAGTGTTTGTCTGCGGAATATTGGGAGTGCAAGGGTCTGTGACGTTGATATGGCTGTATGTAGCACTACTAGTCAACGGGGGGGGGTGGGCGTAGCTCAGATGGTAGAGCGCTCGCTTAGCGTGTGAGAGGTACTGGGATCGATACCCAGCGCCTCCAGAATTTTTAACACACCTACATGCGCACCTTGCCATGCAAGTGGAATAATTCCCAACCAGCAGAGGTGTCTAGGCAGATACAAGCGAACGATTAGCATCCACAATTGGCGAGCGTGATTTTATTCGTGCGCAGGAAGCACCCTCCTCCCACAACTACACTTAATTAAGATACAGTACAAATGTTCCCATAAGATTCTCAAGCCTACGTCGGAAAGATCTGCCTTGCGCCGAGTTCACGTCAATCCCACAGCACGTTCCCATTCTTTGCGTGCAGTCGGCTGCTACTGGTGTTGCTGGTTGTGACTGCTGATAACAGATGCCGTAGCAATCAATTCATGGAGTGAGTTGTATGTTTTGCGATAGTCTGTCTCTGACAAGCAAGCACAGGTGATATAGGTGCGAACACAGGAAGCTTGCAGCCCCTCGCTGCCTGCAGACACAGAGCAGCCACACTAGGAGAGCGGCCTAAGCCGTAGCCGAAATGTGCTCATTCGCTTTGGAGCCACGTCGAACTATAAATAAGGCTGTCACTAGCGTGAGCGTCGTGTAAAGTCGGAAAAGTCGGCTGCATGGGTGATTGCCAAGTTTGGGGAGCGTTTCGTAGTATGATCAGTGCAGTGGAGACGCGGAAACTTGTTGTGTCCCAGTGTTTAGCAGTTGGACGACAAGAGTTTTACACAGTAGCAAAGAGCGAGGCACTGAGTTGGCATTAACAATGGAGAGCACAATGGGGCACGAGATGTGCTTGTTACCTCAGGTGCTGTGTGATTGTCGACAAGGAGTGAAAAGGACCAATTTGTGACCGCCCTTTCAATTCAAAACAGACAGAATTTGCATTCGTAATACCAGAGCATCGAAACTACTTGGAACTCTTGTGTATATGAACGTGTCCGCGCCTTTGTACTCTGGTACCTTCGCCGCTACAAACCAACCAACCATCGTGTCTGTGCACATCAGAGTCGCAAAGAATGGAGAATAGCCAGGCTTAGTCGTGTGTGTAGCCGTAGCTCAGATAAGCAGATCGTTCGGTTAGCGTCTGGAAGGTCTCGGGTTCAAGACCCGGCTCCTCCATGTTTTTTTGTCAGTGCATGGTAAGTGTTGGTCGCGGCGAACATAAAGGCACGCAAGAAGTTGCAAACCCAGCGTCACAGACTGATATGATGTATACTGTCATTAAGAGAGCAAGGTGTAAGTGTGGGGACCGGCTGTTATCGTGGTCTCATCGAGTGCAGACCTGTCTTAGGTATGACGGCTTAACGTCATTGAAGTCTAGAGAGTGGACAACACGTTCGTCTTACTCAGAGCGGTGTCCGAACTCTATTTTCGACGTTATGCGTGCCACTTTCATTGTGGCCAACTACGATTCGATACAGATTGCACGAAACCTGAAAGACACCCTCACTGATACTTAGAGAGTAGTGTTTGTCTGCGGAATATTGGGAGTGCAAGGGTCTGTGACGTTGATATGGCTGTATGTAGCACTACTAGTCAACGGGGGGGTGGGCGTTGCTCAGATGGTAGAGCGCTCGCTTAGCGTGTGAGAGGTATTGGGATCGATACCCAGCGTCTCCAGAATTTTTAACACACCTACATGCGCACCTTGCCATGCAAGTGGAATAATTCCCAACCAGCAGAGGTGTCTAGGCAGATACAAGCGAACGATTAGCATCCACAATTGGCGTGCGTGATTTTATTACTGCGCAGGAAGCACCCTCCTCCCACAACTACACTTAATTACGATACAGTACAAATGTTCCCATAAGATTCTCAAGCCTACGTCGGAATGATCTGCCTTGCGCCGAGTTCACGTAAATCCCACTGCACGTTCCCATTCTTTGCGTGCAGTCGGCTGCTACTGGTGTTGCTGGTTGTGACTGCTGATAACAGATGCCGTAGCAATCAATTCATGGAGTGAGTTGTATGTTTTGCGATAGTCTGTCTCTGACAAGCAAGCAAAGGTGATATAGGTGCGAACACAGGAAGCTTGCAGCCCCTCGCTGCCTGCAGACACAGAGCAGCCACACTAGGAGAGCGGCCTAAGCCGTAGGCGACATGTGCTCATTCGCTTTGGAGCCACGTCGAACTATAAATAAGGCTGTCACTAGCGTGAGCGTCGTGTAAAGTCGGAAAAGTCGGCTGCATGGGTGATTGCCAAGTTTGGGGAGCGTTTCGTAGTATGATCAGTGCAGTGGAGACGCGGAAACTTGTTGTGTCCCAGTGTTTTGCAGTTGGACGACATGAGTTTTACACAGTAGCAAAGAGCGAGGCACTGAGTTGGCATGAACAATGGAGAGCACAATGGGGCTCGAGATGTGCTTGTTACCTCAGGTGCTGTGTGTTTGTCGACAAGGAGTGAAAAGGACCAATTTGTGACCGCCCTTTCAATTCAAAACAGACAGAATTTGCATTCGTAATACCAGAGCATCGAAACTACTTGGAACTCTTGTGTATATGAACGTGTCCGCGCCTTTGTACTCTGGTACCTTCGCCGCTACAAACCAACCAACCATCGTGTCTGTGCACATCAGAGTCGCAAAGAATGGAGAATAGCCAGGCTTAGTCGTGTGTGTAGCCGTAGCTCAGATAAGCAGATAGTTCGGTTAGCGTCTGGAAGGTCTCGGGTTCAAGACCCGGCTCCTCCATGTTTTTTTGTCAGTGCATGGTAAGTGTTGGTCGCGGCGAACATAAAGGCACGCAAGAAGTTGCAAACCCAGCGTCACAGACTGATATGATGTATACTGTCATAAAGAGAGCAAGGTGTAAGTGTGGGGACCGGCTGTTATCGTGGTCTCATCGAGTGCAGACCTGTCTTAGGTATGACGGCTTAACGTCATTGAAGTCTAGAGAGTGGACAACACGTTCGTCTTACTCAGAGCGGTGTCCGAACTCTATTTTCGACGTTATGCGTGCCACTTTTTATTGTGGCCAACTACGATTCGATACAGATTGCACGAAACCTGAAAGACACCCTCACTGATACATAGAGAGTAGTGTTTGTCTGCGGAATATTGGGAGTGCAAGGGTCTGTGACGTTGATATGGCTGTATGTAGCACTACTAGTCAACGGGGGGGTGGGCGTAGCTCAGATGGTAGAGCGCTCGCTTAGCGTGTGAGAGGTACTGGGATCGATACCCAGCGCCTCCAGAATTTTTAACACACCTACATGCGCACCTCGCCATGCAAGTGGAATAATTCCCAACCAGCAGAGGTGTCTAGGCAGATACAAGCCAACGATTAGCATCCACAATTGGCGTGCGTGATTTTATTCGTGCGCAGGAAGCACCCTCCTCCCACAACTACACTTAATTAAGATACAGTACAAATGTTCCCATAAGATTCTCAAGCCTACGTCGGAAAGATCTGCCTTGCGCCGAGTTCACGTCAATCCCACAGCACGTTCCCATTCTTTGCGTGCAGTCGGCTGCTACTGGTGTTGCTGGTTGTGACTGCTGATAACAGATGCCGTAGCAATCAATTCATGGAGTGAGTTGTATGTTTTGCGATAGTCTGTCTCTGACAAGCAAGCACAGGTGATATAGGTGCGAACACAGGAAGCTTGCAGCCCCTCGCTGCCTGCAGACACAGAGCAGCCACACTAGGAGAGCGGCCTAAGCCGTAGCCGAAATGTGCTCATTCGCTTTGGAGCCACGTCGAACTATAAATAAGGCTGTCACTAGCGTGAGCGTTGCGTGAGCGTCGTGTAAAGTCGGAAAAGTCGGCTGCATGGGTGATTGCCAAGTTTGGGGAGCGTTTCGTAGTATGATCAGTGCAGTGGAGACGCGGAAACTTGTTGTGTCCCAGTGTTTTGCAGTTGGACGACATGAGTTTTACACAGTAGCAAAGAGCGAGGCACTGAGTTGGCATGAACAATGGAGAGCACAATGGGGCACGAGATGTGCTTGTTACCTCAGGTGCTGTGTGATTGTCGACAAGGAGTGAAAAGGACCAATTTGTGACCGCCCTTTCAATTCAAAACAGACAGAATTTGCATTCGTAATACCAGAGCATCGAAACTACTTGGAACTCTTGTGTATATGAACGTGTCCGCGCCTTTGTACTCTGGTACCTTCGCCGCTACAAACCAACCAACCATCGTGTCTGTGCACATCAGAGTCGCAAAGAATGGAGAATAGCCAGGCTTAGTCGTGTGTGTAGCCGTAGCTCAGATAAGCAGATCGTTCGGTTAGCGTCTGGAAGGTCTCGGGTTCAAGACCCGGCTCCTCCATGTTTTTTTGTCAGTGCATGGTAAGTGTTGGTCGCGGCGAACATAAAGGCACGCAAGAAGTTGCAAACCCAGCGTCACAGACTGATATGATGTATACTGTCATAAAGAGAGCAAGGTGTAAGTGTGGGGACCGGCTGTTATCGTGGTCTCATCGAGTGCAGACCTGTCTTAGGTATGACGGCTTAACGTCATTGAAGTCTAGAGAGTGGACAACACGTTCGTCTTACTCAGAGCGGTGTCCGAACTCTATTTTCGACGTTATGCGTGCCACTTTCATTGTGGCCAACTACGATTCGATACAGATTGCACGAAACCTGAAAGACACCCTCACTGATACATAGAGAGTAGTGTTTGTCTGCTTAATATTGGGAGTGCAAGGGTCTGTGACGTTGATATGGCTGTATGTAGCACTACTAGTCAACGGGGGGGTGGGCGTAGCTCAGATGGTAGAGCGCTCGCTTAGCGTGTGAGAGGTACTGGGATCGATACCCAGCGCCTCCAGAATTTTTAACACACCTACATGCGCACCTCGCCATGCAAGTGGAATAATTCCCAACCAGCAGAGGTGTCTAGGCAGATACAAGCGAACGATTAGCATCCACAATTGGCGTGCGTGATTTTATTCGTGCGCAGGAAGCACCCTCCTCCCACAACTACACTTAATTAAGATACAGTACAAATGTTCCCATAAGATTCTCAAGCCTACGTCGGAAAGGTCTGCCTTGCGCCGAGTTCACGTCAATCCCACAGCACGTTCCCATTCTTTGCGTGCAGTCGGCTGCTACTGGTGTTGCTGGTTGTGACTGCTGATAACAGATGCCGTAGCAATCAAGTCATGGAGTGAGTTGTATGTTTTGCGATAGTCTGTCTCTGACAAGCAAGCACAGGTGATATAGGTGCGAACACAGGAAGCTTGCAGCCCCTCGCTGCCTGCAGACACAGAGCAGCCACACTAGGAGAGCGGCCTAAGCCGTAGGCGAAATGTGCTCATTCGCTTTGGCGCCACGTCGAACTATAAATAAGGCTGTCACTAGCGTGAGCGTCGTGTAAAGTCGGAAAAGTCGGCTGCATGGGTGATTGCCAAGTTTGGGGAGCGTTTCGTAGTATGATCAGTGCAGTGGAGACGCGGAAACTTGTTGTGTCCCAGTGTTTTGCAGTTGGACGACAAGAGTTTTACACAGTAGCAAAGAGCGAGGCACTGAGTTGGCATGAACAATGGAGAGCACAATGGGGCTCGAGATGTGCTTGTTACCTCAGGTGCTGCGTGATTGTCGACAAGGAGTGAAAAGGCCAATTTGTGACCGCCCTTTCAATTCAAAACAGACGGAATTTGCATTCGTAATACCAGAGCATCGAAACTACTTGGAACTCTTGTGTATATGAACGTGTCCGCGCCTTTGTACTCTGGTACCTTCGCCGCTACAAACCAACCAACCATCGTGTCTGTGCACATCAGAGTGGCAAAGAATGGAGAATAGCCAGGCTTAGTCGTGTGTGTAGCCGTAGCTCAGATGGCAGATCGTTCACTCAGCGTGTGGAAGGTCTCGGGTTCAAGACCCCCTCTCCTCCATGTTTTTTGGTCAGTGCATGGTAAGTGTTGGTCGCGGTGAACATAAAGGCACGCAAGAAGTTGCAAAACCAGCGTCACAGACTGATATGATGTATACTGCCATAAGGAGAGCAAGGTGTAAGTGTGGGGACCGGCTGTTATCGTGGTGTCATCGAGTGCAGACCTGTCTTAGGTATGACGGCTTAACGTCATTGAAGTCTAGAGAGTGGACAACACGTTCGTCTTACTCAGAGCGGTGTCCGAACTCTATTTTTGACGTTATGCGTGCCACTTTCATTGTGGCCAACTACGATTCGATACAGATTGCACGAAACCTGAAAGACACCCTCACTGATACATAGAGAGTAGTGTTTGTCTGCGGAATATTGGGAGTGCAAGGGTCTGTGACGTTGATATGGCTGTATGTAGCACTAATAGTCAACGGGGGGGTGGGCGTAGCTCAGATGGTAGAGCGCTCGCTTAGCGTGTGAGAGGTACTGGGATCGATACCCAGCGCCTCCAGAATTTTTAACACACCTACATGCGCACCTTGCCATGCAAGTGGAATAATTCCCAACCAGCAGAGGTGTCTAGGCAGATGCAAGCGAACGATTAGCATCCACAATTGGCGAGCGTGATTTTATTCGTGTGCAGGAAGCACCCTCCTCCCACAACTACACTTAATTACGATACAGTACAAATGTTCCCATAAGATTCTCAAGCCTACGTCGGAAAGATCTGCCTTGCGCCGAGTTCACGTCAATCCCACAGCACGTTCCCATTCTTTGCGTGCAGTCGGCTGCTACTGGTGTTGCTGGTTGTGACTGCTGATAACAGATGCCGTAGCAATCAATTCATGGAGTGAGTTGTATGTTTTGCGATAGTCTGTCTCTGACAAGCAAGCACAGGTGATATAGGTGCGAACACAGGAAGCTTGCAGCCCCTCGCTGCCTGCAGACACAGAGCAGCCACACTAGGAGAGCGGCCTAAGCCGTAGGCGAAATGTGCTCATTCGCTTTGGAGCCACGTCGAACTATAAATAAGGCTGTCACTAGCGTGAGCGTCGTGTAAAGTCGGAAAAGTCGGCTGCATGGGTGATTGCCAAGTTTGGGGAGCGTTTCGTAGTATGATCAGTGCAGTGGAGACGCGGAAACTTGTTGTGTCCCAGTGTTTTGCAGTTGGACGACAAGAGTTTTACACAGTAGCAAAGAGCGAGGCACTGAGTTGGCATGAACAATGGAGAGCACAATGGGGCACGAGATGTGCATGTTACCTCAGGTGCTGTGTGATTATCGACAAGGAGTGAAAAGGACCAATTTGTGACCGCCCTTTCAATTCAAAACAGACAGAATTTGCATTCGTAATACCAGAGCATCGAAACTACTTGGAACTCTTTTGTATATGAACGTGTCCGCGCCTTTGTACTCTGGTACCTTCGCCGCTACAAACCAACCAACCATCGTGTCTGTGCACATCAGAGTCGCAAAGAATGGAGAATAGCCAGGCTTAGTCGTGTGTGTAGCCGTAGCTCAGATGGCAGATCGCTCACTCAGCGTGTGGAAGGTCTCGGGTTCAAGACCCCCTCTCCTCCATGTTTTTTGGTCAGTGCATGGTAAGTGTTGGTCGCGGTGAACATAAAGGCACGCAAGAAGTTGCAAAACCAGCGTCACAGACTGATATGATGTATACTGCCGTAAGGAGAGCAAGGTGTAAGTGTGGGGACCGGCTGTTATCGTGGTGTCATCGAGTGCAGACCTGTCTTAGGTATGACGGCTTAACGTCATTGAAGTCTAGAGAGTGGACAACACGTTCGTCTTACTCAGAGCGGTGTCCGAACTCTATTTTTGACGTTATGCGTGCCACTTTCATTGTGGCCAACTACGATTCGATACAGATTGCACGAAACCTGAAAGACACCCTCACTGATACATAGAGAGTAGTGTTTGTCTGCGGAATATTGGGAGTGCAAGGGTCTGTGACGTTGATATGGCTGTATGTAGCACTACTAGTCAACGGGAGGGTGGGCGTAGCTCAGATGGTAGAGCGCTCGCTTAGCGTGTGAGAGGTACTGGGATCGATACCCAGCGCCTCCAGAATTTTTAACACACCTACATGCGCACCTTGCCATGCAAGTGGAATAATTCCCAACCAGCAGAGGTGTCTAGGCAGATACAAGCGAACGATTAGCATCCACAATTGGCGAGCGTGATTTTATTCGTGAGCAGGAAGCACCCTCCTCCCACAACTACACTTAATTAAGATACAGTACAAATGTTCCCATAAGATTCTCAAGCCTACGTCGGAAAGATCTGCCTTGCGCCGAGTTCACGTCAATCCCACAGCACGTTCCCATTCTTTGCGTGCAGTCGGCTGCTACTGGTGTTGCTGGTTGTGACTGCTGATAACAGATGCCGTAGCAATCAATTCATGGAGTGAGTTGTATGTTTTGCGATAGTCTGTCTCTGACAAGCAAGCACAGGTGATATAGGTGCGAACACAGGAAGTTTGCAGCCCCTCGCTGCCTGCAGACACAGAGCAGCCACACTAGGAGAGCGGCCTAAGCCGTAGGCGAAATGTGCTCATTCGCTTTGGAGCCACGTCGAACTATAAATAAGGCTGTCACTAGCGTGAGCGTCGTGTAAAGTCGGAAAAGTCGGCTGCATGGGTGATTGCCAAGTTTGGGGAGCGTTTCGTAGTATGATCAGTGCAGTGGAGACGCGGAAACTTGTTGTGTCCCAGTGTTTTGCAGTTGGACGACAAGAGTTTTACACAGTAGCAAAGAGCGAGGCACTGAGTTGGCATGAACAATGGAGAGCACAATGGGGCACGAGATGTGCATGTTACCTCAGGTGCTGTGTGATTGTCGACAAGGAGTGAAAAGGACCAATTTGTGACCGCCCTTTCAATTCAAAACAGACAGAATTTGCATTCGTAATACCAGAGCATCGAAACTACTTGGAACTCTTGTGTATATGAACGTGTCCGCGCCTTTGTACTCTGGTACCTTCGCCGCTACAAACCAACCAACCATCGTGTCTGTGCACATCAGAGTCGCAAAGAATGGAGAATAGCCAGGCTTAGTCATGTGTGTAGCCGTAGCTCAGGTGGCAGATCGCTCACTCAGCGTGTGGAAGGTCTCGGGTTCAAGACCCCCTCTCCTCCATGTTTTTTGGTCAGTGCATGGTAAGTGTTGGTCGCGGTGAACATAAAGGCACGCAAGAAGTTGCAAAACCAGCGTCACAGACTGATATGATGTATACTGTCATAAAGAGATTCGATACAGATTGCACGAAACCTGAAAGACACCCTCACTGATACATAGAGAGTAGTGTTTGTCTGCGGAATATTGGGAGTGCAAGGGTCTGTGACGTTGATATGGCTGCATGTAGCACTACTAGTCAACGGGGGGGTGGGCGTAGCTCAGATGGTAGAGCGCTCGCTTAGCGTGTGAGAGGTACTGGGATCGATACCCAGCGCCTCCAGAGTTTTTAACACACCTACATGCGCACCTTGCCATGCAAGTGGAATAATTCCCAACCAGCAGAGGTGTCTAGGCAGATACAAGCGAACGATTATCATCCACAATTGGCGAGCGTGATTTTATTCGTGCGCAGGAAGCACCCTCCTCCCACAACTACACTTAATTTAGATACAGTACAAATGTTCCCATAAGATTCTCAAGCCTACGTCGGAAAGATCTGCCTTGCGCCGAGTTCACGTCAATCCCACAGCACGTTCCCATTCTTTGCGTGCAGTCGGCTGCTACTGGTGTTGCTGGTTGTGACTGCTGATAACAGATGCCGTAGCAATCAATTCATGGAGTGAGTTGTATGTTTTGCGATAGTCTGTCTCTGACAAGCAAGCACAGGTGATATAGGTGCGAACACAGGAAGCTTGCAGCCCCTCGCTGCCTGCAGACACAGAGCAGCCACACTAGGAGAGCGGCCTAAGCCGTAGGCGAAATGTGCTCATTCGCTTTGGCGCCACGTCGAACTATAAATAAGGCTGTCACTAGCGTGAGCGTCGTGTAAAGTCGGAAAAGTCGGCTGCATGGGTGATTGCCAAGTTTGGGGAGCGTTTCGTAGTATGATCAGTGCAGTGGAGACGCGGAAACTTGTTGTGTCCCAGTGTTTTGCAGTTGGACGACAAGAGTTTTACACAGTAGCAAAGAGCGAGGCACTGAGTTGGCATGAACAATGGAGAGCACAATGGGGCTCGAGATGTGCTTGTTACCTCAGGTGCTGCGTGATTGTCGACAAGGAGTGAAAAAGCCAATTTGTGACCGCCCTTTCAATTCAAAACAGACGGAATTTGCATTCGTAATACCAGAGCATCGAAACTACTTGGAACTCTTTTGTATATGAACGTGTCCGGGCCTTTGTACTCTGGTACCTTCGCCGCTACAAACCAACCAACCATCGTGTCTGTGCACATCAGAGTCGCAAAGAATGGAGAATAGTCAGGCTTAGTCGTGTGTGTAGCCGTAGCTCAGATGGCAGATCGTTCACTCAGCGTGTGGAAGTTCTCGGGTTCAAGACCCCCTCTGCTCCATGTTTTTTGGTCAGTGCATGGTAAGTGTTGGTCGCGGTGAACATAAAGGCACGCAAGAAGTTGCAAAACCAGCGTCACAGACTGATATGATGTATACTGCCATAAGGAGAGCAAGGTGTAAGTGTGGGGACCGGCTGTTATCGTGGTGTCATCGAGTGCAGACCTGTCTTAGGTATGACGGCTTAACGTCATTGAAGTCTAGAGAGTGGACAACACGTTCGTCTTACTCAGAGCGGTGTCCGAACTCTATTTTTGACGTTATGCGTGCCACTTTCATTGTGGCCAACTACGATTCGATACAGATTGCACGAAACCTGAAAGACACCCTCACTGATACATAGAGAGTAGTGTTTGTCTGCGGAATATTGGGAGTGCAAGGGTCTGTGACGTTGATATGGCTGTATGTAGCACTACTAGTCAACGGGAGGCTGGGCGTAGCTCAGATGGTAGAGCGCTCGCTGAGCGTGTGAGAGGTACTGGGATCGATACCCAGCGCCTCCAGAATTTTTAACATGCCTACATGCGCACCTTGCCATGCAAGTGGAATAATTCCCAACCAGCAGAGGTGTCTAGGCAGATACAAGCGAACGATTAGCATCCACAATTGGCGAGCGTGATTTTATTCGTGCGCAGGAAGCACCCTCCTCCCACAACTACACTTAATTAAGATACAGTACAAATGTTCCCATAAGATTCTCAAGCCTACGTCGGAAAGATCTGCCTTGCGCCGAGTTCACGTCAATCCCACAGCACGTTCCCATTCTTTGCGTGCAGTCGGCTGCTACTGGTGTTGCTGGTTGTGACTGCTGATAACAGATGCCGTAGCAATCAATTCATGGAGTGAGTTGTATGTTTTGCGATAGTCTGTCTCTGACAAGCAAGCACAGGTGATATAGGTGCGAACACAGGAATCTTGCAGCCCCTCGCTGCCTGCAGACACAGAGCAGCCACACTAGGAGAGCGGCCTAAGCCGTAGGCGAAATGTGCTCATTCGCTTTGGAGCCACGTCGAACTATAAATAAGGCTGTCACTAGCGTGAGCGTCGTGTAAAGTCGGAAAAGTCGGCTGCATGGGTGATTGCCAAGTTTGGGGAGCGTTTCGTAGTATGATCAGTGCAGTGGAGACGCGGAAACTTGTTGTGTCCCAGTGTTTTGCAGTTGGACGACAAGAGTTTTACACAGTAGCAAAGAGCGAGGCACTGAGTTGGCATGAACAATGGAGAGCACAATGGGGCACGAGATGTGCATGTTACCTCAGGTGCTGTGTGATTGTCGACAAGGAGTGAAAAGGACCAATTTGTGACCGCCCTTTCAATTCAAAACAGACAGAATTTGCATTCGTAATACCAGAGCATCGAAACTACTTGGAACTCTTGTGTATATGAACGTGTCCGCGCCTTTGTACTCTGGTACCTTCGCCGCTACAAACCAACCAACCATCGTGTCTGTGCACATCAGAGTCGCAAAGAATGGAGAATAGCCAGGCTTAGTCGTGTGTGTAGCCGTAGCTCAGATGGCAGATCGCTCACTCAGCGTGTGGAAGGTCTCGGGTTCAAGACCCCCTCCCTCCATGTTTTTTGGTCAGTGCATGGTAAGTGTTGGTCGCGGTGAACATAAAGGCACGCAAGAAGTTGCAAAACCAGCGTCACAGACTGATATGATGTATACTGCCATAAGGAGAGCAAGGTGTAAGTGTGGGGACCGGCTGTTATCGTGGTGTCATCGAGTGCAGACCTGTCTTAGGTATGACGGCTTAACGTCATTGAAGTCTAGAGAGTGGACAACACGTTCGTCTTACTCAGAGCGGTGTCCGAACTCTATTTTTGACGTTATGCGTGCCACTTTCATTGTGGCCAACTACGATTCGATACAGATTGCACGAAACCTGAAAGACACCCTCACTGATACATAGAGAGTAGTGTTTGTCTGCGGAATATTGGGAGTGCAAGGGTCTGTGACGTTGATATGGCTGTATGTAGCACTACTAGTCAACGGGAGGGTGGGCGTAGCTCAGATGGTAGAGCGCTCGCTTAGCGTGTGAGAGGTACTGGGATCGATACCCAGCGCCTCCAGAATTTTTAACACACCTACATGCGCACCTTGCCATGCAAGTGGAATAATTCCCAACCAGCAGAGGTGTCTAGGCAGATACAAGCGAACGATTAGCATCCACAATTGGCGAGCGTGATTTTATTCGTGCGCAGGAAGCACCCTCCTCCCACAACTACACTTAATTAAGATACAGTACAAATGTTCCCATAAGATTCTCAAGCCTACGTCGGAAAGATCTGCCTTGCGCCGAGTTCACGTCAATCCCACAGCACGTTCCCATTCTTTGCGTGCAGTCGGCTGCTACTGGTGTTGCTGGTTGTGACTGCTGATAACAGATGCCGTAGCAATCAATTCATGGAGTGAGTTGTATGTTTTGCGATAGTCTGTCTCTGACAAGCAAGCACAGGTGATATAGGTGCGAACACAGGAAGTTTGCAGCCCCTCGCTGCCTGCAGACACAGAGCAGCCACACTAGGAGAGCGGCCTAAGCCGTAGGCGAAATGTGCTCATTCGCTTTGGAGCCACGTCGAACTATAAATAAGGCTGTCACTAGCGTGAGCGTCGTGTAAAGTCGGAAAAGTCGGCTGCATGGGTGATTGCCAAGTTTGGGGAGCGTTTCGTAGTATGATCAGTGCAGTGGAGACGCGGAAACTTGTTGTGTCCCAGTGTTTTGCAGTTGGACGACAAGAGTTTTACACAGTAGCAAAGAGCGAGGCACTGAGTTGGCATGAACAATGGAGAGCACAATGGGGCTCGAGATGTGCTTGTTACCTCAGGTGCTGCGTGATTGTCGACAAGGAGTGAAAAGGCCAATTTGTGACCGCCCTTTCAATTCAAAACAGACGGAATTTGCATTCGTAATACCAGAGCATCGAAACTACTTGGAACTCTTTTGTATATGAACGTGTCCGCGCCTTTGTACTCTGGTACCTTCGCCGCTACAAACCAACCAACCATCGTGTCTGTGCACATCAGAGTCGCAAAGAATGGAGAATAGCCAGGCTTAGTCGTGTGTGTAGCCGTAGCTCAGATGGCAGATCGTTCACTCAGCGTGTGGAAGGTCTCGGGTTCAAGACCCCCTCTCCTCCATGTTTTTTGGTCAGTGCATGGTAAGTGTTGGTCGCGGTGAACATAAAGGCACGCAAGAAGTTGCAAAACCAGCGTCACAGACTGATATGATGTATACTGCCATAAGGAGAGCAAGGTGTAAGTGTGGGGACCGGCTGTTATCGTGGTGTCATCGAGTGCAGACCTGTCTTAGGTATGACGGCTTAACGTCATTGAAGTCTAGAGAGTGGACAACACGTTCGTCTTACTCAGAGCGGTGTCCGAACTCTATTTTTGACGTTATGCGTGCCACTTTCATTGTGGCCAACTACGATTCGATACAGATTGCACGAAACCTGAAAGACACCCTCACTGATACATAGAGAGTAGTGTTTGCCTGCGGAATATTGGGAGTGCAAGGGTCTGTGACGTTGATATGGCTGTATGTAGCACTACTAGTCAACGGGGGGGTGGGCGTAGCTCAGATGGTAGAGCGCTCGCTTAGCGTGTGAGAGGTACTGGGATCGATACCCAGCGCCTCCAGAATTTTTAACACACCTACATGCGCACCTTGCCATGCAAGTGGAATAATTCCCAACCAGCAGAGGTGTCTAGGCAGATACAAGCGAACGATTAGCATCCACAATTGGCGTGCGTGATTTTATTCCTGCGCAGGAAGCACCCTCCTCCCACAACTACACTTAATTTAGATACAGTACAAATTTTCCCATAAGATTCTCAAGCCTACGTCGGAAAGATCTGCCTTGCGCCGAGTTCACGTCAATCCCACAGCACGTTCCCATTCTTTGCGTGCAGTCGTCTGCTACTGGTGTTGCTGGTTGTGACTGCTGATAACAGATGCCGTAGCAATCAATTCATGGAGTGAGTTGTATGTTTTGCGATAGTCTGTCTCTGACAAGCAAGCACAGGTGATATAGGTGCGAACACAGGAAGCTTGCAGCCCCTCGCTGCCTGCAGACACAGAGCAGCCACACTAGGAGAGTGGCCTAAGCCGTAGGCGAAATGTGCTCATTCGCTTTGGAGCCACGTCGAACTATAAATAAGGCTGTCACTAGCGTGAGCGTCGTGTAAAGTCGGAAAAGTCGGCTGCATGGGTGATTGCCAAGTTTGGGGAGCGTTTCGTAGTATGATCAGTGCAGTGGAGACGCGGAAACTTGTTGTGTCCCAGTGTTTTGCAGTTGGACGACAAGAGTTTTACACAGTAGCAAAGAGCGAGGCACTGAGTTGGCATGAACAATGGAGAGCACAATGGGGCTCGAGATGTGCTTGTTACCTCAGGTGCTGCGTGATTGTCGACAAGGAGTGAAAAGGCCAATTTGTGACCGCCCTTTCAATTCAAAACAGACGGAATTTGCATTCGTAATACCAGAGCATCGAAACTACTTGGAACTCTTTTGTATATGAACGTGTCCGCGCCTTTGTACTCTGGTACCTTCGCCGCTACAAACCAACCAACCATCGTGTCTGTGCACATCAGAGTCGCAAAGAATGGAGAATAGCCAGGCTTAGTCGGGTGTGTAGCCGTAGCTCAGATGGCAGATCGTTCACTCAGCGTGTGGAAGGTCTCGGGTTCAAGACCCCCTCTCCTCCATGTTTTTTGGTCAGTGCATGGTAAGTGTTGGTCGCGGTGAACATAAAGGCACGCAAGAAGTTGCAAAACCAGCGTCACAGACTGATATGATGTATACTGCCATAAGGAGAGCAAGGTGTAAGTGTGGGGACCGGCTGTTATCGTGGTGTCATCGAGTGCAGACCTGTCTTAGGTATGACGGCTTAACGTCATTGAAGTCTAGAGAGTGGACAACACGTTCGTCTTACTCAGAGCGGTGTCCGAACTCTATTTTTGACGTTATGCGTGCCACTTTCATTGTGGCCAACTACGATTCGATACAGATTGCACGAAACCTGAAAGACACCCTCACTGATACATAGAGAGTAGTGTTTGTCTGCGGAATATTGGGAGTGCAAGGGTCTGTGACGTTGATATGGCTGTATGTAGCACTACTAGTCAACGGGGGGGGTGGGCGTAGCTCAGATGGTAGAGCGCTCGCTTAGCGTGTGAGAGGTACTGGGATCGATACCCAGCGCCTCCAGAATTTTTAACACACCTACAAGCGCACCTTGCCATGCAAGTGGAATAATTCCCATCCAGCAGAGGTGTCTAGGCAGATACAAGCGAACGATTAGCATCCACAATTGGCGAGCGTGATTTTATTCGTGCGCAGGAAGCACCCTCCTCCCACAACTACACTTAATTAAGATACAGTACAAATGTTCCCATAAGATTCTCAAGCCTACGTCGGAAAGATCTGCCTTGCGCCGAGTTCACGTCAATCCCACAGCACGTTCCCATTCTTTGCGTGCAGTCGGCTGCTACTGGTGTTGCTGGTTGTGACTGCTGATAACAGATGCCGTAGCAATCAATTCATGGAGTGAGTTGTATGTTTTGCGATAGTCTGTCTCTGACAAGCAAGCACAGGTGATATAGGTGCGAACACAGGAAGCTTGCAGCCCCTCGCTGCCTGCAGACACAGAGCAGCCACACTAGGATAGCGGCCTAAGCCGTAGGCGAAATGTGCTCATTCGCTTTGGAGCCACGTCGAACTATAAATAAGGCTGTCACTAGCGTGAGCGTCGTGTAAAGTCGGAAAAGTCGGCAGCATGGGTGATTGCCAAGTTTGGGGAGCGTTTCGTAGTATGATCAGTGCAGTGGAGACGCGGAAACTTGTTGTGTCCCAGTGTTTTGCAGTTGGACGACAAGAGTTTTACACAGTAGCAAAGAGCGAGGCACTGAGTTGGCATGAACAATGGAGAGCACAATGGGGCACGAGATGTGCTTGTTACCTCAGGTGCTGTGTGATTGTCGACAAGGAGTGAAAAGGACCAATTTGTGACCGCCCTTTCAATTCAAAACAGACAGAATTTGCATTCGTAATACCAGAGCATCGAAACTACTTGGAACTCTTGTGTATATGAACGTGTCCGCGCCTTTGTACTCTGGTACCTTCGCCGCTACAAACCAACCAACCATCGTGTCTGTGCACATCAGAGTCGCAAAGAATGGAGAATAGCCAGGCTTAGTCGTGTGTGTAGCCGTAGCTCAGATGGCAGATCGTTCGGTTAGCGTGTGGAAGGTCTCGGGTTCAAGACCCGGCTCCTCCATGTTTTTTTGTCAATGCATGGTAAGTGTTGGTCGCGGCGAACATAAAGGCACGCAAGAAGTTGCAAAACCAGCGTCACAGACTGATATGATGTATACTGTCATAAAGAGATTCGATACAGATTGCACGAAACCTGAAAGACACCCTCACTGATACATAGAGAGTAGTGTTTGTCTGCGGAATATTGGGAGTGCAAGGGTCTGTGACGTTGATATGGCTGTATGTAGCACTACTAGTCAACGGGGGGGTGGGCGTAGCTCAGATGGTAGAGCGCTCGCTTAGCGTGTGAGAGGTACTGGGATCGATACCCAGCGCCTCCAGAATTTTTAACACACCTACATGCGCACCTTGCCATGCAAGTGGAATAATTCCCAACCAGCAGAGGTGTCTAGGCAGATACAAGCGAACGATTATCATCCACAATTGGCGAGCGTGATTTTATTCGTGCGCAGGAAGCACCCTCCTCCCACAACTACACTTAATTTAGATACAGTACAAATGTTCCCATAAGATTCTCAAGCCTACGTCGGAAAGATCTGCCTTGCGCCGAGTTCACGTCAATCCCACAGCACGTTCCCATTCTTTGCGTGCAGTCGGCTGCTACTGGTGTTGCTGGTTGTGACTGCTGATAACAGATGCCGTAGCAATCAATTCATGGAGTGAGTTGTATGTTTTGCGATAGTCTGTCTCTGACAAGCAAGCACAGGTGATATAGGTGCGAACACAGCAAGCTTGCAGCCCCTCGCTGCCTGCAGACACAGAGCAGCCACACTAGGAGAGCGACCTAAGCCGTAGGCGAAATGTGCTCATTCGCTTTGGCGCCACGTCGAACTATAAATAAGGCTGTCACTAGCGTGAGCGTCGTGTAAAGTCGGAGAAGTCGGCTGCATGGGTGATTGCCAAGTTTGGGGAGCGTTTCGTAGTATGATCAGTGCAGTGGAGACGCGGAAACTTGTTGTGTCCCAGTGTTTTGCAGTTGGACGACAAGAGTTTTACACAGTAGCAAAGAGCGAGGCACTGAGTTGGCATGAACAATGGAGAGCACAATGGGGCTCGAGATGTGCTTGTTACCTCAGGTGCTGCGTGATTGTCGACAAGGAGTGAAAAGGCCAATTTGTGACCGCCCTTTCAATTCAAAACAGACGGAATTTGCATTCGTAATACCGGAGCATCGAAACTACTTGGAACTCTTTTGTATATGAACGTGTCCGCGCCTTTGTACTCTGGTACCTTCGCCGCTACAAACCAACCAACCATCGTGTCTGTGCACATCAGAGTCGCAAAGAATGGAGAATAGCCAGGCTTAGTCGTGTGTGTAGCCGTAGCTCAGATGGCAGATCGTTCACTCAGCGTGTGGAAGGTCTCGGGTTCAAGACCCCCTCTCCTCCATGTTTTTTGGTCAGTGCATGGTAAGTGTTGGTCGCGGTGAACATAAAGGCACGCAAGAAGTTGCAAAACCAGCGTCACAGACTGATATGATGTATACTGCCATAAGGAGAGCAAGGTGTAAGTGTGGGGACCGGCTGTTATCGTGGTGTCATCGAGTGCAGACCTGTCTTAGGTATGACGGCTTAACGTCATTGAAGTCTAGAGAGTGGACAACACGTTCGTCTTACTCAGAGCGGTGTCCGAACTCTATTTTTGACGTTATGCGTGCCACTTTCATTGTGGCCAACTACGATTCGATACAGATTGCACGAAACCTGAAAGACACCCTCACTGATACATAGAGAGTAGTGTTTGTCTGCGGAATATTGGGAGTGCAAGGGTCTGTGACGTTGATATGGCTGTATGTAGCACTACTAGTCAACGGGGTGGTGGGCGTAGCTCAGATGGTAGAGTGCTCGCTTAGCGTGTGAGAGGTACTGGGATCGATACCCAGCGCCTCCAGAATTTTTAACACACCTACATGCGCACCTTGCCATGCAAGTGGAATAATTCCCAACCAGCAGAGGTGTCTAGGCAGATACAAGCAAACGATAAGCATCTACAATTGGCGAGCGTGATTTTATTCGTGTGCAGGAAGCACCCTCCTCCCACAACTACACTTAATTAAGATACAGTACAAATGTTCCCATAAGATTCTCAAGCCTACGTCGGAAAGATCTGCCTTGCGCCGAGTTCACGTCAATCCCACAGCACGTTGCTGGTTGTGACTGCTGATAACAGATGCCGTAGCAATCAATTCATGGAGTGAGTTGTATGTTTTGCGATAGTCTGTCTCTGACAAGCAAGCACAGGTGATATAGGTGCGAACACAGGAAGCTTGCAGCCCCTCGCTGCCTGCAGACACAGAGCAGCCACACTAGGATAGCGGCCTAAGCCGTAGGCGAAATGTGCTCATTCGCTTTGGAGCCACGTCGAACTATAAATAAGGCTGTCACTAGCGTGAGCGTTGCGTGAGCGTCGTGTAAAGTCGGAAAAGTCGGCAGCATGGGTGATTGCCAAGTTTGGGGAGCGTTTCGTAGTATGATCAGTGCAGTGGAGACGCGGAAACTTGTTGTGTCCCAGTGTTTTGCAGTTGGACGACAAGAGTTTTACACAGTAGCAAAGAGCGAGGCACTGAGTTGGCATGAACAATGGAGAGCACAATGGGGCACGAGATGTGCTTGTTACCTCAGGTGCTGTGTGATTGTCGACAAGGAGTGAAAAGGACCAATTTGTGACCGCCCTTTCAATTCAAAACAGACAGAATTTGCATTCGTAATACCAGAGCATCGAAACTACTTGGAACTCTTGTGTATATGAACGTGTCCGCGCCTTTGTACTCTGGTACCTTCGCCGCTACAAACCAACCAACCATCGTGTCTGTGCACATCAGAGTCGCAAAGAATGGAGAATAGCCAGGCTTAGTCGTGTGTGTAGCCGTAGCTCAGATGGCAGATCGTTCGGTTAGCGTGTGGAAGGTCTCGGGTTCAAGACCCGGCTCCTCCATGTTTTTTTGTCAATGCATGGTAAGTGTTGGTCGCGGCGAACATAAAGGCACGCAAGAAGTTGCAAAACCAGCGTCACAGACTGATATGATGTATACTGTCATAAAGAGATTCGATACAGATTGCACGAAACCTGAAAGACACCCTCACTGATACATAGAGAGTAGTGTTTGTCTGCGGAATATTGGGAGTGCAAGGGTCTGTGACGTTGATATGGCTGTATGTAGCACTACTAGTCAACGGGGGGGTGGGCGTAGCTCAGATGGTAGAGCGCTCGCTTAGCGTGTGAGAGGTACTGGGATCGATACCCAGCGCCTCCAGAATTTTTAACACACCTACATGCGCACCTTGCCATGCAAGTGGAATAATTCCCAACCAGCAGAGGTGTCTAGGCAGATACAAGCGAACGATTATCATCCACAATTGGCGAGCGTGATTTTATTCGTGCGCAGGAAGCACCCTCCTCCCACAACTACACTTAATTTAGATACAGTACAAATGTTCCCATAAGATTCTCAAGCCTACGTCGGAAAGATCTGCCTTGCGCCGAGTTCACGTCAATCCCACAGCACGTTCCCATTCTTTGCGTGCAGTCGGCTGCTACTGGTGTTGCTGGTTGTGACTGCTGATAACAGATGCCGTAGCAATCAATTCATGGAGTGAGTTGTATGTTTTGCGATAGTCTGTCTCTGACAAGCAAGCACAGGTGATATAGGTGCGAACACAGGAAGCTTGCAGCCCCTCGCTGCCTGCAGACACAGAGCAGCCACACTAGGAGAGCGACCTAAGCCGTAGGCGAAATGTGCTCATTCGCTTTGGCGCCACGTCGAACTATAAATAAGGCTGTCACTAGCGTGAGCGTCGATTCTTCGGCGGACCTCGGAAGAGTTCCGCCCTTCGATACCTTGCAGAGTACTGCTACGTATCGAAGTGCTAGGGCTTCGCAGAAGTCGCAGTCGCAGTCGCAGTCGCAGTCGCAGTCGCAGTCGCAGTTCCGGAACCGCCAGCAGCAGCAGCGGCCGCAGCAGCAGTTTCCAGTGCCGCCAGTTTTGCAGTAGCAGTCGTCGCCGGACCCAGCCGCAGCTTCCGGACCCAGCCGCCGCCGCCGCCGCCGCCGCCGCAGCTTCCGGCCCCCGCCGCCGCCGCCGCCGCCGCCGCCGCCGCAGCTTCCGGCCCCCGCCGCCGCCGCCGCCGCCGCCGCCGCCAGGACCCAGTGCTTCGTCTTCCTCTCCTGCTTTCGTTGTCGTCGCTATTCTCGTCTTCGTCTTTGCCTTCATCCTTTCGCTCCTCGACGTCTCTCATCTGTCATCTGTAATCTGTTCCTGACTTTGTCCCTTGTCTGTCCCCATTCTTCTTTTCTGTGTTTCCAGTTTTCCTTACTGCCATCATGACCACCCCCACCACCACCGCCACTACCACCGCCATCGTCTATACGACGCCCTCCCTCGCTGCCACTACTCTTACTTGGTGTGCTCAGTCGCCCCCGTCCTACTATATCCCGCCCCTCCTCACCCTTCCCACCCCAGCTCCCTTTGTCGCCCCATCCCCTGCTCCTTCTCCCCAAGCCTCCACACACGACCCCTTTCCCCCACTCCCCCACACCACTCATGCGGCCCCTGCCAGGGTTGTGTCTCGTCGGGCTACGACCCATGCCGCACCATCGCTGGCGCCAGCACCACCACCTGCAGCAGCGCCACAACCAGCAGCAGCACCACCAGCAGCACCAACAGCAGCACCAGCACCAGCACCGACACCGGGACCTGCCGCTTCCCGTCATCTCCCCGTCACTCCTGTGCCCCACGCCTCCTCCCATCCTGTCCCCGCTGTTAAGCGTCCCAGTGGCACCCCCGCCTCCTCTGCACCCAAGAAGTCCCAGCATCTTCCCCCTCCCCCACCCCTAGATGCCATGGATGTCTCCCCTCCAGCCCCCTCTACTTCCTCATCTAACTCCCCCTCCTACAAGTATCTCCTCTCCCGTCCTGATCCCTCTCTCCTGGAGGCCCGCAACCTGACCTTGCTCCTCCGCCAATACTTCCCTGCAGCCCCCATCTCCCTTCTTACCCCCCGTAGGGACTCTGTCTTGATCACCTCCCCAAGCCCTACCCTACACTCCGACATCCTCTCCCGAATTCCTCTCACCCGATTTGGACCTAATGCCTCCCTTGCCCCTGCTCCTTCCCCTTCCTCCCCCCGTCAACCCCAACCCCCACGTCGCCCGCCGACCCTCACCGCCGTGATCACTCGGCTTAGTCCGACGATCACGGAGGAAGAGGTGCTGGCGGAGTTGAAGGCCCACCCGTACCTGGAGGTGCGAGCTGTTCGCCGCATTTTCAACTCTGCGGGCCCCACTCGCCTTATGCGAGTTTTCTCCGAACACGCTCCCTCCATCGACCATCTCCTTAAGGAGGGTGCCCTCCTCTTCCACCGCCGGTATAAGGTTGACCCCTCCCGCTCCCCACCACAATCCATTCGCTGCCAGAGGTGTCTGCGTTATAACGCACACCCAACATCAGAGTGCCGCGAGGCCCCAGTCTGCCCGCATTGTAAGCAAGCGCACTTCCTCCGGCAGTGCCCCAACCTTCAGTCTCCTCCCTCCTGCAATACCTGCAACCTCCAACACCCTACCTACTCCCAGAAATGCAAGGCTCGACCTCCTCCATCCGCTCCTGAACTCACTGTTCCTCTCCGCCCTTTGGATGACCCCACCCCTCCTGGCAATTCCCTCCGTCCTCCCCCCACCGCAGAGGACATCATCAGGTTCGTCACAATAGTGCTCCAGAACGTCCATCCCTTTCAGCGTCCCCACACCCTCCACCAGATTTCCCTCGCTGCCCGTTCCGTGTTCCACCTCAACACCTACGCCACCTATTCCCACAACCAGGCCCATTTCACCTTCTCCCGTCTCGACACCCTCGTTTAAATTCCCATTATGGCACGACAGCACCGTATCCTGTTCAATAACATCCGCTCCCTTCCCACCAACAAGCACCTCCTTATGCATACCCTTACGACCCACCGTGTGGATGCCTTCCTTCTGAACGAAACCTTTCTTCAGCCCCACCACACCGTCCACACCTCGCCCTACCTCCTTCACCGGTCTGACAATCCACTCCAGATAGCGCGTGGCGGAGTTGCCATTGGCCACCACCGCCAGATCCCTGTCCGGCTCCAACCCCTCCTTCCTGACCCCACAGAACACTTGATCCTTAGTCTCTTCTTCCCCGGCCTTACCCTTACCTGTGCCACCATCTATGTCCGCCCCGCTGCACCTATTCCTTTCGACTTCCTTTCCTACATCGACCGTACCTTCTCCTCCTACGTGATCGCCGCCGACCTTAACATCCATAGTCGTTCTGCCGCCCAGTTACGGCGGTGGCATCGGTTCCTTGCCACCCTCCAAGGCGACGTCCTTCCGATTCCCCAACACACCCGCCCTGAATCCAACACCACTCCCGATGTCGTCCTAGCCTCCCCCACCCTGCTTGGCCGCATAGCGGTGGACGTCCTTGATCCCATTGGCAGTGACCATCTCCCTGTCCTCCTCACTGTATCAGACGGTCGTCGCCCCCGTCCCGACCCGCGCCATGACCCTCCCCCGAAATATGTCCATGACTACTCCCGTGCCAACTGGAATGCCTACCGGGACTCCCTTGCTCTCCAGGTCGATAGCCACCCCCTCACCTACCACCAACCTGATGACGTTACCCGTGCTGCCTCCTTTCTCCAGCAGACCTTGTCTGAGGCCGTGGAGGCCCACGTCCCTACCATTGCCATCCATCCGCACCGCCCCACCTTACCCCCACAGGCCGTCCTTCTCCTGCGTGAATCCCGCCGGCTCTACCGTGCCTTCCTTCACACACGTGACCAGGACACACTACGACGCCACCGGCAACTACAGCGACACATCAGGAACTTACTCACGGCAAAGAAACGCCGGGACTGGCGACAGACATGCACCCGTCTTAATGCCACCTTACCTATCAACTCGTCCACGTACTGGTCAGCCTTCCGCCGCCTTACCGGATCTAAACCCTCTCCCTACTACCCTCTCCTTCATGATGACCACCCCTTCCCTGATGCCCTTAGTAAGGCCAACCATTTCGCCTCCTACCTCTCCGATACCCTTACCATCCCTGACGATCCCCAGTTCGATTATTCCCTCTTTCCTGATGTCCGTGATCGAACTGATACCTCTGTCCCCCCGCTTGCTCCTGGCTTCCAGTACTTGGACAACATCACACACACAGAACTAAATACCCCAATCACCACTCAAGATATCATTGCTACACTTCGCCCTAAACGCAACACTGCTCCCGGTCACGATCGTGTTACTTACCGTCACCTCCGTGAAGCTCCTGCCTCCTTCCTCTCCACATTGGCCAGGCTCTACAATGTGGTCCTGTCCACCGGCTACTACCCCGACCTGTGGAAAACCTCCCGGATCCTGATGTTCCTCAAGCCCGACAAACCGCCTTCCGCTGTCTCCTCCTACCGTCCCATCAGCCTTACCTCGGTCTTCAGCAAGGTCCTGGAATCCATTCTTACCCACCGCCTACACAAGCACCTTCACCAACACCGCCTCCTCCCCCCTACCCAATGTGGCTTTCGGCCGTCCTTCTCAGCCGATGACCTCCTCCTTCACCTCACTCACCTCCTCTCCGAACAACTCAATTCCCGTCGTTCCGCCATCTTCCTTTCCCTCGACCTCGAACGCGCATATGACCGTGTGTGGCATTCCGGTCTCCTTTTCAAGCTCCAAACCTTTGCTCTTCCTCTCAACTATGTCCGTCTGGTCGCTTCCTTCCTTTCCCACCGTCCTTCCTCTGTCACCATCCACAACACTGATTCCTACACCTTCTACCCCTCCGCCGGTGTGCCCCAAGGTTCCGTCCTTTCCCCTCTTCTCTACCTCCTTTACACGGCAGACATGCCTCCACCTGCACCTCCCCTACACCTTCTCCAGTACGCCGATGACACTGCCTTCCTTGCCCTCGCTCCCACCCTGCAACGCTCCCAGCACCTTCTCCAATCCTATCTTGACCGGTTCACCACTTGGTGTAACCAGTGGTTGCTCAAGGTCAATCCTTCCAAGACCCAGGCGATCATTGTAGGCAAAACCACTCGTTCCTTCCGTCTCCTTGATTTCTATCTTACTATTTATGGCCGTCCCATCACCCTCACACCTACTCTCAAGTACCTTGGTGTCACCCTCGACCGTCGCCTCTCCTGGAACCCACATCTCCGGACGATCCAAGCCAAGGCACGCTCCCGCCTCCGCCTCCTTAAGCTCCTTTCTGGCCGTACTTGGGGTCTGGACCCTTCCACCATCCTCTACACCTACAAGTCCCTCATCCGTCCTATCCTTTGCTATGCTCATCCCGCCTGGATCTCTGCCCCTCCTACCTTCTACAAGTCCATTCAGATCCTAGAACGCCATGCGCTCCGCCTCGCCTATCGCATCCGTCTCCCTTCCCCCACGCGGATCCTCTATGACCTGATTCCCTTCCCGCACCTCCTCCTTTTCCTCGAACGGTTACGGATCCTCTACACCTCCCGCAAGCTTGATCCTCCACACCCTCTTGTCTCTCCCATCCTCTCCCACCCCAACCCGCTGCCGCGCCTGCATTCCTATATCCCACCTGCTCTCCATCTTTACACCCTCCACACCCTCTCCCTCGGTGGCTTCCGTCAACTCCCCCTCCCTGATGATGCCCTCCTCCCCTCCATCTACCCCTCCTACCAACTTTGAGCCTTACCTTCCCTCTCCTCTCCTTTTCCTGTGGGCACCCTCTCTCCCTTCTCTCCCTCCCTCCCCTCCCCTTTCTCCTTGGGCTTCCACTCCCCCTACCCTCCCCCTTCTCCTCCATCCCTCTCCTCCACTGGCATCTTCCCCTCCCCCTCTCTCTCCTCTTCCCCACACCTTTTCCCCTTGGCAGGCCACGACTCTGCTGTCTTCCATCAGTTACTTTCATCGTCCTACGCCGAAGACCATCGCATGTGTTTGTGCCTCGACTCTCCTGCAGTGTGTTTGTGTTTCGTCGTTTGTGCTCCGCTGGTTCACGTGTGGCCATCTGCCATCTGCGTTTGTGCACCGTGTTTCTCCGCTTTTATCCATTGTGCTACGCACGTGACCGACTCCGTTTTAACTCTGTTTTGTCTACTGTTTGTACCCCGCCGTCTTGATTGTTTTTATATCTCACTCATCTCTGTTCTGTGTATACTCTGAGGCCGAAGAGCGGCATACTTGGTCCGCTGCCGGCCTACCTGTTTGTCACAGGTATTAAAATCACAATAAAGGAAAAAAAAAAAAAAAAAGCGTGAGCGTCGTGTAAAGTCGGAAAAGTCGGCTGCATGGGTGATTGCCAAGTTTGGGGAGCGTTTCGTAGTATGATCAGTGCAGTGGAGACGCGGAAACTTGTTGTGTCCCAGTGTTTTGCAGTTGGACGACAAGAGTTTTACACAGTAGCAAAGAGCGAGGCACTGAGTTGGCAAGAACAATGGAGAGCACAATGGGGCTCGAGATGTGCTTGTTACCTCAGGTGCTGCGTGATTGTCGACAAGGAGTGAAAAGGCCAATTTGTGACCGCCCTTTCAATTCAAAACAGACGGAATTTGCATTCGTAATACCAGAGCATCGAAACTACTTGGAACTCTTTTGTATATGAACGTGTCCGCGCCTTTGTACTCTGGTACCTTCGCCGCTACAAACCAACCAACCATCGTGTCTGTGCACATCAGAGTCGCAAAGAATGGAGAATAGCCAGGCTTAGTCGTGTGTGTAGCCGTAGCTCAGATGGCAGATCGTTCACTCAGCGTGTGGAAGGTCTCGGGTTCAAGACCCCCTCTCCTCCATGTTTTTTGGTCAGTGCATGGTAAGTGTTGGTCGCGGTGAACATAAAGGCACGCAAGAAGTTGCAAAACCAGCGTCACAGACTGATATGATGTATACTGCCATAAGGAGAGCAAGGTGTAAGTGTGGGGACCGGCTGTTATCGTGGTGTCATCGAGTGCAGACCTGTCTTAGGTATGACGGCTTAACGTCATTGAAGTCTAGAGAGTGGACAACACGTTCGTCTTACTCAGAGCGGTGTCCGAACTCTATTTTTGACGTTATGCGTGCCACTTTCATTGTGGCCAACTACGATTCGATACAGATTGCACGAAACCTGAAAGACACCCTCACTGATACATAGAGAGTAGTGTTTGTCTGCGGAATATTGGGAGTGCAAGGGTCTGTGACGTTGATATGGCTGTATGTAGCACTACTAGTCAACGGGGGGGTGGGCGTAGCTCAGATGGTAGAGTGCTCGCTTAGCGTGTGAGAGGTACTGGGATCGATACCCAGCGCCTCCAGAATTTTTAACACACCTACATGCGCACCTTGCCATGCAAGTGGAATAATTCCCAACCAGCAGAGGTGTCTAGGCAGATACAAGCGAACGATTAGCATCTACAATTGGCGAGCGTGATTTTATTCGTGTGCAGGAAGCACCCTCCTCCCACAACTACACTTAATTAAGATACAGTACAAATGTTCCCATAAGATTCTCAAGCCTACGTCGGAAAGATCTGCCTTGCGCCGAGTTCACGTCAATCCCACAGCACGTTCCCATTCTTTGCGTGCAGTCGGCTGCTACTGGTGTTGCTGGTTATGACTGCTGATAACAGATGCCGTAGCAATCAATTCATGGAGTGAGTTGTATGTTTTGCGATAGTCTGTCTCTGACAAGCAAGCACAGGTGATATAGGTGCGAACACAGGAAGCTTGCAGCCCCTCGCTGCCTGCAGACACAGAGCAGCCACACTAGGATAGCGGCCTAAGCCGTAGGCGAAATGTGCTCATTCGCTTTGGAGCCACGTCGAACTATAAATAAGGCTGTCACTAGCGTGAGCGTTGCGTGAGCGTCGTGTAAAGTCGGCAGCATGGGTGATTGCCAAGTTTGGGGAGCGTTTCGTAGTATGATCAGTGCAGTGGAGACGCGGAAACTTGTTGTGTCCCAGTGTTTTGCAGTTGGACGACAAGAGTTTTACACAGTAGCAAAGAGCGAGGCACTGAGTTGGCATGAACAATGGAGAGCACAATGGGGCACGAGATGTGCTTGTTACCTCAGGTGCTGTGTGATTGTCGACAAGGAGTGAAAAGGACCAATTTGTGACCGCCCTTTCAATTCAAAACAGACAGAATTTGCATTCGTAATACCAGAGCATCGAAACTACTTGGAACTCTTGTGTATATGAACGTGTCCGCGCCTTTGTACTCTGGTACCTTCGCCGCTACAAACCAACCAACCAGCGTGTCTGTGCACATCAGAGTCGCAAAGAATGGAGAATAGCCAGGCTTAGTCGTGTGTGTAGCCGTAGCTCAGATGGCAGATCGTTCGGTTAGCGTGTGGAAGGTCTCGGGTTCAAGACCCGGCTCCTCCATGTTTTTTTGTCAATGCATGGTAAGTGTTGGTCGCGGCGAACATAAAGGCACGCAAGAAGTTGCAAAACCAGCGTCACAGACTGATATGATGTATACTGTCATAAAGAGATTCGATACAGATTGCACGAAACCTGAAAGACACCCTCACTGATACATAGAGAGTAGTGTTTGTCTGCGGAATATTGGGAGTGCAAGGGTCTGTGACGTTGATATGGCTGTATGTAGCACTACTAGTCAACGGGGGGGTGGGCGTAGCTCAGATGGTAGAGCGCTCGCTTAGCGTGTGAGAGGTACTGGGATCGATACCCAGCGCCTCCAGAATTTTTAACACACCTACATGCGCACCTTGCCATGCAAGTGGAATAATTCCCAACCAGCAGAGGTGTCTAGGCAGATACAAGCGAACGATTATCATCCACAATTGGCGAGCGTGATTTTATTCGTGCGCAGGAAGCACCCTCCTCCCACAACTACACTTAATTTAGATACAGTACAAATGTTCCCATAAGATTCTCAAGCCTACGTCGGAAAGATCTGCCTTGCGCCGAGTTCACGTCAATCCCACAGCACGTTCCCATTCTTTGCGTGCAGTCGGCTGCTACTGGTGTTGCTGGTTGTGACTGCTGATAACAGATGCCGTAGCAATCAATTCATGGAGTGAGTTGTATGTTTTGCGATAGTCTGTCTCTGACAAGCAAGCACAGGTGATATAGGTGCGAACACAGGAAGCTTGCAGCCCCTCGCTGCCTGCAGACACAGAGCAGCCACACTAGGAGAGCGACCTAAGCCGTAGGCGAAATGTGCTCATTCGCTTTGGCGCCACGTCGAACTATAAATAAGGCTGTCACTAGCGTGAGCGTCGTGTAAAGTCGGAAAAGTCGGCTGCATGGGTGATTGCCAAGTTTGGGGAGCGTTTCGTAGTATGATCAGTGCAGTGGAGACGCGGAAACTTGTTGTGTCCCAGTGTTTTGCAGTTGGACGACAAGAGTTTTACACAGTAGCAAAGAGCGAGGCACTGAGTTGGCATGAACAATGGAGAGCACAATGGGGCTCGAGATGTGCTTGTTACCTCAGGTGCTGCGTGATTGTCGACAAGGAGTGAAAAGGACCAATTTGTGACCGCCCTTTCAATTCAAAACAGACGGAATTTGCATTCGTAATACCAGAGCATCGAAACTACTTGGAACTCTTTTGTATATGAACGTGTCCGCGCCTTTGTACTCTGGTACCTTCGCCGCTACAAACCAACCAACCATCGTGTCTGTGCACATCAGAGTCGCAAAGAATGGAGAATAGCCAGGCTTAGTCGTGTGTGTAGCCGTAGCTCAGATGGCAGATCGATCGCTTAGCGTGTGGAAGGTCTCGGGTTCAACACCCGGCTTCTCCATGTTTTTTGGTCAGTGCATAGTAAGTGTTGGTCGCGGCGAACATAAAGGCACGCAAGAAGTTGCAAAACCAGCGTCACAGACTGATATGATGTATACTGTCATAAGGAGAGCAAGGTGTAAGTGTGGGGACCGGCTGTTATCGTGGTGTCATCGAGTGCAGACCTGTCTTAGGTATGACGGCTTAACGTCATTGAAGTCTAGAGAGTGGACAACACGTTCGGCTTACTCAGAGCGGTGTCCGAACTCTATTTTCGACGTTATGCGTGCCACTTTCATTGTGGCCAACTACGATTCGATACAGATTGCACGAAACCTGAAAGACACCCTCACTGATACATAGAGAGTAGTGTTTGTCTGCGGAATATTGGGAGTGCAAGGGTCTGTGACGTTGATATGGCTGTATGTAGCACTACTAGTCAACGGGGGGGTGGGCGTAGCTCAGATGGTAGAGCGCTCGCTTAGCGTGTGAGAGGTACTGGGATCGATACCCAGCGCCTCCAGAATTTTTAACACACCTACATGCGCACCTTGCCATGCAAGTGGAATAATTCCCAACCAGCAGAGGTGTCTAGGCAGATACAAGCGAACGATTAGCATCCACAATTGGCGAGCGTGATTTTATTCGTGCGCAGGAAGCACCCTCCTCCCACAACTACACTTAATTAAGATACAGTACAAATGTTCCCATAAGATTCTCAAGCCTACGTCGGAAAGATCTGCCTTGCGCCGAGTTCACGTCAATCCCACAGCACGTTCCCATTCTTTGCGTGCAGTCGGCTGCTACTGGTGTTGCTGGTTGTGACTGCTGATAACAGATGCCGTAGCAATCAATTCATGGAGTGAGTTGTATGTTTTGCGATAGTCTGTCTCTGACAAGCAAGCACAGGTGATATAGGTGCGAACACAGGAAGCTTGCAGCCCCTCGCTGCCTGCAGACACAGAGCAGCCACACTAGGAGAGCGGCCTAAGCCGTAGGCGAAATGTGCTCATTCGCTTTGGAGCCACGTCGAACTATAAATAAGGCTGTCACTAGCGTGAGCGTTGCGTGAGCGTCGTGTAAAGTCGGAAAAGTCGGCTGCATGGGTGATTGCCAAGTTTGGGGAGCGTTTCGTAGTATGATCAGTGCAGTGGAGACACGGAAACTTGTTGTGTCCCAGTGTTTTGCAATTGGACGACAAGAGTTTTACACAGTAGCAAAGAGCGAGGCACTGAGTTGGCATGAACAATGGAGAGCACAATGGGGCTCGAGATGTGCTTGTTACCTCAGGTGCTGTGTGATTGTCGACAAGGAGTGAAAAGGACCAATTTGTGACCGCCCTTTCAATTCAAAACAGACAGAATTTGCATTCGTAATACCAGAGCATCGAAACTACTTGGAACTCTTGTGTATATGAACGTGTCCGCGCCTTTGTACTCTGGTACCTTCGCCGCTACAAACCAACCAACCATCGTGTCTGTGCACATCAGAGTCGCAAAGAATGGAGAATAGCCAGGCTTAGTCGTGTGTGTAGCCGTAGCTCAGATGGCAGATCGTTCGGTTAGCGTGTGGAAGTTCTCGGGTTCAAGACCCGGCTCCTCCATGTTTTTTTGTCAATGCATGGTAAGTGTTGGTCGCGGCGAACATAAAGGCACGCAAGAAGTTGCAAAACCAGCGTCACAGACTGATATGATGTGTACTGTCATAAAGAGATTCGATACAGATTGCACGAAACCTGAAAGACACCCTCACTGATACATAGAGAGTAGTGTTTGTCTGCGGAATTTTGGGAGTGCAAGGGTCTGTGACGTTGATATGGCTGTATGTAGCACTACTAGTCAACGGGGGGGTGGGCGTAGCTCAGATGGTAGAGCGCTCGCTTAGCGTGTGAGAGGTACTGGGATCGATACCCAGCGCCTCCAGAATTTTTAACACACCTACATGCGCACCTTGCCATGCAAGTGGAATAATTCCCAACCAGCAGAGGTGTCTAGGCAGATACAAGCGAACGATTATCATCCACAATTGGCGAGCGTGATTTTATTCGTGCGCAGGAAGCACCCTCCTCCCACAACTACACTTAATTTAGATACAGTACGAATGTTCCCATAAGATTCTCAAGCCTACGTCGGAAAGATCTGCCTTGCGCCGAGTTCACGTAAATCCAACTGCACGTTCCCATTCTTTACGTGCAGTCGGCTGCTACTGGTGTTGCTGGTTGTGACTGCTGATAACAGATGCCGTAGCAATCAATTCATGGAGTGAGTTGTATGTTTTGCGATAGTCTGTCTCTGACAAGCAAGCAAAGGTGATATAGGTGCGAACACAGCAAGCTTGCAGCCCCTCGCTGCCTGCAGACACAGAGCAGCCACACTAGGAGAGCGGCCTAAGCCGTAGGCGAAATGTGCTCATTCGCTTTGGAGCCACGTCGAACTATAAATAAGGCTGTCACTAGCGTGAGCGTCGTGTAAAGTCGGAAAAGTCGGCTGCATGGGTGATTGCCAAGTTTGGGGAGCGTTTCGTAGTATGATCAGTGCAGTGGAGACGCGGAAACTTGTTGTGTCCCAGTGTTTTGCAATTGGACGACAAGAGTTTTACACAGTAGCAAAGAGCGAGGCACTGAGTTGGCATGAACAATGGAGAGCACAATGGGGCTCGAGATGTGCTTGTTACCTCAGGTGCTGTGTGATTGTCGACAAGGAGTGAAAAGGACCAATTTGTGACCGCCCTTTCAATTCAAAACAGACGGAATTTGCATTCGTAATACCAGAGCATCGAAACTACTTGGAACTCTTGTGTACATGAACGTGTCCACGCCTTTGTACTCTGGTACCTTCGCTGCTACAAACCAACCAACCATCGTGTCTGTGCACATCAGAGTCGCAAAGAATGGAGAATAGCCAGGCTTAGTCGTGTGTGTAGCCGTAGCTCAGATGGCAGATCGATCGCTTAGCGTGTGGAAGGTCTCGGGTTCAAGACCCGGCTTCTCCATGTTTTTTGGTCAGTGCATAGTAAGTGTTGGTCGCGGCGAACATAAAGGCACGCAAGAAGTTGCAAAACCAGCGTCACAGACTGATATGATGTATACTGTCATAAGGAGAGCAAGGTGTAAGTGTGGGGCCCGGCTGTTATCGTGGTGTCATCGAGTGCAGACCTGTCTTAGGCATGACGGCTTAACGTCATTGAAGTCTAGAGAGTGGACAACACGTTCGTCTTACTCAGAGCGGTGTCCGAACTCTATTTTCGACGTTATGCGTGCCACTTTCATTGTGGCCAACTACGATTCGATACAGAATGCACGAAACCTGAAAGACACCCTCACTGATACATAGAGAGTAGTGTTTGTCTGCGGAATAATGGGAGTGCAAGGGTCTGTGACGTTGATATGGCTGTATGTAGCACTACTAGTCAACGGGGGGGTGGGCGTAGCTCAGATGGTAGAGCGCTCGCTTAGCGTGTGAGAGGTACTGGGATCGATACCCAGCGCCTCCAGAATTTTTAACACACCTACATGCGCACCTTGCCATGCAAGTGGAATAATTCCCAACCAGCAGAGGTGTCTAGGCAGATACAAGCGAACGATTAGCATCCACAATTGGCGAGCGTGATTTTATTCGTGCGCAGGAAGCACCCTCCTCCCACAACTACACTTAATTAAGATACAGTACAAATGTTCCCATAAGATTCTCAAGCCTACGTCGGAAAGATCTGCCTTGCGCCGAGTTCACGTCAATCCCACAGCACGTTCCCATTCTTTGCGTGCAGTCGGCTGCTACTGGTGTTGCTGGTTGTGACTGCTGATAACAGATGCCGTAGCAATCAATTCATGGAGTGAGTTGTATGTTTTGCGATAGTCTGTCTCTGACAAGCAAGCACAGGTGATATAGGTGCGAACACAGGAAGCTTGCAGCCCCTCGCTGCCTGCAGACACAGAGCAGCCACACTAGGAGAGCGGCCTAAGCCGTAGGCGAAATGTGCTCATTCGCTTTGGAGCCACGTCGAACTATAAATAAGGCTGTCACTAGCGTGAGCGTTGCGTGAGCGTCGTGTAAAGTCGGAAAAGTCGGCTGCATGCGTGATTGCCAAGTTTGGGGAGCGTTTCGTAGTATGATCAGTGCAGTGGAGACGCGGAAACTTGTTGTGTCCCAGTGTTTTGCAGTTGGACGACAAGAGTTTTACACAGTAGCAAAGAGCGAGGCACTGAGTTGGCATGAACAATGGAGAGCACAATGGGGCACGAGATGTGCTTGTTACCTCAGGTGCTGTGTGATTGTCGACAAGGAGTGAAAAGGACCAATTTGTGACCGCCCTTTCAATTCAAAACAGACAGAATTTGCATTCGTAATACCAGAGCATCGAAACTACTTGGAACTCTTGTGTATATGAACGTGTCCGCGCCTTTGTACTCTGGTACATTCGCCGCTACAAACCAACCAACCATCGTGTCTGTGCACATCAGAGTCGCAAAGAATGGAGAATAGCCAGGCTTAGTCGTGTGTGTAGCCGTAGCTCAGATGGCAGATCGTTCGGTTAGCGTGTGGAAGGTCTCGGGTTCAAGACCCGGCTCCTCCTTGTTTTTTTGTCAATGCATGGTAAGTGTTGGTCGCGGCGAACATAAAGGCACGCAAGAAGTTGCAAAACCAGCGTCACAGACTGATATGATGTATACTGTCATAAAGAGATTCGATACAGATTGCACGAAACCTGAAAGACACCCTCACTGATACATAGAGAGTAGTGTTTGTCTGCGGAATTTTGGGAGTGCAAGGGTCTGTGACGTTGATATGGCTGTATGTAGCACTACTAGTCAACGGGGGGGTGGGCGTAGCTCAGATGGTAGAGCGCTCGCTTAGCGTGTGAGAGGTACTGGGATCGATACCCAGCGCCTCCAGAATTTTTAACACACCTACATGCGCACCTTGCCATGCAAGTGGAATAATTCCCAACCAGCAGAGGTGTCTAGGCAGATACAAGCGAACGATTATCATCCACAATTGGCGAGCGTGATTTTATTCGTGCGCAGGAAGCACCCTCCTCCCACAACTACACTTAATTTAGATACAGTACGAATGTTCCCATAAGATTCTCAAGCCTACGTCGGAAAGATCTGCCTTGCGCCGAGTTCACGTAAATCCCACTGCACGTTCCCATTCTTTACGTGCAGTCGGCTGCTACTGGTGTTGCTGGTTGTGACTGCTGATAACAGATGCCGTAGCAATCAATTCATGGAGTGAGTTGTATGTTTTGCGATAGTCTGTCTCTGACAAGCAAGCAAAGGTGATATAGGTGCGAACACAGCAAGCTTGCAGCCCCTCGCTGCCTGCAGACACAGAGCAGCCACACTAGGAGAGCGGCCTAAGCCGTAGGCGAAATGTGCTCATTCGCTTTGGAGCCACGTCGAACTATAAATAAGGCTGTCACTAGCGTGAGCGTTGCGTGAGCGTCGTGTAAAGTCGGAAAAGTCGGCTGCATGCGTGATTGCCAAGTTTGGGGAGCGTTTCGTAGTATGATCAGTGCAGTGGAGACGCGGAAACTTGTTGTGTCCCAGTGTTTTGCAGTTGGACGACAAGAGTTTTACACAGTAGCAAAGAGCGAGGCACTGAGTTGGCATGAACAATGGAGAGCACAATGGGGCACGAGATGTGCTTGTTACCTCAGGTGCTGTGTGATTGTCGACAAGGAGTGAAAAGGACCAATTTGTGACCGCCCTTTCAATTCAAAACAGACAGAATTTGCATTCGTAATACCAGAGCATCGAAACTACTTGGAACTCTTGTGTATATGAACGTGTCCGCGCCTTTGTACTCTGGTACCTTCGCCGCTACAAACCAACCAACCATCGTGTCTGTGCACATCAGAGTCGCAAAGAATGGAGAATAGCCAGGCTTAGTCGTGTGTGTAGCCGTAGCTCAGATGGCAGATCGTTCGGTTAGCGTGTGGAAGTTCTCGGGTTCAAGACCCGGCTCCTCCATGTTTTTTTGTCAATGCATGGTAAGTGTTGGTCGCGGCGAACATAAAGGCACGCAAGAAGTTGCAAAACCAGCGTCACAGACTGATATGATGTGTACTGTCATAAAGAGATTCGATACAGATTGCACGAAACCTGAAAGACACCCTCACTGATACATAGAGAGTAGTGTTTGTCTGCGGAATTTTGGGAGTGCAAGGGTCTGTGACGTTGATATGGCTGTATGTAGCACTACTAGTCAACGGGGGGGTGGGCGTAGCTCAGATGGTAGAGCGCTCGCTTAGCGTGTGAGAGGTACTGGGATCGATACCCAGCGCCTCCAGAATTTTTAACACACCTACATGCGCACCTTGCCATGCAAGTGGAATAATTCCCAACCAGCAGAGGTGTCTAGGCAGATACAAGCGAACGATTATCATCCACAATTGGCGAGCGTGATTTTATTCGTGCGCAGGAAGCACCCTCCTCCCACAACTACACTTAATTTAGATACAGTACAAATGTTCCCATAAGATTCTCAAGCCTACGTCGGAAAGATCTGCCTTGCGCCGAGTTCACGTCAATCCCACAGCACGTTCCCATTCTTTGCGTGCAGTCGGCTGCTACTGGTGTTGCTGGTTGTGACTGCTGATAACAGATGCCGTAGCAATCAATTCATGGAGTGAGTTGTATGTTTTGCGATAGTCTGTCTCTGACAAGCAAGCACAGGTGATATAGGTGCGAACACAGGAAGCTTGCAGCCCCTCGCTGCCTGCAGACACAGAGCAGCCACACTAGGAGAGCGGCCTAAGCCGTAGGCGAAATGTGCTCATTCGCTTTGGAGCCACGTCGAACTATAAATAAGGCTGTCACTAGCGTGAGCGTTGCGTGAGCGTCGTGTAAAGTCGGAAAAGTCGGCTGCATGCGTGATTGCCAAGTTTGGGGAGCGTTTCGTAGTATGATCAGTGCAGTGGAGACGCGGAAACTTGTTGTGTCCCAGTGTTTTGCAGTTGGACGACAAGAGTTTTACACAGTAGCAAAGAGCGAGGCACTGAGTTGGCATGAACAATGGAGAGCACAATGGGGCACGAGATGTGCTTGTTACCTCAGGTGCTGTGTGATTGTCGACAAGGAGTGAAAAGGACCAATTTGTGACCGCCCTTTCAATTCAAAACAGACAGAATTTGCATTCGTAATACCAGAGCATCGAAACTACTTGGAACTCTTGTGTATATGAACGTGTCCGCGCCTTTGTACTCTGGTACCTTCGCCGCTACAAACCAACCAACCATCGTGTCTGTGCACATCAGAGTCGCAAAGAATGGAGAATAGCCAGGCTTAGTCGTGTGTGTAGCCGTAGCTCAGATGGCAGATCGTTCGGTTAGCGTGTGGAAGGTCTCGGGTTCAAGACCCGGCTCCTCCATGTTTTTTTGTCAATGCATGGTAAGTGTTGGTCGCGGCGAACATAAAGGCACGCAAGAAGTTGCAAAACCAGCGTCACAGACTGATATGATGTATACTGTCATAAAGAGATTCGATACAGATTGCACGAAACCTGAAAGACACCCTCACTGATACATAGAGAGTAGTGTTTGTCTGCGGAATTTTGGGAGTGCAAGGGTCTGTGACGTTGATATGGCTGTATGTAGCACTACTAGTCAACGGGGGGGTGGGCGTAGCTCAGATGGTAGAGCGCTCGCTTAGCGTGTGAGAGGTACTGGGATCGATACCCAGCGCCTCCAGAATTTTTAACACACCTACATGCGCACCTTGCCATGCAAGTGGAATAATTCCCAACCAGCAGAGGTGTCTAGGCAGATACAAGCGAACGATTATCATCCACAATTGGCGAGCGTGATTTTATTCGTGCGCAGGAAGCACCCTCCTCCCACAACTACACTTAATTTAGATACAGTACGAATGTTCCCATAAGATTCTCAAGCCTACGTCGGAAAGATCTGCCTTGCGCCGAGTTCACGTAAATCCCACTGCACGTTCCCATTCTTTACGTGCAGTCGGCTGCTACTGGTGTTGCTGGTTGTGACTGCTGATAACAGATGCCGTAGCAATCAATTCATGGAGTGAGTTGTATGTTTTGCGATAGTCTGTCTCTGACAAGCAAGCAAAGGTGATATAGGTGCGAACACAGCAAGCTTGCAGCCCCTCGCTGCCTGCAGACACAGAGCAGCCACACTAGGAGAGCGGCCTAAGCCGTAGGCGAAATGTGCTCATTCGCTTTGGAGCCACGTCGAACTATAAATAAGGCTGTCACTAGCGTGAGCGTTGCGTGAGCGTCGTGTAAAGTCGGAAAAGTCGGCTGCATGCGTGATTGCCAAGTTTGGGGAGCGTTTCGTAGTATGATCAGTGCAGTGGAGACGCGGAAACTTGTTGTGTCCCAGTGTTTTGCAGTTGGACGACAAGAGTTTTACACAGTAGCAAAGAGCGAGGCACTGAGTTGGCATGAACAATGGAGAGCACAATGGGGCACGAGATGTGCTTGTTACCTCAGGTGCTGTGTGATTGTCGACAAGGAGTGAAAAGGACCAATTTGTGACCGCCCTTTCAATTCAAAACAGACAGAATTTGCATTCGTAATACCAGAGCATCGAAACTACTTGGAACTCTTATGTATATGAACGTGTCCGCGCCTTTGTACTCTGGTACCTTCGCCGCTACAAACCAACCAACCATCGTGTCTGTGCACATCAGAGTCGCAAAGAATGGAGAATAGCCAGGCTTAGTCGTGTGTGTAGCCGTAGCTCAGATGGCAGATCGTTCGGTTAGCGTGTGGAAGGTCTCGGGTTCAAGACCCGGCTCCTCCATGTTTTTTTGTCAATGCATGGTAAGTGTTGGTCGCGGCGAACATAAAGGCACGCAAGAAGTTGCAAAACCAGCGTCACAGACTGATATGATGTATACTGTCATAAAGAGATTCGATACAGATTGCACGAAACCTGAAAGACACCCTCACTGATACATAGAGAGTAGTGTTTGTCTGCGGAATTTTGGGAGTGCAAGGGTCTGTGACGTTGATATGGCTGTATGTAGCACTACTAGTCAACGGGGGGGTGGGCGTAGCTCAGATGGTAGAGCGCTCGCTTAGCGTGTGAGAGGTACTGGGATCGATACCCAGCGCCTCCAGAATTTTTAACACACCTACATGCGCACCTTGCCATGCAAGTGGAATAATTCCCAACCAGCAGAGGTGTCTAGGCAGATACAAGCGAACGATTATCATCCACAATTGGCGAGCGTGATTTTATTCGTGCGCAGGAAGCACCCTCCTCCCACAACTACACTTAATTTAGATACAGTACAAATGTTCCCATAAGATTCTCAAGCCTACGTCGGAAAGATCTGCCTTGCGCCGAGTTCACGTAAATCCCACTGCACGTTCCCATTCTTTACGTGCAGTCGGCTGCTACTGGTGTTGCTGGTTGTGACTGCTGATAACAGATGCCGTAGCAATCAATTCATGGAGTGAGTTGTATGTTTTGCGATAGTCTGTCTCTGACAAGCAAGCAAAGGTGATATAGGTGCGAACACAGCAAGCTTGCAGCCCCTCGCTGCCTGCAGACACAGAGCAGCCACACTAGGAGAGCGGCCTAAGCCGTAGGCGAAATGTGCTCATTCGCTTTGGAGCCACGTCGAACTATAAATAAGGCTGTCACTAGCGTGAGCGTTGCGTGAGCGTCGTGTAAAGTCGGAAAAGTCGGCTGCATGGGTGATTGCCAAGTTTGGGGAGCGTTTCGTAGTATGATCAGTGCAGTGGAGACACGGAAACTTGTTGTGTCCCAGTGTTTTGCAATTGGACGACAAGAGTTTTACACAGTAGCAAAGAGCGAGGCACTGAGTTGGCATGAACAATGGAGAGCACAATGGGGCTCGAGATGTGCTTGTTACCTCAGGTGCTGTGTGATTGTCGACAAGGAGTGAAAAGGACCAATTTGTGACCGCCCTTTCAATTCAAAACAGACGGAATTTGCATTCGTAATACCAGAGCATCGAAACTACTTGGAACTCTTGTGTACATGAACGTGTCCACGCCTTTGTACTCTGGTACCTTCGCTGCTACAAACCAACCAACCATCGTGTCTGTGCACATCAGAGTCGCAAAGAATGGAGAATAGCCAGGCTTAGTCGTGTGTGTAGCCGTAGCTCAGATGGCAGATCGATCGCTTAGCGTGTGGAAGGTCTCGGGTTCAAGACCCGGCTTCTCCATGTTTTTTGGTCAGTGCATAGTAAGTGTTGGTCGCGGCGAACATAAAGGCACGCAAGAAGTTGCAAAACCAGCGTCACAGACTGATATGATGTATACTGTCATAAGGAGAGCAAGGTGTAAGTGTGGGGACCGGCTGTTATCGTGGTGTCATCGAGTGCAGACCTGTCTTAGGTATGACGGCTTAACGTCATTGAAGTCTAGAGAGTGGACAACACGTTCGTCTTACTCAGAGCGGTGTCCGAACTCTATTTTCGACGTTATGCGTGCCACTTTCATTGTGGCCGACTACGATTCGATACAGATTGCACGAAACCTGAAAGACACCCTCACTGATACATAGAGAGTAGTGTTTGTCTGCGGAATATTGGGAGTGCAAGGGTCTGTGACGTTGATATGGCTGTATGTAGCACTACTAGTCAACGGGGGGGTGGGCGTAGCTCAGATGGTAGAGCGCTCGCTTAGCGTGTGAGAGGTACTGGGATCGATACCCAGCGCCTCCAGAATTTTTAACACACCTACATGCGCACCTTGCCATGCAAGTGGAATAATTCCCAACCAGCAGAGGTGTCTAGGCAGATACAAGCGAACGATTAGCATCCACAATTGGCGAGCGTGATTTTATTCGTGCGCAGGAAGCACCCTCCTCCCACAACTACACTTAATTAAGATACAGTACAAATGTTCCCATAAGATTCTCAAGCCTACGTCGGAAAGATCTGCCTTGCGCCGAGTTCACGTCAATCCCACAGCACGTTCCCATTCTTTGCGTGCAGTCGGCTGCTACTGGTGTTGCTGGTTGTGACTGCTGATAACAGATGCCGTAGCAATCAATTCATGGAGTGAGTTGTATGTTTTGCGATAGTCTGTCTCTGACAAGCAAGCACAGGTGATATAGGTGCGAACACAGGAAGCTTGCAGCCCCTCGCTGCCTGCAGACACAGAGCAGCCACACTAGGAGAGCGGCCTAAGCCGTAGGCGAAATGTGCTCATTCGCTTTGGAGCCACGTCGAACTATAAATAAGGCTGTCACTAGCGTGAGCGTTGCGTGAGCGTCGTGTAAAGTCGGAAAAGTCGGCTGCATGCGTGATTGCCAAGTTTGGGGAGCGTTTCGTAGTATGATCAGTGCAGTGGAGACGCGGAAACTTGTTGTGTCCCAGTGTTTTGCAGTTGGACGACAAGAGTTTTACACAGTAGCAAAGAGCGAGGCACTGAGTTGGCATGAACAATGGAGAGCACAATGGGGCACGAGATGTGCTTGTTACCTCAGGTGCTGTGTGATTGTCGACAAGGAGTGAAAAGGACCAATTTGTGACCGCCCTTTCAATTCAAAACAGACAGAATTTGCATTCGTAATACCAGAGCATCGAAACTACTTGGAACTCTTGTGTATATGAACGTGTCCGCGCCTTTGTACTCTGGTACCTTCGCCGCTACAAACCAACCAACCATCGTGTCTGTGCACATCAGAGTCGCAAAGAATGGAGAATAGCCAGGCTTAGTCGTGTGTGTAGACGTAGCTCAGATGGCAGATCGTTCGGTTAGCGTGTGGAAGGTCTCGGGTTCAAGACCCGGCTCCTCCATGTTTTTTTGTCAATGCATGGTAAGTGTTGGTCGCGGCGAACATAAAGGCACGCAAGAAGTTGCAAAACCAGCGTCACAGACTGATATGATGTATACTGTCATAAAGAGATTCGATACAGATTGCACGAAACCTGAAAGACACCCTCACTGATACATAGAGAGTAGTGTTTGTCTGCGGAATTTTGGGAGTGCAAGGGTCTGTGACGTTGATATGGCTGTATGTAGCACTACTAGTCAACGGGGGGGTGGGCGTAGCTCAGATGGTAGAGCGCTCGCTTAGCGTGTGAGAGGTACTGGGATCGATACCCAGCGCCTCCAGAATTTTTAACACACCTACATGCGCACCTTGCCATGCAAGTGGAATAATTCCCTACCAGCAGAGGTGTCTAGGCAGATACAAGCGAACGATTATCATCCACAATTGGCGAGCGTGATTTTATTCGTGCGCAGGAAGCACCCTCCTCCCACAACTACACTTAATTTAGATACAGTACGAATGTTCCCATAAGATTCTCAAGCCTACGTCGGAAAGATCTGCCTTGCGCCGAGTTCACGTAAATCCCACTGCACGTTCCCATTCTTCACGTGCAGTCGGCTGCTACTGGTGTTGCTGGTTGTGACTGCTGATAACAGATGCCGTAGCAATCAATTCATGGAGTGAGTTGTATGTTTTGCGATAGTCTGTCTCTGACAAGCAAGCAAAGGTGATATAGGTGCGAACACAGCAAGCTTGCAGCCCCTCGCTGCCTGCAGACACAGAGCAGCCACACTAGGAGAGCGGCCTAAGCCGTAGGCGAAATGTGCTCATTCGCTTTGGAGCCACGTCGAACTATAAATAAGGCTGTCACTAGCGTGAGCGTTGCGTGAGCGTCGTGTAAAGTCGGAAAAGTCGGCTGCATGGGTGATTGCCAAGTTTGGGGAGCGTTTCGTAGTATGATCAGTGCAGTGGAGACACGGAAACTTGTTGTGTCCCAGTGTTTTGCAATTGGACGACAAGAGTTTTACACAGTAGCAAAGAGCGAGGCACTGAGTTGGCATGAACAATGGAGAGCACAATGGGGCTCGAGATGTGCTTGTTACCTCAGGTGCTGTGTGATTGTCGACAAGGAGTGAAAAGGACCAATTTGTGACCGCCCTTTCAATTCAAAACAGACAGAATTTGCATTCGTAATACCAGAGCATCGAAACTACTTGGAACTCTTGTGTATATGAACGTGTCCGCGCCTTTGTACTCTGGTACCTTCGCCGCTACAAACCAACCAACCATCGTGTCTGTGCACATCAGAGTCGCAAAGAATGGAGAATAGCCAGGCTTAGTCGTGTGTGTAGCCGTAGCTCAGATGGCAGATCGTTCGGTTAGCGTGTGGAAGTTCTCGGGTTCAAGACCCGGCTCCTCCATGTTTTTTTGTCAATGCATGGTAAGTGTTGGTCGCGGCGAACATAAAGGCACGCAAGAAGTTGCAAAACCAGCGTCACAGACTGATATGATGTGTACTGTCATAAAGAGATTCGATACAGATTGCACGAAACCTGAAAGACACCCTCACTGATACATAGAGAGTAGTGTTTGTCTGCGGAATTTTGGGAGTGCAAGGGTCTGTGACGTTGATATGGCTGTATGTAGCACTACTAGTCAACGGGGGGGTGGGCGTAGCTCAGATGGTAGAGCGCTCGCTTAGCGTGTGAGAGGTACTGGGATCGATACCCAGCGCCTCCAGAATTTTTAACACACCTACATGCGCACCTTGCCATGCAAGTGGAATAATTCCCAACCAGCAGAGGTGTCTAGGCAGATACAAGCGAACGATTATCATCCACAATTGGCGAGCGTGATTTTATTCGTGCGCAGGAAGCACCCTCCTCCCACAACTACACTTAATTTAGATACAGTACGAATGTTCCCATAAGATTCTCAAGCCTACGTCGGAAAGATCTGCCTTGCGCCGAGTTCACGTAAATCCCACTGCACGTTCCCATTCTTTACGTGCAGTCGGCTGCTACTGGTGTTGCTGGTTGTGACTGCTGATAACAGATGCCGTAGCAATCAATTCATGGAGTGAGTTGTATGTTTTGCGATAGTCTGTCTCTGACAAGCAAGCAAAGGTGATATAGGTGCGAACACAGCAAGCTTGCAGCCCCTCGCTGCCTGCAGACACAGAGCAGCCACACTAGGAGAGCGGCCTAAGCCGTAGGCGAAATGTGCTCATTCGCTTTGGAGCCACGTCGAACTATAAATAAGGCTGTCACTAGCGTGAGCGTCGTGTAAAGTCGGAAAAGTCGGCTGCATGGGTGATTGCCAAGTTTGGGGAGCGTTTCGTAGTATGATCAGTGCAGTGGAGACGCGGAAACTTGTTGTGTCCCAGTGTTTTGCAATTGGACGACAAGAGTTTTACACAGTAGCAAAGAGCGAGGCACTGAGTTGGCATGAACAATGGAGAGCACAATGGGGCTCGAGATGTGCTTGTTACCTCAGGTGCTGTGTGATTGTCGACAAGGAGTGAAAAGGACCAATTTGTGACCGCCCTTTCAATTCAAAACAGACGGAATTTGCATTCGTAATACCAGAGCATCGAAACTACTTGGAACTCTTGTGTACATGAACGTGTCCACGCCTTTGTACTCTGGTACCTTCGCTGCTACAAACCAACCAACCATCGTGTCTGTGCACATCAGAGTCGCAAAGAACGGAGAATAGCCAGGCTTAGTCGTGTGTGTAGCCGTAGCTCAGATGGCAGATCGATCGCTTAGCGTGTGGAAGGTCTCGGGTTCAAGACCCGGCTTCTCCATGTTTTTTGGTCAGTGCATAGTAAGTGTTGGTCGCGGCGAACATAAAGGCACGCAAGAAGTTGCAAAACCAGCGTCACAGACTGATATGATGTATACTGTCATAAGGAGAGCAAGGTGTAAGTGTGGGGACCGGCTGTTATCGTGGTGTCATCGAGTGCAGACCTGTCTTAGGTATGACGGCTTAACGTCATTGAAGTCTAGAGAGTGGACAACACGTTCGTCTTACTCAGAGCGGTGTCCGAACTCTATTTTCGACGTTATGCGTGCCACTTTCATTGTGGCCGACTACGATTCGATACAGATTGCACGAAACCTGAAAGACACCCTCACTGATACATAGAGAGTAGTGTTTGTCTGCGGAATATTGGGAGTGCAAGGGTCTGTGACGTTGATATGGCTGTATGTAGCACTACTAGTTAACGGGGGGGTGGGCGTAGCTCAGATGGTAGAGCGCTCGCTTAGCGTGTGAGAGGTACTGGGATCGATACCCAGCGCCTCCAGAATTTTTAACACACCTACATGCGCACCTTGCCATGCAAGTGGAATAATTCCCAACCAGCAGAGGTGTCTAGGCAGATACAAGCGAACGATTAGCATCCACAATTGGCGAGCGTGATTTTATTCGTGCGCAGGAAGCACCCTCCTCCCACAACTACACTTAATTAAGATACAGTACAAATGTTCCCATAAGATTCTCAAGCCTACGTCGGAAAGATCTGCCTTGCGCCGAGTTCACGTCAATCCCACAGCACGTTCCCATTCTTTGCGTGCAGTCGGCTGCTACTGGTGTTGCTGGTTGTGACTGCTGATAACAGATGCCGTAGCAATCAATTCATGGAGTGAGTTGTATGTTTTGCGATAGTCTGTCTCTGACAAGCAAGCACAGGTGATATAGGTGCGAACACAGCAAGCTTGCAGCCCCTCGCTGCCTGCAGACACAGAGCAGCCACACTAGGAGAGCGGCCTAAGCCGTAGGCGAAATGTGCTCATTCGCTTTGGAGCCACGTCGAACTATAAATAAGGCTGTCACTAGCGTGAGCGTCGTGTAAAGTCGGAAAAGTCGGCTGCATGGGTGATTGCCAAGTTTGGGGAGCGTTTCGTAGTATGATCAGTGCAGTGGAGACGCGGAAACTTGTTGTGTCCCAGTGTTTTGCAGTTGGACGACAAGAGTTTTACACAGTAGCAAAGAGCGAGGCACTGAGTTGGCATGAACAATGGAGAGCACAATGGGGCACGAGATGTGCTTGTTACCTCAGGTGCTGTGTGATTGTCGACAAGGAGTGAAAAGGACCAATTAGTGACCGCCCTTTCAATTCAAAACAGACAGAATTTGCATTCGTAATACCAGAGCATCGAAACTACTTGGAACTCTTGTGTATATGAACGTGTCCGCGCCTTTGTACTCTGGTACCTTCGCCGCTACAAACCAACCAACCATCGTGTCTGTGCACATCAGAGTCGCAAAGAATGGAGAATAGCCAGGCTTAGTCGTGTGTGTAGCCGTACCTCAGATGGCAGATCGTTCGGTTAGCGTGTGGAAGGTCTCGGGTTCAAGACCCGGCTCCTCCATGTTTTTTTGTCAATGCATGGTAAGTGTTGGTCGCGGCGAACATAAAGGCACGCAAGAAGTTGCAAAACCAGCGTCACAGACTGATATGATGTATACTGTCATAAAGAGATTCGATACAGATTGCACGAAACCTGAAAGACACCCTCACTGATACATAGAGAGTAGTGTTTGTCTGCGGAATATTGGGAGTGCAAGGGTCTGTGACGTTGATATGGCTGTATGTAGCACTATTAGTCAACGGGGGGGTGGGCGTAGCTCAGATGGTAGAGCGCTCGCTTAGCGTGTGAGAGGTACTGGGATCGATACCCAGCGCCTCCAGAATTTTTAACACACCTACATGCGCACCTTGCCATGCAAGTGGAATAATTCCCAACCAGCAGAGGTGTCTAGGCAGATACAAGCGAACGATTATCATCCACAATTGGCGAGCGTGATTTTATTCGTGCGCAGGAAGCACCCTCCTCCCACAACTACACTTAATTTAGATACAGTACGAATGTTCCCATAAGATTCTCAAGCCTACGTCGGAAAGATCTGCCTTGCGCCGAGTTCACGTAAATCCCACTGCACGTTCCCATTCTTTACGTGCAGTCGGCTGCTACTGGTGTTGCTGGTTGTGACTGCTGATAACAGATGCCGTAGCAATCAATTCATGGGGTGAGTTGTATGTTTTGCGATAGTCTGTCTCTGACAAGCAAGCAAAGGTGATATAGGTGCGAACACAGCAAGCTTGCAGCCCCTCGCTGCCTGCAGACACAGAGCAGCCACACTAGGAGAGCGGCCTAAGCCGTAGGCGAAATGTGCTCATTCGCTTTGGAGCCACGTCGAACTATAAATAAGGCTGTCACTAGCGTGAGCGTCGTGTAAAGTCGTAAAAGTCGGCTGCATGGGTGATTGCCAAGTTTGGGGAGCGTTTCGTAGTATGATCAGTGCAGTGGAGACGCGGAAACTTGTTGTGTCCCAGTGTTTTGCAATTGGACGACAAGAGTTTTACACAGTAGCAAAGAGCGAGGCACTGAGTTGGCATGAACAATGGAGAGCACAATGGGGCTCGAGATGTGCTTGTTACCTCAGGTGCTGTGTGATTGTCGACAAGGAGTGAAAAGGACCAATTTGTGACCGCCCTTTCAATTCAAAACAGACGGAATTTGCATTCGTAATACCAGAGCATCGAAACTACTTGGAACTCTTGTGTACATGAACGTGTCCACGCCTTTGTACTCTGGTACCTTCGCTGCTACAAACCAACCAACCATCGTGTCTGTGCACATCAGAGTCGCAAAGAATGGAGAATAGCCAGGCTTAGTCGTGTGTGTAGCCGTAGCTCAGATGGCAGATCGATCGCTTAGCGTGTGGAAGGTCTCGGGTTCAAGACCCGGCTTCTCCATGTTTTTTGGTCAGTGCATAGTAAGTGTTGGTCGCGGCGAACATAAAGGCACGCAAGAAGTTGCAAAACCAGCGTCACAGACTGATATGATGTATACTGTCATAAGGAGAGCAAGGTGTAAGTGTGGGGTCCGGCTGTTATCGTGGTGTCATCGAGTGCAGACCTGTCTTAGGTATGACGGCTTAACGTCATTGAAGTCTAGAGAGTGGACAACACGTTCGTCTTACTCAGAGCGGTGTCCGAACTCTATTTTCGACGTTATGCGTGCCACTTTCATTGTGGCCGACTACGATTCGATACAGATTGCACGAAACCTGAAAGACACCCTCACTGATACATAGAGAGTAGTGTTTGTCTGCGGAATATTGGGAGTGCAAGGGTCTGTGACGTTGATATGGCTGTATGTAGCACCACTAGTCAACGGGGGGGTGGGCGTAGCTCAGATGGTAGAGCGCTCGCTTAGCTTGTGAGAGGTACTGGGATCGATACCCAGCGTCTCCAGAATTTTTAACACACCTACATGCGCACCTTGCCATGCAAGTGGAATAATTCCCAACCAGCAGAGGTGTCTAGGCAGATACAAGCGAACGATTAGCATCCACAATTGGCGAGCGTGATTTTATTCGTGCGCAGGAAGCACCCTCCTCCCACAACTACACTTAATTAAGATACAGTACAAATGTTCCCATAAGATTCTCAAGCCTACGTCGGAAAGATCTGCCTTGCGCCGAGTTCACGTAAATCCCACAGCACGTTCCCATTCTTTGCGTGCAGTCGGCTGCTACTGGTGTTGCTGGTTGTGACTGCTGATAACAGATGCCGTAGCAATCAATTCATGGAGTGAGTTGTATGTTTTGCGATAGTCTGTCTCTGACAAGCAAGCACAGGTGATATAGGTGCGAACACAGCAAGCTTGCAGCCCCTCGCTGCCTGCAGACACAGAGCAGCCACACTAGGAGAGCGGCCTAAGCCGTAGGCGAAATGTGCTCATTCGCTTTGGAGCCACGTCGAACTATAAATAAGGCTGTCACTAGCGTGAGCGTCGTGTAAAGTCGGAAAAGTCGGCTGCATGGGTGATTGCCAAGTTTGGGGAGCGTTTCGTAGTATGATCAGTGCAGTGGAGACGCGGAAACTTGTTGTGTCCCAGTGTTTTGCAATTGGACGACAAGAGTTTTACACAGTAGCAAAGAGCGGGGCACTGAGTTGGCATGAACAATGGAGAGCACAATGGGGCTCGAGATGTGCTTGTTACCTCAGGTGCTGTGTGATTGTCGACAAGGAGTGAAAAGGACCAATTTGTGACCGCCCTTTCAATTCAAAACAGACGGAATTTGCATTCGTAATACCAGAGCATCGAAACTACTTGGAACTCTTGTGTACATGAACGTGTCCACGCCTTTGTACTCTGGTACCTTCGCTGCTACAAACCAACCAACCATCGTGTCTGTGCACATCAGAGTCGCAAAGAATGGAGAATAGCCAGGCTTAGTCGTGTGTGTAGCCGTAGCTCAGATGGCAGATCGATCGCTTAGCGTGTGGAAGGTCTCGGGTTCAACACCCGGCTTCTCCATGTTTTTTGGTCAGTGCATAGTAAGTGTTGGTCGCGGCGAACATAAAGGCACGCAAGAAGTTGCAAAACCAGCGTCACAGACTGATATGATGTATACTGTCATAAGGAGAGCAAGGTGTAAGTGTGGGGACCGGCTGTTATCGTGGTGTCATCGAGTGCAGACCTGTCTTAGGTATGACGGCTTAACGTCATTGAAGTCTAGAGAGTGGACAACACGTTCGTCTTACTCAGAGCGGTGTCCGAACTCTATTTTCGACGTTATGCGTGCCACTTTCATTGTGGCCAACTACGATTCGATACAGATTGCACGAAACCTGAAAGACACCCTCACTGATACATAGAGAGTAGTGTTTGTCTGCAGAATATTGGGAGTGCAAGGGTCTGTGACGTTGATATGGCTGTATGTAGCACTACTAGTCAACGGGGGGGTGGGCGTAGCTCAGATGGTAGAGCGCTCGCTTAGCGTGTGAGAGGTACTGGGATCGATACCCAGCGCCTCCAGAATTTTTAACACACCTACATGCGCACCTTGCCATGCAAGTGGAATAATTCCCAACCAGCAGAGGTGTCTAGGCAGATACAAGCGAACGATTAGCATCCACAATTGGCGAGCGTGATTTTATTCGTGCGCAGGAAGCACCCTCCTCCCACAACTACACTTAATTAAGATACAGTACAAATGTTCCCATAAGATTCTCAAGCCTACGTCGGAAAGATCTGCCTTGCGCCGAGTTCACGTCAATCCCACAGCACGTTCCCATTCTTTGCGTGCAGTCGGCTGCTACTGGTGTTGCTGGTTGTGACTGCTGATAACAGATGCCGTAGCAATCAATTCATGGAGTGAGTTGTATGTTTTGCGATAGTCTGTCTCTGACAAGCAAGCACAGGTGATATAGGTGCGAACACAGGAAGCTTGCAGCCCCTCGCTGCCTGCAGACACAGAGCAGCCACACTAGGAGAGCGGCCTAAGCCGTAGGCGAAATGTGCTCATTCGCTTTGGAGCCACGTCGAACTATAAATAAGGCTGTCACTAGCGAGAGCGTCGTGTAAAGTCGGAAAAGTCGGCTGCATGGGTGATTGCCAAGTTTGGGGAGCGTTTCGTAGTATGATCAGTGCAGTGGAGACGCGGAAACTTGTTGTGTCCCAGTGTTTTGCAGTTGGACGACAAGAGTTTTACACAGTAGCAAAGAGCGAGGCACTGAGTTGGCATGAACAATGGAGAGCACAATGGGGCACGAGATGTGCTTGTTACCTCAGGTGCTGTGTGATTGTCGACAAGGAGTGAAAAGGACCAATTAGTGACCGCCCTTTCAATTCAAAACAGACAGAATTTGCATTCGTAATACCAGAGCATCGAAACTACTTGGAACTCTTGTGTATATGAACGTGTCCGCGCCTTTGTACTCTGGTACCTTCGCCGCTACAAACCAACCAACCATCGTGTCTGTGCACATCAGAGTCGCAAAGAATGGAGAATAGCCAGGCTTAGTCGTGTGTGTAGCCGTAGCTCAGATGGCAGATCGTTCGGTTAGCGTGTGGAAGGTCTCGTGTTCAAGACCCGGCTCCTCCATGTTTTTTTGTCAATGCATGGTAAGTGTTGGTCGCGGCGAACATAAAGGCACGCAAGAAGTTGCAAAACCAGCGTCACAGACTGATATGATGTATACTGTCATAAAGAGATTCGATACAGATTGCACGAAACCTGAAAGACACCCTCACTGATACATAGAGAGTAGTGTTTGTCTGCGGAATATTGGGAGTGCAAGGGTCTGTGACGTTGATATGGCTGTATGTAGCACCACTAGTCAACGGGGGGGTGGGCGTAGCTCAGATGGTAGAGCGCTCGCTTAGCGTGTGAGAGGTACTGGGATCGATACCCAGCGCCTCCAGAATTTTTAACACACCTACATGCGCACCTTGCCATGCAAGTGGAATAATTCCCAACCAGCAGAGGTGTCTAGGCAGATACAAGCGAACGATTAGCATCCACAATTGGCGAGCGTGATTTTATTCGTGCGCAGGAAGCACCCTCCTCCCACAACTACACTTAATTAAGGTACAGTACAAATGTTCCCATAAGATTCTCAAGCCTACGTCGGAAAGATCTGCCTTGCGCCGAGTTCACGTAAATCCCACAGCACGTTCCCATTCTTTGCGTGCAGTCGGCTGCTACTGGTGTTGCTGGTTGTGACTGCTGATAACAGATGCCGTAGCAATCAATTCATGGAGTGAGTTGTATGTTTTGCGATAGTCTGTCTCTGACAAGCAAGCACAGGTGATATAGGTGCGAACACAGGAAGCTTGCAGCCCCTCGCTGCCTGCAGACACAGAGCAGCCACACTAGGAGAGCGGCCTAAGCCGTAGGCGAAATGTGCTCATTCGCTTTGGAGCCACGTCGAACTATAAATAAGGCTGTCACTAGCGTGAGCGTCGTGTAATGTCGGAAAAGTCGGCTGCATGGGTGATTGCCAAGTTTGGGGAGCGTTTCGTAGTATGATCAGTGCAGTGGAGACGCGGAAACTTGTTGTGTCCCAGTGTTTTGCAATTGGACGACAAGAGTTTTACACAGTAGCAAAGAGCGAGGCACTGAGTTGGCATGAACAATGGAGAGCACAATGGGGCTCGAGATGTGCTTGTTACCTCAGGTGCTGTGTGATTGTCGACAAGGAGTGAAAAGGACCAATTTGTGACCGCCCTTTCAATTCAAAACAGACGGAATTTGCATTCGTAATACCAGAGCATCGAAACTACTTGGAACTCTTGTGTACATGAACGTGTCCACGCCTTTGTACTCTGGTACCTTCGCTGCTACAAACCAACCAACCATCGTGTCTGTGCACATCAGAGTCGCAAAGAATGGAGAATAGCCAGGCTTAGTCGTGTGTGTAGCCGTAGCTCAGATGGCAGATCGATCGCTTAGCGTGTGGAAGGTCTCGGGTTCAACACCCGGCTTCTCCATGTTTTTTGGTCAGTGCATAGTAAGTGTTGGTCGCGGCGAACATAAAGGCACGCAAGAAGTTGCAAAACCAGCGTCACAGACTGATATGATGTATACTGTCATAAGGAGAGCAAGGTGTAAGTGTGGGGACCGGCTGTTATCGTGGTGTCATCGAGTGCAGACCTGTCTTAGGTATGACGGCTTAACGTCATTGAAGTCTAGAGAGTGGACAACACGTTCGTCTTACTCAGAGCGGTGTCCGAACTCTATTTTCGACGTTATGCGTGCCACTTTCATTGTGGCCAACTACGATTCGATACAGATTGCACGAAACCTGAAAGACACCCTCACTGATACATAGAGAGTAGTGTTTGTCTGCGGAATATTGGGAGTGCAAGGGTCTGTGACGTTGATATGGCTGTATGTAGCACTACTAGTCAACGGGGGGGTGGGCGTAGCTCAGATGGTAGAGCGCTCGCTTAGCGTGTGAGAAGTACTGGGATCGATACCCAGCGCCTCCAGAATTTTTAACACACCTACATGCGCACCTTGCCATGCAAGTGGAATAATTCCCAACCAGCAGAGGTGTCTAGGCAGATACAAGCGAACGATTAGCATCCATAATTGGCGTGCGTGATTTTATTCCTACGCAGGAAGCACCCTCCTCCCACAACTACACTTAATTTAGATACAGTACAAATGTTCCCATAAGATTCTCAAGCCTACGTCGGAAAGATCTGCCTTGCGCCGAGTTCACGTCAATCCCACAGCACGTTCCCATTCTTTGCGTGCAGTCGGCTGCTACTGGTGTTGCTGGTTGTGACTGCTGATAACAGATGCCGTAGCAATCAATTCATGGAGTGAGTTGTATGTTTTGCGATAGTCTGTCTCTGACAAGCAAGCACAGGTGATATAAGTGCGAACACAGGAAGCTTGCAGCCCCTCGCTGCCTGCAGACACAGAGCAGCCACACTAGGAGAGCGGCCTAAGCCGTAGGCGAAATGTGCTCATTCGCTTTGGAGCCACGTCGAACTATAAATAAGGCTGTCACTAGCGAGAGCGTCGTGTAAAGTCGGAAAAGTCGGCTGCATGGGTGATTGCCAAGTTTGGGGAGCGTTTCGTAGTATGATCAGTGCAGTGGAGACGCGGAAACTTGTTGTGTCCCAGTGTTTTGCAGTTGGACGACAAGAGTTTTACACAGTAGCAAAGAGCGAGGCACTGAGTTGGCATGAACAATGGAGAGCACAATGGGGCACGAGATGTGCTTGTTACCTCAGGTGCTGTGTGATTGTCGACAAGGAGTGAAAAGGACCAATTAGTGACCGCCCTTTCAATTCAAAACAGACAGAATTTCCATTCGTAATACCAGAGCATCGAAACTACTTGGAACTCTTGTGTATATGAACGTGTCCGCGCCTTTGTACTCTGGTACCTTCGCCGCTACAAACCAACCAACCATCGTGTCTGTGCACATCAGAGTCGCAAAGAATGGAGAATAGCCAGGCTTAGTCGTGTGTGTAGCCGTAGCTCAGATGGCAGATCGTTCGGTTAGCGTGTGGAAGGTCTCGTGTTCAAGACCCGGCTCCTCCATGTATTTTTGTCAATGCATGGTAAGTGTTGGTCGCGGCGAACATAAAGGCACGCAAGAAGTTGCAAAACCAGCGTCACAGACTGATATGATGTATACTGTCATAAAGAGATTCGATACAGATTGCACGAAACCTGAAAGACACCCTCACTGATACATAGAGAGTAGTGTTTGTCTGCGGAATTTTGGGAGTGCAAGGGTCTGTGACGTTGATATGGCTGTATGTAGCACTACTAGTCAACGGGAGGGTGGGCGTAGCTCAGATGGTAGAGCGCTCGCTTAGCGTGTGAGAGGTACTGGGATCGATACCCAGCGCCTCCAGAATTTTTAACACACCTACATGCGCACCTTGCCATGCAAGTGGAATAATTCCCAACCAGCAGAGGTGTCTAGGCAGATACAAGCGAACGATTATCATCCACAATTGGCGAGCGTGATTTTATTCGTGCGCAGGAAGCACCCTCCTCCCACAACTACACTTAATTTAGATACAGTACGAATGTTCCCATAAGATTCTCAAGCCTACGTCGGAAAGATCTGCCTTGCGCCGAGTTCACGTAAATCCCACTGCACGTTCCCATTCTTTACGTGCAGTCGGCTGCTACTGGTGTTGCTGGTTGTGACTGCTGAAAACAGATGCCGTAGCAATCAATTCATGGAGTGAGTTGTATGTTTTGCGATAGTCTGTCTCTGACAAGCAAGCAAAGGTGATATAGGTGCGAACACAGCAAGCTTGCAGCCCCTCGCTGCCTGCAGACACAGAGCAGCCACACTAGGAGAGCGGCCTAAGCCGTAGGCGAAATGTGCTCATTCGCTTTGGAGCCACGTCGAACTATAAATAAGGCTGTCACTAGCGTGAGCGTCGTGTAAAGTCGGAAAAGTCGGCTGCATGGGTGATTGCCAAGTTTGGGGAGCGTTTCGTAGTATGATCAGTGCAGTGGAGACGCGGAAACTTGTTGTGTCCCAGTGTTTTGCAATTGGACGACAAGAATTTTACACAGTAGCAAAGAGCGAGGCACTGAGTTGGCATGAACAATGAAGAGCACAATGGGGCTCGAGATGTGCTTGTTACCTCAGGTGCTGTGTGATTGTCGACAAGGAGTGAAAAGGACCAATTTGTGACCGCCCTTTCAATTCAAAACAGACGGAATTTGCATTCGTAATACCAGAGCATCGAAACTACTTGGAACTCTTGTGTACATGAACGTGTCCACGCCTTTGTACTCTGGTACCTTCGCTGCTACAAACCAACCAACCATCGTGTCTGTGCACATCAGAGTCGCAAAGAATGGAGAATAGCCAGGCTTAGTCGTGTGTGTAGCCGTAGCTCAGATGGCAGATCGATCGCTTAGCGTGTGGAAGGTCTCGGGTTCAACACCCGGCTTCTCCATGTTTTTTGGTCAGTGCATAGTAAGTGTTGGTCGCGGCGTACATAAAGGCACGCAAGAAGTTGCAAAACCAGCGTCACAGACTGATATGATGTATACTGTCATAAGGAGAGCAAGGTGTAAGTGTGGGGACCGGCTGTTATCGTGGTGTCATCGAGTGCAGACCTGTCTTAGGTATGACGGCTTAACGTCATTGAAGTCTAGAGAGTGGACAACACGTTCGTCTTACTCAGAGCGGTGTCCGAACTCTATTTTCGACGTTATGCGTGCCACTTTCATTGTGGCCGACTACGATTCGATACAGATTGCACGAAACCTGAAAGACACCCTCACTGATACATAGAGAGTAGTGTTTGTCTGCGGAATATTGGGAGTGCAAGGGTCTGTGACGTTGATATGGCTGTATGTAGCACCACTAGTCAACGGGGGGGTGGGCGTAGCTCAGATGGTAGAGCGCTCGCTTAGCGTGTGAGAGGTACTGGGATCGATACCCAGCGCCTCCAGAATTTTTAACACACCTACATGCGCAACTTGCCATGCAAGTGGAATAATTCCCAACCAGCAGAGGTGTCTAGGCAGATACAAGCGAACGATTAGCATCCACAATTGGCGAGCGTGATTTTATTCGTGCGCAGGAAGCACCCTCCTCCCACAACTACACTTAATTAAGATACAGTACAAATGTTCCCATAAGATTCTCAAGCCTACGTCATAAAGATCTGCCTTGCGCCGAGTTCACGTCAATCCCACAGCACGTTCCCATTCTTTGCGTGCAGTCGGCTGCTACTGGTGTTGCTGGTTGTGACTGCTGATAACAGATGCCGTAGCAATCAATTCATGGAGTGAGTTGTATGTTTTGCGATAGTCTGTCTCTGACAAGCAAGCACAGGTGATATAGGTGCGAACACAGGAAGCTTGCAGCCCCTCGCTGCCTGCAGACACAGAGCAGCCACACTAGGAGAGCGGCCTAAGCCGTAGGCGAAATGTGCTCATTCGCTTTGGAGCCACGTCGAACTATAAATAAGGCTGTCACTAGCGAGAGCGTCGTGTAAAGTCGGAAAAGTCGGCTGCATGGGTGATTGCCAAGTTTGGGGAGCGTTTCGTAGTATGATCAGTGCAGTGGAGACGCGGAAACTTGTTGTGTCCCAGTGTTTTGCAGTTGGACGACAAGAGTTTTACACAGTAGCAAAGAGCGAGGCACTGAGTTGGCATGAACAATGGAGAGCACAATGGGGCACGAGATGTGCTTGTTACCTCAGGTGCTGTGTGATTGTCGACAAGGAGTGAAAAGGACCAATTTGTGACCGCCCTTTCAATTCAAAACAGACAGAATTTGCATTCGTAATACCAGAGCATCGAAACTACTTGGAACTCTTGTGTATATGAACGTGTCCGCGCCTTTGTACTCTGGTACCTTCGCCGCTACAAACCAACCAACCATCGTGTCTGTGCACATCAGAGTCGCAAAGATTGGAGAATAGCCAGGCTTAGTCGTGTGTGTAGCCGTAGCTCAGATGGCAGATCGTTCGGTTAGCGTGTGGAAGGTCTCGGGTTCAAGACCCGGCTCCTCCATGTTTTTTTGTCAATGCATGGTAAGTGTTGGTCGCGGCGAACATAAAGGCACGCAAGAAGTTGCAAAACCAGCGTCACAGACTGATATGATGTATACTGTCATAAAGAGATTCGATACAGATTGCACGAAACCTGAAAGACACCCTCACTGATACATAGAGAGTAGTGTTTGTCTGCGGAATATTGGGAGTGCAAGGGTCTGTGACGTTGATATGGCTGTATGTAGCACTACTAGTCAACGCGGGGGTGGGCGTAGCTCAGATGGTAGAGCGCTCGCTTAGCGTGTGAGAGGTACTGGGATCGATACCCAGCGCCTCCAGAATTTTTAACACACCTACATGCGCACCTTGCCATGCAAGTGGAATAATTCCCAACCAGCAGAGGTGTCTAGGCAGATACAAGCGAACGATTATCATCCACAATTGGCGAGCGTGATTTTATTCGTGCGCAGGAAGCACCCTCCTCCCACAACTACACTTAATTTAGATACAGTACAAATGTTCCAATAAGATTCTCAAGCCTACGTCGGAAAGATCTGCCTTGCGCCGAGTTCACGTCAATCCCACAGCACGTTCCCATTCTTTGCGTGCAGTCGGCTGCTACTGGTGTTGCTGGTTGTGACTGCTGATAACAGATGCCGTAGCAATCAATTCATGGAGTGAGTTGTATGTTTTGCGATAGTCTGTCTCTGACAAGCAAGCACAGGTGATATAGGTGCGAACACAGGAAGCTTGCAGCCCCTCGCTGCCTGCAGACACAGAGCAGCCACACTAGGAGAGCGGCCTAAGCCGTAGGCGAAATGTGCTCATTCGCTTTGGCGCCACGTCGAACTATAAATAAGGCTGTCACTAGCGTGAGCGTCGTGTAAAGTCGTAAAAGTCGCCTGCATGGGTGATTGCCAAGTTTGGGGAGCGTTTCGTAGTATGATCAGTGCAGTGGAGACGCGGGAACTTGTTGTGTCCCAGTGTTTTGCAGTTGGACGACAAGAGTTTTACACAGTAGCAAAGAGCGAGGCACTGAGTTGGCATGAACAATGGAGAGCACAATGGGGCTCGAGATGTGCTTGTTACCTCAGGTGCTGCGTGATTGTCGACAAGGAGTGAAAAGGCCAATTTGTGACAGCCCTTTCTATTCAAAACAGACGGAATTTGCATTCGTAATACCAGAGCATCGAAACTACTTGGAACTCTTTTGTATATGAACGTGTCCGCGCTTTGTACTCTGGTACCTTCGCCGCTACAAACCAACCAACCATCGTCTGTGCACATCAGAGTCGCAAAGAATGGAGAATAGCCAGGCTTAGTCGTGTGTGTAGCCGTATCTCAGATGGCAGATCGCTCACTCAGCGTGTGGAAGGTCTCGGGTTCAAGACCCCCTCTCCTCCATGATTTTTGGTCAGTGCATGGTAAGTGTTGGTCGCGGTGAACATAAAGGCACGCAAGAAGTTGCAAAACCAGCGTCACAGACTGATATGATGTATACTGCCATAAGGAGAGCAAGGTGTAAGTGTGGGGACCGGCTGTTATCGTGGTGTCATCGAGTGCAGACCTGTCTTAGGTATGACGGCTTAACGTCATTGAAGTCTAGAGAGTGGACAACACGTTCGTCTTACTCAGAGTGGTGTCCGAACTCTATTTTTGACGTTATGCGTGCCACTTTCATTGTGGCCAACTACGATTCGATACAGATTGCACGAAACCTGAAAGACACCCTCACTGATACATAGAGAGTAGTGTTTGTCTGCGGAATATTGGGAGTGCAAGGGTCTGTGACGTTGATATGGCTGTATGTAGCACTACTAGTCAACGCGGGGGTGGGCGTAGCTCAGATGGTAGTGCGCTCGCTTAGCGTGTGAGAGGTACTGGGATCGATACCCAGCGCCTCCAGAATTTTTAACACACCTACATGCGCACCTTGCCATGCAAGTGGAATAATTCCCAACCAGCAGAGGTGTCTAGGCAGATACAAGCGAACGATTAGCATCCAATATTGGCGAGCGTGATTTTATTCGTGCGCAGGAAGCACCCTCCTCCCACAACTACACTTAATTAAGATACAGTACAAATGTTCCCATAAGATTCTCAAGCCTACGTCGGAAAGATCTGCCTTGCGCCGAGTTCACGTCAATCCCACAGCACGTTCCCATTCTTTGCGTGCAGTCGGCTGCTACTGGTGTTGCTGGTTGTGACTGCTGATAACAGATGCCGTAGCAATCAATTCATGGAGTGAGTTGTATGTTTTGCGATAGTCTGTCTCTGACAAGCAAGCACAGGTGATATAGGTGCGAACACAGGAAGCTTGCAGCCCCTCGCTGCCTGCAGACACAGAGCAGCCACACTAGGAGAGCGGCCTAAGCCGTAGGCGAAATGTGCTCATTCGCTTTGGAGCCACGTCGAACTATAAATAAGGCTGTCACTAGCGAGAGCGTCGTGTAAAGTCGGAAAAGTCGGCTGCATGGGTGATTGCCAAGTTTGGGGAGCGTTTCGTAGTATGATCAGTGCAGTGGAGACGCGGAAACTTGTTGTGTCCCAGTGTTTTGCAGTTGGACGACAAGAGTTTTACACAGTAGCAAAGAGCGAGGCACTGAGTTGGCATGAACAATGGAGAGCACAATGGGGCACGAGATGTGCTTGTTACCTCAGGTGCTGTGTGATTGTTGACAAGGAGTGAAAAGGACCAATTTGTGACCGCCCTTTCAATTCAAAACAGACAGAATTTGCATTCGTAATACCAGAGCATCGAAACTACTTGGAACTCTTGTGTATATGAACGTGTCCGCGCCTTTGTACTCTGGTACCTTCGCCGCTACAAACCAACCAACCATCGTGTCTGTGCACATCAGAGTCGCAAAGATTGGAGAATAGCCAGGCTTAGTCGTGTGTGTAGCCGTAGCTCAGATGGCAGATCGTTCGGTTAGCGTGTGGAAGGTCTTGGGTTCAAGACCCGGCTCCTCCATGTTTTTTTGTCAATGCATGGTAAGTGTTGGTCGCGGCGAACATAAAGGCACGCAAGAAGTTGCAAAACCAGCGTCACAGACTGATATGATGTATACTGTCATAAAGAGATTCGATACAGATTGCACGAAACCTGAAAGACACCCTCACTGATACATAGAGAGTAGTGTTTGTCTGCGGAATATTGGGAGTGCAAGGGTCTGTGACGTTGATATGGCTGTATGTAGCACTACTAGTCAACGGGGGGGTGGGCGTAGCTCAGATGGTAGAGCGCTCGCTTAGCGTGTGAGAGGTACTGGGATCGATACCCAGCGCCTCCAGAATTTTTAACACACCTACATGCGCACCTTGCCATGCAAGTGGAATAATTCCCAACCAGCAGAGGTGTCTAGGCAGATACAAGCGAACGATTATCATCCACAATTGGCGAGCGTGATTTTATTCGTGCGCAGGAAGCACCCTCCTCCCACAACTACACTTAATTTAGATACAGTACAAATGTTCCAATAAGATTCTCAAGCCTACGTCGGAAAGATCTGCCTTGCGCCGAGTTCACGTCAATCCCACAGCACGTTCCCATTCTTTGCGTGCAGTCGGCTGCTACTGGTGTTGCTGGTTGTGACTGCTGATAACAGATGCCGTAGCAATCAATTCATGGAGTGAGTTGTATGTTTTGCGATAGTCTGTCTCTGACAAGCAAGCACAGGTGATATAGGTGCGAACACAGGAAGCTTGCAGCCCCTCGCTGCCTGCAGACACAGAGCAGCCACACTAGGAGAGCGGCCTAAGCCGTAGGCGAAATGTGCTCATTCGCTTTGGCGCCACGTCGAACTATAAATAAGGCTGTCACTAGCGTGAGCGTCGTGTAAAGTCGGAAAAGTCGGCTGCATGGGTGATTGCCAAGTTTGGGGAGCGTTTCGTAGTATGATCAGTGCAGTGGAGACGCGGGAACTTGTTGTGTCCCAGTGTTTTGCAGTTGGACGACAAGAGTTTTACACAGTAGCAAAGAGCGAGGCACTGAGTTGGCATGAACAATGGAGAGCACAATGGGGCTCGAGATGTGCTTGTTACCTCAGGTGCTGTGTGATTGTCGACAAGGAGTGAAAAGGCCAATTTGTGACAGCCCTTTCTATTCAAAACAGACGGAATTTGCATTCGCAATACCAGAGCATCGAAACTACTTGGAACTCTTTTGTATATGAACGTGTCCGCGCCTTTGTACTCTGGTACCTTCGCCGCTACAAACCAACCAACCATCGTCTGTGCACATCAGAGTCGCAAAGAATGGAGAATAGCCAGGCTTAGTCGTGTGTGTAGCCGTAGCTCAGATGGCAGATCGCTCACTCAGCGTGTGGAAGGTCTCGGGTTCAAGACCCCCTCTCCTCCATGTTTTTTGGTCAGTGCATGGTAAGTGTTGGTCGCGGTGAACATAAAGGCACGCAAGAAGTTGCAAAACCAGCGTCACAGACTGATATGATGTATACTGCCATAAGGAGAGCAAGGTGTAAGTGTGGGGACCGGCTGTTATCGTGGTGTCATCGAGTGCAGACCTGTCTTAGGTATGACGGCTTAACGTCATTGAAGTCTAGAGAGTGGACAACACGTTCGTCTTACTCAGAGTGGTGTCCGAACTCTATTTTTGACGTTATGCGTGCCACTTTCATTGTGGCCAACTACGATTCGATACAGATTGCACGAAACCTGAAAGACACCCTCACTGATACATAGAGAGTAGTGTTTGTCTGCGGAATATTGGGAGTGCAAGGGTCTGTGACGTTGATATGGCTGTATGTAGCACTACTAGTCAACGCGGGGGTGGGCGTAGCTCAGATGGTAGAGCGCTCGCTTAGCGTGTGAGAGGTACTGGGATCGATACCCAGCGCCTCCAGAATTTTTAACACACCTACATGCGCACCTTGCCATGCAAGTGGAATAATTCCCAACCAGCAGAGGTGTCTAGGCAGATACAAGCGAACGATTAGCATCCAATATTGGCGAGCGTGATTTTATTCGTGCGCAGGAAGCACCCTCCTCCCACAACTACACTTAATTTAGATACAGTACAAATGTTCCAATAAGATTCTCAAGCCTACGTCGGAAAGATCTGCCTTGCGCCGAGTTCACGTCAATCCCACAGCACGTTCCCATTCTTTGCGTGCAGTCGGCTGCTACTGGTGTTGCTGGTTGTGACTGCTGATAACAGATGCCGTAGCAATCAATTCATGGAGTGAGTTGTATGTTTTGCGATAGTCTGTCTCTGACAAGCAAGCACAGGTGATATAGGTGCGAACACAGGAAGCTTGCAGCCCCTCGCTGCCTGCAGACACAGAGCAGCCACACTAGGAGAGCGGCCTAAGCCGTAGGCGAAATGTGCTCATTCGCTTTGGCGCCACGTCGAACTATAAATAAGGCTGTCACTAGCGTGAGCGTCGTGTAAAGTCGGAAAAGTCGGCTGCATGGGTGATTGCCAAGTTTGGGGAGCGTTTCGTAGTATGATCAGTGCAGTGGAGACGCGGAAACTTGTTGTGTCCCAGTGTTTTGCAGTTGGACGACAAGAGTTTTACACAGTAGCAAAGAGCGAGGCACTGAGTTGGCATGAACAATGGAGAGCACAATGGGGCTCGAGATGTGCTTGTTACCTCAGGTGCTGCGTGATTGTCGACAAGGAGTGAAAAGGCCAATTTGTGACCGCCCTTTCAATTCAAAACAGACGGAATTTGCATTCGTAATACCAGAGCATCGAAACTACTTGGAACTCTTTTGTATATGAACGTGTCCGCGCCTTTGTACTCTGGTACCTTCGCCGCTACAAACCAACCAACCATCGTCTGTGCACATCAGAGTCGCAAAGAATGGAGAATAGCCAGGCTTAGTCGTGTGTGTAGCCGTAGCTCAGATGGCAGATCGCTCACTCAGCGTGTGGAAGGTCTCGGGTTCAAGACCCCCTCTCCTCCATGTTTTTTGGTCAGTGCATGGTAAGTGTTGGTCGCGGTGAACATAAAGGCACGCAAGAAGTTGCAAAACCAGCGTCACAGACTGATATGATGTATACTGCCATAAGGAGAGCAAGGTGTAAGTTTGGGGACCGGCTGTTATCGTGGTGTCATCGAGTGCAGACCTGTCTTAGGTATGACGGCTTAACGTCATTGAAGTCTAGAGAGTGGACAACACGTTCGTCTTACTCAGAGTGGTGTCCGAACTCTATTTTTGACGTTATGCGTGCCACTTTCATTGTGGCCAACTACGATTCGATACAGATTGCACGAAACCTGAAAGACACCCTCACTGATACATAGAGAGTAGTGTTTGTCTGCGGAATATTGGGAGTGCAAGGGTCTGTGACGTTGATATGGCTGTATGTAGCACTACTAGTCAACGCGGGGGTGGGCGTAGCTCAGATGGTAGAGCGCTCGCTTAGCGTGTGAGAGGTACTGGGATCGATACCCAGCGCCTCCAGAATTTTTAACACACCTACATGCGCACCTTGCCATGCAAGTGGAATAATTCCCAACCAGCAGAGGTGTCTAGGCAGATACAAGCGAACGATTATCATCCACAATTGGCGAGCGTGATTTTATTCGTGCGCAGGAAGCACCCTCCTCCCACAACTACACTTAATTTAGATACAGTACAAATGTTCCAATAAGATTCTCAAGCCTACGTCGGAAAGATCTGCCTTGCGCCGAGTTCACGTCAATCCCACAGCACGTTCCCATTCTTTGCGTGCAGTCGGCTGCTACTGGTGTTGCTGGTTGTGACTGCTGATAACAGATGCCGTAGCAATCAATTCATGGAGTGAGTTGTATGTTTTGCGATAGTCTGTCTCTGACAAGCAAGCACAGGTGATATAGGTGCGAACACAGGAAGCTTGCAGCCCCTCGCTGCCTGCAGACACAGAGCAGCCACACTAGGAGAGCGGCCTAAGCCGTAGGCGAAATGTGCTCATTCGCTTTGGCGCCACGTCGAACTATAAATAAGGCTGTCACTAGCGTGAGCGTCGTGTAAAGTCGGAAAAGTCGGCTGCATGGGTGATTGCCAAGTTTGGGGAGCGTTTCGTAGTATGATCAGTGCAGTGGAGACGCGGAAACTTGTTGTGTCCCAGTGTTTTGCAGTTGGACGACAAGAGTTTTACACAGTAGCAAAGAGCGAGGCACTGAGTTGGCATGAACAATGGAGAGCACAATGGGGCTCGAGATGTGCTTGTTACCTCAGGTGCTGCGTGATTGTCGACAAGGAGTGAAAAGGCCAATTTGTGACCGCCCTTTCAATTCAAAACAGACGGAATTTGCATTCGTAATACCAGAGCATCGAAACTACTTGGAACTCTTTTGTATATGAACGTGTCCGCGCCTTTGTACTCTGGTACCTTCGCCGCTACAAACCAACCAACCATCGTCTGTGCACATCAGAGTCGCAAAGAATGGAGAATAGCCAGGCTTAGTCGTGTGTGTAGCCGTAGCTCAGATGGCAGATCGCTCACTCAGCGTGTGGAAGGTCTCGGGTTCAAGACCCCCTCTCCTCCATGTTTTTTGGTCAGTGCATGGTAAGTGTTGGTCGCGGTGAACATAAAGGCACGCAAGAAGTTGCAAAACCAGCGTCACAGACTGATATGATGTATACTGCCATAAGGAGAGCAAGGTGTAAGTGTGGGGACCGGCTGTTATCGTGGTGTCATCGAGTGCAGACCTGTCTTAGGTATGACGGCTTAACGTCATTGAAGTCTAGAGAGTGGACAACACGTTCGTCTTACTCAGAGTGGTGTCCGAACTCTATTTTTGACGTTATGCGTGCCACTTTCATTGTGGCCAACTACGATTCGATACAGATTGCACGAAACCTGAAAGACACCCTCACTGATACATAGAGAGTAGTGTTTGTCTGCGGAATATTGGGAGTGCAAGGGTCTGTGACGTTGATATGGCTGTATGTAGCACTACTAGTCAACGCGGGGGTGGGCGTAGCTCAGATGGTAGAGCGCTCGCTTAGCGTGTGAGAGGTACTGGGATCGATACCCAGCGCCTCCATAATTTTTAACACACATACATGCGCACCTTGCCATGCAAGTGGAATAATTCCCAACCAGCAGAGGTGTCTAGGCAGATACAAGCGAACGATTAGCATCCAATATTGGCGAGCGTGATTTTATTCGTGCGCAGGAAGCACCCTCCTCCCACAACTACACTTAATTAAGATACAGTACAAATGTTCCCATAAGATTCTCAAGCCTACGTCGGAAAGATCTGCCTTGCGCCGAGTTCACGTCAATCCCACAGCACGTTCCCATTCTTTGCGTGCAGTCGGCTGCTACTGGTGTTGCTGGTTGTGACTGCTGATAACAGATGCCGTAGCAATCAATTCATGGAGTGAGTTGTATGTTTTGCGATAGTCTGTCTCTGACAAGCAAGCACAGGTGATATAGGTGCGAACACAGGAAGCTTGCAGCCCCTCGCTGCCTGCAGACACAGAGCAGCCACACTAGGAGAGCGGCCTAAGCCGTAGGCGAAATGTGCTCATTCGCTTTGGAGCCACGTCGAACTATAAATAAGGCTGTCACTAGCGAGAGCGTCGTGTAAAGTCGGAAAAGTCGGCTGCATGGGTGATTGCCAAGTTTGGGGAGCGTTTCGTAGTATGATCAGTGCAGTGGAGACGCGGAAACTTGTTGTGTCCCAGTGTTTTGCAGTTGGACGACAAGAGTTTTACACAGTAGCAAAGAGCGAGGCACTGAGTTGGCATGAACAATGGAGAGCACAATGGGGCACGAGATGTGCTTGTTACCTCAGGTGCTGTGTGATTGTCGACAAGGAGTGAAAAGGACCAATTTGTGACCGCCCTTTCAATTCAAAACAGACAGAATTTGCATTCGTAATACCAGAGCATCGAAACTACTTGGAACTCTTGTGTATATGAACGTGTCCGCGCCTTTGTACTCTGGTACCTTCGCCGCTACAAACCAACCAACCATCGTGTCTGTGCACATCAGAGTCGCAAAGATTGGAGAATAGCCAGGCTTAGTCGTGTTTGTAGCCGTAGCTCAGATGGCAGATCGTTCGGTTAGCGTGTGGAAGGTCTCGGGTTCAAGACCCGGCTCCTCCATGTTTTTTTGTCAATGCATGGTAAGTGTTGGTCGCGGCGAACATAAAGGCACGCAAGAAGTTGCAAAACCAGCGTCACAGACTGATATGATGTATACTGTCATAAAGAGATTCGATACAGATTGCACGAAACCTGAAAGACACCCTCACTGATACATAGAGAGTAGTGTTTGTCTGCGGAATATTGGGAGTGCAAGGGTCTGTGACGTTGATATGGCTGTATGTAGCACTACTAGTCAACGGGGGGGTGGGCGTAGCTCAGATGGTAGAGCGCTCGCTTAGCGTGTGAGAGGTACTGGGATCGATACCCAGCGCCTCCAGAATTTTTAACACACCTACATGCGCACCTTGCCATGCAAGTGGAATAATTCCCAACCAGCAGAGGTGTCTAGGCAGATACAAGCGAACGATTATCATCCACAATTGGCGAGCGTGATTTTATTCGTGCGCAGGAAGCACCCTCCTCCCACAACTACACTTAATTTAGATACAGTACAAATGTTCCAATAAGATTCTCAAGCCTACGTCGGAAAGATCTGCCTTGCGCCGAGTTCACGTCAATCCCACAGCACGTTCCCATTCTTTGCGTGCAGTCGGCTGCTACTGGTGTTGCTGGTTGTGACTGCTGATAACAGATGCCGTAGCAATCAATTCATGGAGTGAGTTGTATGTTTTGCGATAGTCTGTCTCTGACAAGCAAGCACAGGTGATATAGGTGCGAACACAGGAAGCTTGCAGCCCCTCGCTGCCTGCAGACACAGAGCAGCCACACTAGGAGAGCGGCCTAAGCCGTAGGCGAAATGTGCTCATTCGCTTTGGCGCCACGTCGAACTATAAATAAGGCTGTCACTAGCGTGAGCGTCGTGTAAAGTCGGAAAAGTCGGCTGCATGGGTGATTGCCAAGTTTGGGGAGCGTTTCGTAGTATGATCAGTGCAGTGGAGACGCGGAAACTTGTTGTGTCCCAGTGTTTTGCAGTTGGACGACAAGAGTTTTACACAGTAGCAAAGAGCGAGGCACTGAGTTGGCATGAACAATGGAGAGCACAATGGGGCTCGAGATGTGCTTGTTACCTCAGGTGCTGCGTGATTGTCGACAAGGAGTGAAAAGGCCAATTTGTGACCTCCCTTTCAATTCAAAACAGACGGAATTTGCATTCGTAATACCAGAGCATCGAAACTACTTGGAACTCTTTTGTATATGAACGTGTCCGCGCCTTTGTACTCTGGTACCTTCGCCGCTACAAACCAACCAACCATCGTCTGTGCACATCAGAGTCGCAAAGAATGGAGAATAGCCAGGCTTAGTCGTGTGTGTAGCCGTAGCTCAGATGGCAGATCGCTCACTCAGCGTGTGGAAGGTATCGGGTTCAAGACCCCCTCTCCTCCATGTTTTTTGGTCAGTGCATGGTAAGTGTTGGTCGCGGTGAACATAAAGGCACGCAAGAAGTTGCAAAACCAGCGTCACAGACTGATATGATGTATACTGCCATAAGGAGAGCAAGGTGTAAGTGTGGGGACCGGCTGTTATCGTGGTGTCATCGAGTGCAGACCTGTCTTAGGTATGACGGCTTAACGTCATTGAAGTCTAGAGAGTGGACAACACGTTCGTCTTACTCAGAGTGGTGTCCGAACTCTATTTTTGACGTTATGCGTGCCACTTTCATTGTGGCCAACTACGATTCGATACAGATTGCACGAAACCTGAAAGACACCCTCACTGATACATAGAGAGTAGTGTTTGTCTGCGGAATATTGGGAGTACAAGGGTCTGTGACGTTGATATGGCTGTATGAGGCACTACTAGTCAACGCGGGGGTGGGCGTAGCTCAGATGGTAGAGCGCTCGCTTAGCGTGTGAGAGGTACTGGGATCGATACCCAGCGCCTCCAGAATTTTTAACACACCTACATGCGCACCTTGCCATGCAAGTGGAATAATTCCCAACCAGCAGAGGTGTCTAGGCAGATACAAGCGAACGATTATCATCCACAATTGGCGAGCGTGATTTTATTCGTGCGCAGGAAGCACCCTCCTCCCACAACTACACTTAATTTAGATACAGTACAAATGTTCCAATAAGATTCCCAAGCCTACGTCGGAAAGATCTGCCTTGCGCCGAGTTCACGTCAATCCCACAGCACGTTCCCATTCTTTGCGTGCAGTCGGCTGCTACTGGTGTTGCTGGTTGTGACTGCTGATAACAGATGCCGTAGCAATCAATTCATGGAGTGAGTTGTATGTTTTGCGATAGTCTGTCTCTGACAAGCAAGCACAGGTGATATAGGTGCGAACACAGGAAGCTTGCAGCCCCTCGCTGCCTGCAGACACAGAGCAGCCACACTAGGAGAGCGGCCTAAGCCGTAGGCGAAATGTGCTCATTCGCTTTGGCGCCACGTCGAACTATAAATAAGGCTGTCACTAGCGTGAGCGTCGTGTAAAGTCGGAAAAGTCGGCTGCATGGGTGATTGCCAAGTTTGGGGAGCGTTTCGTAGTATGATCAGTGCAGTGGAGACGCGGAAACTTGTTGTGTCCCAGTGTTTTGCAGTTGGACGACAAGAGTTTTACACAGTAGCAAAGAGCGAGGCACTGAGTTGGCATGAACAATGGAGAGCACAATGGGGCTCGAGATGTGCTTGTTACCTCAGGTGCTGCGTGATTGTCGACAAGGAGTGAAAAGGCCAATTTGTGACCGCCCTTTCAATTCAAAACAGACGGAATTTGCATTCGTAATACCAGAGCATCGAAACTACTTGGAACTCTTTTGTATATGAACGTGTCCGCGCCTTTGTACTCTGGTACCTTCGCCGCTACAAACCAACCAACCATCGTCTGTGCACATCAGAGTCGCAAAGAATGGAGAATAGCCAGGCTTAGTCGTGTGTGTAGCCGTAGCTCAGATGGCAGATCGCTCACTCAGCGTGTGGAAGGTCTCGGGTTCAAGACCCCCTCTCCTCCATGTTTTTTGGTCAGTGCATGGTAAGTGTTGGTCGCGGTGAACATAAAGGCACGCAAGAAGTTGCAAAACCAGCGTCACAGACTGATATGATGTATACTGCCATAAGGAGAGCAAGGTGTAAGTGTGGGGACCGGCTGTTATCTTGGTGTCATCGAGTGCAGACCTGTCTTAGGTATGACGGCTTAACGTCATTGAAGTCTAGAGAGTGGACAACACGTTCGTCTTACTCAGAGTGGTGTCCGAACTCTATTTTTGACGTTATGCGTGCCACTTTCATTGTGGCCAACTACGATTCGATACAGATTGCACGAAACCTGAAAGACACCCTCACTGATACATAGAGAGTAGTGTTTGTCTGCGGAATATTGGGAGTGCAAGGGTCTGTGACGTTGATATGGCTGTATGTAGCACTACTAGTCAACGCGGGGGTGGGCGTAGCTCAGATGGTAGAGCGCTCGCTTAGCGTGTGAGAGGTACTGGGATCGATACCCAGCGCCTCCAGAATTTTTAACACACCTACATGCGCACCTTGCCATGCAAGTGGAATAATTCCCAACCAGCAGAGGTGTCTAGGCAGATACAAGCGAACGATTAGCATCCAATATTGGCGAGCGTGATTTTATTCGTGCGCAGGAAGCACCCTCCTCCCACAACTACACTTAATTAAGATACAGTACAAATGTTCCCATAAGATTCTCAAGCCTACGTCGGAAAGATCTGCCTTGCGCCGAGTTCACGTCAATCCCACAGCACGTTCCCATTCTTTGCGTGCAGTCGGCTGCTACTGGTGTTGCTGGTTGTGACTGCTGATAACAGATGCCGTAGCAATCAATTCATGGAGTGAGTTGTATGTTTTGCGATAGTCTGTCTCTGACAAGCAAGCACAGGTGATATAGGTGCGAACACAGGAAGCTTGCAGCCCCTCGCTGCCTGCAGACACAGAGCAGCCACACTAGGAGAGCGGCCTAAGCCGTAGGCGAAATGTGCTCATTCGCTTTGGAGCCACGTCGAACTATAAATAAGGCTGTCACTAGCGTGAGCGTTGCGTGAGCGTCGTGTAAAGTCGGAAAAGTCGGCTGCATGGGTGATTGCCAAGTTTGGGGAGCGTTTCGTAGTATGATCAGTGCAGTGGAGACGCGGAAACTTGTTGTGTCCCAGTGTTTTGCAGTTGGACGACAAGAGTTTTACACAGTAGCAAAGAGCGAGGCACTGAGTTGGCATGAACAATGGAGAGCACAATGGGGCACGAGATGTGCTTGTTACCTCAGGTGCTGTGTGATTGTCGACAAGGAGTGAAAAGGACCAATTAGTGACCGCCCTTTCAATTCAAAACAGACAGAATTTGCATTCGTAATACCAGAGCATCGAAACTACTTGGAACTCTTGTGTATATGAACGTGTCCGCGCCTTTGTACTCTGGTACCTTCGCCGCTACAAACCAACCAACCATCGTGTCTGTGCACATCAGAGTCGCAAAGAATGGAGAATAGCCAGGCTTAGTCGTGTGTGTAGCCGTAGCTCAGATGACAGATCGTTCGGTTAGCGTGTGGAAGGTCTCGGGTTCAAGACCCGGCTCCTCCATGTTTTTTTTTCAATGCATGGTAAGTGTTGGTCGCGGCGAACATAAAGGCACGCAAGAAGTTGCAAAACCAGCGTCACAGACTGATATGATGTATACTGTCATAAAGAGATTCGATACAGATTGCACGAAACCTGAAAGACACCCTCACTGATACATAGAGAGTAGTGTTTGTCTGCGGAATATTGGGAGTGCAAGGGTCTGTGACGTTGATATGGCTGTATGTAGCACTACTAGTCAACGGGGGGGTGGGCGTAGCTCAGATGGTAGAGCGCTCGCTTAGCGTGTGAGAGGTACTGGGATCGATACCCAGCGCCTCCAGAATTTTAAACACACCTTCATGCGCACCTTGCCATGCAAGTGGAATAATTCCCAACCAGCAGAGGTGTCTAGGCAGATACAAGCGAACGATTATCATCCACAATTGGCGAGCGTGATTTTATTCGTGCGCAGGAAGCACCCTCCTCCCACAACTACACTTAATTTAGATACAGTACGAATGTTCCCATAAGATTCTCAAGCCTACGTCGGAAAGATCTGCCTTGCGCCGAGTTCACGTAAATCCCACTGCACGTTCCCATTCTTTACGTGCAGTCGGCTGCTACTGGTGTTGCTGGTTGTGACTGCTGATAACAGATGCCGTAGCAATCAATTCATGGAGTGAGTTGTATGTTTTGCGATAGTCTGTCTCTGACAAGCAAGCAAAGGTGATATAGGTGCGAACACAGCAAGCTTGCAGCCCCTCGCTGCCTGCAGACACAGAGCAGCCACACTAGGAGAGCGGCCTAAGCCGTAGGCGAAATGTGCTCATTCGCTTTGGAGCCACGTCGAACTATAAATAAGGCTGTCACTAGCGTGAGCGTCGTGTAAAGTCGGAAAAGTCGGCTGCATGGGTGATTGCCAAGTTTGGGGAGCGTTTCGTAGTATGATCAGTGCAGTGGAGACGCGGAAACTTGTTGTGTCCCAGTGTTTTGCAATTGGACGACAAGAGTTTTACACAGTAGCAAAGAGCGAGGCACTGAGTTGGCATGAACAATGGAGAGCACAATGGGGCTCGAGATGTGCTTGTTACCTCAGGTGCTGTGTGATTGTCGACAAGGAGTGAAAAGGACCAATTTGTGACCGCCCTTTCAATTCAAAACAGACAGAATTTGCATTCGTAATACCAGAGCATCGAAACTACTTGGAACTCTTGTGTACATGAACGTGTCCACGCCTTTGTACTCTGGTACCTTCGCTGCTACAAACCAACCAACCATAGTGTCTGAGCACATCAGAGTCGCAAAGAATGGAGAATAGCCAGGCTTAGTCGTGTGTGTAGCCGTAGCTCAGATGGCAGATCGATCGCTTAGCGTGTGGAAGGTCTCGGGTTCAAGACCCGGCTTCTCCATGTTTTTTGGTCAGTGCATAGTAAGTGTTGGTCGCGGCGAACATAAAGGCACGCAAGAAGTTGCAAAACCAGCGTCACAGACTGATATGATGTATACTGTCATAAGGAGAGCAAGGTGTAAGTGTGGGGACCGGCTGTTATCGTGGTGTCATCGAGTGCAGACCTGTTTTAGGTATGACGGCTTAACGTCATTGAAGTCTAGAGAGTGGACAACACGTTCGTCTTACTCAGAGCGGTGTCCGAACTCTATTTTCGACGTTATGCGTGCCACTTTCATTGTGGCCAACTACGATTCGATACAGATTGCACGAAACCTGAAAGACACCCTCACTGATACATAGAGAGTAGTGTTTGTCTGCGGAATATTGGGAGTGCAAGGGTCTGTGACGTTGATATGGCTGTATGTAGCACTACTAGTCAACGGGAGGGTGGGCGTAGCTCAGATGGTACAGCGCTCGCTTAGCGTGTGAGGGGTACTGGGATCGATACCCAGCGCCTCCAGAATTTTTAACACACCTACATGCGCACCTTGCCATGCAAGTGGAATAATTCCCAACCAGCAGAGGTGTCTAGGCAGATACAAGCGAACGATTATCATCCACAATTGGCGAGCGTGATTTTATTCGTGCGCAGGAAGCACCCTCCTCCCACAACTACACTTAATTTAGATACAGTACGAATGTTCCCATAAGATTCTCAAGCCTACGTCGGAAAGATCTGCCTTGCGCCGAGTTCACGTAAATCCCACTGCACGTTCCCATTCTTTACGTGCAGTCGGCTGCTACTGGTGTTGCTGGTTGTGACTGCTGATAACAGATGCCGTAGCAATCAATTCATGGAGTGAGTTGTATGTTTTGCGATAGTCTGTCTCTGACAAGCAAGCAAAGGTGATATAGGTGCGAACACAGCAAGCTTGCAGCCCCTCGCTGCCTGCAGACACAGAGCAGCCACACTAGGAGAGCGGCCTAAGCCGTAGGCGAAATGTGCTCATTCGCTTTGGAGCCACGTCGAACTATAAATAAGGCTGTCACTAGCGTGAGCGTCGTGTAAAGTCGGAAAAGTCGGCTGCATGGGTGATTGCCAAGTTTGGGGAGCGTTTCGTAGTATGATCAGTGCAGTGGAGACGCGGAAACTTGTTGTGTCCCAGTGTTTTGCAATTGGACGACAAGAGTTTTACACAGTAGCAAAGAGCGAGGCACTGAGTTGGCATGAACAATGGAGAGCACAATGGGGCTCGAGATGTGCTTGTTACCTCAGGTGCTGTGTGATTGTCGACAAGGAGTGAAAAGGACCAATTTGTGACCGCCCTTTCAATTCAAAACAGACGGAATTTGCATTCGTAATACCAGAGCATCGAAACTACTTGGAACTCTTGTGTACCTGAACGTGTCCACGCCTTTGTACTCTGGTACCTTCGCTGCTACAAACCAACCAACCATCGTGTCTGTGCACATCAGAGTCGCAAAGAATGGAGAATAGCCAGGCTTAGTCGTGTGTGTAGCCGTAGCTCAGATGGCAGATCGATCGCTTAGCGTGTGGAAGGTCTCGGGTTCAAGACCCGGCTTCTCCATGTTTTTTGGTCAGTGCATAGTAAGTGTTGGTCGCGGCGAACATAAAGGCACGCAAGAAGTTGCAAAACCAGCGTCACAGACTGATATGATGTATACTGTCATAAGGAGAGCAAGGTGTAAGTGTGGGGACCGGCTGTTATCGTGGTGTCATCGAGTGCAGACCTGTCTTAGGTATGACGGCTTAACGTCATTGAAGTCTAGAGAGTGGACAACACGTTCGTCTTACTCAGAGTGGTGTCCGAACTCTATTTTCGACGTTATGCGTGCCACTTTCATTGTGGCCAACTACGATTCGATACAGATTGCACGAAACCTGAAAGACACCCTCACTGATACATAGAGAGTAGTGTTTGTCTGCGGAATATTGGGAGTGCAAGGGTCTGTGACGTTGATATGGCTGTATGTAGCACTACTAGTCAACGCGGGGCTGGGCGTAGCTCAGATGGTAGAGCGCTCGCTTAGCGTGTGAGAGGTAATGGGATCGATACCCAGCGCCTCCAGAATTTTTAACACACCTACATGCGCACCTTGCCATGCAAGTGGAATAATTCCCAACCAGCAGAGGTGTCTAGGCAGATACAAGCGAACGATTAGCATCCACAACTGGTGAGCGTGATTTTATTCGTGCGCAGGAAGCACCCTCCTCCCACAACTACACTTAATTAAGATACAGTACAAATGTTCCCATAAGATTCTCAAGCCTACGTCGGAAAGATCTGCCTTGCGCCGAGTTCACGTCAATCCCACAGCACGTTTCCATTCTTTGCGTGCAGTCGGCTGCTACTGGTGTTGCTGGTTGTGACTGCTGATAACAGATGCCGTAGCAATGAATTCATGGAGTGAGTTGTATGTTTTGCGATAGTCTGTCTCTGACAAGCAAGCACAGGTGATATAGGTGCGAACACAGCAAGCTTGCAGCCCCTCGCTGCCTGCAGACACAGAGCAGCCACACTAGGAGAGCGGCCTAAGCCGTAGGCGAAATGTGCTCATTCGCTTTGGAGCCACGTCGAACTATAAATAAGGCTGTCACTAGCGTGAGCGTCGTGTAAAGTCGGAAAAGTCGGCTGCATGGGTGATTGCCAAGTTTGGGGAGCGTTTCGTAGTATGATCAGTGCAGTGGAGACGCGGAAACTTGTTGTGTCCCAGTGTTTTGCAGTTGGACGACAAGAGTTTTACACAGTAGCAAAGAGCGAGGCACTGAGTTGGCATGAACAATGGAGAGCACAATGGGGCACGAGATGTGCTTGTTACCTCAGGTGCTGTGTGATTGTCAACAAGGAGTGAAAAGGACCAATTAGTGACCGCCCTTTCAATTCAAAACAGACAGAATTTGCATTCGTAATACCAGAGCATCGAAACTACTTGGAACTCTTGTGTATATGAACGTGTCCGCGCCTTTGTACTCTGGTACCTTCGCCGCTACAAACCAACCAACCATCGTGTCTGTGCACATCAGAGTCGCAAAGAATGGAGAATAGCCAGGCTTAGTCGTGTGTGTAGCCGTAGCTCAGATGACAGATCGTTCGGTTAGCGTGTGGAAGGTCTCGGGTTCAAGACCCGGCTCCTCCATGTTTTTTTTTCAATGCATGGTAAGTGTTGGTCGCGGCGAACATAAAGGCACGCAAGAAGTTGCAAAACCAGCGTCACAGACTGATATGATGTATACTGTCATAAAGAGATTCGATACAGATTGCACGAAACCTGAAAGACACCCTCACTGATACATAGAGAGTAGTGTTTGTCTGCGGAATATTGGGAGTGCAAGGGTCTGTGACGTTGATATGGCTGTATGTAGCACTACTAGTCAACGGGGGGGTGGGCGTAGCTCAGATGGTAGAGCGCTCGCTTAGCGTGTGAGAGGTACTGGGATCGATACCCAGCGCCTCCAGAATTTTAAACACACCTTCATGCGCACCTTGCCATGCAAGTGGAATAATTCCCAACCAGCAGAGGTGTCTAGGCAGATACAAGCGAACGATTATCATCCACAATTGGCGAGCGTGATTTTATTCGTGCGCAGGAAGCACCCTCCTCCCACAACTACACTTAATTTAGATACAGTACGAATGTTCCCATAAGATTCTCAAGCCTACGTCGGAAAGATCTGCCTTGCGCCGAGTTCACGTAAATCCCACTGCACGTTCCCATTCTTTACGTGCAGTCGGCTGCTACTGGTGTTGCTGGTTGTGACTGCTGATAACAGATGCCGTAGCAATCAATTCATGGAGTGAGTTGTATGTTTTGCGATAGTCTGTCTCTGACAAGCAAGCAAAGGTGATATAGGTGCGAACACAGCAAGCTTGCAGCCCCTCGCTGCCTGCAGACACAGAGCAGCCACACTAGGAGAGCGGCCTAAGCCGTAGGCGAAATGTGCTCATTCGCTTTGGAGCCACGTCGAACTATAAATAAGGCTGTCACTAGCGTGAGCGTCGTGTAAAGTCGGAAAAGTCGGCTGCATGGGTGATTGCCAAGTTTGGGGAGCGTTTCGTAGTATGATCAGTGCAGTGGAGACGCGGAAACTTGTTGTGTCCCAGTGTTTTGCAATTGGACGACAAGAGTTTTACACAGTAGCAAAGAGCGAGGCACTGAGTTGGCATGAACAATGGAGAGCACAATGGGGCTCGAGATGTGCTTGTTACCTCAGGTGCTGTGTGATTGTCGACAAGGAGTGAAAAGGACCAATTTGTGACCGCCCTTTCAATTCAAAACAGACAGAATTTGCATTCGTAATACCAGAGCATCGAAACTACTTGGAACTCTTGTGTACATGAACGTGTCCACGCCTTTGTACTCTGGTACCTTCGCTGCTACAAACCAACCAACCATAGTGTCTGAGCACATCAGAGTCGCAAAGAATGGAGAATGGCCAGGCTTAGTCGTGTGTGTAGCCGTAGCTCAGATGGCAGATCGATCGCTTAGCGTGTGGAAGGTCTCGGGTTCAAGACCCGGCTTCTCCATGTTTTTTGGTCAGTGCATAGTAAGTGTTGGTCGCGGCGAACATAAAGGCACGCAAGAAGTTGCAAAACCAGCGTCACAGACTGATATGATGTATACTGTCATAAGGAGAGCAAGGTGTAAGTGTGGGGACCGGCTGTTATCGTGGTGTCATCGAGTGCAGACCTGTTTTAGGTATGACGGCTTAACGTCATTGAAGTCTAGAGAGTGGACAACACGTTCGTCTTACTCAGAGCGGTGTCCGAACTCTATTTTCGACGTTATGCGTGCCACTTTCATTGTGGCCAACTACGATTCGATACAGATTGCACGAAACCTGAAAGACACCCTCACTGATACATAGAGAGTAGTGTTTGTCTGCGGAATATTGGGAGTGCAAGGGTCTGTGACGTTGATATGGCTGTATGTAGCACTACTAGTCAACGGGAGGGTGGGCGTAGCTCAGATGGTACAGCGCTCGCTTAGCGTGTGAGGGGTACTGGGATCGATACCCAGCGCCTCCAGAATTTTTAACACACCTACATGCGCACCTTGCCATGCAAGTGGAATAATTCCCAACCAGCAGAGGTGTCTAGGCAGATACAAGCGAACGATTATCATCCACAATTGGCGAGCGTGATTTTATTCGTGCGCAGGAAGCACCCTCCTCCCACAACTACACTTAATTTAGATACAGTACGAATGTTCCCATAAGATTCTCAAGCCTACGTCGGAAAGATCTGCCTTGCGCCGAGTTCACGTAAATCCCACTGCACGTTCCCATTCTTTACGTGCAGTCGGCTGCTACTGGTGTTGCTGGTTGTGACTGCTGATAACAGATGCCGTAGCAATCAATTCATGGAGTGAGTTGTATGTTTTGCGATAGTCTGTCTCTGACAAGCAAGCAAAGGTGATATAGGTGCGAACACAGCAAGCTTGCAGCCCCTCGCTGCCTGCAGACACAGAGCAGCCACACTAGGAGAGCGGCCTAAGCCGTAGGCGAAATGTGCTCATTCGCTTTGGAGCCACGTCGAACTATAAATAAGGCTGTCACTAGCGTGAGCGTCGTGTAAAGTCGGAAAAGTCGGCTGCATGGGTGATTGCCAAGTTTGGGGAGCGTTTCGTAGTATGATCAGTGCAGTGGAGACGCGGAAACTTGTTGTGTCCCAGTGTTTTGCAATTGGACGACAAGAGTTTTACACAGTAGCAAAGAGCGAGGCACTGAGTTGGCATGAACAATGGAGAGCACAATGGGGCTCGAGATGTGCTTGTTACCTCAGGTGCTGTGTGATTGTCGACAAGGAGTGAAAAGGACCAATTTGTGACCGCCCTTTCAATTCAAAACAGACGGAATTTGCATTCGTAATACCAGAGCATCGAAACTACTTGGAACTCTTGTGTACCTGAACGTGTCCACGCCTTTGTACTCTGGTACCTTCGCTGCTACAAACCAACCAACCATCGTGTCTGTGCACATCAGAGTCGCAAAGAATGGAGAATAGCCAGGCTTAGTCGTGTGTGTAGCCGTAGCTCAGATGGCAGATCGATCGCTTAGCGTGTGGAAGGTCTCGGGTTCAAGACCCGGCTTCTCCATGTTTTTTGGTCAGTGCATAGTAAGTGTTGGTCGCGGCGAACATAAAGGCACGCAAGAAGTTGCAAAACCAGCGTCACAGACTGATATGATGTATACTGTCATAAGGAGAGCAAGGTGTAAGTGTGGGGACCGGCTGTTATCGTGGTGTCATCGAGTGCAGACCTGTCTTAGGTATGACGGCTTAACGTCATTGAAGTCTAGAGAGTGGACAACACGTTCGTCTTACTCAGAGTGGTGTCCGAACTCTATTTTCGACGTTATGCGTGCCACTTTCATTGTGGCCAACTACGATTCGATACAGATTGCACGAAACCTGAAAGACACCCTCACTGATACATAGAGAGTAGTGTTTGTCTGCGGAATATTGGGAGTGCAAGGGTCTGTGACGTTGATATGGCTGTATGTAGCACTACTAGTCAACGCGGGGCTGGGCGTAGCTCAGATGGTAGAGCGCTCGCTTAGCGTGTGAGAGGTAATGGGATCGATACCCAGCGCCTCCAGAATTTTTAACACACCTACATGCGCACCTTGCCATGCAAGTGGAATAATTCCCAACCAGCAGAGGTGTCTAGGCAGATACAAGCGAACGATTAGCATCCACAACTGGTGAGCGTGATTTTATTCGTGCGCAGGAAGCACCCTCCTCCCACAACTACACTTAATTAAGATACAGTACAAATGTTCCCATAAGATTCTCAAGCCTACGTCGGAAAGATCTGCCTTGCGCCGAGTTCACGTCAATCCCACAGCACGTTTCCATTCTTTGCGTGCAGTCGGCTGCTACTGGTGTTGCTGGTTGTGACTGCTGATAACAGATGCCGTAGCAATGAATTCATGGAGTGAGTTGTATGTTTTGCGATAGTCTGTCTCTGACAAGCAAGCACAGGTGATATAGGTGCGAACACAGCAAGCTTGCAGCCCCTCGCTGCCTGCAGACACAGAGCAGCCACACTAGGAGAGCGGCCTAAGCCGTAGGCGAAATGTGCTCATTCGCTTTGGAGCCACGTCGAACTATAAATAAGGCTGTCACTAGCGTGAGCGTCGTGTAAAGTCGGAAAAGTCGGCTGCATGGGTGATTGCCAAGTTTGGGGAGCGTTTCGTAGTATGATCAGTGCAGTGGAGACGCGGAAACTTGTTGTGTCCCAGTGTTTTGCAGTTGGACGACAAGAGTTTTACACAGTAGCAAAGAGCGAGGCACTGAGTTGGCATGAACAATGGAGAGCACAATGGGGCACGAGATGTGCTTGTTACCTCAGGTGCTGTGTGATTGTCGACAAGGAGTGAAAAGGACCAATTTGTGACCGCCCTTTCAATTCAAAACAGACAGAATTTGCATTCGTAATACCAGAGCATCGAAACTACTTGGAACTCTTGTGTATATGAACGTGTCCGCGCCTTTGTACTCTGGTACCTTCGCCGCTACAAACCAACCAACCATCGTGTCTGTGCACATCAGAGTCGCAAAGAATGGAGAATAGCCAGGCTTAGTCGTGTGTGTAGCCGTAGCTCAGATGGCAGATCGTTCGGTTAGCGTGTGGAAGGTCTCGGGTTCAAGACCCGGCTCCTCCATGTTTTTTTGTCAATGCATGGTAAGTGTTGGTCGCGGCGAACATAAAGGCACGCAAGAAGTTGCAAAACCAGCGTCACAGACTGATATGATGTATACTGTCATAAAGAGATTCGATACAGATTGCACGAAACCTGAAAGACACCCTCACTGATACATAGAGAGTAGTGTTTGTCTGCGGAATATTGGGAGTGCAAGGGTCTGTGACGTTGATATGGCTGTATGTAGCACTACTAGTCAACGGGGGGGGGGGGGGGGGGCTGGGCGTAGCTCAGATGGTAGAGCGCTCGCTTAGCGTGTGAGAGGTACTGGGATCGATACCCAGCGCCTCTAGAATTTTTAACACACCTACATGCGCACCTTGCCATGCAAGTGGAATAATTCCCAACCAGCAGAGGTGTCTAGGCAGATACAAGCGAACGATTATCATCCACAATTGGCGAGCGTGATTTTATTCGTGCGCAGGAAGCACCCTCCTCCCACAACTACACTTAATTTAGATACAGTACGAATGTTCCCATAAGATTCTCAAGCCTACGTCGGAAAGATCTGCCTTGCGCCGAGTTCACGTAAATCCCACTGCACGTTCCCATTCTTTACGTGCAGTCGGCTGCTACTGGTGTTGCTGGTTGTGACTGCTGATAACAGATGCCGTAGCAATCAATTCATGGAGTGAGTTGTATGTTTTGCGATAGTCTGTCTCTGACAAGCAAGCAAAGGTGATATAGGTGCGAACACAGCAAGCTTGCAGCCCCTCGCTGCCTGCAGACACAGAGCAGCCACACTAGGAGAGCGGCGTAAGCCGTAGGCGAAATGTGCTCATTCGCTTTGGAGCCACGTCGAACTATAAATAAGGCTGTCACTAGCGTGAGCGTCGTGTAAAGTCGGAAAAGTCGGCTGCATGGGTGATTGCCAAGTTTGGGGAGCGTTTCGTAGTATGATCAGTGCAGTGGAGACGCGGAAACTTGTTGTGTCCCAGTGTTTTGCAGTTGGACGACAAGAGTTTTACACAGTAGCAAAGAGCGAGGCACTGAGTTGGCATGAACAATGGAGAGCACAATGGGGCTCGAGATGTGCTTGTTACCTCAGGTGCTGTGTGATTGTCGACAAGGAGTGAAAAGGACCAATTTGTGACCGCCCTTTCAATTCAAAACAGACGGAATTTGCATTCGTAATACCAGAGCATCGAAACTACTTGGAACTCTTGTGTACATGAACGTGTCCACGCCTTTGTACTCTGGTACCTTCGCTGCTACAAACCAACCAACCATCGTGTCTGTGCACATCAGAGTCGCAGAGAATGGAGAATAGCCAGGCTTAGTCGTGTGTGTAGCCGTAGCTCAGATGGCAGATCGCTCACTCAGCGTGTGGAAGGTCTCGGGTTCAAGACCCCGTCTCCTCCATGTTTTTTGGTCAGTGCATGGTAAGTGTTGGTCGCGGTGAACATAAAGGCACGCAAGAAGTTGCAAAACCAGCGTCACAGACTGATATGATGTATACTGCCATAAGGAGAGCAAGGTGTAAGTGTGGGGACCGGCTGTTATCGTGGTGTCATCGAGTGCAGACCTGTCTTAGGTATGACGGCTTAACGTCATTGAAGTCTAGAGAGTGGACAACACGTTCGTCTTACTCAGAGCGGTGTCCGAACTCTATTTTCGACGTTATGCGTGCCACTTTCATTGTGGCCGACTACGATTCGATACAGATTGCACGAAACCTGAAAGACACCCTCACTGATACATAGAGAGTAGTGTTTGTCTGCGGAATATTGGGAGTGCAAGGGTCTGTGACGTTGATATGGCTGTATGTAGCACTACTAGTCAACGGGGGGGTGGGCGTAGCTCAGATGGTAGAGCGCTCGCTTAGCGTGTGAGAGGTACTGGGATCGATACCCAGCGCCTCCAGAATTTTTAACACACCTACATGCGCACCTTGCCATGCAAGTGGAATAATTCCCAACCAGCAGAGGTGTCTAGGCAGATACAAGCGAACGATTAGCATCCACAATTGGCGAGCGTGATTTTATTCGTGCGCAGGAAGCACCCTCCTCCCACAACTACACTTAATTAAGATACAGTACAAATGTTCCCATAAGATTCTCAAGCCTACGTCGGAAAGATCTGCCTTGCGCCGAGTTCACGTAAATCCCACTGCACGTTCCCATTCTTTGCGTGCAGTCGGCTGCTACTGGTGTTGCTGGTTGTGACTGCTGATAACAGATGCCGTAGCAATCAATTCATGGAGTGAGTTGTATGTTTTGCGATAGTCTGTCTCTGACAAGCAAGCACAGGTGATATAGGTGCGAACACAGGAAGCTTGCAGCCCCTCGCTGCCTGCAGACACAGAGCAGCCACACTAGGAGAGCGGCCTAAGCCGTAGGCGAAATGTGCTCATTCGCTTTGGAGCCACGTCGAACTATAAATAAGGCTGTCACTAGCGTGAGCGTCGTGTAAAGTCGGAAAAGTCGGCTGCATGGGTGATTGCCAAGTTTGGGGAGCGTTTCGTAGTATGATCAGTGCAGTGGAGACGCGGAAACTTGTTGTGTCCCAGTGTTTTGCAGTTGGACGACAAGAGTTTTACACAGTAGCAAAGAGCGAGGCACTGAGTTGGCATGAACAATGGAGAGCACAATGGGGCTCGAGATGTGCTTGTTACCTCAGGTGCTGCGTGATTGTCGACAAGGAGTGAAAAGGCCAATTTGTGACCGCCCTTTCAATTCAAAACAGTCGGAATTTGCATTCGTAATACCAGAGCATCGAAACTACTTGGAACTCTTTTGTATATGAACGTGTCCGCGCCTTTGTACTCTGGTACCTTCGCTGCTACAAACCAACCAGCCATCGTGTCTGTGCACATCAGAGTCGCAAAGAATGGAGAATAGCCAGGCTTAGTCGTGTGTGTAGCCGTAGCTCAGATGGCAGATCGCTCACTCAGCGTGTGGAAGGTCTCGGGTTCAAGACCCCCTCTCCTCCATGTTTTTTGGTCAGTGCATGGTAAGTGTTGGTCGCGGTGAACATAAAGGCACGCAAGAAGTTGCAAAACCAGCGTCACAGACTGATATGATGTATACTGCCATAAGGAGAGCAAGGTGTAAGTGTGGGGACCGGCTGTTATCGTGGTGTCATCGAGTGCAGACCTGTCTTAGGTATGACGGCTTAACGTCATTGAAGTCTAGAGAGTGGACAACACGTTCGTCTTACTCAGAGCGGTGTCCGAACTCTATTTTCGACGTTATGCGTGCCACTTTCATTGTGGCCGACTACGATTCGATACAGATTGCACGAAACCTGAAAGACACCCTCACTGATACATAGAGAGTAGTGTTTGTCTGCGGAATATTGGGAGTGCAAGGGTCTGTGACGTTGATATGGCTGTATGTAGCACTACTAGTCAACGGGGGGGTGGGCGTAGCTCAGATGGTAGAGCGCTCGCTTAGCGTGTGAGAGGTACTGGGATCGATACCCAGCGCCTCCAGAATTTTTAACACACCTACATGCGCACCTTGCCATGCAAGTGGAATAATTCCCAACCAGCAGAGGTGTCTAGGCAGATACAAGCGAACGATTAGCATCCACAATTGGCGAGCGTGATTTTATTCGTGCGCAGGAAGCACCCTCCTCCCACAACTACACTTAATTAAGATACAGTACAAATGTTCCCATAAGATTCTCAAGCCTACGTCGGAAAGATCTGCCTTGCGCCGAGTTCACGTAAATCCCACTGCACGTTCCCATTCTTTGCGTGCAGTCGGCTGCTACTGGTGTTGCTGGTTGTGACTGCTGATAACAGATGCCGTAGCAATCAATTCATGGAGTGAGTTGTATGTTTTGCGATAGTCTGTCTCTGACAAGCAAGCACAGGTGATATAGGTGCGAACACAGGAAGCTTGCAGCCCCTCGCTGCCTGCAGACACAGAGCAGCCACACTAGGAGAGCGGCCTAAGCCGTAGGCGAAATGTGCTCATTCGCTTTGGAGCCACGTCGAACTATAAATAAGGCTGTCACTAGCGTGAGCGTCGTGTAAAGTCGGAAAAGTCGGCTGCATGGGTGATTGCCAAGTTTGGGGAGCGTTTCGTAGTATGATCAGTGCAGTGGAGACGCAGAAACTTGTTGTGTCCCAGTGTTTTGCAGTTGGACGACAAGAGTTTTACACAGTAGCAAAGAGCGAGGCACTGAGTTGGCATGAACAATGGAGAGCACAATGGGGCTCGAGATGTGCTTGTTACCTCAGGTGCTGCGTGATTGTCGACAAGGAGTGAAAAGGCCAATTTGTGACCGCCCTTTCAATTCAAAACAGTCGGAATTTGCATTCGTAATACCAGAGCATCGAAAGTACTTGGAACTCTTTTGTATATGAACGTGTCCGCGCCTTTGTACTCTGGTACCTTCGCTGCTACAAACCAACCAGCCATCGTGTCTGTGCACATCAGAGTCGCAAAGAATGGAGAATAGCCAGGCTTAGTCGTGTGTGTAGCCGTAGCTCAGATGGCAGATCGCTCACTCAGCGTGTGGAAGGTCTCGGGTTCAAGACCCCCTCTCCTCCATGTTTTTTGGTCAGTGCATGGTAAGTGTTGGTCGCGGTGAACGTAAAGGCACGCAAGAAGTTGCAAAACCAGCGTCACAGACTGATATGATGTATACTGCCATAAGGAGAGCAAGGTGTAAGTGTGGGGACCGGCTGTTATCGTGGTGTCATCGAGTGCAGACCTGTCTTAGGTATGACGGCTTAACGTCATTGAAGTCTAGAGAGTGGACAACACGTTCGTCTTACTCAGAGCGGTGTCCGAACTCTATTTTCGACGTTATGCGTGCCACTTTCATTGTGGCCGACTACGATTCGATACAGATTGCACGAAACCTGAAAGACACCCTCACTGATACATAGAGAGTAGTGTTTGTCTGCGGAATATTGGGAGTGCAAGGGTCTGTGACGTTGATATGGCTGTATGTAGCACTACTAGTCAACGGGGGGGTGGGCGTAGCTCAGATGGTAGAGCGCTCGCTTAGCGTGTGAGAGGTACTGGGATCGATACCCAGCGCCTCCAGAATTTTTAACACACCTACATGCGCACCTTGCCATGCAAGTGGAATAATTCCCAACCAGCAGAGGTGTCTAGGCAGATACAAGCGAACGATTAGCATCCACAATTGGCGAGCGTGATTTTATTCGTGCGCAGGAAGCACCCTCCTCCCACAACTACACTTAATTAAGATACAGTACAAATGTTCCCATAAGATTCTCAAGCCTACGTCGGAAAGATCTGCCTTGCGCCGAGTTCACGTAAATCCCACTGCACGTTCCCATTCTTTGCGTGCAGTCGGCTGCTACTGGTGTTGCTGGTTGTGACTGCTGATAACAGATGCCGTAGCAATCAATTCATGGAGTGAGTTGTATGTTTTGCGATAGTCTGTCTCTGACAAGCAAGCACAGGTGATATAGGTGCGAACACAGCAAGCTTGCAGCCCCTCGCTGCCTGCAGACACAGAGCAGCCACACTAGGAGAGCGGCCTAAGCCGTAGGCGAAATGTGCTCATTCGCTTTGGAGCCACGTCGAACTATAAATAAGGCTGTCACTAGCGTGAGCGTCGTGTAAAGTCGGAAAAGTCGGCTGCATGGGTGATTGCCAAGTTTGGGGAGCGTTTCGTAGTATGATCAGTGCAGTGGAGACGCGGAAACTTGTTGTGTCCCAGTGTTTTGCAGTTGGACGACAAGAGTTTTACACAGTAGCAAAGAGCGAGGCACTGAGTTGGCATGAACAATGGAGAGCACAATGGGGCTCGAGATGTGCTTGTTACCTCAGGTGCTGCGTGATTGTCGACAAGGAGTGAAAAGGCCAATTTGTGACCGCCCTTTCAATTCAAAACAGTCGGAATTTGCATTCGTAATACCAGAGCATCGAAACTACTTGGAACTCTTTTGTATATGAACGTGTCCGCGCCTTTGTACTCTGGTACCTTCGCTGCTACAAACCAACCAGCCATCGTGTCTGTGCACATCAGAGTCGCAAAGAATGGAGAATAGCCAGGCTTAGTCGTGTGTGTAGCCGTAGCTCAGATGGCAGATCGCTCACTCAGCGTGTGGAAGGTCTCGGGTTCAAGACCCCCTCTCCTCCATGTTTTTTGGTCAGTGCATGGTAAGTGTTGGTCGCGGTGAACATAAAGGCACGCAAGAAGTTGCAAAACCAGCGTCACAGACTGATATGATGTATACTGCCATAAGGAGAGCAAGGTGTAAGTGTGGGGACCGGCTGTTATCGTGGTGTCATCGAGTGCAGACCTGTCTTAGGTATGACGGCTTAACGTCATTGAAGTCTAGAGAGTGGACAACACGTTCGTCTTACTCAGAGCGGTGTCCGAACTCTATTTTCGACGTTATGCGTGCCACTTTCATTGTGGCCGACTACGATTCGATACAGATTGCACGAAACCTGAAAGACACCCTCACTGATACATAGAGAGTAGTGTTTGTCTGCGGAATATTGGGAGTGCAAGGGTCTGTGACGTTGATATGGCTGTATGTAGCACTACTAGTCAACGGGGGGGTGGGCGTAGCTCAGATGGTAGAGCGCTCGCTTAGCGTGTGAGAGGTACTGGGATCGATACCCAGCGCCTCCAGAATTTTTAACACACCTACATGCGCACCTTGCCATGCAAGTGGAATAATTCCCAACCAGCAGAGGTGTCTAGGCAGATACAAGCGAACGATTAGCATCCACAATTGGCGAGCGTGATTTTATTCGTGCGCAGGAAGCACCCTCCTCCCACAACTACACTTAATTAAGATACAGTACAAATGTTCCCATAAGATTCTCAAGCCTACGTCGGAAAGATCTGCCTTGCGCCGAGTTCACGTAAATCCCACTGCACGTTCCCATTCTTTGCGTGCAGTCGGCTGCTACTGGTGTTGCTGGTTGTGACTGCTGATAACAGATGCCGTAGCAATCAATTCATGGAGTGAGTTGTATGTTTTGCGATAGTCTGTCTCTGACAAGCAAGCACAGGTGATATAGGTGCGAACACAGGAAGCTTGCAGCCCCTCGCTGCCTGCAGACACAGAGCAGCCACACTAGGAGAGCGGCCTAAGCCGTAGGCGAAATGTGCTCATTCGCTTTGGAGCCACGTCGAACTATAAATAAGGCTGTCACTAGCGTGAGCGTCGTGTAAAGTCGGAAAAGTCGGCTGCATGGGTGATTGCCAAGTTTGGGGAGCGTTTCGTAGTATGATCAGTGCAGTGGAGACGCGGAAACTTGTTGTGTCCCAGTGTTTTGCAGTTGGACGACAAGAGTTTTACACAGTAGCAAAGAGCGAGGCACTGAGTTGGCATGAACAATGGAGAGCACAATGGGGCTCGAGATGTGCTTGTTACCTCAGGTGCTGCGTGATTGTCGACAAGGAGTGAAAAGGCCAATTTGTGACCGCCCTTTCAATTCAAAACAGACGGAATTTGCATTCGTAATACCAGAGCATCGAAACTACTTGGAACTCTTTTGTATATGAACGTGTCCGCGCCTTTGTACTCTGGTACCTTCGCTGCTACAAACCAACCAGCCATCGTGTCTGTGCACATCAGAGTCGCAAAGAATGGAGAATAGCCAGGCTTAGTCGTGTGTGTAGCCGTAGCTCAGATGGCAGATCGCTCACTCAGCGTGTGGAAGGTCTCGGGTTCAAGACCCCCTCTCCTCCATGTTTTTTGGTCAGTGCATGGTAAGTGTTGGTCGCGGTGAACGTAAAGGCACGCAAGAAGTTGCAAAACCAGCGTCACAGACTGATATGATGTATACTGCCATAAGGAGAGCAAGGTGTAAGTGTGGGGACCGGCTGTTATCGTGGTGTCATCGAGTGCAGACCTGTCTTAGGTATGACGGCTTAACGTCATTGAAGTCTAGAGAGTGGACAACACGTTCGTCTTACTCAGAGCGGTGTCCGAACTCTATTTTCGACGTTATGCGTGCCACTTTCATTGTGGCCGACTACGATTCGATACAGATTGCACGAAACCTGAAAGACACCCTCACTGATACATAGAGAGTAGTGTTTGTCTGCGGAATATTGGGAGTGCAAGGGTCTGTGACGTTGATATGGCTGTATGTAGCACTACTAGTCAACGGGGGGGTGGGCGTAGCTCAGATGGTAGAGCGCTCGCTTAGCGTGTGAGAGGTACTGGGATCGATACCCAGCGCCTCCAGAATTTTTAACACACCTACATGCGCACCTTGCCATGCAAGTGGAATAATTCCCAACCAGCAGAGGTGTCTAGGCAGATACAAGCGAACGATTAGCATCCACAATTGGCGAGCGTGATTTTATTCGTGCGCAGGAAGCACCCTCCTCCCACAACTACACTTAATTAAGATACAGTACAAATGTTCCCATAAGATTCTCAAGCCTACGTCGGAAAGATCTGCCTTGCGCCGAGTTCACGTAAATCCCACTGCACGTTCCCATTCTTTGCGTGCAGTCGGCTGCTACTGGTGTTGCTGGTTGTGACTGCTGATAACAGATGCCGTAGCAATCAATTCATGGAGTGAGTTGTATGTTTTGCGATAGTCTGTCTCTGACAAGCAAGCACAGGTGATATAGGTGCGAACACAGGAAGCTTGCAGCCCCTCGCTGCCTGCAGACACAGAGCAGCCACACTAGGAGAGCGGCCTAAGCCGTAGGCGAAATGTGCTCATTCGCTTTGGAGCCACGTCGAACTATAAATAAGGCTGTCACTAGCGTGAGCGTTGCGTGAGCGTCGTGTAAAGTCGGAAAAGTCGGCTGCATGGGTGATTGCCAAGTTTGGGGAGCGTTTCGTAGTATGATCAGTGCAGTGGAGACGCGGAAACTTGTTGTGTCCCAGTGTTTTGCAGTTGGACGACAAGAGTTTTACACAGTAGCAAAGAGCGAGGCACTGAGTTGGCATGAACAATGGAGAGCACAATGGGGCACGAGATGTGCTTGTTACCTCAGGTGCTGTGTGATTGTCGACAAGGAGTGAAAAGGACCAATTAGTGACCGCCCTTTCAATTCAAAACAGACAGAATTTGCATTCGTAATACCAGAGCATCGAAACTACTTGGAACTCTTGTGTATATGAACGTGTCCGCGCCTTTGTACTCTGGTACCTTCGCCGCTACAAACCAACCAACCATCGTGTCTGTGCACATCAGAGTCGCAAAGAATGGAGAATAGCCAGGCTTAGTCGTGTGTGTAGCCGTAGCTCAGATGGCAGATCGTTCGGTTAGCGTGTGGAAGGTCTCGGGTTCAAGACCCGGCTCCTCCATGTTTTTTTGTCAATGCATGGTAAGTGTTGGTCGCGGCGAACATAAAGGCACGCAAGAAGTTGCAAAACCAGCGTCACAGACTGATATGATGTATACTGTCATAAAGAGATTCGATACAGATTGCACGAAACCTGAAAGACACCCTCACTGATACATAGAGAGTAGTGTTTGTCTGCGGAATATTGGGAGTGCAAGGGTCTGTGACGTTGATATGGCTGTATGTAGCACTAGTAGTCAACGGGGGGGTGGGCGTAGCTCAGATGGTAGAGCGCTCGCTTAGCGTGTGAGAGGTACTGGGATCGATACCCAGCGCCTCCAGAATTTTTAACACACCTACATGCGCACCTTGCCATGCAAGTGGAATAATTCCCAACCAGCAGAGGTGTCTAGGCAGATACAAGCGAACGATTATCATCCACAATTGGCGAGCGTGATTTTATTCGTGCGCAGGAAGCACCCTCCTCCCACAACTACACTTAATTTAGATACAGTACAAATGTTCCCATAAGATTCTCAAGCCTACGTCGGAAAGATCTGCCTTGCGCCGAGTTCACGTCAATCCCACAGCACGTTCCCATTCTTTGCGTGCAGTCGGCTGCTACTGGTGTTGCTGGTTGTGACTGCTGATAACAGATGCCGTAGCAATCAATTCATGGAGTGAGTTGTATGTTTTGCGATAGTCTGTCTCTGACAAGCAAGCACAGGTGATATAGGTGCGAACACAGGAAGCTTGCAGCCCCTCGCTGCCTGCAGACACAGAGCAGCCACACTAGGAGAGCGGCCTAAGCCGTAGGCGAAATGTGCTCATTCGCTTTGGCGCCACGTCGAACTATAAATAAGGCTGTCACTAGCGTGAGCGTCGTGTAAAGTCGGAAAAGTCGGCTGCATGGGTGATTGCCAAGTTTGGGGAGCGTTTCGTAGTATGATCAGTGCAGTGGAGACGCGGAAACTTGTTGTGTCCCAGTGTTTTGCAGTTGGACGACAAGAGTTTTACACAGTAGCAAAGAGCGAGGCACTGAGTTGGCATGAACAATGGAGAGCACAATGGGGCTCGAGATGTGCTTGTTACCTCAGGTGCTGCGTGATTGTCGACAAGGAGTGAAAAGGCCAATTTGTGACCGCCCTTTCAATTCAAAACAGACGGAATTTGCATTCGTAATACCAGAGCATCGAAACTACTTGGAACTCTTTTGTATATGAACGTGTCCGCGCCTTTGTACTCTGGTACCTTCGCCGCTACAAACCAACCAACCATCGTGTCTGTGCACATCAGAGTCGCTAAGAATGGAGAATAGCCAGGCTTAGTCGTCTGTGTAGCCGTAGCTCAGATGGCAGATCGTTCACTCAGCGTGTGGAAGGTCTCGGGTTCAAGACCCCCTCTCCTCCATGTTTTTTGGTCAGTGCATGGTAAGTGTTGGTCGCGGTGAACATAAAGGCACGCAAGAAGTTGCAAAACCAGCGTCACAGACTGATATGATGTATACTGTCATAAGGAGAGCAAGGTGTAAGTGTGGGGACCGGCTGTTATCGTGGTGTTATCGAGTGCAGACCTGTCTTAGGTATGACGGCTTAACGTCATTGAAGTCTAGAGAGTGGACAACACGTTCGTCTTACTCAGAGCGGTGTCCGAACTCTATTTTTGACGTTATGCGTGCCACTTTCATTGTGGCCAACTACGATTCGATACAGATTGCACGAAACCTGAAAGACACCCTCACTGATACATAGAGAGTAGTGTTTGTCTGCGGAATATTGGGAGTGCAAGGGTCTGTGACGTTGATGTGGCTGTATGTAGCACTACTAGTCAACGGGGGGGTGGGCGTAGCTCAGATGGTAGAGCGCTCGCTTAGCGTGTGAGAGGTACTGGGATCGATACCCAGCGCCTCCAGAATTTTTAACACACCTACATGCGCACCTTGCCATGCAAGTGGAATAATTCCCAACCAGCAGAGGTGTCTAGGCAGATACAAGCGAACGATTATCATCCACAATTGGCGAGCGTGATTTTATTCGTGCGCAGGAAGCACCCTCCTCCCACAACTCCACTTAATTTAGATACAGTACGAATGTTCCCATAAGATTCTCAAGCCTACGTCGGAAAGATCTGCCTTGCGCCGAGTTCACGTAAATCCCACTGCACGTTCCCATTCTTTACGTGCAGTCGGCTGCTACTGGTGTTGCTGGTTGTGACTGCTGATAACAGATGCCGTAGCAATCAATTCATGGAGTGAGTTGTATGTTTTGCGATAGTCTGTCTCTGACAAGCAAGCAAAGGTGATATAGGTGCGAACACAGCAAGCTTGCAGCCCCTCGCTGCCTGCAGACACAGAGCAGCCACACTAGGAGAGCGGCCTAAGCCGTAGGCGAAATGTGCTCATTCGCTTTGGAGCCACGTCGAACTATAAATAAGGCTGTCAGTAGCGTGAGCGTCGTGTAAAGTCGGAAAAGTCGGCTGCATGGGTGATTGCCAAGTTTGGGGAGTGTTTCGTAGTATGATCAGTGCAGTGGAGACGCGGAAACTTGTTGTGTCCCAGTGTTTTGCAATTGGACGACAAGAGTTTTACACAGTAGCAAAGAGCGAGGCACTGAGTTGGCATGAACAATGGAGAGCACAATGGGGCTCGAGATGTGCTTGTTACCTCAGGTGCTGTGTGATTGTCGACAAGGAGTGAAAAGGACCAATTTGTGACCGCCCTTTCAATTCAAAACAGACGGAATTTGCATTCGTAATACCAGAGCATCGAAACTACTTGGAACTCTTGTGTACATGAACGTGTCCACGCCTTTGTACTCTGGTACCTTCGCTGCAACAAACCAACCAACCATCGTGTCTGTGCACTTCAGAGTCGCAAAGAATGGAGAATAGCCAGGCTTAGTCGTGTGTGTAGCCGTAGCTCAGATGGCAGATCGATCGCTTAGCGTGTGGAAGGTCTCGGGTTCAAGACCCGGCTTCTCCATGTTTTTTGGTCAGTGCATAGTAAGTGTTGGTCGCGGCGAACATAAAGGCACGCAAGAAGTTGCAAAACCAGCGTCACAGACTGATATGATGTATACTGTCATAAGGAGAGCAAGGTGTAAGTGTGGGGACCGGCTGTTATCGTGGTGTCATCGAGTGCAGACCTGTCTTAGGTATGACGGCTTAACGTCATTGAAGTCTAGAGAGTGGACAACACGTTCGTCTTACTCAGAGCGGTGTCCGAACTCTATTTTCGACGTTATGCGTGCCACTTTCATTGTGGCCAACTACGATTCGATACAGATTGCACGAAACCTGAAAGACACCCTCACTGATACATAGAGAGTAGTGTTTGTCTGCGGAATATTGGGAGTGCAAGGGTCTGTGACGTTGATGTGGCTGTATGTAGCACTACTAGTCAACGGGGGGGTGGGCGTAGCTCAGATGGTACAGCGCTCGCTTAGCGTGTGAGAGGTACTGGGATCGATACCCAGCGCCTCCAGAATTTTTAACACACCTACATGCGCACCTTGCCATGCAAGTGGAATAATTCCCAACCAGCAGAGGTGTCTAGGCAGATACAAGCGAACGATTATCATCCACAATTGGCGAGCGTGATTTTATTCGTGCGCAGGAAGCACCCTCCTCCCACAACTCCACTTAATTTAGATACAGTACGAATGTTCCCATAAGATTCTCAAGCCTACGTCGGAAAGATCTGCCTTGCGCCGAGTTCACGTAAATCCCACTGCACGTTCCCATTCTTTACGTGCAGTCGGCTGCTACTGGTGTTGCTGGTTGTGACTGCTGATAACAGATGCCGTAGCAATCAATTCATGGAGTGAGTTGTATGTTTTGCGATAGTCTGTCTCTGACAAGCAAGCAAAGGTGATATAGGTGCGAACACAGCAAGCTTGCAGCCCCTCGCTGCCTGCAGACACAGAGCAGCCACACTAGGAGAGCGGCCTAAGCCGTAGGCGAAATGTGCTCATTCGCTTTGGAGCCACGTCGAACTATAAATAAGGCTGTCACTAGCGTGAGCGTCGTGTAAAGTCGGAAAAGTCGGCTGCATGGGTGATTGCCAAGTTTGGGGAGTGTTTCGTAGTATGATCAGTGCAGTGGAGACGCGGAAACTTGTTGTGTCCCAGTGTTTTGCAATTGGACGACAAGAGTTTTACACAGTAGCAAAGAGCGAGGCACTGAGTTGGCATGAACAATGGAGAGCACAATGGGGCTCGAGATGTGCTTGTTACCTCAGGTGCTGTGTGATTGTCGACAAGGAGTGAAAAGGACCAATTTGTGACCGCCCTTTCAATTCAAAACAGACGGAATTTGCATTCGTAATACCAGAGCATCGAAACTACTTGGAACTCTTGTGTACATGAACGTGTCCACGCCTTTGTACTCTGGTACCTTCGCTGCAACAAACCAACCAACCATCGTGTCTGTGCACATCAGAGTCGCAAAGAATGGAGAATAGCCAGGCTTAGTCGTGTGTGTAGCCGTAGCTCAGATGGCAGATCGATCGCTTAGCGTGTGGAAGGTCTCGGGTTCAAGACCCGGCTTCTCCATGTTTTTTGGTCAGTGCATAGTAAGTGTTGGTCGCGGCGAACATAAAGGCACGCAAGAAGTTGCAAAACCAGCGTCACAGACTGATATGATGTATACTGTCATAAGGAGAGCAAGGTGTAAGTGTGGGGACCGGCTGTTATCGTGGTGTCATCGAGTGCAGACCTGTCTTAGGTATGACGGCTTAACGTCATTGAAGTCTAGAGAGTGGACAACACGTTCGTCTTACTCAGAGCGGTGTCCGAACTCTATTTTCGACGTTATGCGTGCCACTTTCATTGTGGCCAACTACGATTCGATACAGATTGCACGAAACCTGAAAGACACCCTCACTGATACATAGAGAGTAGTGTTTGTCTGCGGAATATTGGGAGTGCAAGGGTCTGTGACGTTGATATGGCTGTATGTAGCACTACTAGTCAACGGGGGGGTGGGCGTAGCTCAGATGGTAGAGCGCTCGCTTAGCGTGTGAGAGGTACTGGGATCGATACCCAGCGCCTCCAGAATTTTTAACACACCTACATGCGCACCTTGCCATGCAAGTGGAATAATTCCCAACCAGCAGAGGTGTCTAGGCAGATACAAGCGAACGATTAGCATCCACAATTGGCGTGCGTGATTTTATTCCTGCGCAGGAAGCACCCTCCTCCCACAACTACACTTAATTTAGATACAGTACAAATGTTCCCATAAGATTCTCAAGCCTACGTCGGAAAGATCTGCCTTGCGCCGAGTTCACGTAAATCCCACTGCACGTTCCCATTCTTTGCGTGCAGTCGGCTGCTACTGGTGTTGCTGGTTGTGACTGCTGATAACAGATGCCGTAGCAATCAATTCATGGAGTGAGTTGTATGTTTTGCGATAGTCTGTCTCTGACAAGCAAGCAAAGGTGATATAGGTGCGAACACAGGAAGCTTGCAGCCCCTCGCTGCCTGCAGACACAGAGCAGCCACACTAGGAGAGCGGCCTAAGCCGTAGGCGACATGTGCTCATTCGCTTTGGAGCCACGTCGAACTATAAATAAGGCTGTCACTAGCGTGAGCGTCGTGTAAAGTCGGAAAAGTCGGCTGCATGGGTGATTGCCAAGTTTGGGGAGCGTTTCGTAGTATGATCAGTGCAGTGGAGACGCGGAAACTTGTTGTGTCCCAGTGTTTTGCAGTTGGACGACAAGAGTTTTACACAGTAGCAAAGAGCGAGGCACTGAGTTGGCATGAACAATGGAGAGCACAATGGCGCTCGAGATGTGCTTGTTACCTCAGGTGCTGTGTGATTGTCGGCAAGGAGTGAAAAGGACCAATTAGTGACCGCCCTTTCAATTCAAAACAGACGGAATTTGCATTCGTAATACCAGAGCATCGAAACTACTTGGAACTCTTGTGTACATGAACGTGTCCACGCCTTTGTACTCTGGTACCTTCGCTGCTACAAACCAACCAACCATCGTGTCTGTGCACATCAGAGTCGCAAAGAATGGAGAATAGCCAGGCTTAGTCGTGTGTGTAGCCGTAGCTCAGATGGAGGCCGCGCCTCTTTAGCTCAGTGGTAGAGCACTGGTCTAATAAAGCGGGGGTCGTAAGTTCCATCCTCACAGGAGAAAGATGAATTTTTACTGGGACCAATACCCAGTGCCTCCAGAATTTTTCCGAAGGACGAATCTATGGTGGAAGCACCACCTTGCACTCCGTCGGACGTACAACCATCCTTGCATGCACCAGGCGCTGTACCTATGGACGTTGAACAACAGCTGAGCCAGGACAACTCTTCCACCACCGACGTGACACTGCCTTCGGACTCTGCTGGTACTCCACTGGACGCACACCATCCACGCACCCTTGCGTGGTCTGACGATGTAGCCGACGAAACACCAACTAGTGAGACAGCCGCGAATGCCGCTGCTCCAGCCCACGACTCCTAATCGACAGGGTTACAGGATGGGGATGTGCAGCCTACTGGGACAACATTCTTGTTCGCTGCTGCTCTTCGTGCCTCCATGAGCGTCCCTGTAGTCCCAATTCTACAACAAGCTTACAGGATTGGCTCCATCAATGTCAACACCATTGGCACCCCTGTCAAACTACAATTGCTCCGTGATATGTTGAGGGCGTCGGACCTAGATGTTGCCCTTTTGCAGGAAGTTCGCCTGGCGACGTTTCCTAATGTCTATGGCTATGTTTCCTACCTCACGCCGTGTGCCGACGGTGGCAGTGGGACAGCTATTCTTTTAAAGGAAGGCATTGATGTAGATGACGTGATTTACCTACCATCGGCTAGGGGTCTTGCTGTGACTTTCCACGGTGTTCGAGTCATCAATGTTTACGCTCCCTCGGGCACGGCCAAGCGACGGGAGCGGTCGCGATTCTATTCAGAACAGATCGCTCCTTTGTTTGTCGGACGCTACGACCATATTGTTCTTGGCGGCGACTTCAATTGTGTGTTATCCCAAAAGGACCAACATCCCCATTTCACCACATGCCAGGAACTCAAGCTGCTTGTGCATGAACTGAAACTCACCGATACTTGGGACCGCGTGCATGGCGATGGGCCTGGATATACGTACGTCACCAGCCACTCAGCAAGTCGTCTTGACCGTGTCTACGTGTCCCCAGGACTCGTAACTGCCACGCTTGACGCTGAGTTATGGCCTACCGCCTTTTCCGACCATATCGCCTACATTTGCACTGTTTCGCTCCAGAGGCAGAAGGTGTGGCGCGGTCGAGGCCTGTGGAAGCTGAATGTGGCCCATCTCAAGGATCCGGAATGTGGGCAGGTCGTAGAGACGACGTGGAACAACTGTGTGAGACGCCTTCCAGCGTATCCTTCAACACTTCGGTGGTGGATCGACTGCGCCAAGCCTGCTTTACGTCGTTCTATGATGAATTACGGTCGCGATAAAATGTTATGGCACCGACATACCATGGAATACTATTTCACAATTCTCCGGGAACTCTCAAACCTTGCCCCCTCAGTTCAACGACAGGTTGAAATTCAACGTATTAAGGCGAAGATAATTTCTCTTATGCGTCACCGCCTTGAAGGCACAGTAGTACGCGCAAGATGTCACGAATGTGTACCAGGAGAGATCCCGTCCACGCATCATGTTATCCGAGAGAAGCAGCGGTGTCGTAGAAAGTTGATCAACGCCCTCGACATGCCAGATGGTCGTCGATTGACGTCCCAGAATGATATCGTAAGAGCCTTTGTGGATCACTACAACGAGTTCTATGCAGCAGAGGACCGGAACGTGGCGGTAATGTCTGATGTCCTCCGTTCCTTGACAGATACCCTGGACGAGTCTGCTGCGGAGATTCTCACAGCGACAATTACGGCTGATGACGTCGCCGATGCTCTTCATAAGGGTGCGGCAAACAAAGCCCCAGGTCCAGATGGGTTCCCGCTGGAGTTTTACCGCACATTTCATGACATCATGGGCTCACGCTGGACTGCGATGTATGAAGAACTGATGAACCCTGACTTTCCTCTCCCACCCGAATTCGTAGAAGGCTTGCTTATCCCGATCCCCAAGCCATCGGGAGGTCGAGGAGTGGAACATTATCGGCCGCTGACCATGTTAAATTGTGACTTCAAGATTTTTACCCGGATTCTTGGCGCTCGCATTAGGCGCGTCGTCCCTCAAGTTATCTCTCTGGATCAAACGTGCTTTGGAGGTGATAGTAACATTCAGACGGCACTCAGCGATTACCGTGACGTTATAGCCCTGACCATGACCTGTCGCAGTCGTGGTGCCTTAGTGACAGTGGACTTCGACCACGCCTTTGATAGAGTGAGTCATGACTTTCTCGAAAACGTACTTCGACGGATGGCCTTTCCCCACAGGTTTATACACCTCGTCTTGCGGCTTCTCCGAGGTGCCACGTCGTGGGTGCTGGTCAATGGCCGTGTGGCGGGCCCTATTAACGTCATGCGGTCGGTCCGTCAAGGATGTCCGCTGTCGATGCTGCTTTTCGCCATTGCCCTTGAGCCACTATTACACGGTTTGAGGAGCCGGTTGACAGGCATAACAATGAGGGGGACTTCTTTCATCTGCCGCGCCTATGCAGATGACTTGGTGTTCTTGGTTCTATCGGAGGATGAAGTGCGAGAGGCACTGGCGTGGATCAACCAGTACGGGGCTGCTGCGGGCAGCCGTGTGAACCTGACGAAATCTAGTGCTATGTCCGTCGGTAGAGGCCTTCCAGCTGAGAGTGTGGCACCATTGCCATTAGTGGACAAGCTCAAATGTTTGGGGATCACCTTCACGCGTGATGTACAGCGCACGATCTCATTTAACTACAAACGCCTGCTTCAAGCTATCCGCACGAACGTTCGTGGCAACCTCCTGAGAGCATTGGACATGTTACAAAGGGTGGATTTTGTTAACACTCATCTAGTCTCGCGACTACCCCATTTAGCACAGATTTTACCGATGCCAAAGGCAATGGCACACAGACTTCAGGCGGCGTTCGGCTACTTCGTTAGCGCGGGTCTTATCTTCAAAGTCCGCTACGACACGCTGACACTTCCTCCTCGAGATGGCGGCCTCGGCCTTGTCAACGTCCGAGCGAGAGCAGCTGCCCTTTATGTAAGTACGATGGTTAAATCGTGGATCCGCCGCCGAAACGGATTATCGGGAAGCCTGATTGATGAAGTGGCCCCTCCCTCTCGAGTGGCACCCGTTGCAGTAGCCCATATTTCTTCCCCTCTCTCACATATCCGGACCTTTTTCATCGAATACAGTTACGTCCATGCCGACTTGCCTAGTACCAGACCCCCTATGGCACGTGATGTTTACCGAATCATGATGAGAAATCACACTCGGAATGTTGTGGAAAGGCGATATCCTACGATCGCATGGCCCGTGGTATGGCGTTCTGTACACCATTTATACCTAGACACGAGCGCACGTGCGACCTGGTATTTGGTCGTTAATGGAAAATACATGACACAACTTCGTCTACATGCCATAAAAATGACAGATTCGCCGCTGTGTCCTCGCTGTCAAACGCTTGATACGGACGAACATCGACTGATGTGTGGATCTTCTGCAGAGGTGTGGCAGCTGATTCAGAAGATGCTTGCCTTTCTTCTACGTACGGCTCCCCATGCCATTACACCGAAATCTCTTCTGTTCCCAGATGAGACATACTTCCCAAGTACGAAGACCAACGCTGTGATCTGGATAAAAGGTCTCTCGATCTCTTATTTGTTCCATGAAGGTGATAAGAGTGTTCTTGATTTTTGGACATTCCTGCAAGATCGCTTTACTTTTCTCATGCACCATCCGCGATACCGTCAGTACTATGCCAACTTTTTGGGTAGTGCCTTCTTCGATCCCCCCTGCAGCTGGGGTGTCCCAGGTATGAGAAGATGACTTCAATGAGAGTGTGTAATACCAGGACTCAGTCCCATGTACCGGAAAATGCAATATTCTTCGTGAAGACGTGCCTGGAACATGCTTGACTGCCTTGGGATTCGGTGTGCGTCTACCCACAAGTTGGCGGGACGCGGATGCTGCTTTGTCTGTTCTGCCAGGAGGGCGTTTTCTTTAATTCCTATAATTCCCTTTAAACATTTATAAAAAAACTTATGAAAATGCTTTATTGACAAAATTTCACAGGGTAATCACCATCCGCTCCAATCTATAAATTCATTGTACTCTTCTAGTTCATTTTACTGTTTAATTTTATTTAAATCAAGGCTATTGCCTAGGAACTTGTTTTTGTTGTCTGAATACATGTGTTGATACCACTGTGATACTGTTATGTTGTGGTAAATAAACTTTGTTCTCCAGAAAGAAAAAAAAAATAAATAAAAATAAAAAAAATAAAAAAAAAGATGGTAGAGCACTAACCCGCGAAAGGCAAAGGTAAAAAAAAAAAAAAAAAAATTGGTAGAGCACTTGCCCGCGAACGGCAAAGTAAAAAAAAAAAAAAATGGCAGATCGTTCGCTTAGCGTGTGGAAGGTCTCGGGATCAAGACCCGGCTCCTCCATGTTTTTTTTTTGTCTGTGCATGGTACGTGTTGGTCGCGGCGAACATAAAGGCACGCAAGAAGTTGCAAAACCAGCGTCACAGACAGATATGATGTATAATGTCATAAAGAGACCAAGGTGTAAGTGTGGGGACCGGCTGTTATCGTGGTGTCATCGACTGCAGACCTGTCTTAGGTATGACGGCTTAACGTCATTGAAGTCTAGAGAGTGGACAACACGTTCGTCTTACTCAGAGCGGTGTCCGAACTCTATTTTTGACGTTATGCGTGCCACTTTCGTTGTGGCCAACTACGATTCGATACAGATTGCACGAAACCTGAAAGACACCCTCACTGATACATAGAGAGTAGTGTTTGTCTGCGGAATATTGGGAGTGCAAGGGTCTGTGACGTTGATATGGCTTTATGTAGCACTACTAGTCAACTTGGGGGTGGGCGTAGCTCGGATGGTAGAGCGTTCGCTTAGAGTGTGAGAGGTCCTGGGATCGATACCCAGCGCCTCCAGAATTTTTAACACACCTACATGCGCACCTTGCCATGCAAGTGGAATAATCCCCAACCAGCAGAGGTGTCTAGGCAGATACAAGCGAACGATTGTCATCCACAATTGGCGAGGGTGATTTTATTCGTGCGCAGGAAGCACCCTCCTCCCACACCTACACTTAACTTAGATACAGTACAAATGTTCCCATAAGATTCTCAAGCCTACGTCGGAAAGATCTGCCTTGCGCCGAGTTCACGTAAATCCCACTGCACGTTCCCATTCTTTGCGTGCAGTCGGCTACTACTGGTGTTGCTGGTTGTGACTGCTGATAACAGATGCCGTAGCAATCAATTCATGGAGTGAGTTGTATGTTTTGCGATAGTCTGTCTCTGACAAGCAAGCACAGGTGATATAGGGGCGAACACAGGAAGCTTGCAGACCCTCGCTGCCTGCAGACACAGAGCAGCCACACTAGGAGAGCGGCCTAAGCCGTAGGCGAAATGTGCTCATTCGCTTTGGCGCCACGTCGAACTATAAATAAGGCTGTCACTAGCGTGAGCGTCGTGTAAAGTCGGAAAAGTCGGCTGCATGGGTGATTGCCAAGTTTGGGGAGCGTTTCGTAGTATGATCAGTGCAGTGGAGACGCGGAAACTTGTTGTGTCCCAGTGTTTTGCAGTTGGACGACAAGAGTTGTACACAGTAGCAAAGAGCGAGGCACTGAGTTGGAATGAACAATGGAGAGCACAATGGGGCTCGAGATGTGCTTGTTACCTCACGTGCTGTGTGATTGTCGACAAGGAGTGAAAAGGACCAATTTGTGACCGCCCTTTCAATTCAAAACAGACGGAATTTGCATTCGTAATACCAGAGCATCGAAACTACTTGGAACTCTTGTGTACATGAACGTGTCCGCGCCTTTGTACTCTGGTACCTTCGCTGCTACAAACCAACCAACCATCGTGTCTGTGCACATCAGAGTCGCAAAGAATGGAGAATAGCCAGGCTTAGTCGTGTGTGTAGCCGTAGCTCAGATGGCAGATCGTTCGCTCAGCGTGTGGAAGGTCTCGGGTTCAAGACCCCCTCTCCTCCATGTTTTTTGGTCAGTGCATGGTAAGTGTTGGTCGCGGTGAACATAAAGGCACGCAAGAAGTTGCAAAACCAGCGTCACAGACTGATATGATGTATACTGTCATAAGGAGAGCAAGGTGTAAGTGTGGGGACCGGCTGTTATCGTGGTGTCATCGAGTGCAGACCTGTCTTAGGTATGACGGCTTAACGTCATTGAAGTCTAGAGAGTGGACAACACGTTCGTCTTACTCAGAGCGGTGTCCGAACTCTATTTTCGATGTTATGCGTGCCACTTTCATTGTGGCCAACTACGATTCGATACAGATTGCACGAAACCTGAAAGACACCCTCACTGATACATAGAGAGTAGTGTTTGTCTGCGAAATATTGGGAGTGCAAGGGTCTGTGACGTTGATATGGCTGTATGTAGCACTACTAGTCAACGGGGGGGTGGGCGTAGCTCAGATGGTAGAGCGCTCGCTTAGCGTGTGAGAGGTACTGGGATCGATACCCAGCGCCTCCAGAATTTTTAACACACCTACATGCGCACCTTGCCATGCAAGTGGAATAATTCCCAACCAGCAGAGGTGTCTAGGCAGATACAAGCGAACGATTAGCATCCACAATTGGCGAGCGTGATTTTATTCGTGCGCAGGTAGCACTCTCCTCCCACAACTACACTTAATTTAGATACAGTACAAATGTTTCCATAAGATTCTCAAGCCTACGTCGGAAAGATCTGCCTTGCGCCGAGTTCACGTAAATCCCACTGCACGTTCCCATTCTTTGCGTGCTGTCGGCTGCTACTGGTGTTGCTGGTTGTGACTGCTGATAACAGATGCCGTAGCAATCAATTCATGGAGTGAGTTGTATGTTTTGCGATAGTCTGTCTCTGACAAGCAAGCACAGGTGATATAGGTGCGAACACAGGAAGCTTGCAGCCCCTCGCTGCCTGCAGACACAGAGCAGCCACACTAGGAGAGCGGCCTAAGCCGTAGGCGAAATGTGCTCATTCGCTTTGGCGCCACGTCGAACTATAAATAAGGCTGTCACTAGCGTGAGCGTCGTGTAAAGTCGGAAAAGTCGGCTGCATGGGTGATTGCCAAGTTTGGGGAGCGTTTCGTAGTATGATCAGTGCAGTGGAGACGCGGAAACTTGTTGTGTCCCAGTGTTTTGCAGTTAAATGACCAGAGTTTTACACAGTAGCAAAGAGCGAGGCACTGAGTTGGCATGAACAATGGAGAGCACAATGGGGCTCGAGATGTGCTTGTTACCTCAGGTGCTGTGTGATTGTCGACAAGGAGTGAAAAGGACCAATTTGTGACCGCCCTTTCAATTCAAAACAGACGGAATTTGCATTCGTAATACCAGACCATCGAAACTACTTGGAACTCTTGTGTACCTGAACGTGTCCACGCCTTTGTACTCTGGTACCTTCGCTGCTACAAACCAACCAACCATCGTGTCTGTGCACATCAGAGTCGCAAAGAATGGAGTATAGCCAGGCTTAGTCGTGTGTGTAGCCGTAGCTCAGATGGCAGGTCGTTGGCTTAGCGTGTGGAAGGTCTCGGGTTCAAGACCCGGCTTCTCCATGTATTTTGGTCAGTGCATAGTAAGTGTTGGTCGCGGCGAACATAAAGGCACGCAAGAAGTTGCAAAACCAGCGTCACAGACTGATATGATGTATACTGTCATAAGGAGAGCAAGGTGTAAGTGTGGGGACCGGCTGTTATCGTGGTGTCATCGAGTGCAGACCTGTCTTAGGTATGACGGCTTAACGTCATTGAAGTCTAGAGAGTGGACAACACGTTCGTCTTACTCAGAGCGGTGTCCGAACTCTATTTTCGACGTTATGCGTGCCACTTTCATTGTGGCCAACTACGATTCGATACAGATTGCACGAAACCTGAAAGACACCCTCACTGCTACATAGAGAGTAGTGTTTGTCTGCGGAATATTGGGAGTGCAAGGGTCTGTGACGTTGATATGGCTGTATGTAGCAATACTAGTCAACGGGGGGGTGGGCGTAGCTCAGATGGTAGAGCGCTCGCTTAGCGTGTGAGAGGTACTGGGATCGATACCCAGCGCCTCCAGAATTTTTAACACACCTACATGCGCACCTTGCCATGCAAGTGGAATAATTCCCAACCAGCAGAGGTGTCTAGGCAGATACAAGCGAACGATTAGCATCCACAATTGGCGAGCGTGATTTTATTCGTGCGCAGGTAGCACTCTCCTCCCACAACTACACTTAATTTAGATACAGTACAAATGTTTCCATAAGATTCTCAAGCCTACGTCGGAAAGATCTGCCTTGCGCCGAGTTCACGTAAATCCCACTGCACGTTCCCATTCTTTGCGTGCTGTTGGCTGCTACTGGTGTTGCTGGTTGTGACTGCTGATAACAGATGCCGTAGCAATCAATTCATGGAGTGAGTTGTATGTTTTGCGATAGTCTGTCTCTGACAAGCAAGCACAGGTGATATAGGTGCGAACACAGGAAGCTTGCAGCCCCTCGCTGCCTGCAGACACAGAGCAGCCACACTAGGAGAGCGGCCTAAGCCGTAGGCGACATGTGCTCATTCGCTTTGGAGCCACGTCGAACTATAAATAAGGCTGTCACTAGCGTCAGCGTTGCGTGAGCGTCGTGTAAAGTCGGAAACGTCGGCTGCATGGGTGATTGCCAAGTTTGGGGAGCGTTTCGTAGTATGATCAGTGCAGTGGAGACGCGGAAACTTGTTGTGTCCCAGTGTTTTGCAGTTGGACGACAAGAGTTTTACACAGTAGCAAAGAGCGAGGCATTGAGTTGGAATGAACAATGGAGAGCACAATGGGGCACGAGATGTGCTTGTTACCTCAGGTGCTGTGTGATTGTCGACAAGGAGTGAAAAGGACCAATTTGTGACCGCCCTTTCAATTCAAAACAGACGGAATTTGCATTCGTAATACCAGAGCATCGAAACTACTTGGAACTCTTGTGTACATGAACGTGTCCGCGCCTTTGTACTCTGGTACCTTCGCTGCTACAAACCAACCAACCATCGTGTCTGTGCACATCAGAGTCGCAAAGAATGGAGAATAGCCAGGCTTAGTCGTGTGTGTAGCCGTAGCTCAGATGGCAGATCGTTCGGTTAGCGTGTGGAAGGTCTCGGGTTCAAGACCCGGCTGCTCCATGTTTTTTGGTCAGTGCATGGTAAGTGTTGGTCGCGGTGAACATAAAGGCACGCAAGAAGTTGCAAAACAGCGTCACAGACTGATATGATGTATACTGTCATAAAGAGAGCAAGGTGTAAGTGTGGGGACCGGCTGTTATCGTGGTGTCATCGAGTGCAGACCTGTCTTAGGTATGACGGCTTAACGTCATTGAAGTCTAGAGAGTGGACAACACGTTCGTCTTACTCAGAGCGGTGTCCGAACTCTATTTTCGACGTTATGCGTGCCACTTTCATTGTGGCCAACTACGATTCGATACAGATTGCACGAAACCTGAAAGACACCCTCACTGATACATAGAGAGTAGTGTTTGTCTGCGGAATATTGGGAGTGCAAGGGTCTGTGACGTTGATATGGCTGTATGTAGCACTACTAGTCAACGGGGGGGTGGGCGTAGCTCAGATGGTAGAGCGCTCGCTTAGCGTGTGAGAGGTACTGGGATCGATACCCAGCGCCTCCAGAATTTTTAACACACCTACATGCGCACCTTGCCATGCAAGTGGAATAATTCCCAACCAGCAGAGGTGTCTAGGCAGATACAAGCGAACGATTAGCATCCACAATTGGCGTGCGTGATTTTATTCCTGCGCAGGAAGCACCCTCCTCCCACAAATACACTTAATTTAGATACAGTACAAATGTTCCCATAAGATTCTCAAGCCTACGTCGGAAAGATCTGCCTTGCGCCGAGTTCACGTAAATCCCACTGCACGTTCCCATTCTTTGCGTGCAGTCGGCTGCTACTGGTGTTGCTGGTTGTGACTGCTGATAACAGATGCCGTAGCAATCAATTCATGGAGTGAGTTGTATGTTTTGCGATAGTCTGTCTCTGACAAGCAAGCAAAGGTGATATAGGTGCGAACACAGGAAGCTTGCAGCCCCTCGCTGCCTGCAGACACAGAGCAGCCACACTAGGAGAGCGGCCTAAGCCGTAGGCGACATGTGCTCATTCGCTTTGGAGCCACGTCGTACTATAAATAAGGCTGTCACTAGCGTGAGCGTTGCGTGAGCGTCGTGTAAAGTCGGAAAATTCGGCTGCATGGGTGATTGCCAAGTTTGGGGAGCGTTTCGTAGTATGATCAGTGCAGTGGAGACGCGGAAACTTGTTGTGTCCCAGTGTTTTGCAGTTGGACGACAAGAGTTTTACACAGTAGCAAAGAGCGAGGCACTGAGTTGGCATGAACAATGGAGAGCACAATGGGGCTCGAGATGTGCTTGTTACCTCAGGTGCTGTGTGATTGTCGACAAGGAGTGAAAAGGACCAATTTGTGACCGCCCTTTCAATTCAAAACAGACAGAATTTGCATTCGTAATACCAGAGCATCGAAACTACTTGGAACTCTTGTGTATATGAACGTGTCCGCGCCTTTGTACTCTGGTACCTTCGCCGCTACAACCCAACCAACCATCGTGTCTGTGCACATCAGAGTCGCAAAGAATGGAGAATAGCCAGGCTTAGGCGTGTGTGTAGCCGTAGCTCAGATGGCAGATCGTTCGGTTAGCGTGTGGAAGGTCTCGGGTTCAAGACCCGGCTCCTCCATGTTTTTTTGTCAGTGCATGGTAAGTGTTGGTCGCGGCGAACATAAAGGCACGCAAGAAGTTGCAAAACCAGCGTCACAGATTGATATGATGTATACTGTCATAAAGAGAGCAAGGTGTAAGTGTGGGGACCGGCTGTTATCGTGGTGTCATCGAGTGCAGACCTGTCTTAGGTATGACGGCTTAACGTCATTGAAGTCTAGAGAGTGGACAACACGTTCGTCTTACTCAGAGCGGTGTCCGAACTCTATTTTCGACGTTATGCGTGCCACTTTCATTGTGGCCAACTACGATTCGATACAGATTGCACGAAACCTGAAAGACACCCTCACTGATACATAGAGAGTAGTGTTTGTCTGCGGAATATTGGGAGTGCAAGGGTCTGTGACGTTGATATGGCTGTATGTAGCACTACTAGTCAACGGGGGGGTGGGCGTAGCTCAGATGGTAGAGCGCTCGCTTAGCGTGTGAGAGGTACTGGGATCGATACCCAGCGCCTCCAGAATTTTTAACACACCTACATGCGCACCTTGCCATGCAAGTGGAATAATTCCCAACCAGCAGAGGTGTCTAGGCAGATACAAGCGAACGATTAGCATCCACAATTGGCGTGCGTGATTTTATTCCTACGCAGGAAGCACCCTCCTCCCACAACTACACTTAATTTAGATACAGTACAAATGTTCCCATAAGATTCTCAAGCCTACGTCGGAAAGATCTGCGTTGCGCCGAGTTCACGTAAATCCCACTGCACGTTCCCATTCTTTGCGTGCAGTCGGCTGCTACTGGTGTTGCTGGTTGTGACTGCTGATAACAGATGCCGTAGCAATCAATTCATGGAGTGAGTTGTATGTTTTGCGATAGTCTGTCTCTGACAAGCAAGCAAAGGTGATATAGGTGCGAACACAGGAAGCTTGCAGCCCCTCGCTGCCTGCAGACACAGAGCAGCCACACTAGGAGAGCGGCCTAAGCCGTAGGCGACATGTGCTCATTCGCTTTGGAGCCACGTCGAACTATAAATAAGGCTGTCACTAGCGTGAGCGTTTCGTGAGCCTCGTGTAAAGTCGGAAAATTCGGCTGCATGGGTGATTGCCAAGTTTGGGGAGCGTTTCGTAGTATGATCAGTGCAGTGGAGACGCGGAAACTTGTTGTGTCCCAGTGTTTTGCAGTTGGACGACAAGAGTTTTACACAGTAGCAAAGAGCGAGGCACTGAGTTGGCATGAACAATGGAGAGCACAATGGGGCTCGAGATGTGCTTGTTACCTCAGGTGCTGTGTGATTGTCGACAAGGAGTGAAAAGGACCAATTAGTGACCGCCCTTTCAATTCAAAACAGACGGAATTTGCATTCGTAATACCAGAGCATCGAAACTACTTGGAACTCTTGTGGACATGAACGTGTCCACGCCTTTGTACTCTGGTACCTTCGCTGCTACAAACCAACCAACCATCGTGTCTGTGCACATCAGAGTCGCAAAGAATGGAGAATAGCCAGGCTTAGTCGTGTGTGTAGCTGTAGCTCAGATGGCAGATCGTTGGCTTAGCGTGTGGAAGGTCTCGGGTTCAAGACCCATCATCTCCATGTTTTTTGGTCAGTGCATAGTAAGTGTTGGTCGCGGCGAACATAAAGGCACGCAAGAAGTTGCAAAACCAGCGTCACAGACTGATATGATGTATACTGTCATAAAGAGAGCAAGGTGTAAGTGTGGGGACGGGCTGTTATCGTGGTCTCATCGAGTGCAGACCTGTCTTAGGTATGACGGCTTAACGTCATTGAAGTCTAGAGAGTGGACAACACGTTCGTCTTACTCAGAGCGGTGTCCGAACTCTATTTTCGACGTTATGCGTGCCACTTTCATTGTGGCCAACTACGATTCGATACAGATTGCACGAAACCTGAAAGACACCCTCACTGATACATAGAGAGTAGTGTTTGTCTGCGGAATATTGGGAGTGCAAGGGTCTGTGACGTTGATATGGCTGTATGTAGCACTACTAGTCAACGGGGGGGGGTGGGCGTAGCTCAGATGGTAGAGCGCTCGTTTAGCGTGTGAGAGGTACTGGGATCGACACCCAGCGCCTCCAGAATTTTTAACACACCTACATGCGCACCTTGCCATGCAAGTGGAATAATTCCCAACCAGCAGAGGTGTCTAGGCAGATACAAGCGAACGATTAGCATCCACAATTGGCGAGCGTGATTTTATTCGTGCGCAGGAAGCACACTCCTCCCACAACTACACTTAATTTAGATACAGTACAAATGTTCCCATAAGATTCTCAAGCCTACGTCGGAAAGATCTGCCTTGCGCCGAGTTCACGTCAATCCCACAGCACGTTCCCATTCTTAGCGTGCAGTCGGCTGCTACTGGTGTTGCTGGTTGTGACTGCTGATAACAGATGCCGTAGCAATCAATTCATGGAGTGAGTTGTATGTTTTGCGATAGTCTGTCTCTGACAAGCAAGCAAAGGTGATATAGGTGCGAACACAGGAAGCTTGCAGCCCCTCGCTGCCTGCAGACACAGAGCAGCCACACTAGGAGAGCGGCCTAAGCCGTAGGCGACATGTGCTCATTCGCTTTGGAGCCACGTCGAACTATAAATAAGGCTGTCACTAGCGTGAGCGTTGCGTGAGCGTCGTGTAAAGTCGGAAAATTCGGCTGCATGGGTGATTGCCAAGTTTGGGGAGCGTTTCGTAGTATGATCAGTGCAGTGGAGACGCGGAAACTTGTTGTGTCCCAGTGTTTTGCAGTTGGACGACAAGAGTTTTACACAGTAGCAAAGAGCGAGGCACTGAGTTGGCATGAGCAATGGAGAGCACAATGGCGCTCGAGATGTGCTTGTTACCTCAGGTGCTGTGTGATTGTCGACAAGGAGTGAAAAGGACCAATTAGTGACCGCCCTTTCAATTCAAAACAGACGGAATTTGCATTCGTAATACCAGAGCATCGAAACTACTTGGAACTCTTGTGTACATGAACGTGTCCACGCCTTTGTACTCTGGTACCTTCGCTGCTACAAACCAACCAACCATCGTGTCTGTGCACATCAGAGTCGCAAAGAATGGAGAATAGCCAGGCTTAGTCGTGTGTGTAGCCGTAGCTGAGATGGCATTCCGCCGCCAGCGGCCGTGCTGTGCGGACTTGCGGTGCGGCTGTTGCGGTGTTTACATCGTCGCTGCGAGCGGCCGGCGCTGTGTGGTGAGTGCGCGCCTTCTTCGTTAGTCATAGTTCACAATAACATTTTTAGATTGACATAATGGATCAGACAACGCGACGCGATACTTTGAAGTTGATTTTCGATCCGAACTACACCTGACCGAAATCTTACGAAGTTGAGGCATTTATCGAAGAAACTTTTCAGATCAAAGTGGATGAATTGATTGGAATACACCTGTCGATTGTCAGTCCGACTGTGTTCCTTAAGTTATCCAGTTCTGACAAGTGCGACCAAATTGTAGAAGCATGTGGTGGGGTGGCAAAATTCAAACATTCAGACGGACACATAGGGCAGGTCACGGTTTCGCGTGCCGGAATGGGAATACGAACGGTTCGAATCTTTGAGCTCCCCTTTGAAATAACGCCCGAGGAGATTAACAACAAACTGAGAGACTATGGCACCATTATCAGCAATGTCGCCGAAAAATGGTCTAGCTTGCACAAGTATCCAGTATTAAATGGAGTCAGGCAAGTTAAGATTGACATGCTGAAACATATCCCGTCGTATCTCTGGATTGGTGGATATAGAGCGATCATCATTTACGATGGCCAGCCGAGAACCTGCTCGGGCTGTGGTTCTACGCAACACGTCCGCGCGCAGTGTGTTCAACGGCGTGTGACGCAACTGCCGACTGGGGAGCGAGACCCGCCTAGTCAAATGGCCACGCTACCCGTGACGTACGCCGCCGCACTACGCAGTGAGGTCGCCCCAGACATCTGTATCGACACGGCGCTAGTTGCTTATGCCGACGTTCCCGATGGTAGCGTAGCCATGGATACTAGCAGCACAGAAGCTACAGGTCCAGCACACTCACAATACGAGGAAACTGACAGGCGTGGAGAACAAGACCAGGCTAAGACGGCAGAAGAAGGCATGTGCAAATCACTCGAAGAAGTCGGGCAACACAAAGAAGATACGGTTGCCACGTCGGAGGATAATGACCAGCAGCCTATAACTGTTTCACCAAAGAAACGGAAGAAACGTCGAATAGCCCGTCAGGGAGCAGCAGAAGCCGCGCCAATTCTGCGCGAAAAGGCGAAACAAATAGGCCAAGAACTGGCGGAGACGACACAGGCAACTCCTCTGGAAGATCGAACAACAAAAAAGAAGACTCGAAATGAGGACACTGACCCCGACCGTGGAATCCACATTGAAGACGGTACAGCTAGTCTGAAGGACCTTCCACCTGTACCCAACCCGTACACGCGAGACGTTACGTGCACGCGAGACTGGGCGGATGACATGGAGGAGCAAAGTCATGATGCAGAGATGGCTGACATAGCACAACGTTCAGGACGGACGGCACCAGACCGTCGACAGGATGTGTCCACCCGGCAACAAACCACCATCAAAGACGCTCGTGCGGCAGATGATGATGCCGACTTCTTCTAAGTGGAGCAAGCATCCACTTCCCTTGGCAAACAGTACCCCACCTGACACGGTATAGTCGACATGACGTCTTTACAGGCGTACAGAATTGCAACCTTGAATATAAATAAAATTAGCAGCACCCTCAATCTGAGAAATCTCCAAGATTTTCTGTACGCCGCTGATATTGACATCTTAATGCTGCAAGAAGTAACGGCTATCCGTTTGGACGACATCACTGGCTACAACGCCGTCATCAATCCTGGCAATGACAATAGCCTCGGCACAGCGATTATGACTAAAGAGGGGATCCTTCTTACAGACGTGGCGCAACTGCCTAACAGTAGAGGTCTCGCTGTCACGATAAACAACACCAGGTTTATCAACATATATGCCCCGTCAGGAACCGGAAACAAGCGCCTCAGGGCCGAATTTTTCAAAGAGGACATCGCCCCCTTTTCGCGGTGCGATTTGACCAAATAATTTTTGCGGGTGACTTTAATTGCGTGCTGAGTCCCAAGGATCAGACGCCAAATTTTAACAAATCTCTGGAGCTGGAGGACATCGTCAGAGACTTCCAACTGTTTGATACTTGGGAACTAAAACACGGTGATAGGCTAGGTTTCACCTATATCACCAGCCATTCTGCCAGTCGTATCGACAGAATTTACGCAACATCCAATTTAAGGAGACACGTTTTACAGTCCGAGTTATGGCCCACGATTTTCTCTGATCATATCGCGTACATATGTACGGTAAATTTAGAGAAACAAGGCACTTACAGGGCGAGAGGTCAGTGGAAGCTAAACGTTACTCATCTTTCGGATCCTGGATGTCACGCCGCCTTCCACACCACTTGGGCAGAATGTGAAAGGAAGTTCCACTTGTACGGCACGGCGCTGAATTGGTGGCTAAACTGCGCGAAGCCCGCAATAATAAAGACAATGAAAACTTACTCCCGTGAAAAAGTCGCCTGGCGGAAGCGGACAGTAGAGTTTTACTTCAGCTGTCTGAGAGACTTGTGCGTTCGTAATGCTACAGTCATAACAAATTATGGGCAAATCAACAGAATAAAAGCAAAATTGCTCAACCTGCAGAGACACCATCTCGAAGGCTGTAAAATACGAACTCGTTTGCAGAACGGTACACGAGAAGAAACAACATCGATGTACCACATTCTCCAAGAGAACAAAAGACAAAAACTTAAAATTCTGACGGAACTCACAACATCAGACGGGAGACTCTTGACAGATCAAGCTGCAATACGAGACGAGATCCATCGACACTTTAGTGAATTGCTGGCCAATACACAGACAGATGAAACGGCGCAGCAAGCTCTCACTGCTAGGACGACAGAGCGACTCACTCCAGAAGAAGCTGATGTGCTCGCAGCGAGAATAACGGACGAAGACGTCGAAGATGCCATCTCGAAGAGCCCAAAGAACAAATCACCTGGACCAGATGGGCTACCCGCTGAATTTTATCAAACTTTTCGCGAACAAATAATTGATAAATTGACACTCGTATGCAATGAAATACTAAATGCGGACACTGACCTTCCGAAGGAATTCTGTGAAGGTACAGTGGTCTTAGTCCCCAAAACACCAGGAGGCAAAACCGTGGAGAATCTTCGACCCATAACACTTCTCAATAGTGATTATAAAATCTTCGCCCGTATCATGATGCAAAGGTTCAATTCTGTTATTCGTACAGTGACAGGAGCCTACCAGACAAGTGTGGGAAAGGACAGAACGATATTTCAGACCTTATGCGACTACAGAGACATTGTAGCGATATCGGAAGCCTGCAACATTCGCTGTGCTCTGATGTCGCTTGACTTTGAAAAAGCTTTTGATAAAGTTAATCATTCGTACCTGCTCCGGTGTATGACATCCATGCACTTCCCCCAGAAAATTATAGCCTCCGTGAAAAACATACTGACGAATAGCACGTCAAGAATCAGTGTCAACGGACAACTCAGTCACCCGATCAATATTCAGAGTTCCGTAAGACAAGGTTGCCCAATGTCCATGACGCTTTTCGCGATTGCGCTTGAACCTCTCTTAGTATCTCTGACTCGGCAACTCCGTGGATTACATATACACGGACAGAAGATCATATGTCAAGCCTACGCGGACGATGTGGGGGTACTTGTGACTGACGAAAGAGAGGTGGAAACAGTACTTGAAGTTGTGGCGACCTACGAAATGGCGTCAGGAGCTAAATTCAACCGCAATAAATCTGGTATTATGAATCTTGGTCGGGGTATAGAGATCAGAGCCGCTGGAAGTATCAACACTGTGGAAAAAATCAAATGCCTTGGAATAGAATATACGAGTAATATCCGCCGCACGGCCGCTCTCAATTATCGAAAATTACTTGCCACCTTACGGGCAAGCATAAAACAACACAGCTTGCGTAATTTAAACGTAATACGAAAAGTGCAACTGGCCAATACATACATCACTTCCAAAGTCAACTATGTTGCTCAAGTGCTGCCTCTGCCACGAACCATTGCACACCAAATGCAAGCAGCGCTTGGTTATTTTGTCAGCAGAGGTCAGATATTTAAGGTTTCATATGATACCTTGACGCTACCGACACGCAATGGAGGGCTACAACTGACAGACATCTACCTTAAAGCGCAAGCGCTATACGTTAGCAGAACTTATAAACAGTGGCAACGATCACCGCGGACCTTAGTGGCTCATCTCTTACGTGAAATCACCCCAGTCAGCAGAGATCCACCAATCGATGTGCATCACATCTCCCACGAGCTGTACCACTATAAACACTTTCTGGTGGAATACAGCTATGTACGCCATAGAATACCGGAGAAGGACATATATCGGGTTAAGGAGGTTTACAACACCTTGCTGGAAGGAAAATTGCGCAATCGAATAGAAAACAAGTTTCGACATTATAATTGGAAAAACATATGGGACAACATATCTGACCCCCATCTACCATCCAATGTGCGATCAACGTGGTACCTCGCAGTCAATAGAAAAATCCCAACCAACTCCAAACTGCACGCGATACGTCTGGCACACACACCAAACTGTTCCAGCTGCAATGTCGTCGACACTGCAGACCATCGCTTCGTCTGTGAAGATGTGAAAGACGTGTGGAATCTCTTCAGGCAAAAACTAGCACATGTGCTACGTACGTCACCTAACACAATTTCACCGACACACGTCCTTCTGCCTGATGACGTGCCATATCCTAACACTAAAAGAAGGTCAGCCAACTGGCTCAAAGGACTGACAGTCCATTACATCTCAACGGCTATGACGAAAAGTGAAGCAAATTATTGGATGTACCTGATGACAGAACATCAAAAGCTCGAACGACAAATGAAATACAAAGACAACTACGCAAATTTCTTGAACCGAACATTGTCTCACCGACAGAGCTGAAGAACGATCAAACGACATGTTGTTCAACCTCAGAATTCCTTTTTTTTTTTCCTTTATGAAATTATCTATTAAGCTTCTCATTCATATTACGCCAACAAGGTGGCTATTTCGTTTACCCTTCGCCCTCGTATCGCAGCACTAATAGGTTGCTGACACACCCATGAGAAGCCATCAGGCTGAAGTAAGCCTGGCTCTAATATAAAAATCGCTCCCACTCAATGATGGAAGAATGTAGCGGAACTATTTCCTTTCCATAACCCCAAAAGAAGGGATTTTATTTACTTGTATACATTTACTTCGTCACTCACCTATCTCATATAAAAAAAAAATAAAGTGGTAGAGCACTGGTCTAATAAACCAGGGGTCGTAAGTTCCATCCTCACAGGAGAAAGATTAATTTTGGAAATCAGTTGCGCGTCGTGGCCGTATAGCAAACAGTATCTGTGATTGCGAACAATTAGCGACAGGCGTATTTTTAAGAGTTACTCTCAGATGTGATTAAGGCGAATGGCGCAGATAAAAAAAAAGGAAAAAAAAAATAAAAAATATATAAGTTATACTTGGTCGTCGGTGACCGTGTGGCCTAATGGATAAGGCGTCGGACTTCGGATCCGAAGGTTGCAGGTTCGAATCCTGTCACGGTCGTGTTTTTTTTCAGTTCTGAAAAAGAAACATATCGTTTTAATGTAGCAATTGAGCAGTACGAAACCGTCTGAATGTTGCTGTTGAGCATTTTGTGCTTGGAGATGGTCTTGAGCTTGAAACACACACAACAAGACCGGTGTTAACTAGCGAAAGGCCGCCGCTTCTGCAGAAGTAGCAAATGGCCATCGTAGCAAATGCGGCGAGGGACACCCTGCCATCGATTCCGAATGCGCAAAGTGTGTGGTCTTGTTTTCCTGTCTATGTTTGGTCGGTCTCGTAAGAGGTTGAATGTAACGAATGGGTGGGAAAGTGTAAGGGGCAGCGGCTGTGTGGAACGAAAACACAATTCCTCAGGGGGTGTGAGCGTTTCAAAATGAGTCATATATAAGTTATACTTGGTCGTCGGTGACCGTGTGGCCTAATGGATAAGGCGTCGGACTTCGGATCCGAAGATTGCAGGTTCGAATAGTGTCACGGTCGTGTTTTTCCAGTTCTGAAAAAGAAACATATCGTTTTAATGTAGCAATTGAGCAGTACGGAACCGTCTGAATGTTGCTGTTGACCATTTTGTGCTTGGAGATGGTCTTGAGCTTGAAACACACACAACAAGACCGGTGTTAACTAGCGAAATGGTCGGCAGAGTGGCCCCACCGCGAGGTGTGACTGGCACTTGCACATCTAAAACAACGTCGGAAAGTAACTCGTTCGGCTTTTGAGTCACATCAAGTATGTGTGTTAATTTTGACGCCGCTAGCTCTGCAGATTTTCATGCAATTCCTTTACCTCTCAGAAGTGAATATGATATAAAAGTGAAGTACGTGACGAGTGTGACTTTAGGAAAACATTAGGAAGCATGGAGAGATTCTGTATGGGACCACCCAACCCAAACGAGTACTGTGTGATCTGCTGCAAAGCAGATATGCAACGAGGCAGCACGGCTAGCTCAGTCGGTAGAGCATGAGACTCATATTCACAGGGTCGTGGGTTCGAGCCCTACGCTGGCCGGAACGGAATTTTTTTCCGCTGCAGATGTAAATTACCGATTTTCTGATTAACGTGATGTAATGGAAATAGCAACTATAAATTTGCCTACGTCTCCATCAGTCGCAAGAAAACTGTATTTGAAGTGAAGGTGATTTTGTAGACATGTGTGAAAGTCATGTTCTGAAGTGCAAGTGGTTTTGGTTGGAGAGAACACGGCTACGTGTCAGATGTGTAGCCAAGCAGTAATGGGTCGCCATTGCTGCAAATATTAGTCGAAAATATGAAGTGTTGTCAGCTGAAGTCTGATGATTCAGACAACCGTACGGACGAAGTACGCAAAAGTGCCGCTAGGCGGCGCCTGTTTAGGTCAGTGGTAGAGCATTGGTCTAGTAAACCAGGGGTCGTGAGTTCCATACTCACAGGAGGAAGACGAATTTTGGAAATCAGTTGCGCATCGTGGCCGTATAGCAAACAATATCTGTGATGAGGAACAATTAGCGACAGGAGTATTATTAAGAATTACTCTCAGATGTGATTAAGGCGAATGGCGCAGATAAAGCATTTGCCAAAGCGGTGCGGCATAAGGTTGGACGAGGCAGTCCGAATTACATTTTATAGATGTATTTCTCACAAATCTCAGAGCCTCTCGCGGTCGTAGTCGTCGTCGTCGTCGTCGCCGCCGCCGCCGCTTCTGCAGAAGTAGCAAATGGCCATCGTAGCAAATGCGGCGAGGAACACCCTGCCATCGATTCCGAATGCGCCAAGTGTGTGGTCTTGTTTTCCTGTCTATGTTTGGTCGGTCTCGTAAGAGGTTGAATGTAACGAATGGGTGGGGAAGAGTAAGGGGCAGCGGCTGTGTGGAACGAAAACACAATTCCTCAGGGGGTGTGAGCGTTTCGAAATGAGTCGTATATAAGTTATAGTTGGTCGTCAGTGACCGTGTGGCCTAATGGATAAGGCGTCGGACTTCGGATCCGAAGATTGCAGGTTCGAATCCTGTCACGGTCGTGTTTGTCCATTTATGAAAAAGAAACATATCTTTTTAATGTAGCAATTGAGCAGTACGAAACCGTTTGAATGTTGCCGTTGAGCATTTTGTGCTTGGAGATGGTCTTGAGCTTGAAACACACACAACAAGACAGGTGTTAACTAGCGAAATGAACGGCAGAGTGGCCTCACCGCGAGGTGTGACTGGCACTTGCACATCTAAAACAACGTCGGAAAGTAACTCGTTCGGCTTTTGAGTCACATCAAGTATGTGTGTTAATTTTGACGCCGCTAGCTCTGCAGATTGTCATGCAATTCCTTTACCTCTCAGAAATGATTATGAAATAAAAGTGAAGTACGTGACGAGTGTGACGTTAGGAAAACATTAGGAAGCATGGAGAGATTCTGTATGGGACCACCCAACCCAAACGATTACTGTGTGATCTGCTGCCAATCAGGTATCCACCGAGGCAGCACGGCTAGCTCAGTCGGTAGAGCGTGAGACTCTTATTCACAGGGTCGTGGGTTCGAGCCCTACGCTGGCCGGAACGGAATTTTTTTCCGCTGCAGATGTAAATTACCGATTTTCTGATTAACGTGATGTAATGGAAATAGCAACTATAAATTTGCCTACGTCTCCATCAGTCGCAAGAAAACTGTATTTGAAGTGAAGGTGATTTTGTAGACATGTGTGAAAGTCATGTTCTGAAGTGCAAGTGGTTTTGGTTGGAGAGAACACGGCTACGTGTCAGATGTGTAGCCAAGCAGTAATGGGTCGCCATAGCTGCAAATATTAGTCGAAAATATGAAGTGTTGTCAGCTGAAGTCTGATGATTCAGACAACCGTACGGACGAAGTACGCAAAAGTGCCGCTAGGGGGCGCCTGTTTAGGTCAGTGGTAGAGCATTGGTCTAGTAAACCAGGGGTCGTGAGTTCCATCCTCACAGGAGGAAGACGAATTTTGGAAATCAGTTGCGCATCGTGGCCGTATAGCAAACAGTATCTGTGATGAGGAACAATTAGCGACAGGAGTATTATTAAGAATTACTCTCAGATGTGATTAAGGCGAATGGCGCAGATAAAGCATTTGCCAAAGCGGTGCGGCATAAGGTTGGACGAGGCAGTCTGAATTACATTTTATAGATGTATTTCTCACAAATCTCAGAGCCTCTCACGGTCGTAGTCGTCGTCGTCGTCGTCGTCGTCGTCGTCGTCGTCGCCGCCGCCGCCGCTTCTGCAGAAGTAGCAAATGGCCATCGTAGCAAATGCGGCGAGGAACACCCTGCCATCGATTCCGAATGCGCCAAGTGTGTGGTCTTGTTTTCCTGTCTATGTTTGGTCGGTCTCGTAAGAGGTTGAATGTAACGAATGGGTGGGGAAGAGTAAGGGGCAGCGGCTGTGTGGAACGAAAACACAATTCCTCAGGGGGTGTGAGCGTTTCGAAATGAGTCGTATATAAGTTATACTTGGTCGTCAGTGACCGTGTGGCCTAATGGATCATTCTGGCTCTAGCTGCCGACGCGTACGGACGTGTCACCGTTGCTGCGTGTAGTCAGTGTTTCGCCAGTGTTTACCTTTGCGTTTCGGTGTTTTTGAGTTTTGTGATTTTCTTCGTGTGTAACTCGTGTTTTTTCTGCCTCCTTTGTTCTGTTTTTGTGTTTTCTACCGACGATTATTTGTTGTTTGTGGAGTTTTCGGTAATTACCGGAATCTCCCCTTGATTACTGCATACCATGGCTACAACTGTGAGGAAGAATACGCTGGTTTTTGCCTTCGCTAAGGAAACACGACGTGTTCAGCCGACTGCTCTGGAAATTCATGATTGGCTTGATCAGGTACTTGGCATAAATTCTGATATGGTGCATACCACTCAGCTAGATACTGACAACTACTGTGTTTTCGTAAAGTTTTTGGATCCCGTTTCGGTCGATAAAATTATTGGAAAATTCGGGTATCATGTCGAATTTTTGCATAGAGACGGCTCTACAAGTAAAGTGGCTATCAGGAGAGCTGATGCTCTTTATAGATCTGTGCGGGTGTTAAATTTACCTATCGAGATAGATAATGAGAAAATCAAGGTTGCCCTGTCTCAATATGGTGAGGTAAAGGATATAGTTAACGAACGTTGGTCGAAGCAATTTAAAATTCAGAGCTTCAATGGTATTCGTTCGGTAGAGATGGAAGTAAAGACGAATATCCCGTCTCATATAACTGTTGACGGGCATAAAGCACACGTGATTTATACTGGTCAAACCCCTACGTGCCATATATGCAATGAATCGGGTCATTTAAGGCAGGACTGTCCCCGTCGTGTCTTTGTACTAAAAACTAATTTAGTCCAACGCCGCAAGATGACCTTGAGCGAAGTTTTGGCAACCGATAACACGGCCAAACAGGGCGAGGGTTCGGATCCTGTACTTAGTACTGGAACTATTGCTGTTGAAGGCAGTGATTTTCCACCCCTGGTAACACGCTTCAATTGTGATTCCTCTGCCCGTGAGTTAGACGTACTAACCAAGAAACGACCACTTGAACATACAGATGATCATTCTGATGATGACACCTCCCGACAATCTCCTGCTGTACGTAAACAGAAAGCTGGTGATGAAAATCTGCATGTCCCCCAAGACGAAATGCAAGTAGATTTAATTGCAGTTTCTGATACATCTCGCTCACTGCCAGAAAATGCAACGGCAGCTGCCGACAGCGAGAAAGTAGAAGTCCCCCAAGCAGTGACAACTTGCCCAGCTGTAAACAGCGATAATCAGCTGTTTACCGACGGGAAGTTCGCGGAAGCGGTAGAACAACAACACCGCGACACCGCAACAGCACAGCAACCGGCACCAGAGTGTAAACAAGTGAAAGTGTTTACTCCTGAACCGGAAAATAAGCAAACACCGTCGCAAGCGTCACATCAACCGAAGGTAGCATGTAAACAGCAGGCAGTGTTTACAAACCAGGTCTCTCTAGACACTGCTGCTGAAGCGGCCGCGTCGAGTGTTGCCACAACAAAATCAGGTCAGGGTTTTCAGGGCGTCCACCGCCGTACGCTAAAACCACAACCGAATCTTACTGTTTCTCGCACCCAAGCCAAACAAAAAGCGGACAAGTCGGACGTAAAATCACAGAAAAATATACGATATGAAATTGTCAGAGAAGGTGCTCCAGATGAGCCTCCTGACACGCTCAATGTAGAACAGCCCCTCAGTACTAAGGTGCGGGATGACAATGGCAGACAAACTAACGTTTAGCGACCGTGTTACTAGGACTGCTACCAAGTTCTGAATGACTGTAGTTCTAAACCGGATTTCAGCATACCAAAAGTAGAACAGTTTTTTTTTTTTTTTTTTTTTTTTTACCAACTTTGTCCGTGGCCAATAGCAAGTTAGGGATGCAAGCATACTCTATCACAACGATCAATATAAATAAAATTCGAACCTCATTAAAGCTAGCTGCTCTCAAGGAATTTTTGTATGACTCTGGAACCGATATCGCTTTGCTACAGGAGGTTGTAACGACGGAATTTGTAATACCAGGATACACCGCAATTGTTAACGTATCTTGTGACACACATACAGGAACAGCGGTTCTGCTCAGGGAAGGGATTCCCGTATCTCAAGTGGAGCGGTTGGAATCTGGAAGGGCAATTAGTATTAACGTTTTAGGTACCACATTGATTAACTTATACGCGCCCTCAGGAAATAGTAATAGACAGGACAGGGCAGCATTTTATAAAGAGGAACTTATATATTTATTACGTAGAAACCCAAACAGTTTTATAATGGGCGGTGATTTTAACTGCGTGTTAAATCGTAAAGATCAACAACCACATTTTAACGGTTCTTTAGAACTTAAACGCCTAGTAATCGACCTAAAACTAAAGGACGCATGGGAACTAAAATATCCAACGAAGGTTGAATATACGTATATAACACAGACTTCGCGCAGTAGAATAGACAGAATCTATGTTTCCCAAAACTTGGAAAGATGTCTACTAAATTCAGAAATCGTACCTGTATATTTTAGTGACCACTGCAGTATGAAGGCGTGCATTAATTTAGCTCCACAGCCGCTTCAGATTTTTAGGAACCAGTGGCAGCTAAATGTCTCTCTCTTAAAAGAGCAAGATTTGGCAGACGCGGTATCGGATGCGTGGACCTTATGTCTGCGATCGATCGAGAGGCACCCCACAGTATTAGACTGGTGGCTTAAGGTTGCAAAGCCGAGACTGAGAAAAGTGTGTATCAGATACAGCAGAGAAAGAGCGTGGGAGTTAAAAAACAGTATGGAATTTTATTACAGTTTGTTGCGAGACCTCTATGAACAGGCAAACGTGTCAACCATTAGATTACAAGACATCAGACACACCAAAGCGAAATTACTCGCCATTAAAAGACAACAGATGGAAGGTTTAAAACTGAAGTCAAAGGCGAAGTCGGTGGTAGATGATGAAACAACATCCTTATATCATCTGCTTCGGCATGCAAAGAATAGGCGACGCACTGTTATTAGTGAACTTAAAACCCCCAATGGGACAACACTGACGTCTCAGAAGGAGATTCTAAATGCAGTATACCAGTACTACTATGCATTATATTCCTCCAGCCCACCTCACGAGGGGTCTCTGCAAGAGTTTCTCAGTGTTTTATCCCCACAGTTGACAAGTTCTGAAAACGACGAAATCCTTTCTGAAGTCAGTAACGAAGAGGTTCGTGAGACAATAACCAAGTCCCCGGTGAATAAATCTGCTGGACCCGACGGACTCCCTGTAGAATTTTACAGAAAGTTCTGGTTTTTAATTGGTGACACGTTTACATGCATTGTCAATGAGATTTTTAACGAGCAGACGATACCTGCAGATTTTAAAGACAGCAAAATTGTACTTCTACCGAAAAACAAAGGAACGAAAAGTTTAAACAATTACCGCCCTATTTCACTTTTAAACTCTGACTACAAAATAGTATGCAGGATTTTAAAAAAGAGACTTTCCCCTCTGACCGACAAATTAATTAGTCAACATCAGTCATGTGCAGCAAATAGAAGTATTTTTAATACGATTTCTGAATATAGAGACATCATCGCCTTAGCATCGGTTTCTAATATCAAATGTGCTTTACTTTTTATAGATTTTACTAAGGCTTTCGACTCGGTGAATCACCGCTTCCTATTTGAGGTACTGACAAAAATGGGACTCGTCCACAAAACAGTTAATGTTATAAAAAACGTTGCTACTGGTCTGAACGCTAAATTAGCTGTCAACTGTCAGCTGACGCGGCAAATTCAAATAAACCGCGGCATCCCACAGGGAAGTCCATTATCTATGTTTTTGTTTGTTGTGTCGTTAGAGCCCTTTTTAAGAAGTGTTCATGAAAGGTTAAAGGGCATAACTATAACTGGCAGGAAAACTGTAGTGAGAGCCTATGCTGACGATGTTGGTGTCGTCATAAGAGGGCAAGATGATGTAATTCGACTAGGGGCCATTCTTCAAAACTACTGCCACGCATCGGGTGCGACAACAAACGAAAATAAAAGTACAATCCTGGGAATGCGGGGTCTTGAACGGATACAAATCGATTGGGCGAAGTCAGTTACCACACATAAAACCCTGGGGACAATCCTGACGGCATGTCCAATGAGGATGACAGCCCTCAATTGGAAAGAGGTTTTAACAAAGATTCAAGGGGGACTTATTGAGAACTCACAACGACTTATGAACCAGGTTCAGAGGGTCAGGTTCATTAACTTATGCATTCTCTCAAAGGCATTCTATATGGCACAAGTTTTTCCCTTGCCGAAGTTGATAGCTCAGAAAATAATGTCGAGGGTTGCAAATTTCTTATGGAAGGGGGAAATCTTCAGAGTTAACCTAAGAACTGCGACTTTACATCCTAGAAATGGAGGCCTCGGACTGGTGGACATACGCAATAAAGCTTCTGCGCTTTTCATAAAAAGGTCTTTAAACATATTTCACGCCAACCCCGGCAGTATTACTACACAATTGTTTAAATGTGTCCAACCAGAAAGCCTTCAACCACCGGCAGACGTACAAAAAATTAACCCCCGACTGCGATACGTTAGGATCTTATACACAGAATTGAGCTATGTTAACGAGAAACTCAGAACTTCACTGCACATTACAGCCAGAGATATCATGAGACAAAGACAACAATATGAAGGACAAAATAAAATTGCCACGAAATATACGAGTCACAACTGGGATGCAATTTGGGAGAATATTAGTTTTAACGGGCTCAATTCAGATGTGGTAACGGCATGGTACAAAGCCGTCAATAATATTGTCAGCACCAACGAGCGGCTTTATAAAATTGGGAAAGCTGAAACCCCCTTATGTCAGAAATGTAACTTAGTTGACACTGTGATTCATAGATTTACGTGTGCTGGAAATCTCTACAATTGGCATTGGCTCAGGAAAAGTCTTGCACTACTGCAACGAACGTCACCCAATTCCATTACTCCTATGGTGCTTCTCAGACCTGAAACTAAATATTACCCGAAAACCAAAAATAATGCAATACACTGGTTAATGGGACAGTTTGTCCATTACATTATCAATAAAATAGGTGGTGACGACGAAACGGAATTCAAGCTTTTTATGCAAATGGAGTACAGCAACATTCAGCAATATGCAGACCACAGGAAAATGTATGGAAACATGTTGATCATTTTATTCGAACGAATAGGTGTTGGTTAAAGCGCACAGTCTAACACTAAATGTACTATTTTAGGGGTAATGAAGAAGTGAAGTATGAATCTACGTTCAAGATGAAGGAAATGCCTCTTCTTTTATCCATTCATGTTACGTCTGCCCCCCAATAAGTGTCTCATAAATGCTCGCTGTATATTGCAGTATAATCACATGTTTCTTACTCGAATGTCTGTTGACTGAAAACTCGAATGACGGCTTTGCAATGGGATCTCACCCCCAGATGTCGTACAATCAGTGCTCCTTACCACAATAAAGAGAGCAGGCGAAAAATATACACGACTATACCCGCTTTTCTATAACAATTAAAATGCATTGAAGGAGCAATTCGGTGGGAGTGATGGTGGGGGCATCGTGGCCAGGCCTCGAGTTCTTTGACCCCTGCCCTCGTTGTCCCCGTCATGCGCCTCCTGATATGCATCCTTATAAAAAACAATAAAAAGCGGTCCAAGGCGCCAGACTAAAGGAAAAGTGGCTAGGATACATGGCTTTAAAAGAATGTGAAACAAAAGAAAAGAATAAAAAAATAAAAAAAAAAAGCTAGCTCTGTCGGTAGAGCATGATATTCTTAATCTCAGGGTCGAGGGTTCGAGCCCAAAAAAAAAAAAAAAAAATGGATAAGGCGTCGGACTTCGGATCCGAAGATTGCAGGTTCGAATCCTGTCACGGTCGTGTTTGTCCATTTCTGAAAAAAAAACATATCTCTTTAATGTAGCAATTGAGCAGTACGAAACCGTTTGAATGTTGCCGTTGAGCATTTTGTGCTTGGAGATGGTCTTGAGCTTGAAACACACACAACAAGACAGGTGTTAACTAGCGAAATGAACGGCAGAGTGGCCTCACCGCGAGGTGTGACTGGCACTTGCACATCTAAAACAACGTCGGAAAGTAACTCGTTCGGCTTTTGAGTCACATCAAGTATGTGTGTTAATTTTGACGCCGCTAGCTCTGCAGATTGTCATGCAATTCCTTTACCTCTCAGAAATGATTATGAAATAAAAGTGAAGTACGTGACGAGTGTGACGTTAGGAAAACATTAGGAAGCATGGAGAGATTCTGTATGGGACCACCCAACCCAAACGATTACTGTGTGATCTGCTGCCAATCAGGTATCCACCGAGGCAGCACGGCTAGCTCAGTCGGTAGAGCATGAGACTCTTATTCACAGGGTCGTGGGTTCGAGCCCTACGCTGGCCGGAACGGAATTTTTTTCCGCTGCAGATGTAAATTACCGATTTTCTGATTAACGTGATGTAATGGAAATAGCAACTATAAATTTGCCTACGTCTCCATCAGTCGCAAGAAAACTGTATTTGAAGTGAAGGTGATTTTGTAGACATGTGTGAAAGTCATGTTCTGAAGTGCAGGTGGTTCTGTTTGAAGAGAATATCGGCTACGTGTCAGATGTGTAGCCAAGCAGTAATGGGTCGCCATTGCTGCAAATATTAGTCGAAAATATGAAGTGTTGTCAGCTGAAGTCTGATGATTCAGACAACCATACGGACGAAGTACACGAAAGTGCCGCTAGGCGGCGCCTGTTTAGGTCAGTGGTAGAGCATTGGTCTAGTAAACCAGGGGTCGTGAGTTCCATCCTCACAGGAGGAAGACGAATCTTGGAAATCAGTTGCGCATCGTAGCCGTATAGAAAGCAGTATCTGTGATGAGGAACAATTAGCGACAGGCGTATTATTAAGAATTACTCTCAGATGTGATTAAGGCGAATGACGCAGATAAAGCATTTGCCAAAGCGGTTTAGCATAAGGTGAGACGAGGCAGTCTGAATTACATTTTATAGATGTATTTCTCACAAATCTCAGAGCCTCTCACGGTCGTCGTCGTCGTCGTCGTCGTCGTCGTCGTCGCCGCCGCCGCCGCTTCTGCATAAGTAGCAAATGGCCATCGTAGCAAATGCGGCGAGGGACACCCTGCCATCGATTCCGAATGCGCAAAGTGTGTGGTCTTCTTTTCCTTTGTATGTTTGGTCGGACTCGTAAGAGGTTAAATGTAACGAATGGGTGGGAAAGAGTAAGGGGCAGCGGCTGTGTGGAACGAAAACACAGTTCCTCAGGGGGTGTGAGCGTTTCGAAATGGGTCGTATATAAGTTACACTTGGTCGTCAGTGACCGTGTGGCCTAATGGATAAGGCGTCGGACTTCGGATCTGAAGATTGCAGGTTCGAATCCTGTCACGGTCGTGTTTTTCCATTTCTGAAAAAGAAACATACCGTTTTAATGTAGCAATTGAGCAGTACGAAACCGTCTGAATGTTGCTGTTGACCATTTTGTACTTGGAGATGGTCTTGAACCTGAAACACACACAACAAGACCGGTGTTAACTAGCGAAATGGTCGGCAGAGTGCCCTCACCACGAGTTTTGACTGGCACTTGCACATCTAAAACAACGTCGGAAAGTAACTCGTTCGGCTTTTGAGTCACATCAAGTATGTGTGTTAATTTTGACGCCGCTAGCTCTGCAGATTGTCATGCAATTCCTTTACCTCTCAGAAATGATTATGAAATAAAAGTGAAGTACGTGACGAGTGTGACGTTAGGAAAACATTAGGAAGCATGGAGAGATTCTGTATGGGACCACCCAACCCAAACGATTACTGTGTGATCTGCTGCCAATCAGGTATCCACCGAGGCAGCACGGCTAGCTCAGTCGGTAGAGCATGAGACTCTTATTCGCAGGGTCGTGGGTTCGAGCCCTACGCTGGCCGGAACGGAATTTTTTTCCGCTGCAGATGTAAATTACCGATTTTCTGATTAACGTGATGTAATGGAAATAGCAACTATAAATTTGCCTACGTCTCCATCAGTCGCAAGAAAACTGTATTTGAAGTGAAGGTGATTTTGTAGACATGTGTGAAAGTCATGTTCTGAAGTGCAAGTGGTTTTGGTTGGAGAGAACACGGCTACGTGTCAGATGTGCAGCCAAGCAGTAATGGGTCGCCATAGCTGCAAATATTAGTCGAAAATATGAAGTGTTGTCAGCTGAAGTCTGATGATTCAGACAACCGTACGGACGAAGTACGCAAAAGTGCCGCTAGGCGGCGCCTGTTTAGGTCAGTGGTAGAGCATTGGTCTAGTAAACCAGGGGTCGTGAGTTCCATCCTCACAGGAGGAAGACGAATTTTGGAAATCAGTTGCGCATCGTGGCCGTATAGCAAACAGTATCTGTGATGAGGAACAATTAGCGACAGGAGTATTATTAAGAATTACTCTCAGATGTGATTAAGGCGAATGGCGCAGATAAAGCATTTGCCAAAGCGGTGCGGCATAAAGTTGGACGAGGCAGTCTGAATTACATTTTATAGATGTATTTCTCACAAATCTCAGAGCCTCTCGCGGTCGTCGTCGTCGTCGTCGTCGTCGCCGCCGCCGCCGCTTCTGCATAAGTAGCAAATGGCCATCGTAGCAAATGCGGCGAGGGACACCCTGCCATCGATTCCGAATGCGCAAAGTGTGTGGTCTTCTTTTCCTTTGTATGTTTGGTCGGTCTCGTAAGAGGTTGAATGTAACGAATGGGTGGGAAAGAGTAAGGGGCAGCGGCTGTGTGGAACGAAAACACAGTTCCTCAGGGGGTGTGAGCGTTTCGAAATGGGTCGTATATAAGTTACACTTGGTCGTCAGTGACCGTGTGGCCTAATGGATAAGGCGTCGGACTTCGGATCTGAAGATTGCAGGTTCGAATCCTGTCACGGTCGTGTTTTTCCATTTCTGAAAAAGAAACATACCGTTTTAATGTAGCAATTGAGCAGTACGAAACCGTCTGAATGTTGCTGTTGACCATTTTGTACTTGGAGATGGTCTTGAACCTGAAACACACACAACAAGACCGGTGTTAACTAGCAAAATGGTCGGCAGAGTGCCCTCACCACGAGTTTTGACTGGCACTTGCACATCTAAAACAACGTCGGAAAGTAACTCGTTCGGCTTTTGAGTCACATCAAGTATGTGTGTTAATTTTGACGCCGCTAGCTCTGCAGATTGTCATGCAATTCCTTTACCTCTCAGAAATGATTATGAAATAAAAGTGAAGTACGTGACGAGTGTGACGTTAGGAAAACATTAGGAAGCATGGAGAGATTCTGTATGGGACCACCCAACCCAAACGATTACTGTGTGATCTGCTGCCAATCAGGTATCCACCGAGGCAGCACGGCTAGCTCAGTCGGTAGAGCGTGAGACTCTTATTCACAGGGTCGTGGGTTCGAGCCCTACGCTGGCCGGAACGGAATTTTTTTCCGCTGCAGATGTAAATTACCGATTTTCTGATTAACGTGATGTAATGGAAATAGCAACTATAAATTTGCCTACGTCTCCATCAGTCGCAAGAAAACTGTATTTGAAGTGAAGGTGATTTTGTAGACATGTGTGAAAGTCATGTTATGAAGTGCAAGTGGTTTTGGTTGGAGAGAACACGGCTACGTGTCAGATGTGTAGCCAAGCAGTAATGGGTCGCCAGAGCTGCAAATATTAGTCGAAAATACGAAGTGTTGTCAGCTGAAGTCTGATGATTCAGACAACCGTACGGACGAAGTACGCAAAAGTGCCGCTAGGGGGCGCCTGTTTAGGTCAGTGGTAGAGCATTGGTCTAGTAAACCAGGGGTCGTGAGTTCCATCCTCACAGGAGGAAGACGAATTTTGGAAATCAGTTGCGCATCGTGGCCGTATAGCAAACAGTATCTGTGATGAGGAACAATTAGCGACAGGAGTATTATTAAGAATTACTCTCAGATGTGATTAAGGCGAATGGCGCAGATAAAGCATTTGCCAAAGCGGTGCGGCATAAAGTTGGACGAGGCAGTCTGAATTACATTTTATAGATGTATTTCTCACAAATCTCAGAGCCTCTCGCGGTCGTCGTCGTCGTCGTCGTCGTCGTCGCCGCCGCCACCGCTTCTGCAGAAGTAGCAAATGGCCATCGTAGCAAATGCGGCGAGGGACACCCTGCCATCGATTCCGAATGCGCCAAGTGTGTGGTCTTGTTTTCCTGTCTATGTTTGGTCGGTCTCGTAAGAGGTTGAATGTAACGAATGGGTGGGGAAGAGTAAGGGGCAGCGGCTGTGTGGATCGAAAACACAATTCCTCAGGGGGTGTGAGCGTTTCGAAATGAGTCGTATATAAGTTATACTTGGTCCTCAGAGACCGTGTGGCCTAATGGATAAGGCGTCGGACTTCTGATCCGAAGATTGCAGGTTCGAATCCTGTCACGGTCGTGTTTTTCCATTTCTGAAAAAGAAACATATCTTTTTAATGTAGCAATTGAGCAGTACGAAACCGTTTGAATGTTGCCGTTGAGCATTTTGTACTTGGAGATGGTCATGAACCTGAAACACACTCAACAAGACCGGTGTTAACTAGCGAAATAGTCGGCAGAGTGCCCTCACCGCGAGTTTTGACTGGCACTTGCACATCTAAAACAACGTCGGAAAGTAACTCGTTCGGCTTTTGAGTCACATCAAGTATGTGTGTTAATTTTGACGCCGCTAGCTCTGCAGATTGTCATGCAATTCCTTTACCTCTCAGAAATGATTATGAAATAAAAGTGAAGTACGTGACGAGTGTGACGTTAGGAAAACATTAGGAAGCATGGAGAGATTCTGTATGGGACCACCCAACCCAAACGATTACTGTGTGATCTGCTGCCAATCAGGTATCCACCGAGGCAGCACGGCTAGCTCAGTCGGTAGAGCGTGAAACTCTTATTCACAGGGTCGTGGGTTCGAGCCCTACGCTGGCCGGAACGGAATTTTTTTCCGCTGCAGATGTAAATTACCGATTTTCTGATTAACGTGATGTAATGGAAATAGCAACTATAAATTTGCCTACGTCTCCATCAGTCGCAAGAAAACTGTATTTGAAGTGAAGGTGATTTTGTAGACATGTGTGAAAGTCATGTTCTGAAGTGCAAGTGGTTTTGGTTGGAGAGAACACGGCTACGTGTCAGATGTGTAGCCAAGCAGTAATGGGTCGCCATAGCTGCAAATATTAGTCGAAAATATGAAGTGTTGTCAGCTGAAGTCTGATGATTCAGACAACCGTACGGACGAAGTACGCAAAAGTGCCGCTAGGGGGCGCCTGTTTAGGTCAGTGGTAGAGCATTGGTCTAGTAAACCAGGGGTCGTGAGTTCCATCCTCACAGGAGGAAGACGAATTTTGGAAATCAGTTGCGCATCGTGGCCGTATAGCAAACAGTATCTGTGATGAGGAACAATTAGCGACAGGAGTATTATTAAGAATTACTCTCAGATGTGATTAAGGCGAATGGCGCAGATAAAGCATTTGCCAAAGCGGTGCGGCATAAGGTTGGACGAGGCAGTCTGAATTACATTTTATAGATGTATTTCTCACAAATCTCAGAGCCTCTCGCGGTCGTAGTCGTCGTCGTCGTCGTCGTCGCCGCCGCCGCCGCTTCTGCAGAAGTAGCAAATGGCCATCGTAGCAAATGCGGCGAGGAACACCCTGCCATCGATTCCGAATGCGCCAAGTGTGTGGTCTTGTTTTCCTGTCTATGTTTGGTCGGTCTCGTAAGAGGTTGAATGTAACGAATGGGTGGGGAAGAGTAAGGGGCAGCGGCTGTGTGGAACGAAAACACAATTCCTCAGGGGGTGTGAGCGTTTCGAAATGAGTCGTATATAAGTTATAGTTGGTCGTCAGTGACCGTGTGGCCTAATGGATAAGGCGTCGGACTTCGGATCCGAAGATTGCAGGTTCGAATCCTGTCACGGTCGTGTTTGTCCATTTATGAAAAAGAAACATATCTTTTTAATGTAGCAATTGAGCAGTACGAAACCGTTTGAATGTTGCCGTTGAGCATTTTGTGCTTGGAGATGGTCTTGAGCTTGAAACACACACAACAAGACAGGTGTTAACTAGCGAAATGAACGGCAGAGTGGCCTCACCGCGAGGTGTGACTGGCACTTGCACATCTAAAACAACGTCGGAAAGTAACTCGTTCGGCTTTTGAGTCACATCAAGTATGTGTGTTAATTTTGACGCCGCTAGCTCTGCAGATTGTCATGCAATTCCTTTACCTCTCAGAAATGATTATGAAATAAAAGTGAAGTACGTGACGAGTGTGACGTTAGGAAAACATTAGGAAGCATGGAGAGATTCTGTATGGGACCACCCAACCCAAACGATTACTGTGTGATCTGCTGCCAATCAGGTATCCACCGAGGCAGCACGGCTAGCTCAGTCGGTAGAGCGTGAGACTCTTATTCACAGGGTCGTGGGTTCGAGCCCTACGCTGGCCGGAACGGAATTTTTTTCCGCTGCAGATGTAAATTACCGATTTTCTGATTAACGTGATGTAATGGAAATAGCAACTATAAATTTGCCTACGTCTCCATCAGTCGCAAGAAAACTGTATTTGAAGTGAAGGTGATTTTGTAGACATGTGTGAAAGTCATGTTCTGAAGTGCAAGTGGTTTTGGTTGGAGAGAACACGGCTAAGTGTCAGATGTGTAGCCAAGCAGTAATGGGTCGCCATAGCTGCAAATATTAGTCGAAAATATGAAGTGTTGTCAGCTGAAGTCTGATGATTCAGACAACCGTACGGACGAAGTACGCAAAAGTGCCGCTAGGGGGCGCCTGTTTAGGTCAGTGGTAGAGCATTGGTCTAGTAAACCAGGGGTCGTGAGTTCCATCCTCACAGGAGGAAGACGAATTTTGGAAATCAGTTGCGCATCGTGGCCGTATAGCAAACAGTATCTGTGATGAGGAACAATTAGCGACAGGAGTATTATTAAGAATTACTCTCAGATGTGATTAAGGCGAATGGCGCAGATAAAGCATTTGCCAAAGCGGTGCGGCATAAGGTTGGACGAGGCAGTCTGAATTACATTTTATAGATGTATTTCTCACAAATCTCAGAGCCTCTCGTGGTCGTAGTCGTCGTCGTCGTCGTCGTCGCCGCCGCCGCCGCTTCTGCAGAAGTAGCAAATGGCCATCGTAGCAAATGCGGCGAGGAACACCCTGCCATCGATTCCGAATGCGCCAAGTGTGTGGTCTTGTTTTCCTGTCTATGTTTGGTCGGTCTCGTAAGAGGTTGAATGTAACGAATGGGTGGGGAAGAGTAAGGGGCAGCGGCTGTGTGGAACGAAAACACAATTCCTCAGGGGGTGTGAGCGTTTCGAAATGAGTCGTATATAAGTTATACTTGGTCGTCAGTGACCGTGTGGCCTAATGGATAAGGCGTCGGACTTCGGATCCGAAGATTGCAGGTTCGAATCCTGTCACGGTCGTGTTTGTCCATTTCTGAAAAAGAAACATATCTTTTTAATGTAGCAATTGAGCAGTACGAAACCGTTTGAATGTTGCCGTTGAGCATTTTGTGCTTGGAGATGGTCTTGAGCTTGAAACACACACAACAAGACAGGTGTTAACTAGCGAAATGAACGGCAGAGTGGCCTCACCGCGAGGTGTGACTGGCACTTGCACATCTAAAACAACGTCGGAAAGTAACTCGTTCGGCTTTTGAGTCACATCAAGTATGTGTGTTAATTTTGACGCCGCTAGCTCTGCAGATTGTCATGCAATTCCTTTACCTCTCAGAAATGATTATGAAATAAAAGTGAAGTACGTGACGAGTGTGACGTTAGGAAAACATTAGGAAGCATGGAGAGATTCTGTATGGGACCTACCAACCCAAACGAGTACTGTGTGATCTGCTGCCCAGCAGGTATCCAACGAGGCAGCACGGCTAGCTCAGTCGGTAGAGCATGAGACTCTTATTCACAGGGTCGTGGGTTCGAGCCCTACGCTGGGCGGAACGGAATTTTTTCCGCTGCAGAAGTAAATTACCGATTTTCTGATTAACGTGATGTAATGGAAATAGCAACTTTAAAATTTGCCTACGTCTCCATCAGTCGCTAGAAAACTGTATTTGAATTGAAGGTGATTTTGTAGACATGTGTGAAAGTCATGTTCTGAAGTGCAGGTGGTTTTGGTTGGAAAGAACACGGCTACGTGTCAGATGTGTAGCCAAGCAGTAATGGGTCGCCATTGCTGCAAATATTAGTCGAAAATATGAAGTGTTGTCAGCTGAAGTCTGATGATTCAGACGACCGTACGGACGAAGTACGCAAAAGTGCCGCTAGGCGGCGCCTGTTTAGGTCAGTGGTAGAGCATTGGTCTAGTAAACCAGGGGTCGTGAGTTCCATCCTCACAGGAGGAAGACGAATCTTGGAAATCAGTTGCGCATCGTAGCCGTATAGAAAGCAGTATCTGTGATGAGGAACAATTAGCGACAGGCGTATTATTAAGAATTACTCTCAGATGTGATTAAGGCGAATGGCGCAGATAAAGCATTTGCCAAAGCGGTTTAGCATAAGGTGAGACGAGGCAGTCTGAATTACATTTTATAGATGTATTTCTCACAAATCTCAGAGCCTCTCGCGGTCGTCGTCGTCGTCGTCGTCGTCGTCGCCGCCGCCGCCGCTTCTGCATAAGTAGCAAATGGCCATCGTAGCAAATGCGGCGAGGGACACCCTGCCATCGATTCCGAATGCGCAAAGTGTGTGATCTTCTTTTCCTTTGTATGTTTGGTCGGTCTCGTAAGAGGTTGAATGTAACGAATGGGTGGGAAAGAGTAAGGGGCAGCGGCTGTGTGGAACGAAAACACAGTTCCTCAGGGGGTGTGAGCGTTTCGAAATGGGTCGTATATAAGTTACACTTGGTCGTCAGTGACCGTGTGGCCTAATGGATAAGGCGTCGGACTTCGGATCCGAAGATTGCAGGTTCGAATCCTGTCACGGTCGTGTTTTTCCATTTCTGAAAAAGAAACATACCGTTTTAATGTAGCAATTGAGCAGTACGAAACCGTCTGAATGTTGCTGTTGACCATTTTGTACTTGGAGATGGTCTTGAACCTGAAACACACACAACAAGACCGGTGTTAACTAGCGAAATGGTCGGCAGAGTGCCCTCACCGCGAGTTTTGACTGGCACTTGCACATCTAAAACAACGTCGGAAAGTAACTCGTTCGGCTTTTGAGTCACATCAAGTATGTGTGTTAATTTTGACGCCGCTAGCTCTGCAGATTGTCATGCAATTCCTTTACCTCTCAGAAATGATTATGAAATAAAAGTGAAGTACGTGACGAGTGTGACGTTAGGAAAACATTAGGAAGCATGGAGAGATTCTGTATGGGACCACCCAACCCAAACGATTACTGTGTGATCTGCTGCCAATCAGGTATCCACCGAGGCAGCACGGCTAGCTCAGTCGGTAGAGCATGAGACTCTTATTCACAGGGTCGTGGGTTCGAGCCCTACGCTGGCCGGAACGGAATTTTTTTCCGCTGCAGATGTAAATTACCGATTTTCTGATTAACGTGATGTAATGGAAATAGCAACTATAAATTTGCCTACGTCTCCATCAGTCGCAAGAAAACTGTATTTGAAGTGAAGGTGATTTTGTAGACATGTGTGAAAGTCATGTTCTGAAGTGCAGGTGGTTTTGTTTGAAGAGAATATCGGCTACGTGTCAGATGTGTAGCCAAGCAGTAATGGGTCGCCATTGCTGCAAATATTAGTCGAAAATATGAAGTGTTGTCAGCTGAAGTCTGATGATTCAGACAACCATACGGACGAAGTACGCAAAAGTGCCGCTAGGCGGCGCCTGTTTTGGTCAGTGGTAGAGCATTGGTCTAGTAAACCAGGGGTCGTGAGTTCCATCCTCACAGGAGGAAGACGAATCTTGGAAATCAGTTGCGCATCGTAGCCGTATAGAAAGCAGTATCTGTGATGAGGAACAATTAGCGACAGGCGTATTATTAAGAATTACTCTCAGATGTGATTAAGGCGAATGGCGCAGATAAAGCATTTGCCAAAGCGGTTTAGCATAAGGTGAGACGAGGCAGTCTGAATTACATTTTATAGATGTATTTCTCACAAATCTCAGAGCCTCTCGCGGTCGTCGTCGTCGTCGTCGTCGCCGCCGCCGCCGCTTCTGCATAAGTAGCAAATGGCCATCGTAGCAAATGCGGCGAGGGACACCCTGCCATCGATTCCGAATGCGCAAAGTGTGTGGTCTTCTTTTCCTTTGTATGTTTGGTCGGTCTCGTAAGAGGTTGAATGTAACGAATGGGTGGGGAAGAGTAAGGGGCAGCGGCTGTGTGGAACGAAAACACAATTCCTCAGGGGGTGTGAGCGTTTCGAAATGAGTCGTATATAAGTTATACTTGGTCATCAGTGACCGTGTGGCCTAATGGATAAGGCGTCGGACTTCGGAACCGAAGATTGCAGGTTCGAATCCTGTCACGGTCGTGTTTTTCCATTTCTGAAAAAGAAACATATCTTTTTAATGTAGCAATTGAGCAGTACGAAACCGTTTGAATGTTGCCGTTGAGCATTTTGTGCTTGGAGATGGTCTTGAGCTTGAAACACACACAACAAGACAGGTGTTAACTAGCGAAATGAACGGCAGAGTGGCCTCACCGCGAGGTGTGACTGGCACTTGCACATCTAAAACAACGTCGGAAAGTAACTCGTTCGGCTTTTGAGTCACATCAAGTATGTGTGTTAATTTTGACGCCGCTAGCTCTGCAGATTGTCATGCAATTCCTTTACCTCTCAGAAATGATTATGAAATAAAAGTGAAGTACGTGACGAGTGTGACGTTAGGAAAACATTAGGAAGCATGGAGAGATTCTGTATGGGACCTACCAACCCAAACGAGTACTGTGTGATCTGCTGCCCAGCAGGTATCCAACGAGGCAGCACGGCTAGCTCAGTCGGTAGAGCATGAGACTCTTATTCACAGGGTCGTGGGTTCGAGCCCTACGCTGGGCGGAACGGAATTTTTTCCGCTGCAGAAGTAAATTACCGATTTTCTGATTAACGTGATGTAATGGAAATAGCAACTTTAAAATTTGCCTACGTCTCCATCAGTCGCTAGAAAACTGTATTTGAATTGAAGGTGATTTTGTAGACATGTGTGAAAGTCATGTTCTGAAGTGCAGGTGGTTTTGGTTGGAAAGAACACGGCTACGTGTCAGATGTGTAGCCAAGCAGTAATGGGTCGCCATAGCTGCAAATATTAGTCGAAAATATGAAGTGTTGTCAGCTGAAGTCTGATGATTCAGACAACCATACGGACGAAGTACACAAAAGTGCCGCTAGGCGGCGCCTGTTTTGGTCAGTGGTAGAGCATTGGTCTAGTAAACCAGGGGTCGTGAGTTCCATCCTCACAGGAGGAAGACGAATCTTGGAAATCAGTTGCGCATCGTAGCCGTATAGAAAGCAGTATCTGTGATGAGGAACAATTAGCGACAGGCGTATTATTAAGAATTACTCTCAGATGTGATTAAGGCGAATGGCGCAGATAAAGCATTTGCCAAAGCGGTTTAGCATAAGGTGAGACGAGGCAGTCTGAATTACATTTTATAGATGTATTTCTCACAAATCTCAGAGCCTCTCGCGGTCGTCGTCGTCGTCGTCGCCGCCGCCGCCGCTTCAGCATAAGTAGCAAATGGCCATCGTAGCAAATGCGGCGAGGGACACCCTGCCATCGATTCCGAATGCGCAAAGTGTGTGGTCTTCTTTTCCTTTGTATGTTTGGTCGGTCTCGTAAGAGGTTGAATGTAACGAATGGGTGGGAAAGAGTAAGGGGCAGCGGCTGTGTGGAACGAAAACACAGTTCCTCAGGGGGTGTGAGCGTTTCGAAATGGGTCGTATATAAGTTACACTTGGTCGTCAGTGACCGTGTGGCCTAATGGATAAGGCGTCGGACTTCGGATCCGAAGATTGCAGGTTCGAATCCTGTCACGGTCGTGTTTTTCCATTTCTGAAAAAGAAACATACCGTTTTAATGTAGCAATTGAGCAGTGCGAAACCGTCTGAATGTTGCTGTTGACCATTTTGTACTTGGAGATGGTCTTGAACCTGAAACACACACAACAAGACCGGTGTTAACTAGCGAAATGGTCGGCAGAGTGCCCTCACCGCGAGTTTTGACTGGCACTTGCACATCTAAAACAACGTCGGAAAGTAACTCGTTCGGCTTTTGAGACACATCAAGTATGTGTGTTAATTTTGACGCCGCTAGCTCTGCAGATTGTCATGCAATTCCTTTACCTCTCAGAAATGATTATGAAATAAAAGTGAAGTACGTGACGAGTGTGACGTTAGGAAAACATTAGGAAGCATGGAGAGATTCTGTATGGGACCACCCAACCCAAACGATTACTGTGTGATCTGCTGCCAATCAGGTATCCACCGAGGCAGCACGGCTGGCTCAGTCGGTAGAGCATGAGACTCTTATTCACAGGGTCGTGGGTTCGAGCCCTACGCTGGCCGGAACGGAATTTTTTTCCGCTGCAGATGTAAATTACCGATTTTCTGATTAACGTGATGTAATGGAAATAGCAACTATAAATTTGCCTACGTCTCCATCAGTCGCAAGAAAACTGTATTTGAAGTGAAGGTGATTTTGTAGACATGTGTGAAAGTCATGTTCTGAAGTGCAGGTGGTTTTGTTTGAAGAGAATATCGGCTACGTGTCAGATGTGTAGCCAAGCAGTAATGGGTCGCCATTGCTGCAAATATTAGTCGAAAATATGAAGTGTTGTCAGCTGAAGTCTGATGATTCAGACAACCATACGGACGAAGTACACAAAAGTGCCGCTAGGCGGCGGCTGTTTAGGTCAGTGGTAGAGCATTGGTCTAGTAAACCAGGGGTCGTGAGTTCCATCCTCACAGGAGGAAGACGAATCTTGGAAATCAGTTGCGCATCGTAGCCGTATAGAAAGCAGTATCTGTGATGAGGAACAATTAGCGACAGGCGTATTATTAAGAATTACTCTCAGATGTGATTAAGGCGAATGGCGCAGATAAAGCATTTGCCAAAGCGGTTTAGCATAAGGTGAGACGAGGCAGTCTGAATTACATTTTATAGATGTATTTCTCACAAATCTCAGAGCCTCTCGCGGTCGTCGTCGTCGTCGTCGTCGTCGCCGCCGCCGCCGCTTCTGCATAAGTAGCAAATGGCCATCGTAGCAAATGCGGCGAGGGACACCCTGCCATCGATTCCGAATGCGCAAAGTGTGTGGTCTTGTTTTCCTGTCTATGTTTGGTCGGTCTCGTAAGAGGTTGAATGTAACGAATGGGTGGAAAAGAGTAAGGGGCAGGGGCTGTGTGGAACGAAAACACAGTTCCTCAGGGGGTGTGAGCGTTTCGAAATGGGTCGTATATAAGTTACACTTGGTCGTCAGTGACCGTGTGGCCTAATGGATAAGGCGTCGGACTTCGGATCCGAAGATTGCAGGTTCGAATCCTGTCACGGTCGTGTTTTTCCATTTCTGAAAAAGAAACATACCGTTTTAATGTAGCAATTGAGCAGTACGAAACCGTCTGAATGTTGCTGTTGACCATTTTGTACTTGGAGATGGTCTTGAACCTGAAACACACACAACAAGACCGGTGTTAACTAGCGAAATGGTCGGCAGAGTGCCCTCACCGCGAGTTTTGACTGGCACTTGCACATCTAAAACAACGTCGGAAAGTAACTCGTTCGGCTTTTGAGTCACATCAAGTATGTGTGTTAATTTTGACGCCGCTAGCTCTGCAGATTGTCATGCAATTCCTTTACCTCTCAGAAATGATTATGAAATAAAAGTGAAGTACGTGACGAGTGTGACGTTAGGAAAACATTAGGAAGCATGGAGAGATTCTGTATGGGACCACCCAACCCAAACGATTACTGTGTGATCTGCTGCCAATCAGGTATCCACCGAGGCTGCACGGCTAGCTCAGTCGGTAGAGCATGAGACTCTTATTCACAGGGTCGTGGGTTCGAGCCCTACGCTGGCCGGAACGGAATTTTTTTCCGCTGCAGATGTAAATTACCGATTTTCTGATTAACGTGATGTAATGGAAATAGCAACTATAAATTTGCCTACGTCTCCATCAGTCGCAAGAAAACTGTATTTGAAGTGAAGGTGATTTTGTAGACATGTGTGAAAGTCATGTTCTGAAGTGCAGGTGGTTTTGTTTGAAGAGAATATCGGCTACGTGTCAGATGTGTAGCCAAGCAGTAATGGGTCGCCATTGCTGCAAATATTAGTCGAAAATATGAAGTGTTGTCAGCTGAAGTCTGATGATTCAGACAACCATACGGACGAAGTACACAAAAGTGCCGCTAGGCGGCGCCTGTTTAGGTCAGTGGTAGAGCATTGGTCTAGTAAACCAGGGGTCGTGAGTTCCATCCTCACAGGAGGAAGACGAATCTTGGAAATCAGTTGCGCATCGTAGCCGTATAGAAAGCAGTATCTGTGATGAGGAACAATTAGCGACAGGCGTATTATTAAGAATTACTCTCAGATGTGATTAAGGCGAATGGCGCAGATAAAGCATTTGCCAAAGCGGTTTAGCATAAGGTGAGACGAGGCAGTCTGAATTACATTTTATAGATGTATTTCTCACAAATCTCAGAGCCTCTCGCGGTCGTCGTCGTCGTCGTCGTCGCCGCCGCCGCCGCCGCTTCTGCATAAGTAGCAAATGGACATCGTAGCAAATGCGGCGAGGGACACCCTGCCATCGATTCCGAATGCGCAAAGTGTGTGGTCTTGTTTTCCTGTCTATGTTTGGTCGGTCTCGTAAGAGGTTGAATGTAACGAATGGGTGGAAAAGAGTAAGGGGCAGGGGCTGTGTGGAACGAAAACACAGTTCCTCAGGGGGTGTGAGCGTTTCGAAATGGGTCGTATATAAGTTACACTTGGTCGTCAGTGACCGTGTGGCCTAATGGATAAGGCGTCGGACTTCGGATCCGAAGATTGCAGGTTCGAATCCTGTCACGGTCGTGTTTTTCCATTTCTGAAAAAGAAACATACCGTTTTAATGTAGCAATAGAGCAGTACGAAACCGTCTGAATGTTGCTGTTGACCATTTTGTACTTGGAGATGGTCTTGAACCTGAAACACACACAACAAGACCGGTGTTAACTAGCGAAATGGTCGGCAGAGTGCCCTCACCGCGAGTTTTGACTGGCACTTGCACATCTAAAACAACGTCGGAAAGTAACTCGTTCGGCTTTTGAGTCACATCAAGTATGTGTGTTAATTTTGACGCCGCTAGCTCTGCAGATTGTCATGCAATTCCTTTACCACTCAGAAATGATTATGAAATAAAAGTGAAGTACGTGACGAGTGTGACGTTAGGAAAACATTAGGAAGCATGGAGAGATTCTGTATGGGACCACCCAACCCAAACGATTACTGTGTGATCTGCTGCCAATCAGGTATCCACCGAGGCAGCACGGCTAGCTCAGTCGGTAGAGCATGAGACTCTTATTCACAGGGTCGTGGGTTCGAGCCCTACGCTGGCCGGAACGGAATTTTTTTCCGCTGCAGATGTAAATTACCGATTTTCTGATTAACGTGATGTAATGGAAATAGCAACTATAAATTTGCCTACGTCTCCATCAGTCGCAAGAAAACTGTATTTGAAGTGAAGGTGATTTTGTAGACATGTGTGAAAGTCATGTTCTGAAGTGCAGGTGGTTTTGTTTGAAGAGAATATCGGCTACGTGTCAGATGTGTAGCCAAGCAGTAATGGGTCGCCATTGCTGCAAATATTAGTCGAAAATATGAAGTGTTGTCAGCTGAAGTCTGATGATTCAGACAACCATACGGACGAAGTACACAAAAGTGCCGCTAGGCGGCGCCTGTTTAGGTCAGTGGTAGAGCATTGGTCTAGTAAACCAGGGGTCGTGAGTTCCATCCTCACAGGAGGAAGACGAATCTTGGAAATCAGTTGCGCATCGTAGCCGTATAGAAAGCAGTATCTGTGATGAGGAACAATTAGCGACAGGCGTATTATTAAGAATTACTCTCAGATGTGATTAATGCGAATGGCGCAGATAAAGCATTTGCCAAAGCGGTTTAGCATAAGGTGAGACGAGGCAGTCTGAATTACATTTTATAGATGTATTTCTCACAAATCTCAGAGCCTCTCGCGGTCGTCGTCGTCGTCGCCGCCGCCGCCGCTTCTGCATAAGTAGCAAATGGCCATCGTAGCAAATGCGGCGAGGGACACCCTGCCATCGATTCCGAATGCGCAAAGTGTGTGGTCTTGTTTTCCTGTCTATGTTTGGTCGGTCTCGTAAGAGGTTGAATGTAACGAATGGGTGGAAAAGAGTAAGGGGCAGGGGCTGTGTGGAACGAAAACACAGTTCCTCAGGGGGTGTGAGCGTTTCGAAATGGGTCGTATATAAGTTACACTTGGTCGTCAGTGACCGTGTGGCCTAATGGATAAGGCGTCGGACTTCGGATCCGAAGATTGCAGGTTCGAATCCTGTCACGGTCGTGTTTTTCCATTTCTGAAAAAGAAACATACCGTTTTAATGTAGCAATTGAGCAGTACGAAACCGTCTGAATGTTGCTGTTGACCATTTTGTACTTGGAGATGGTCTTGAACCTGAAACACACACAACAAGACCGGTGTTAACTAGCGAAATGGTCGGCAGAGTGCCCTCAACGCGAGTTTTGACTGGCACTTGCACATCTAAAACAACGTCGGAAAGTAACTCGTTCGGCTTTTGAGTCACATCAAGTATGTGTGTTAATTTTGACGCCGCTAGCTCTGCAGATTGTCATGCAATTCCTTTACCTCTCAGAAATGATTATGAAATAAAAGTGAAGTACGTGACGAGTGTGACGTTAGGAAAACATTAGGAAGCATGGAGAGATTCTGTATGGGACCACCCAACCCAAACGATTACTGTGTGATCTGCTGCCAATCAGGTATTCACCGAGGCAGCACGGCTAGCTCAGTCGGTAGAGCATGAGACTCTTATTCACAGGGTCGCGGGTTCGAGCCCTACGCTGGCCGGAACTGAATTTTTTTCCGCTGCAGATGTAAATTACCGATTTTCTGATTAACGTGATGTAATGGAAATAGCAACTATAAATTTGCCTACGTCTCCATCAGTCGCAAGAAAACTGTATTTTAAGTGAATGTGATTTTGTAGACATGTGTGAAAGTCATGTTCTGAAGTGCAAGTGGTTTTGGTTGGAGAGAACACGGCTACGTGTCAGATGTGTAGCCAAGCAGTAATGGGTCGCCATTGCTGCAAATATTAGTCGAAAATATGAAGTGTTGTCAGCTGAAGTCTGATGATTCAGACAACCATACGGACGAAGTACACAAAAGTGCCGCTAGGCGGCGCCTGTTTAGGTCAGTGGTAGAGCATTGGTCTAGTAAACCAGGGGTCGTGAGTTCCATCCTCACAGGAGGAAGACGAATTTTGGAAATCAGTTGCGCATCGTGGCCGTGTAGCAAACAGTATCTGTGATGAGGAACAATTAGCGACAGGAGTATTATTAAGAATTACTCTCAGATGTGATTAAGGCGAATGGCGCAGATAAAGCATTTGCCAAAGCGGTTTAGCATAAGGTGAGACGAGGCAGTCTGAATTACATTTTATAGATGTATTTCTCACAAATCTCAGAGCCTCTCGCGGTCGTCGTCGTCGTCGTCGCCGCCGCCGCCGCTTCTGCATAAGTAGCAAATGGCCATCGTAGCAAATGCGGCGAGGGACACCCTGCCATCGATTCCGAATGCGCAAAGTGTGTGGTCTTCTTTTCCTTTGTATGTTTGGTCGGTCTCGTAAGAGGTTGAATGTAACGAATGGGTGGGGAACAGTAAGGGGCAGCGGCTGTGTGGAACGAAAACACAATTCCTCAGGGGGTGTGAGCGTTTCGAAATGAGTCGTATATAAGTTATACTTAGTCGTCAGTGACCGTGTGGCCTAATGGATAAGGCGTCGGACTTCGGATCCGAAGATTGCAGGTTCGAATCCTGTCACGGTCGTGTTTTTCCATTTCTGAAAAAGAAACATATCTTTTTAATGTAGCAATTGAGCAGTACGAAACCGTTTGAATGTTGCCGTTGAGCATTTTGTGCTTGGAGATGGTCTTGAGCTTGAAACACACACAACAAGACAGGTGTTAACTAGCGAAATGGTCGGCAGAGTGCCCTCACCGCGAGTTTTGACTGGCACTTGCACATCTAAAACAACGTCGGAAAGTAACTCGTTCGGCTTTTGAGTCACATCAAGTATGTGTGTTAATTTTGACGCCGCTAGCTCTGCAGATTGCCATGCAATTCCTTTACCTCTCAGAAATGATTATGAAATAAAAGTGAAGTACGTGACGAGTGTGACGTTAGGAAAACATTAGGAAGCATGGAGAGATTCTGTATGGGACCACCCAACCCAAACGATTACTGTGTGATCTGCTGCCAATCAGGTATCCACCGAGGCAGCACGGCTAGCTCAGTCGGTAGAGCATGAGACTCTTATTCACAGGGTCGTGGGTTCGAGCCCTACGCTGGCCGGAACGGAATTTTTTTCCGCTGCAGATGTAAATTACCGATTTTCTGATTAACGTGATGTAATGGAAATAGCAACTATAAATTTGCCTACGTGTCCATCAGTCGCAAGAAAACTGTATTTGAAGTGAAGGTGATTTTGTAGACATGTGTGAAAGTCATGTTCTGAAGTGCAGGTGGTTTTGTTTGAAGAGAATATCGGCTACGTGTCAGATGTGTAGCCAAGCAGTAATGGGTCGCCATTGCTGCAAATATTAGTCGAAAATATGAAGTGTTGTCAGCTGAAGTCTGATGATTCAGACAACCATACGGACGAAGTACACAAAAGTGCCGCTAGGCGGCGCCTGTTTAGGTCAGTGGTAGAGCATTGGTCTAGTAAACCAGGGGTCGTGAGTTCCATCCTCACAGGAGGAAGACGAATCTTGGAAATCAGTTGCGCATCGTAGCCGTATAGAAAGCAGTATCTGTGATGAGGAACAATTAGCGACAGGCGTATTATTAAGAATTACTCTCAGATGTGATTAATGCGAATGGCGCAGATAAAGCATTTGCCAAAGCGGTTTAGCATAAGGTGAGACGAGGCAGTCTGAATTACATTTTATAGATGTATTTCTCACAAATCTCAGAGCCTCTCGCGGTCGTCGTCGTCGTCGTCGTCGCCGCCGCCGCCGCTTCTGCATAAGTAGCAAATGGCCATCGTAGCAAATGCGGCGAGGGACACCCTGCCATCGATTCCGAATGCGCAAAGTGTGTGGTCTTGTTTTCCTGTCTATGTTTGGTCGGTCTCGTAAGAGGTTGAATGTAACGAATGGGTGGAAAAGAGTAAGGGGCAGGGGCTGTGTGGAACGAAAACACAGTTCCTCAGGGGGTGTGAGCGTTTCGAAATGGGTCGTATATAAGTTACACTTAGTCGTCAGTGACCGTGTGGCCTAATGGATAAGGCGTCGGACTTCGGATCCGAAGATTGCAGGTTCGAATCCTGTCACGGTCGTGTTTTTCCATTTCTGAAAAAGAAACATACCGTTTTAATGTAGCAATTGAGCAGTACGAAACCGTCTGAATGTTGCTGTTGACCATTTTGTACTTGGAGATGGTCTTGAACCTGAAACACACACAACAAGACCGGTGTTAACTAGCGAAATGGTCGGCAGAGTGCCCTCAACGCGAGTTTTGACTGGCACTTGCACATCTAAAACAACGTCGGAAAGTAACTCGTTCGGCTTTTGAGTCACATCAAGTATGTGTGTTAATTTTGACGCCGCTAGCTCTGCAGATTGTCATGCAATTCCTTTACCTCTCAGAAATGATTATGAAATAAAAGTGAAGTACGTGACGAGTGTGACGTTAGGAAAACATTAGGAAGCATGGAGAGATTCTGTATGGGACCACCCAACCCAAACGATTACTGTGTGATCTGCTGCCAATCAGGTATTCACCGAGGCAGCACGGCTAGCTCAGTCGGTAGAGCATGAGACTCTTATTCACAGGGTCGCGGGTTCGAGCCCTACGCTGGCCGGAACGGAATTTTTTTCCGCTGCAGATGTAAATTACCGATTTTCTGATTAACGTGATGTAATGGAAATAGCAACTATAAATTTGCCTACGTCTCCATCAGTCGCAAGAAAACTGTATTTTAAGTGAATGTGATTTTGTAGACATGTGTGAAAGTCATGTTCTGAAGTGCAAGTGGTTTTGGTTGGAGAGAACACGGCTACGTGTCAGATGTGTAGCCAAGCAGTAATGGGTCGCCATTGCTGCAAATATTAGTCGAAAATATGAAGTGTTGTCAGCTGAAGTCTGATGATTCAGACAACCATACGGACGAAGTACACAAAAGTGCCGCTAGGCGGCGCCTGTTTAGGTCAGTGGTAGAGCATTGGTCTAGTAAACCAGGGGTCGTGAGTTCCATCCTCACAGGAGGAAGACGAATTTTGGAAATCAGTTGCGCATCGTGGCCGTGTAGCAAACAGTATCTGTGATGAGGAACAATTAGCGACAGGAGTATTATTAAGAATTACTCTCAGATGTGATTAAGGCGAATGGCGCAGATAAAGCATTTGCCAAAGCGGTTTAGCATAAGGTGAGACGAGGCAGTCTGAATTACATTTTATAGATGTATTTCTCACAAATCTCAGAGCCTCTCGCGGTCGTCGTCGTCGTCGTCGCCGCCGCCGCCGCTTCTGCATAAGTAGCAAATGGCCATCGTAGCAAATGCGGCGAGGGACACCCTGCCATCGATTCCGAATGCGCAAAGTGTGTGGTCTTCTTTTCCTTTGTATGTTTGGTCGGTCTCGTAAGAGGTTGAATGTAACGAATGGGTGGGGAACAGTAAGGGGCAGCGGCTGTGTGGAACGAAAACACAATTCCTCAGGGGGTGTGAGCGTTTCGAAATGAGTCGTATATAAGTTATACTTGGTCATCAGTGACCGTGTGGCCTAATGGATAAGGCGTCGGACTTCGGAACCGAAGATTGCAGGTTCGAATCCTGTCACGGTCGTGTTTTTCCATTTCTGAAAAAGAAACATATCTTTTTAATGTAGCAATTGAGCAGTACGAAACCGTTTGAATGTTGCCGTTGAGCATTTTGTGCTTGGAGATGGTCTTGAGCTTGAAACACACACAACAAGACAGGTGTTAACTAGCGAAATGAACGGCAGAGTGGCCTCACCGCGAGGTGTGACTGGCACTTGCACATCTAAAACAACGTCGGAAAGTAACTCGTTCGGCTTTTGAGTCACATCAAGTATGTGTGTTAATTTTGACGCCGCTAGCTCTGCAGATTGTCATGCAATTCCTTTACCTCTCAGAAATGATTATGAAATAAAAGTGAAGTACGTGACGAGTGTGACGTTAGGAAAACATTAGGAAGCATGGAGAGATTCTGTATGGGACCTACCAACCCAAACGAGTACTGTGTGATCTGCTGCCCAGCAGGTATCCAACGAGGCAGCACGGCTAGCTCAGTCGGTAGAGCATGAGACTCTTATTCACAGGGTCGTGGGTTCGAGCCCTACGCTGGGCGGAACGGAATTTTTTCCGCTGCAGAAGTAAATTACCGATTTTCTGATTAACGTGATGTAATGGAAATAGCAACTTTAAAATTTGCCTACGTCTCCATCAGTCGCTAGAAAACTGTATTTGAATTGAAGGTGATTTTGTAGACATGTGTGAAAGTCATGTTCTGAAGTGCAGGTGGTTTTGGTTGGAAAGAACACGGCTACGTGTCAGATGTGTAGCCAAGCAGTAATGGGTCGCCATAGCTGCAAATATTAGTCGAAAATATGAAGTGTTGTCAGCTGAAGTCTGATGATTCAGACAACCATACGGACGAAGTACACAAAAGTGCCGCTAGGCGGCGCCTGTTTTGGTCAGTGGTAGAGCATTGGTCTAGTAAACCAGGGGTCGTGAGTTCCATCCTCACAGGAGGAAGACGAATCTTGGAAATCAGTTGCGCATCGTAGCCGTATAGAAAGCAGTATCTGTGATGAGGAACAATTAGCGACAGGCGTATTATTAAGAATTACTCTCAGATGTGATTAAGGCGAATGGCGCAGATAAAGCATTTGCCAAAGCGGTTTAGCATAAGGTGAGACGAGGCAGTCTGAATTACATTTTATAGATGTATTTCTCACAAATCTCAGAGCCTCTCGCGGTCGTCGTCGTCGTCGTCGCCGCCGCCGCCGCTTCAGCATAAGTAGCAAATGGCCATCGTAGCAAATGCGGCGAGGGACACCCTGCCATCGATTCCGAATGCGCAAAGTGTGTGGTCTTCTTTTCCTTTGTATGTTTGGTCGGTCTCGTAAGAGGTTGAATGTAACGAATGGGTGGGAAAGAGTAAGGGGCAGCGGCTGTGTGGAACGAAAACACAGTTCCTCAGGGGGTGTGAGCGTTTCGAAATGGGTCGTATATAAGTTACACTTGGTCGTCAGTGACCGTGTGGCCTAATGGATAAGGCGTCGGACTTCGGATCCGAAGATTGCAGGTTCGAATCCTGTCACGGTCGTGTTTTTCCATTTCTGAAAAAGAAACATACCGTTTTAATGTAGCAATTGAGCAGTGCGAAACCGTCTGAATGTTGCTGTTGACCATTTTGTACTTGGAGATGGTCTTGAACCTGAAACACACACAACAAGACCGGTGTTAACTAGCGAAATGGTCGGCAGAGTGCCCTCACCGCGAGTTTTGACTGGCACTTGCACATCTAAAACAACGTCGGAAAGTAACTCGTTCGGCTTTTGAGACACATCAAGTATGTGTGTTAATTTTGACGCCGCTAGCTCTGCAGATTGTCATGCAATTCCTTTACCTCTCAGAAATGATTATGAAATAAAAGTGAAGTACGTGACGAGTGTGACGTTAGGAAAACATTAGGAAGCATGGAGAGATTCTGTATGGGACCACCCAACCCAAACGATTACTGTGTGATCTGCTGCCAATCAGGTATCCACCGAGGCAGCACGGCTGGCTCAGTCGGTAGAGCATGAGACTCTTATTCACAGGGTCGTGGGTTCGAGCCCTACGCTGGCCGGAACGGAATTTTTTTCCGCTGCAGATGTAAATTACCGATTTTCTGATTAACGTGATGTAATGGAAATAGCAACTATAAATTTGCCTACGTCTCCATCAGTCGCAAGAAAACTGTATTTGAAGTGAAGGTGATTTTGTAGACATGTGTGAAAGTCATGTTCTGAAGTGCAGGTGGTTTTGTTTGAAGAGAATATCGGCTACGTGTCAGATGTGTAGCCAAGCAGTAATGGGTCGCCATTGCTGCAAATATTAGTCGAAAATATGAAGTGTTGTCAGCTGAAGTCTGATGATTCAGACAACCATACGGACGAAGTACACAAAAGTGCCGCTAGGCGGCGGCTGTTTAGGTCAGTGGTAGAGCATTGGTCTAGTAAACCAGGGGTCGTGAGTTCCATCCTCACAGGAGGAAGACGAATCTTGGAAATCAGTTGCGCATCGTAGCCGTATAGAAAGCAGTATCTGTGATGAGGAACAATTAGCGACAGGCGTATTATTAAGAATTACTCTCAGATGTGATTAAGGCGAATGGCGCAGATAAAGCATTTGCCAAAGCGGTTTAGCATAAGGTGAGACGAGGCAGTCTGAATTACATTTTATAGATGTATTTCTCACAAATCTCAGAGCCTCTCGCGGTCGTCGTCGTCGTCGCCGCCGCCGCCGCTTCTGCATAAGTAGCAAATGGCCATCGTAGCAAATGCGGCGAGGGACACCCTGCCATCGATTCCGAATGCGCAAAGTGTGTGGTCTTGTTTTCCTGTCTATGTTTGGTCGGTCTCGTAAGAGGTTGAATGTAACGAATGGGTGGAAAAGAGTAAGGGGCAGGGGCTGTGTGGAACGAAAACACAGTTCCTCAGGGGGTGTGAGCGTTTCGAAATGGGTCGTATATAAGTTACACTTGGTCGTCAGTGACCGTGTGGCCTAATGGATAAGGCGTCGGACTTCGGATCCGAAGATTGCAGGTTCGAATCCTGTCACGGTCGTGTTTTTCCATTTCTGAAAAAGAAACATACCGTTTTAATGTAGCAATTGAGCAGTACGAAACCGTCTGAATGTTGCTGTTGACCATTTTGTACTTGGAGATGGTCTTGAACCTGAAACACACACAACAAGACCGGTGTTAACTAGCGAAATGGTCGGCAGAGTGCCCTCACCGCGAGTTTTGACTGGCACTTGCACATCTAAAACAACGTCGGAAAGTAACTCGTTCGGCTTTTGAGTCACATCAAGTATGTGTGTTAATTTTGACGCCGCTAGCTCTGCAGATTGTCATGCAATTCCTTTACCTCTCAGAAATGATTATGAAATAAAAGTGAAGTACGTGACGAGTGTGACGTTAGGAAAACATTAGGAAGCATGGAGAGATTCTGTATGGGACCACCCAACCCAAACGATTACTGTGTGATCTGCTGCCAATCAGGTATCCACCGAGGCAGCACGGCTAGCTCAGTCGGTAGAGCATGAGACTCTTATTCACAGGGTCGTGGGTTCGAGCCCTACGCTGGCCGGAACGGAATTTTTTTCCGCTGCAGATGTAAATTACCGATTTTCTGATTAACGTGATGTAATGGAAATAGCAACTATAAATTTGCCTACGTCTCCATCAGTCGCAAGAAAACTGTATTTTAAGTGAATGTGATTTTGTAGACATGTGTGAAAGTCATGTTCTGAAGTGCAAGTGGTTTTGGTTGGAGAGAACACGGCTACGTGTCAGATGTGTAGCCAAGCAGTAATGGGTCGCCATTGCTGCAAATATTAGTCGAAAATATGAAGTGTTGTCAGCTGAAGTCTGATGATTCAGACAACCATACGGACGAAGTACACAAAAGTGCCGCTAGGCGGCGCCTGTTTAGGTCAGTGGTAGAGCATTGGTCTAGTAAACCAGGGGTCGTGAGTTCCATCCTCACAGGAGGAAGACGAATTTTGGAAATCAGTTGCGCATCGTGGCCGTGTAGCAAACAGTATCTGTGATGAGGAACAATTAGCGACAGGAGTATTATTAAGAATTACTCTCAGATGTGATTAAGGCGAATGGCGCAGATAAAGCATTTGCCAAAGCGGTTTAGCATAAGGTGAGACGAGGCAGTCTGAATTACATTTTATAGATGTATTTCTCACAAATCTCAGAGCCTCTCGCGGTCGTCGTCGTCGTCGTCGCCGCCGCCGCCGCTTCTGCATAAGTAGCAAATGGCCATCGTAGCAAATGCGGCGAGGGACACCCTGCCATCGATTCCGAATGCGCAAAGTGTGTGGTCTTCTTTTCCTTTGTATGTTTGGTCGGTCTCGTAAGAGGTTGAATGTAACGAATGGGTGGGGAACAGTAAGGGGCAGCGGCTGTGTGGAACGAAAACACAATTCCTCAGGGGGTGTGAGCGTTTCGAAATGAGTCGTATATAAGTTATACTTAGTCGTCAGTGACCGTGTGGCCTAATGGATAAGGCGTCGGACTTCGGATCCGAAGATTGCAGGTTCGAATCCTGTCACGGTCGTGTTTTTCCATTTCTGAAAAAGAAACATATCTTTTTAATGTAGCAATTGAGCAGTACGAAACCGTTTGAATGTTGCCGTTGAGCATTTTGTGCTTGGAGATGGTCTTGAGCTTGAAACACACACAACAAGACAGGTGTTAACTAGCGAAATGGTCGGCAGAGTGCCCTCACCGCGAGTTTTGACTGGCACTTGCACATCTAAAACAACGTCGGAAAGTAACTCGTTCGGCTTTTGAGTCACATCAAGTATGTGTGTTAATTTTGACGCCGCTAGCTCTGCAGATTGCCATGCAATTCCTTTACCTCTCAGAAATGATTATGAAATAAAAGTGAAGTACGTGACGAGTGTGACGTTAGGAAAACATTAGGAAGCATGGAGAGATTCTGTATGGGACCACCCAACCCAAACGATTACTGTGTGATCTGCTGCCAATCAGGTATCCACCGAGGCAGCACGGCTAGCTCAGTCGGTAGAGCATGAGACTCTTATTCACAGGGTCGTGGGTTCGAGCCCTACGCTGGCCGGAACGGAATTTTTTTCCGCTGCAGATGTAAATTACCGATTTTCTGATTAACGTGATGTAATGGAAATAGCAACTATAAATTTGCCTACGTGTCCATCAGTCGCAAGAAAACTGTATTTGAAGTGAAGGTGATTTTGTAGACATGTGTGAAAGTCATGTTCTGAAGTGCAGGTGGTTTTGTTTGAAGAGAATATCGGCTACGTGTCAGATGTGTAGCCAAGCAGTAATGGGTCGCCATTGCTGCAAATATTAGTCGAAAATATGAAGTGTTGTCAGCTGAAGTCTGATGATTCAGACAACCATACGGACGAAGTACACAAAAGTGCCGCTAGGCGGCGCCTGTTTAGGTCAGTGGTAGAGCATTGGTCTAGTAAACCAGGGGTCGTGAGTTCCATCCTCACAGGAGGAAGACGAATCTTGGAAATCAGTTGCGCATCGTAGCCGTATAGAAAGCAGTATCTGTGATGAGGAACAATTAGCGACAGGCGTATTATTAAGAATTACTCTCAGATGTGATTAATGCGAATGGCGCAGATAAAGCATTTGCCAAAGCGGTTTAGCATAAGGTGAGACGAGGCAGTCTGAATTACATTTTATAGATGTATTTCTCACAAATCTCAGAGCCTCTCGCGGTCGTCGTCGTCGTCGTCGTCGCCGCCGCCGCCGCTTCTGCATAAGTAGCAAATGGCCATCGTAGCAAATGCGGCGAGGGACACCCTGCCATCGATTCCGAATGCGCAAAGTGTGTGGTCTTGTTTTCCTGTCTATGTTTGGTCGGTCTCGTAAGAGGTTGAATGTAACGAATGGGTGGAAAAGAGTAAGGGGCAGGGGCTGTGTGGAACGAAAACACAGTTCCTCAGGGGGTGTGAGCGTTTCGAAATGGGTCGTATATAAGTTACACTTGGTCGTCAGTGACCGTGTGGCCTAATGGATAAGGCGTCGGACTTCGGATCCGAAGATTGCAGGTTCGAATCCTGTCACGGTCGTGTTTTTCCATTTCTGAAAAAGAAACATACCGTTTTAATGTAGCAATTGAGCAGTACGAAACCGTCTGAATGTTGCTGTTGACCATTTTGTACTTGGAGATGGTCTTGAACCTGAAACACACACAACAAGACCGGTGTTAACTAGCGAAATGGTCGGCAGAGTGCCCTCAACGCGAGTTTTGACTGGCACTTGCACATCTAAAACAACGTCGGAAAGTAACTCGTTCGGCTTTTGAGTCACATCAAGTATGTGTGTTAATTTTGACGCCGCTAGCTCTGCAGATTGTCATGCAATTCCTTTACCTCTCAGAAATGATTATGAAATAAAAGTGAAGTACGTGACGAGTGTGACGTTAGGAAAACATTAGGAAGCATGGAGAGATTCTGTATGGGACCACCCAACCCAAACGATTACTGTGTGATCTGCTGCCAATCAGGTATTCACCGAGGCAGCACGGCTAGCTCAGTCGGTAGAGCATGAGACTCTTATTCACAGGGTCGCGGGTTCGAGCCCTACGCTGGCCGGAACGGAATTTTTTTCCGCTGCAGATGTAAATTACCGATTTTCTGATTAACGTGATGTAATGGAAATAGCAACTATAAATTTGCCTACGTCTCCATCAGTCGCAAGAAAACTGTATTTTAAGTGAATGTGATTTTGTAGACATGTGTGAAAGTCATGTTCTGAAGTGCAAGTGGTTTTGGTTGGAGAGAACACGGCTACGTGTCAGATGTGTAGCCAAGCAGTAATGGGTCGCCATTGCTGCAAATATTAGTCGAAAATATGAAGTGTTGTCAGCTGAAGTCTGATGATTCAGACAACCATACGGACGAAGTACACAAAAGTGCCGCTAGGCGGCGCCTGTTTAGGTCAGTGGTAGAGCATTGGTCTAGTAAACCAGGGGTCGTGAGTTCCATCCTCACAGGAGGAAGACGAATTTTGGAAATCAGTTGCGCATCGTGGCCGTGTAGCAAACAGTATCTGTGATGAGGAACAATTAGCGACAGGAGTATTATTAAGAATTACTCTCAGATGTGATTAAGGCGAATGGCGCAGATAAAGCATTTGCCAAAGCGGTTTAGCATAAGGTGAGACGAGGCAGTCTGAATTACATTTTATAGATGTATTTCTCACAAATCTCAGAGCCTCTCGCGGTCGTCGTCGTCGTCGTCGCCGCCGCCGCCGCTTCTGCATAAGTAGCAAATGGCCATCGTAGCAAATGCGGCGAGGGACACCCTGCCATCGATTCCGAATGCGCAAAGTGTGTGGTCTTCTTTTCCTTTGTATGTTTGGTCGGTCTCGTAAGAGGTTGAATGTAACGAATGGGTGGGGAACAGTAAGGGGCAGCGGCTGTGTGGAACGAAAACACAATTCCTCAGGGGGTGTGAGCGTTTCGAAATGACTCGTATATAAGTTATACTTGGTCGTCAGTGACCGTGTGGCCTAATGGATAAGGCGTCGGACTTCGGATCCGAAGATTGCAGGTTCGAATCCTGTCACGGTCGTGTTTTTCCATTTCTGAAAAAGAAACATATCTTTTTAATGTAGCAATTGAGCAGTACGAAACCGTTTGAATGTTGCCGTTGAGAATTTTGTGCTTGGAGATGGTCTTGAGCTTGAAACACACACAACAAGACAGGTGTTAACTAGCGAAATGGTCGGCAGAGTGCCCTCACCGCGAGTTTTGACTGGCACTTGCACATCTAAAACAACGTCGGAAAGTAACTCGTTCGGCTTTTGAGTCACATCAAGTATGTGTGTTAATTTTGACGCCGCTAGCTCTGCAGATTGTCATGCAATTCCTTTACCTCTCAGAAATGATTATGAAATAAAAGTGAAGTACGTGACGAGTGTGACGTTAGGAAAACATTAGGAAGCATGGAGAGATTCTGTATGGGACCACCCAACCCAAACGATTACTGTGTGATCTGCTGCCAATCAGGTATCCACCGAGGCAGCACGGCTAGCTCAGTCGGTAGAGCATGAGACTCTTATTCACAGGGTCGTGGGTTCGAGCCCTACGCTGGCCGGAACGGAATTTTTTTCCGCTGCAGATGTAAATTACCGATTTTCTGATTAACGTGATGTAATGGAAATAGCAACTATAAATTTGCCTACGTCTCCATCAGTCGCAAGAAAACTGTATTTGAAGTGAAGGTGATTTTGTAGACATGTGTGAAAGTCATGTTCTGAAGTGCAGGTGGTTTTGTTTGAAGAGAATATCGGCTACGTGTCAGATGTGTAGCCAAGCAGTAATGGGTCGCCATTGCTGCAAATATTAGTCGAAAATATGAAGTGTTGTCAGCTGAAGTCTGATGATTCAGACAACCATACGGACGAAGTACACAAAAGTGCCGCTAGGCGGCGCCTGTTTAGGTCAGTGGTAGAGCATTGGTCTAGTAAACCAGGGGTCGTGAGTTCCATCCTCACAGGAGGAAGACGAATCTTGGAAATCAGTTGCGCATCGTAGCCGTATAGAAAGCAGTATCTGTGATGAGGAACAATTAGCGACAGGCGTATTATTAAGAATTACTCTCAGATGTGATTAAGGCGAATGGCGCAGATAAAGCATTTGCCAAAGCGGTTTAGCATAAGGTGAGACGAGGCAGTCTGAATTACATTTTATAGATGTATTTCTCACAAATCTCAGAGCCTCTCGCGGTCGTCGTCGTCGTCGTCGTCGCCGCCGCCGCCGCTTCTGCATAAGTAGCAAATGGACATCGTAGCAAATGCGGCGAGGGACACCCTGCCATCGATTCCGAATGCGCAAAGTGTGTGGTCTTGTTTTCCTGTCTATGTTTGGTCGGTCTCGTAAGAGGTTGAATGTAACGAATGGGTGGAAAAGAGTAAGGGGCAGGGGCTGTGTGGAACGAAAACACAGTTCCTCAGGGGGTGTGAGCGTTTCGAAATGGGTCGTATATAAGTTACACTTGGTCGTCAGTGACCGTGTGGCCTAATGGATAAGGCGTCGGACTTCGGATCCGAAGATTGCAGGTTCGAATCCTGTCACGGTCGTGTTTTTCCATTTCTGAAAAAGAAACATACCGTTTTAATGTAGCAATAGAGCAGTACGAAACCGTCTGAATGTTGCTGTTGACCATTTTGTACTTGGAGATGGTCTTGAACCTGAAACACACACAACAAGACCGGTGTTAACTAGCGAAATGGTCGGCAGAGTGCCCTCACCGCGAGTTTTGACTGGCACTTGCACATCTAAAACAACGTCGGAAAGTAACTCGTTCGGCTTTTGAGTGACCGTGTGGCCTAATGGATAAGGCGTCGGACTTCGGATCCGAAGATTGCAGGTTCGAATCCTGTCACGGTCGTGTTTTTCCATTTCTGAAAAAGAAACATACCGTTTTAATGTAGCAATAGAGCAGTACGAAACCGTCTGAATGTTGCTGTTGACCATTTTGTACTTGGAGATGGTCTTGAACCTGAAACACACACAACAAGACCGGTGTTAACTAGCGAAATGGTCGGCAGAGTGCCCTCACCGCGAGTTTTGACTGGCACTTGCACATCTAAAACAACGTCGGAAAGTAACTCGTTCGGCTTTTGAGTCACATCAAGTATGTGTGTTAATTTTGACGCCGCTAGCTCTGCAGATTGTCATGCAATTCCTTTACCTCTCAGAAATGATTATGAAATAAAAGTGAAGTACGTGACGAGTGTGACGTTAGGAAAACATTAGGAAGCATGGAGAGATTCTGTATGGGACCACCCAACCCAAACGATTACTGTGTGATCTGCTGCCAATCAGGTATCCACCGAGGCAGCACGGCTAGCTCAGTCGGTAGAGCATGAGACTCTTATTCACAGGGTCGTGGGTTCGAGCCCTACGCTGGCCGGAACGGAATTTTTTTCCGCTGCAGATGTAAATTACCGATTTTCTGATTAACGTGATGTAATGGAAATAGCAACTATAAATTTGCCTACGTCTCCATCAGTCGCAAGAAAACTGTATTTGAAGTGAAGGTGATTTTGTAGACATGTGTGAAAGTCATGTTCTGAAGTGCAGGTGGTTTTGTTTGAAGAGAATATCGGCTACGTGTCAGATGTGTAGCCAAGCAGTAATGGGTCGCCATTGCTGCAAATATTAGTCGAAAATATGAAGTGTTGTCAGCTGAAGTCTGATGATTCAGACAACCATACGGACGAAGTACACAAAGTGCCGCTAGGCGGCGCCTGTTTAGGTCAGTGGTAGAGCATTGGTCTAGTAAACCAGGGGTCGTGAGTTCCATCCTCACAGGAGGAAGACGAATCTTGGAAATCAGTTGCGCATCGTAGCCGTATAGAAAGCAGTATCTGTGATGAGGAACAATTAGCGACAGGCGTATTATTAAGGATTACTCTCAGATGTGATTAATGCGAATGGCGCAGATAAAGCATTTGCCAAAGCGGTTTAGCATAAGGTGAGACGAGGCAGTCTGAATTACATTTTATAGATGTATTTCTCACAAATCTCAGAGCCTCTCGCGGTCGTCGTCGTCGTCGTCGTCGTCGCCGCCGCCGCCGCTTCTGCATAAGTAGCAAATGGCCATCGTAGCAAATGCGGCGAGGGACACCCTGCCATCGATTCCGAATGCGCAAAGTGTGTGGTCTTGTTTTCCTGTCTATGTTTGGTCGGTCTCGTAAGAGGTTGAATGTAACGAATGGGTGGAAAAGAGTAAGGGGCAGGGGCTGTGTGGAACGAAAACACAGTTCCTCAGGGGGTGTGAGCGTTTCGAAATGGGTCGTATATAAGTTACACTTGGTCGTCAGTGACCGTGTGGCCTAATGGATAAGGCGTCGGACTTCGGATCCGAAGATTGCAGGTTCGAATCCTGTCACGGTCGTGTTTTTCCATTTCTGAAAAAGAAACATACCGTTTTAATGTAGCAATTGAGCAGTACGAAACCGTCTGAATGTTGCTGTTGACCATTTTGTACTTGGAGATGGTCTTGAACCTGAAACACACACAACAAGACCGGTGTTAACTAGCGAAATGGTCGGCAGAGTGCCCTCAACGCGAGTTTTGACTGGCACTTGCACATCTAAAACAACGTCGGAAAGTAACTCGTTCGGCTTTTGAGTCACATCAAGTATGTGTGTTAATTTTGACGCCGCTAGCTCTGCAGATTGTCATGCAATTCCTTTACCTCTCAGAAATGATTATGAAATAAAAGTGAAGTACGTGACGAGTGTGACGTTAGGAAAACATTAGGAAGCATGGAGAGATTCTGTATGGGACCACCCAACCCAAACGATTACTGTGTGATCTGCTGCCAATCAGGTATTCACCGAGGCAGCACGGCTAGCTCAGTCGGTAGAGCATGAGACTCTTATTCACAGGGTCGCGGGTTCGAGCCCTACGCTGGCCGGAACTGAATTTTTTTCCGCTGCAGATGTAAATTACCGATTTTCTGATTAACGTGATGTAATGGAAATAGCAACTATAAATTTGCCTACGTCTCCATCAGTCGCAAGAAAACTGTATTTTAAGTGAATGTGATTTTGTAGACATGTGTGAAAGTCATGTTCTGAAGTGCAAGTGGTTTTGGTTGGAGAGAACACGGCTACGTGTCAGATGTGTAGCCAAGCAGTAATGGGTCGCCATTGCTGCAAATATTAGTCGAAAATATGAAGTGTTGTCAGCTGAAGTCTGATGATTCAGACAACCATACGGACGAAGTACACAAAAGTGCCGCTAGGCGGCGCCTGTTTAGGTCAGTGGTAGAGCATTGGTCTAGTAAACCAGGGGTCGTGAGTTCCATCCTCACAGGAGGAAGACGAATTTTGGAAATCAGTTGCGCATCGTGGCCGTGTAGCAAACAGTATCTGTGATGAGGAACAATTAGCGACAGGAGTATTATTAAGAATTACTCTCAGATGTGATTAAGGCGAATGGCGCAGATAAAGCATTTGCCAAAGCGGTTTAGCATAAGGTGAGACGAGGCAGTCTGAATTACATTTTATAGATGTATTTCTCACAAATCTCAGAGCCTCTCGCGGTCGTCGTCGTCGTCGTCGTCGCCGCCGCCGCCGCTTCTGCATAAGTAGCAAATGGCCATCGTAGCAAATGCGGCGAGGGACACCCTGCCATCGATTCCGAATGCGCAAAGTGTGTGGTCTTCTTTTCCTTTGTATGTTTGGTCGGTCTCGTAAGAGGTTGAATGTAACGAATGGGTGGGGAACAGTAAGGGGCAGCGGCTGTGTGGAACGAAAACACAATTCCTCAGGGGGTGTGAGCGTTTCGAAATGAGTCGTATATAAGTTATACTTGGTCGTCAGTGACCGTGTGGCCTAATGGATAAGGCGTCGGACTTCGGATCCGAAGATTGCAGGTTCGAATCCTGTCACGGTCGTGTTTTTCCATTTCTGAAAAAGAAACATATCTTTTTAATGTAGCAATTGAGCAGTACGAAACCGTTTGAATGTTGCCGTTGAGAATTTTGTGCTTGGAGATGGTCTTGAGCTTGAAACACACACAACAAGACAGGTGTTAACTAGCGAAATGGTCGGCAGAGTGCCCTCACCGCGAGTTTTGACTGGCACTTGCACATCTAAAACAACGTCGGAAAGTAACTCGTTCGGCTTTTGAGTCACATCAAGTATGTGTGTTAATTTTGAGGCCGCTAGCTCTGCAGATTGTCATGCAATTCCTTTACCTCTCAGAAATGATTATGAAATAAAAGTGAAGTACGTGACGAGTGTGACGTTAGGAAAACATTAGGAAGCATGGAGAGATTCTGTATGGGACCACCCAACCCAAACGATTACTGTGTGATCTGCTGCCAATCAGGTATCCACCGAGGCAGCACGGCTAGCTCAGTCGGTAGAGCATGAGACTCTTATTCACAGGGTCGTGGGTTCGAGCCCTACGCTGGCCGGAACGGAATTTTTTTCCGCTGCAGATGTAAATTACCGATTTTCTGATTAACGTGATGTAATGGAAATAGCAACTATAAATTTGCCTACGTCTCCATCAGTCGCAAGAAAACTGTATTTGAAGTGAAGGTGATTTTGTAGACATGTGTGAAAGTCATGTTCTGAAGTGCAGGTGGTTTTGTTTGAAGAGAATATCGGCTACGTGTCAGATGTGTAGCCAAGCAGTAATGGGTCGCCATTGCTGCAAATATTAGTCGAAAATATGAAGTGTTGTCAGCTGAAGTCTGATGATTCAGACAACCATACGGACGAAGTACACAAAAGTGCCGCTAGGCGGCGCCTGTTTAGGTCAGTGGTAGAGCATTGGTCTAGTAAACCAGGGGTCGTGAGTTCCATCCTCACAGGAGGAAGACGAATCTTGGAAATCAGTTGCGCATCGTAGCCGTATAGAAAGCAGTATCTGTGATGAGGAACAATTAGCGACAGGCGTATTATTAAGAATTACTCTCAGATGTGATTAAGGCGAATGGCGCAGATAAAGCATTTGCCAAAGCGGTTTAGCATAAGGTGAGACGAGGCAGTCTGAATTACATTTTATAGATGTATTTCTCACAAATCTCAGAGCCTCTCGCGGTCGTCGTCGTCGTCGTCGTCGCCGCCGCCGCCGCTTCTGCATAAGTAGCAAATGGACATCGTAGCAAATGCGGCGAGGGACACCCTGCCATCGATTCCGAATGCGCAAAGTGTGTGGTCTTGTTTTCCTGTCTATGTTTGGTCGGTCTCGTAAGAGGTTGAATGTAACGAATGGGTGGAAAAGAGTAAGGGGCAGGGGCTGTGTGGAACGAAAACACAGTTCCTCAGGGGGTGTGAGCGTTTCGAAATGGGTCGTATATAAGTTACACTTGGTCGTCAGTGACCGTGTGGCCTAATGGATAAGGCGTCGGACTTCGGATCCGAAGATTGCAGGTTCGAATCCTGTCACGGTCGTGTTTTTCCATTTCTGAAAAAGAAACATACCGTTTTAATGTAGCAATAGAGCAGTACGAAACCGTCTGAATGTTGCTGTTGACCATTTTGTACTTGGAGATGGTCTTGAACCTGAAACACACACAACAAGACCGGTGTTAACTAGCGAAATGGTCGGCAGAGTGCCCTCACCGCGAGTTTTGACTGGCACTTGCACATCTAAAACAACGTCGGAAAGTAACTCGTTCGGCTTTTGAGTCACATCAAGTATGTGTGTTAATTTTGACGCCGCTAGCTCTGCAGATTGTCATGCAATTCCTTTACCTCTCAGAAATGATTATGAAATAAAAGTGAAGTACGTGACGAGTGTGACGTTAGGAAAACATTAGGAAGCATGGAGAGATTCTGTATGGGACCACCCAACCCAAACGATTACTGTGTGATCTGCTGCCAATCAGGTATCCACCGAGGCAGCACGGCTAGCTCAGTCGGTAGAGCATGAGACTCTTATTCACAGGGTCGTGGGTTCGAGCCCTACGCTGGCCGGAACGGAATTTTTTTCCGCTGCAGAAGTAAATTACCGATTTTCTGATTAACGTGATGTAATGGAAATAGCAACTATAAATTTGCCTACGTCTCCATCAGTCGCAAGAAAACTGTATTTGAAGTGAAGGTGATTTTGTAGACATGTGTGAAAGTCATGTTCTGAAGTGCAGGTGGTTTTGTTTGAAGAGAATATCGGCTACGTGTCAGATGTGTAGCCAAGCAGTAATGGGTCGCCATTGCTGCAAATATTAGTCGAAAATATGAAGTGTTGTCAGCTGAAGTCTGATGATTCAGACAACCATACGGACGAAGTACACAAAAGTGCCGCTAGGCGGCGCCTGTTTAGGTCAGTGGTAGAGCATTGGTCTAGTAAACCAGGGGTCGTGAGTTCCATCCTCACAGGAGGAAGACGAATCTTGGAAATCAGTTGCGCATCGTAGCCGTATAGAAAGCAGTATCTGTGATGAGGAACAATTAGCGACAGGCGTATTATTAAGGAATACTCTCAGATGTGATTAATGCGAATGGCGCAGATAAAGCATTTGCCAAAGCGGTTTAGCATAAGGTGAGACGAGGCAGTCTGAATTACATTTTATAGATGTATTTCTCACAAATCTCAGAGCCTCTCGCGGTCGTCGTCGTCGTCGTCGTCGTCGCCGCCGCCGCCGCTTCTGCATAAGTAGCAAATGGCCATCGTAGCAAATGCGGCGAGGGACACCCTGCCATCGATTCCGAATGCGCAAAGTGTGTGGTCTTGTTTTCCTGTCTATGTTTGGTCGGTCTCGTAAGAGGTTGAATGTAACGAATGGGTGGAAAAGAGTAAGGGGCAGGGGCTGTGTGGAACGAAAACACAGTTCCTCAGGGGGTGTGAGCGTTTCGAAATGGGTCGTATATAAGTTACACTTGGTCGTCAGTGACCGTGTGGCCTAATGGATAAGGCGTCGGACTTCGGATCCGAAGATTGCAGGTTCGAATCCTGTCACGGTCGTGTTTTTCCATTTCTGAAAAAGAAACATACCGTTTTAATGTAGCAATTGAGCAGTACGAAACCGTCTGAATGTTGCTGTTGACCATTTTGTACTTGGAGATGGTCTTGAACCTGAAACACACACAACAAGACCGGTGTTAACTAGCGAAATGGTCGGCAGAGTGCCCTCACCGCGAGTTTTGACTGGCACTTGCACATCTAAAACAACGTCGGAAAGTAACTCGTTCGGCTTTTGAGTCACATCAAGTATGTGTGTTAATTTTGAGGCCGCTAGCTCTGCAGATTGTCATGCAATTCCTTTACCTCTCAGAAATGATTATGAAATAAAAGTGAAGTACGTGACGAGTGTGACGTTAGGAAAACATTAGGAAGCATGGAGAGATTCTGTATGGGACCACCCAACCCAAACGATTACTGTGTGATCTGCTGCCAATCAGGTATTCACCGAGGCAGCACGGCTAGCTCAGTCGGTAGAGCATGAGACTCTTATTCACAGGGTCGCGGGTTCGAGCCCTACGCTGGCCGGAACTGAATTTTTTTCCGCTGCAGATGTAAATTACCGATTTTCTGATTAACGTGATGTAATGGAAATAGCAACTATAAATTTGCCTACGTCTCCATCAGTCGCAAGAAAACTGTATTTTAAGTGAATGTGATTTTGTAGACATGTGTGAAAGTCATGTTCTGAAGTGCAAGTGGTTTTGGTTGGAGAGAACACGGCTACGTGTCAGATGTGTAGCCAAGCAGTAATGGGTCGCCATTGCTGCAAATATTAGTCGAAAATATGAAGTGTTGTCAGCTGAAGTCTGATGATTCAGACAACCATACGGACGAAGTACACAAAAGTGCCGCTAGGCGGCGCCTGTTTAGGTCAGTGGTAGAGCATTGGTCTAGTAAACCAGGGGTCGTGAGTTCCATCCTCACAGGAGGAAGACGAATTTTGGAAATCAGTTGCGCATCGTGGCCGTGTAGCAAACAGTATCTGTGATGAGGAACAATTAGCGACAGGAGTATTATTAAGAATTACTCTCAGATGTGATTAAGGCGAATGGCGCAGATAAAGCATTTGCCAAAGCGGTTTAGCATAAGGTGAGACGAGGCAGTCTGAATTACATTTTATAGATGTATTTCTCACAAATCTCAGAGCCTCTCGCGGTCGTCGTCGTCGTCGTCGTCGTCGCCGCCGCCGCCGCTTCTGCATAAGTAGCAAATGGCCATCGTAGCAAATGCGGCGAGGGACACCCTGCCATCGATTCCGAATGCGCAAAGTGTGTGGTCTTCTTTTCCTTTGTATGTTTGGTCGGTCTCGTAAGAGGTTGAATGTAACGAATGGGTGGGGAAGAGTAAGGGGCAGCGGCTGTGTGGAACGAAAACACAATTCCTCAGGGGGTGTGAGCGTTTCGAAATGAGTCGTATATAAGTTATACTTGGTCGTCAGTGACCGTGTGGCCTAATGGATAAGGCGTCGGACTTCGGATCCGAAGATTGCAGGTTCGAATCCTGTCACGGTCGTGTTTTTCCATTTCTGAAAAAGAAACATATCTTTTTAATGTAGCAATTGAGCAGTACGAAACCGTTTGAATGTTGCCGTTGAGCATTTTGTGCTTGGAGATGGTCTTGAGCTTGAAACACACACAACAAGACAGGTGTTAACTAGCGAAATGAACGGCAGAGTGGCCTCACCGCGATGTGTGACTGGCACTTGCACATCTAAAACAACGTCGGAAAGTAACTCGTTCGGCTTTTGAGTCACATCAAGTATGTGTGTTAATTTTGACGCCGCTAGCTCTGCAGATTGTCATGCAATTCCTTTACCTCTCAGAAATGATTATGAAATAAAAGTGAAGTACGTGACGAGTGTGACGTTAGGAAAACATTAGGAAGCATGGAGAGATTCTGTATGGGACCTACCAACCCAAACGAGTACTGTGTGATCTGCTGCCCAGCAGGTATCCAACGAGGCAGCACGGCTAGCTCAGTCGGTAGAGCATGAGACTCTTATTCACAGGGTCGTGGGTTCGAGCCCTACGCTGGGCGGAACGGAATTTTTTCCGCTGCAGAAGTAAATTACCGATTTTCTGATTAACGTGATGTAATGGAAATAGCAACTTTAAAATTTGCCTACGTCTCCATCAGTCGCTAGAAAACTGTATTTGAATTGAAGGTGATTTTGTAGACATGTGTGAAAGTCATGTTCTGAAGTGCAGGTGGTTTTGGTTGGAAAGAACACGGCTACGTGTCAGATGTGTAGCCAAGCAGTAATGGGTCGCCATAGCTGCAAATATTAGTCGAAAATATGAAGTGTTGTCAGCTGAAGTCTGATGATTCAGACGACTGTACGGACGAAGTACGCAAAAGTGCCGCTAGGCGGCGCCTGTTTTGGTCAGTGGTAGAGCATTGGTCTAGTAAACCAGGGGTCGTGAGTTCCATCCTCACAGGAGGAAGACGAATCTTGGAAATCAGTTGCGCATCGTAGCCGTATAGAAAGCAGTATCTGTGATGAGGAACAATTAGCGACAGGCGTATTATTAAGAATTACTCTCAGATGTGATTAAGGCGAATGGCGCAGATAAAGCATTTGCCAAAGCGGTTTAGCATAAGGTGAGACGAGGCAGTCTGAATTACATTTTATAGATGTATTTCTCACAAATCTCAGAGCCTCTCGCGGTCGTCGTCGTCGTCGTCGTCGTCGCCGCCGCCGCCGCTTCTGCATAAGTAGCAAATGGACATCGTAGCAAATGCGGCGAGGGACACCCTGCCATCGATTCCGAATGCGCAAAGTGTGTGGTCTTCTTTTCCTTTGTATGTTTGGTCGGTCTCGTAAGAGGTTGAATGTAACGAATGGGTGGGAAAGAGTAAGGGGCAGGGGCTGTGTGGAACGAAAACACAGTTCCTCAGGGGGTGTGAGCGTTTCGAAATGGGTCGTATATAAGTTACACTTGGTCGTCAGTGACCGTGTGGCCTAATGGATAAGGCGTCGGACTTCGGATCCGAAGATTGCAGGTTCGAATCCTGTCACGGTCGTGTTTTTCCATTTCTGAAAAAGAAACATACCGTTTTAATGTAGCAATTGAGCAGTACGAAACCGTCTGAATGTTGCTGTTGACCATTTTGTACTTGGAGATGGTCTTGAACCTGAAACACACACAACAAGACCGGTGTTAACTAGCGAAATGGTCGGCAGAGTGCCCTCACCGCGAGTTTTGACTGGCACTTGCACATCTAAAACAACGTCGGAAAGTAACTCGTTCGGCTTTTGAGTCACATCAAGTATGTGTGTTAATTTTGACGCCGCTAGCTCTGCAGATTGTCATGCAATTCCTTTACCTCTCAGAAATGATTATGAAATAAAAGTGAAGTACGTGACGAGTGTGACGTTAGGAAAATATTAGGAAGCATGGAGAGATTCTGTATGGGACCACCCAACCCAAACGATTACTGTGTGATCTGCTGCCAATCAGGTATCCACCGAGGCAGCACGGCTGGCTCAGTCGGTAGAGCATGAGACTCTTATTCACAGGGTCGTGGGTTCGAGCCCTACGCTGGCCGGAACGGAATTTTTTTCCGCTGTAGATGTAAATTACCGATTTTCTGATTAACGTGATGTAATGGAAATAGCAACTATAAATTTGCCTACGTCTCCATCAGTCGCAAGAAAACTGTATTTGAAGTGAAGGTGATTTTGTAGACATGTGTGAAAGTCATGTTCTGAAGTGCAGGTGGTTTTGTTTGAAGAGAATATCGGCTACGTGTCAGATGTGTAGCCAAGCAGTAATGGGTCGCCATTGCTGCAAATATTAGTCGAAAATATGAAGTGTTGTCAGCTGAAGTCTGATGATTCAGACAACCATACGGACGAAGTACACAAAGTGCCGCTAGGCGGCGCCTGTTTAGGTCAGTGGTAGAGCATTGGTCTAGTAAACCAGGGGTCGTGAGTTCCATCCTCACAGGAGGAAGACGAATCTTGGAAATCAGTTGCGCATCGTAGCCGTATAGAAAGCAGTATCTGTGATGAGGAACAATTAGCGACAGGCGTATTATTAAGGATTACTCTCAGATGTGATTAATGCGAATGGCGCAGATAAAGCATTTGCCAAAGCGGTTTAGCATAAGGTGAGACGAGGCAGTCTGAATTACATTTTATAGATGTATTTCTCACAAATCTCAGAGCCTCTCGCGGTCGTCGTCGTCGTCGTCGTCGCCGCCGCCGCCGCTTCTGCATAAGTAGCAAATGGCCATCGTAGCAAATGCGGCGAGGGACACCCTGCCATCGATTCCGAATGCGCAAAGTGTGTGGTCTTGTTTTCCTGTCTATGTTTGGTCGGTCTCGTAAGAGGTTGAATGTAACGAATGGGTGGAAAAGAGTAAGGGGCAGGGGCTGTGTGGAACGAAAACACAGTTCCTCAGGGGGTGTGAGCGTTTCGAAATGGGTCGTATATAAGTTACACTTGGTCGTCAGTGACCGTGTGGCCTAATGGATAAGGCGTCGGACTTCGGATCCGAAGATTGCAGGTTCGAATCCTGTCACGGTCGTGTTTTTCCATTTCTGAAAAAGAAACATACCGTTTTAATGTAGCAATAGAGCAGTACGAAACCGTCTGAATGTTGCTGTTGACCATTTTGTACTTGGAGATGGTCTTGAACCTGAAACACACACAACAAGACCGGTGTTAACTAGCGAAATGGTCGGCAGAGTGCCCTCACCGCGAGTTTTGACTGGCACTTGCACATCTAAAACAACGTCGGAAAGTAACTCGTTCGGCTTTTGAGTCACATCAAGTATGTGTGTTAATTTTGACGCCGCTAGCTCTGCAGATTGTCATGCAATTCCTTTACCTCTCAGAAATGATTATGAAATAAAAGTGAAGTACGTGACGAGTGTGACGTTAGGAAAACATTAGGAAGCATGGAGAGATTCTGTATGGGACCACCCAACCCAAACGATTACTGTGTGATCTGCTGCCAATCAGGTATCCACCGAGGCAGCACGGCTAGCTCAGTCGGTAGAGCATGAGACTCTTATTCACAGGGTCGTGGGTTCGAGCCCTACGCTGGCCGGAACGGAATTTTTTTCCGCTGCAGATGTAAATTACCGATTTTCTGATTAACGTGATGTAATGGAAATAGCAACTATAAATTTGCCTACGTCTCCATCAGTCGCAAGAAAACTGTATTTGAAGTGAAGGTGATTTTGTAGACATGTGTGAAAGTCATGTTCTGAAGTGCAGGTGGTTTTGTTTGAAGAGAATATCGGCTACGTGTCAGATGTGTAGCCAAGCAGTAATGGGTCGCCATTGCTGCAAATATTAGTCGAAAATATGAAGTGTTGTCAGCTGAAGTCTGATGATTCAGACAACCATACGGACGAAGTACACAAAAGTGCCGCTAGGCGGCGCCTGTTTAGGTCAGTGGTAGAGCATTGGTCTAGTAAACCAGGGGTCGTGAGTTCCATCCTCACAGGAGGAAGACGAATCTTGGAAATCAGTTGCGCATCGTAGCCGTATAGAAAGCAGTATCTGTGATGAGGAACAATTAGCGACAGGCGTATTATTAAGAATTACTCTCAGATGTGATTAAGGCGAATGGCGCAGATAAAGCATTTGCCAAAGCGGTTTAGCATAAGGTGAGACGAGGCAGTCTGAATTACATTTTATAGATGTATTTCTCACAAATCTCAGAGCCTCTCGCGGTCGTCGTCGTCGTCGTCGTCGCCGCCGCCGCCGCTTCTGCATAAGTAGCAAATGGCCATCGTAGCAAATGCGGCGAGGGACACCCTGCCATCGATTCCGAATGCGCAAAGTGTGTGGTCTTGTTTTCCTGTCTATGTTTGGTCGGTCTCGTAAGAGGTTGAATGTAACGAATGGGTGGAAAAGAGTAAGGGGCAGGGGCTGTGTGGAACGAAAACACAGTTCCTCAGGGGGTGTGAGCGTTTCGAAATGGGTCGTATATAAGTTACACTTGGTCGTCAGTGACCGTGTGGCCTAATGGATAAGGCGTCGGACTTCGGATCCGAAGATTGCAGGTTCGAATCCTGTCACGGTCGTGTTTTTCCATTTCTGAAAAAGAAACATACCGTTTTAATGTAGCAATAGAGCAGTACGAAACCGTCTGAATGTTGCTGTTGACCATTTTGTACTTGGAGATGGTCTTGAACCTGAAACACACACAACAAGACCGGTGTTAACTAGCGAAATGGTCGGCAGAGTGCCCTCACCGCGAGTTTTGACTGGCACTTGCACATCTAAAACAACGTCGGAAAGTAACTCGTTCGGCTTTTGAGTCACATCAAGTATGTGTGTTAATTTTGACGCCGCTAGCTCTGCAGATTGTCATGCAATTCCTTTACCTCTCAGAAATGATTATGAAATAAAAGTGAAGTACGTGACGAGTGTGACGTTAGGAAAACATTAGGAAGCATGGAGAGATTCTGTATGGGACCACCCAACCCAAACGATTACTGTGTGATCTGCTGCCAATCAGGTATCCACCGAGGCAGCACGGCTAGCTCAGTCGGTAGAGCATGAGACTCTTATTCACAGGGTCGTGGGTTCGAGCCCTACGCTGGCCGGAACTGAATTTTTTTCCGCTGCAGATGTAAATTACCGATTTTCTGATTAACGTGATGTAATGGAAATAGCAACTATAAATTTGCCTACGTCTCCATCAGTCGCAAGAAAACTGTATTTGAAGTGAAGGTGATTTTGTAGACATGTGTGAAAGTCATGTTCTGAAGTGCAGGTGGTTTTGTTTGAAGAGAATATCGGCTACGTGTCAGATGTGTAGCCAAGCAGTAATGGGTCGCCATTGCTGCAAATATTAGTCGAAAATATGAAGTGTTGTCAGCTGAAGTCTGATGATTCAGACAACCATACGGACGAAGTACACAAAAGTGCCGCTAGGCGGCGCCTGTTTAGGTCAGTGGTAGAGCATTGGTCTAGTAAACCAGGGGTCGTGAGTTCCATCCTCACAGGAGGAAGACGAATCTTGGAAATCAGTTGCGCATCGTAGCCGTATAGAAAGCAGTATCTGTGATGAGGAACAATTAGCGACAGGCGTATTATTAAGAATTACTCTCAGATGTGATTAAGGCGAATGGCGCAGATAAAGCATTTGCCAAAGCGGTTTAGCATAAGGTGAGACGAGGCAGTCTGAATTACATTTTATAGATGTATTTCTCACAAATCTCAGAGCCTCTCGCGGTCGTCGTCGTCGTCGTCGTCGTCGTCGCCGCCGCCGCCGCCGCTTCTGCATAAGTAGCAAGTGGCCATCGTAGCAAATGCGGCGAGGGACACCCTGCCATCGATTCCGAATGCGCAAAGTGTGTGGTCTTGTTTTCCTGTCTATGTTTGGTCGGTCTCGTAAGAGGTTGAATGTAACGAATGGGTGGAAAAGAGTAAGGGGCAGGGGCTGTGTGGAACGAAAACACAGTTCCTCAGGGGGTGTGAGCGTTTCGAAATGGGTCGTATATAAGTTACACTTGGTCGTCAGTGACCGTGTGGCCTAATGGATAAGGCGTCGGACTTCGGATCCGAAGATTGCAGGTTCGAATCCTGTCACGGTCGTGTTTTTCCATTTCTGAAAAAGAAACATACCGTTTTAATGTAGCAATAGAGCAGTACGAAACCGTCTGAATGTTGCTGTTGACCATTTTGTACTTGGAGATGGTCTTGAACCTGAAACACACACAACAAGACCGGTGTTAACTAGCGAAATGGTCGGCAGAGTGCCCTCACCGCGAGTTTTGACTGGCACTTGCACATCTAAAACAACGTCGGAAAGTAACTCGTTCGGCTTTTGAGTCACATCAAGTATGTGTGTTAATTTTGACGCCGCTAGCTCTGCAGATTGTCATGCAATTCCTTTACCTCTCAGAAATGATTATGAAATAAAAGTGAAGTACGTGACGAGTGTGACGTTAGGAAAACATTAGGAAGCATGGAGAGATTCTGTATGGGACCACCCAACCCAAACGATTACTGTGTGATCTGCTGCCAATCAGGTATCCACCGAGGCAGCACGGCTAGCTCAGTCGGTAGAGCATGAGACTCTTATTCACAGGGTCGTGGGTTCGAGCCCTACGCTGGCCGGAACGGAATTTTTTTCCGCTGCAGATGTAAATTACCGATTTTCTGATTAACGTGATGTAATGGAAATAGCAACTATAAATTTGCCTACGTCTCCATCAGTCGCAAGAAAACTGTATTTGAAGTGAAGGTGATTTTGTAGACATGTGTGAAAGTCATGTTCTGAAGTGCAGGTGGTTTTGTTTGAAGAGAATATCGGCTACGTGTCAGATGTGTAGCCAAGCAGTAATGGGTCGCCATTGCTGCAAATATTAGTCGAAAATATGAAGTGTTGTCAGCTGAAGTCTGATGATTCAGACAACCATACGGACGAAGTACACAAAAGTGCCGCTAGGCGGCGCCTGTTTAGGTCAGTGGTAGAGCATTGGTCTAGTAAACCAGGGGTCGTGAGTTCCATCCTCACAGGAGGAAGACGAATCTTGGAAATCAGTTGCGCATCGTAGCCGTATAGAAAGCAGTATCTGTGATGAGGAACAATTAGCGACAGGCGTATTATTAAGAATTACTCTCAGATGTGATTAAGGCGAATGGCGCAGATAAAGCATTTGCCAAAGCGGTTTAGCATAAGGTGAGACGAGGCAGTCTGAATTACATTTTATAGATGTATTTCTCACAAATCTCAGAGCCTCTCGCGGTCGTCGTCGTCGTCGTCGTCGTCGCCGCCGCCGCCGCTTCTGCATAAGTAGCAAATGGCCATCGTAGCAAATGCGGCGAGGGACACCCTGCCATCGATTCCGAATGCGCAAAGTGTGTGGTCTTGTTTTCCTGTCTATGTTTGGTCGGTCTCGTAAGAGGTTGAATGTAACGAATGGGTGGAAAAGAGTAAGGGGCAGGGGCTGTGTGGAACGAAAACACAGTTCCTCAGGGGGTGTGAGCGTTTCGAAATGGGTCGTATATAAGTTACACTTGGTCGTCAGTGACCGTGTGGCCTAATGGATAAGGCGTCGGACTTCGGATCCGAAGATTGCAGGTTCGAATCCTGTCACGGTCGTGTTTTTCCATTTCTGAAAAAGAAACATACCGTTTTAATGTAGCAATAGAGCAGTACGAAACCGTCTGAATGTTGCTGTTGACCATTTTGTACTTGGAGATGGTCTTGAACCTGAAACACACACAACAAGACCGGTGTTAACTAGCGAAATGGTCGGCAGAGTGCCCTCACCGCGAGTTTTGACTGGCACTTGCACATCTAAAACAACGTCGGAAAGTAACTCGTTCGGCTTTTGAGTCACATCAAGTATGTGTGTTAATTTTGACGCCGCTAGCTCTGCAGATTGTCATGCAATTCCTTTACCTCTCAGAAATGATTATGAAATAAAAGTGAAGTACGTGACGAGTGTGACGTTAGGAAAACATTAGGAAGCATGGAGAGATTCTGTATGGGACCACCCAACCCAAACGATTACTGTGTGATCTGCTGCCAATCAGGTATCCACCGAGGCAGCACGGCTAGCTCAGTCGGTAGAGCATGAGACTCTTATTCACAGGGTCGTGGGTTCGAGCCCTACGCTGGCCGGAACGGAATTTTTTTCCGCTGCAGATGTAAATTACCGATTTTCTGATTAACGTGATGTAATGGAAATAGCAACTATAAATTTGCCTACGTCTCCATCAGTCGCAAGAAAACTGTATTTGAAGTGAAGGTGATTTTGTAGACATGTGTGAAAGTCATGTTCTGAAGTGCAGGTGGTTTTGTTTGAAGAGAATATCGGCTACGTGTCAGATGTGTAGCCAAGCAGTAATGGGTCGCCATTGCTGCAAATATTAGTCGAAAATATGAAGTGTTGTCAGCTGAAGTCTGATGATTCAGACAACCATACGGACGAAGTACACAAAAGTGCCGCTAGGCGGCGCCTGTTTAGGTCAGTGGTAGAGCATTGGTCTAGTAAACCAGGGGTCGTGAGTTCCATCCTCACAGGAGGAAGACGAATCTTGGAAATCAGTTGCGCATCGTAGCCGTATAGAAAGCAGTATCTGTGATGAGGAACAATTAGCGACAGGCGTATTATTAAGAATTACTCTCAGATGTGATTAAGGCGAATGGCGCAGATAAAGCATTTGCCAAAGCGGTTTAGCATAAGGTGAGACGAGGCAGTCTGAATTACATTTTATAGATGTATTTCTCACAAATCTCAGAGCCTCTCGCGGTCGTCGTCGTCGTCGTCGTCGTCGCCGCCGCCGCCGCTTCTGCATAAGTAGCAAATGGCCATCGTAGCAAATGCGGCGAGGGACACCCTGCCATCGATTCCGAATGCGCAAAGTGTGTGGTCTTGTTTTCCTGTCTATGTTTGGTCGGTCTCGTAAGAGGTTGAATGTAACGAATGGGTGGAAAAGAGTAAGGGGCAGGGGCTGTGTGGAACGAAAACACAGTTCCTCAGGGGGTGTGAGCGTTTCGAAATGGGTCGTATATAAGTTACACTTGGTCGTCAGTGACCGTGTGGCCTAATGGATAAGGCGTCGGACTTCGGATCCGAAGATTGCAGGTTCGAATCCTGTCACGGTCGTGTTTTTCCATTTCTGAAAAAGAAACATACCGTTTTAATGTAGCAATAGAGCAGTACGAAACCGTCTGAATGTTGCTGTTGACCATTTTGTACTTGGAGATGGTCTTGAACCTGAAACACACACAACAAGACCGGTGTTAACTAGCGAAATGGTCGGCAGAGTGCCCTCACCGCGAGTTTTGACTGGCACTTGCACATCTAAAACAACGTCGGAAAGTAACTCGTTCGGCTTTTGAGTCACATCAAGTATGTGTGTTAATTTTGACGCCGCTAGCTCTGCAGATTGTCATGCAATTCCTTTACCTCTCAGAAATGATTATGAAATAAAAGTGAAGTACGTGACGAGTGTGACGTTAGGAAAACATTAGGAAGCATGGAGAGATTCTGTATGGGACCACCCAACCCAAACGATTACTGTGTGATCTGCTGCCAATCAGGTATCCACCGAGGCAGCACGGCTAGCTCAGTCGGTAGAGCATGAGACTCTTATTCACAGGGTCGTGGGTTCGAGCCCTACGCTGGCCGGAACTGAATTTTTTTCCGCTGCAGATGTAAATTACCGATTTTCTGATTAACGTGATGTAATGGAAATAGCAACTATAAATTTGCCTACGTCTCCATCAGTCGCAAGAAAACTGTATTTGAAGTGAAGGTGATTTTGTAGACATGTGTGAAAGTCATGTTCTGAAGTGCAGGTGGTTTTGTTTGAAGAGAATATCGGCTACGTGTCAGATGTGTAGCCAAGCAGTAATGGGTCGCCATTGCTGCAAATATTAGTCGAAAATATGAAGTGTTGTCAGCTGAAGTCTGATGATTCAGACAACCATACGGACGAAGTACACAAAAGTGCCGCTAGGCGGCGCCTGTTTAGGTCAGTGGTAGAGCATTGGTCTAGTAAACCAGGGGTCGTGAGTTCCATCCTCACAGGAGGAAGACGAATCTTGGAAATTAGTTGCGCATCGTAGCCGTATAGAAAGCAGTATCTGTGATGAGGAACAATTAGCGACAGGCGTATTATTAAGAATTACTCTCAGATGTGATTAAGGCGAATGGCGCAGATAAAGCATTTGCCAAAGCGGTTTAGCATAAGGTGAGACGAGGCAGTCTGAATTACATTTTATAGATGTATTTCTCACAAATCTCAGAGCCTCTCGCGGTCGTCGTCGTCGTCGTCGTCGTCGTCGCCGCCGCCGCTGCTTCTGCATAAGTAGCAAATGGCCATCGTAGCAAATGCGGCGAGGGACACCCTGCCATCGATTCCGAATGCGCAAAGTGTGTGGTCTTGTTTTCCTGTCTATGTTTGGTCGGTCTCGTAAGAGGTTGAATGTAACGAATGGGTGGAAAAGAGTAAGGGGCAGGGGCTGTGTGGAACGAAAACACAGTTCCTCAGGGGGTGTGAGCGTTTCGAAATGGGTCGTATATAAGTTACACTTGGTCGTCAGTGACCGTGTGGCCTAATGGCAGTCTGCCTGCGGCAGCGGTGGTGAGCGGACCTCCAGGGCCAGCGCGCTGCGGCAGGAAGTGTTTACGTCAGGCGGTGAGTCGCGTGCTTACAGCGTCTGCTTATTAGTATTCGTTCCGTTCTGTAGGATCTGATATGGAATTATGAATCCGACTAACAGGAAAGATACCTTGAAGTTTACCTTTGATAGGAACTTTTCGAAACCAAATTCGTTTGAAGTTGAAGCATGGTTAGAGGAAACAGCTAAGATTACTTTTGATGACATTGTAGGGATAAATTTCTCTATCGTGACTAGTGTTGTTTATGTGAAATTAACGTCCTCTGAACTGTGTGATAGAATTGTAGAGTCCAGTGGAGGTGTACTGAAGTTTAAACATAGCGATGGTACCGTCAGTGACGTCAGCATTACGCATGCTGGACTGGGCATCCGGACGGCACGTATTTTCGAACTCCCGTTTGAAATAACAGCCGCGCAAATAAATTCTGCATTGACACCTTACGGGAGGGTCATTAACAATTTTGCGGAGCGTTGGTCCAAAGCCCACAAATTTCCGGTGCTTAACGGCGTCAGGCAGGTTAAGATCGATATACAGAAGCACATACCTTCATATATTTACGTAGGTGGACATCGCGGAATTGTCATATATGATGGGCAGCCAAAAACGTGTGCCGGCTGTGGTGCGCCCGGCCACGTGCGCTCTGAATGTATACAAAGACGGGTGACGCAGATACCTGTCGGTGAAGCCGCTAGCCCCCCTGTGACGACGGCACTGCCACTGACATACGCTGTCGCGGCTTCTGGTCTTCCACCCGCGACCCCGCCTGTAGATGCCCCTCGTTTGAATGATGTTTTGGCCGATAACGTCAAAGAACCGAGTGCTGACGCGGCACCGCCGCTACCACACTCAGAGATGGAGGTAACGACGGATGACTCCCCAGTGGTTGATGCCACTGGTACTGAGGATGAAGCAGACGCTGTGTTCCCGGCGGATCAACCCCAGAGTCAACAGTCCACTTCGGATGTTGATGATACTGCGAACCCTAACAGGAAGCCTTCCAAAAAGAAGCGGAGACTTGCACATCAAGGAGCCAATCAGCTCGCCCCACAGCTCCACGACAAAGCGAAACGAATAAGCAGCCAAATGTGTCAGAACACTTCTGAACCCTCTGAAGTTGGTCTCCCTGCGTCTGGTCGAATGGACATTGATCCTGTAGTGTCTCCCCCTGTGAATCCACGACGGGTGGAAGATAGTGATACCTCGAGTAGAGTCGTTTTGCCGGATACCCACGCTCAAGGAAACGCAGGATCGCTTTTGTCAGAGGCCACTCTCACTGGGAATTGGGCACAGGAAATGGAAGTATTGGATGCGAGCAATGATGCGGCTGTCATGCGGACCATTGAGACGGAATCTTCGGCACCCCCCACAGAGCAGCATACACCAACCGTACCGGGAACTACAGGAACTCCGACTGACGCGCTTGGCCTCAATTTCGTTAGCCATCCTTCTAAGACTGTTTAATTAATAGTATGTGCCTTCTCCCATGAACGAGCCCCAAGCCTATAAAATTGCCACGTTAAACATCAATAAGATACAGTCGTACTGGCGGCTCCGCAATTTACAAGATTTTGTATACGCAGCGGATATCGATATTCTGTTACTTCAAGAAGTCGCTGCGATTGAACTTGACCGAATAACTGGTTATACTACTCTCTCCAATTCCGGGAGCGGTGCGAATTTAGGGACAGCGATTCTGTTAAAAGAAGGGATTGTAGCGACCGACGCAGAAAAACTGCCTGATCATAGAGGGATCGCTGTCACTTTCCATCGGACACGCATAATCAATGTTTACGCCCCGTCCGGCAGTAGCAATAGGCGTGCTAGGGCTTTGTTCTTCACAAGCGCCATAGTCCCACTTTTTAGGGGAACCTACGATCGTATAATTTTTGCGGGTGACTTCAATTGTGTCTTAAGTCCAAAAGACCAGACGCCTAATTTTAACAAATCTGGAGAACTAGAACGTATCGTCCAAGAAATGAACCTCATTGACACATGGGAGCATACGCACGGAGCGGCACCTGGGTTCACTCATGTCACGAACCACTCTGCAAGCCGGCTAGACAGAATCTATGTATCGGCGTGTATGAAGACTCAAGTCCTCCAATCCGAAGTTTGGCCCACAATTTTTTCCGATCATGCCGCATATATTTGTACTGTTAACATGGTCAAGCAAGGCACATTTCGCGGCAGAGGTTTCTGGAAACTTAACAATGCTCTCCTTAACGATGTTGACTGTCACCGTGTCTTTAACGAAACATGGGAGGCATGTGAACGACGGGTTGCACAGTATGCCTCCGTTACTGAATGGTGGATAACACATGCCAAACCAACTCTATCAAAAATGTTTAAACGCTACGCTCGGGACAAATCCTGGTGGCAACGGCAAACGTCTGAGTTTTATTTTACTTGTCTCAGGGAGCTTTACCAGTCCGATGTGACTGTACCTGAAAATTTTATGCAGATTAAAAAAATTAAGGCAAAATTATTAAAACTTCAGCGGCAGCAGGCAGAAGGCTTTCAAATAAGGTCCAGGCCCCAGAATGTGATAGACGACGAAATGACATCCATGTTTCACGTCATTCGTGAAAATAAGAGGGGGCGGCGGAGATTAATAACTCGTCTTCAGTTGAGTGAAGGCGTTGCGCTCACGCGGCAACAAGACATACGGAACGCACTTCACAATCACTTGGCAGGTCTCCTGACAACGACACATACCGACGATGGAACTCACGATGAATTACTCAATAACTTGCAAAGGACTTTGGGTGCTGCTGAAGTCGAAACTCTCATGCGAGAAATTGATGAAGACGAATTGGATTCTGCGCTATCACGAAGTCCGAAAAATAAATCGCCGGGACCCGACGGTCTCACTGCCGAATTTTATCTTACTTTCTGCGACAAATTAAAGCCCAAGTTGTTGAGTATGTTTAATGAAATTTTACGGCCAGATTTTAATGTTCCTCAGGCTCACGTGGAAGGCATCGTGGTTTTAATCCCTAAACGCCCAATGTGCAGTTCTGTTGACGATTTTCGGCCGCTTACTTTACTGAACAGTGACTACAAAATTTTAGCACGTATTATTTCTAATAGATTGAAAATGTTGATGAATACTGTCATTGGTCAGTACCAGACCAGTGTAGGTGTCGGTAGGACGATCTTCCAAAATTTGTCTCAATACAGGGACGTTATAGCCATTGCAGATGCGTGTAAGATACGGTGTGCGCTAGTTTCCCTTGACTTTTCAAAGGCATTCGACAGAGTAAACCATCAGTTTCTCATCCGGACGATGCATGCCATGGGATTTCCACTACGTTTTATCAATCTTATACATGAGCTCCTTCGTAAAGGAGTAACTCGACTCATGGTGAATGGCCAGCTGAGCGCATCAATTAATATTACTAATTCAGTGCGACAGGGATGCCCTATGTCGATGGCCTTGTTTGCCATTGCCATTGAGCCTTTGCTTGTCACCTTGACACAGCGTCTACAAGGATTAACCATCCACGGCATTAAGATTGTTTGTACTGCATATGCGGATGACGTCGGATTTTTGGTCATGGACGAAGGTGAAGTCGAGGAAGCCCTTCAGATCGTCAAAAACTACGAACTTGTTGCGGGTGCGAAGTTGAATGCCAGGAAATCTGGCATTATGAACATAGGACGCGGCATCTCGCTGCACCATCACGGTCAGTTGCAACTAATTTCTAAAATGAAATGCCTTGGTATTGAGTACAGGAGCAACATACAGCACACAATTGCGGTGAACTATAGGAATCTCCTGGCAAGTATGCGTGCTTGCATGCAGACCCACTACCTAAGAAGCCTTGATGAACTGCAGAAAGTCACCTTCGCTAATGTCTACCTCACCTCAAAGATTAACTACGTTGCACAAGTACTGCCCATGCCACAGGAGACAGCGAAGCGTATGATGTCCGCTCTAGGCCATTTTGTCACACGTGGACACATTTTTAAAGTCAAGTACGATACGCTCACTCTCTCCACGACCGATGGAGGCTTAAATTTAACAGATGTTCGTTCCAAGTCACGAGCTTTGTACGTATGCACCACCTACAAACGGTGGAGGTCGTTACCGAACAGTCTAACGGCTCACTTGTTAACCGAAATAGCGCCGGCCTGCCTGCAGCCTCCTGTCTCTGTTCAACATATTCCGCCTGCGCTGACTCACTTTAAGAGCTTTTTCATTGAGTTCAGTTACGTACGGTCAACTCTCCCAGAAAATGAGCTTTCCGTGGTGAAGTTAGTTTATAATAAACTACTGGCAACCAAGAACAGGAACAACATCGAACACAAATACCCCAATCATCGCTGGCCAGTGATATGGAAAAACATACATAGCCGTGATTTACCAACGTCAGTGAAAGCCTCTTGGTACAGGGTCGTGAACCGTAAAATAAGTACCAATTCACGACTTCATGCTCTACATTTGGCTGACTCACCTTTGTGCCTAACGTGCAACTTGCCTGATACTGATGAACATCGTTTTCTGTGCACCACTGTCCAAGCAGTTTGGCCATGCATTCGCCGAAAACTGGCTACGATTATGAGGACTTCCCAGCTTTGTATTAAACCTGAAGATTTCCTGTATCCGGATTCAGTGCCGTACCCGAACACCAAACGGAACTCTGTCAATTGGTTGAAGGGTCATTATGTTCATTATTTACAGACGCAAGAACCCAAGAGTGAGGCGGCGTTCTGTCTTTACCTGGCATTACAGTTTCACATACTTTCACAGACGAGACATTACAGGAAACGATATGCGAATTTTTTAGAAGTCGTTCTTCGATGAAAGAAGTATTTTTTTCTTTCCTTCATTCTACATTGCTTTGTTTTTTCTCTTTTCTTCTTCAAATGTCACAGTGACGTATACTGAACAGTGTTACGACAAGGACTATTTTATTTTCTTCTGTTTTTCTAGCGGACCAGAGTTCCTTTTTCATTTTCTATTAAAAAAAAAAATATATATATATATTCTACTTTGTCACCATTGCGGGACTATGCAATAGGTTTAGAAGTATCTTTGGTTTGGAAATCGGAATAGTTCAGAAGAATAAGTACTTCAGAAATCATGGCAGATGAAGCCGACGCCGACGAAGGCGATTTATGGCGAGCGCAAGGCGGGGCTGAAGGGGAGGAAGGAGGCCCTAAAAAAAAAAAAAAAAACAAAAAAAAAAAAATGGATAAGGCGTCGGACTTCGGATCCGAAGATTGCAGGTTCGAATCCTGTCACGGTCGTGTTTTTCCATTTCTGAAAAAGAAACATACCGTTTTAATGTAGCAATTGAGCAGTACGAAACCGTCTGAATGTTGCTGTTGACCATTTTGTACTTGGAGATGGTCTTGAACCTGAAACACACACAACAAGACCGGTGTTAACTAGCGAAATGGTCGGCAGAGTGCCCTCACCGCGAGTTTTGACTGGCACTTGCACATCTAAAACAACGTCGGAAAGTAACTCGTTCGGCTTTTGAGTCACATCAAGTATGTGTGTTAATTTTGACGCCGCTAGCTCTGCAGATTGTCATGCAATTCCTTTACCTCTCAGAAATGATTATGAAATAAAAGTGAAGTACGTGACGAGTGTGACGTTAGGAAAACATTAGGAAGCATGGAGAGATTCTGTATGGGACCACCCAACCCAAACGATTACTGTGTGATCTGCTGCCAATCAGGTATCCACCGAGGCAGCACGGCTAGCTCAGTCGGTAGAGCATGAGACTCTTATTCACAGGGTCGTGGGTTCGAGCCCTACGCTGGCCGGAACTGAATTTTTTTTCCGCTGCAGATGTAAATTACCGATTTTCTGATTAACGTGATGTAATGGAAATAGCAACTATAAATTTGCCTACGTCTCCATCAGTCGCAAGAAAACTGTATTTGAAGTGAAGGTGATTTTGTAGACATGTGTGAAAGTCATGTTCTGAAGTGCAGGTGGTTTTGTTTGAAGAGAATATCGGCTACGTGTCAGATGTGTAGCCAAGCAGTAATGGGTCGCCATTGCTGCAAATATTAGTCGAAAATATGAAGTGTTGTCAGCTGAAGTCTGATGATTCAGACAACCATACGGACGAAGTACACAAAAGTGCCGCTAGGCGGCGGCTGTTTAGGTCAGTGGTAGAGCATTGGTCTAGTAAACCAGGGGTCGTGAGTTCCATCCTCACAGGAGGAAGACGAATCTTGGAAATCAGTTGCGCATCGTAGCCGTATAGAAAGCAGTATCTGTGATGAGGAACAATTAGCGACAGGCGTATTATTAAGAATTACTCTCAGATGTGATTAAGGCGAATGGCGCAGATAAAGCATTTGCCAAAGCGGTGCGGCATAAAGTTGGACGAGGCAGTCTGAATTACATTTTATAGATGTATTTCTCACAAATCTCAGAGCCTCTCGCGGTCGTCGTCGTCGTCGTCGCCGCCGCCGCCGCTTCTGCATAAGTAGAAAATGGCCATCGTAGCAAATGCGGCGAGGGACACCCTGCCATCGATTCCGAATGCGCAAAGTGTGTGGTCTTGTTTTCCTGTCTATGTTTGGTCGGTCTCGTAAGAGGTTGAATGTAACGAATGGGTGGAAAAGAGTAAGGGGCAGGGGCTGTGTGGAACGAAAACACAGTTCCTCAGGGGGTGTGAGCGTTTCGAAATGGGTCGTATATAAGTTACACTTGGTCGTCAGTGACCGTGTGGCCTAATGGATAAGGCGTCGGACTTCGGATCCGAAGATTGCAGGTTCGAATCCTGTCACGGTCGTGTTTTCCCATTTCTGAAAAAGAAACATACCGTTTTAATGTAGCAATTGAGCAGTACGAAACCGTCTGAATGTTGCTGTTGACCATTTTGTACTTGGAGATGGTCTTGAACCTGAAACACACACAACAAGACCGGTGTTAACTAGCGAAATGGTCGGCAGAGTGCCCTCACCGCGAGTTTTGACTGGCACTTGCACATCTAAAACAACGTCGGAAAGTAACTCGTTCGGCTTTTGAGTCACATCAAGTATGTGTGTTAATTTTGACGCCGCTAGCTCTGCAGATTGTCATGCAATTCCTTTACCTCTCAGAAATGATTATGAAATAAAAGTGAAGTACGTGACGAGTGTGACGTTAGGAAAACATTAGGAAGCATGGAGAGATTCTGTATGGGACCACCCAACCCAAACGATTACTGTGTGATCTGCTGCCAATCAGGTATCCACCGAGGCAGCACGGCTAGCTCAGTCGGTAGAGCATGAGACTCTTATTCACAGGGTCGTGGGTTCGAGCCCTACGCTGGCCGGAACTGAATTTTTTTCCGCTGCAGATGTAAATTACCGATTTTCTGATTAACGTGATGTAATGGAAATAGCAACTATAAATTTGCCTACGTCTCCATCAGTCGCAAGAAAACTGTATTTGAAGTGAAGGTGATTTTGTAGACATGTGTGAAAGTCATGTTCTGAAGTGCAGGTGGTTTTGTTTGAAGAGAATATCGGCTACGTGTCAGATGTGTAGCCAAGCAGTAATGGGTCGCCATTGCTGCAAATATTAGTCGAAAATATGAAGTGTTGTCAGCTGAAGTCTGATGATTCAGACAACCATACGGACGAAGTACACAAAAGTGCCGCTAGGCGGCGCCTGTTTAGGTCAGTGGTAGAGCATTGGTCTAGTAAACCAGGGGTCGTGAGTTCCATCCTCACAGGAGGAAGACGAATCTTGGAAATCAGTTGCGCATCGTAGCCGTATAGAAAGCAGTATCTGTGATGAGGAACAATTAGCGACAGGCGTATTATTAAGAATTACTCTCAGATGTGATTAAGGCGAATGGCGCAGATAAAGCATTTGCCAAAGCGGTTTAGCACTCTCCCTCGGTGGCTTCCGTCAACTCCCCCTCCCTGATGATGCCCTCCTCCCCTCCATCTACCCCTCCTACCAACTTTGAGCCTTACCTTCCCTCTCCTCTCCTTTTCCTGTGGGCACCCTCTCTCCCTTCTCTCCCTCCCTCCCCTCCCCTTTCTCTTTGGGCTTCCACTCCCCCTACCCTCCCCCTTCTCCTCCATCCCTGTCCTCCACTGGCATCTTCCCCTCCCCCTCTCTCTCCTCTTCCCCACACCTTTTCCCCTTGGCAGGCCACGACTCTGCTGTCTTCCATCAGTTACTTTCATCGTCCTACGCCGAAGACCATCGCATGTGTTTGTGCCTCGACTCTCCTGCAGTGTGTTTGTGTTTCGTCGTTTGTGCTCCGCTGGTTCACGTGTGGCCATCTGCCATCTGCGTTTGTGCACCGTGTTTCTCCGCTTTTATCCATTGTGCTACGCACGTGACCGACTCCGTTTTAACTCTGTTTTGTCTACTGTTTGTACCCCGCCGTCTTGATTGTTTTTATATCTCACTCATCTCTGTTCTGTGTATACTCTGAGGCCGAAGAGCGGCATACTTGGTCCGCTGCCGGCCTACCTGTTTGTCACAGGTATTAAAATCACAATAAAGGAAAAAAAAAAAAAAAAAGCGGTTTAGCATACGGTGAGACGAGGCAGTCTGAATTACATTTTATAGATGTATTTCTCACAAATCTCAGAGCCTCTCGCGGTCGTCGTCGTCGTCGTCGTCGTCGTCGCCGCCGCCGCCGCTTCTGCATAAGTAGCAAATGGCCATCGTAGCAAATGCGGCGAGGGACACCCTGCCATCGATTCCGAATGCGCAAAGTGTGTGGTCTTGTTTTCCTGTCTATGTTTGGTCGGTCTCGTAAGAGGTTGAATGTAACGAATGGGTGGAAAAGAGTAAGGGGCAGGGGCTGTGTGGAACGAAAACACAGTTCCTCAGGGGGTGTGAGCGTTTCGAAATGGGTCGTATATAAGTTACACCTGGTCGTCAGTGACCGTGTGGCCTAATGGATAAGGCGTCGGACTTCGGATCCGAAGATTGCAGGTTCGAATCCTGTCACGGTCGTGTTTTTCCATTTCTGAAAAAGAAACATACCGTTTTAATGTAGCAATTGAGCAGTACGAAACCGTCTGAATGTTGCTGTTGACCATTTTGTACTTGGAGATGGTCTTGAACCTGAAACACACACAACAAGACCGGTGTTAACTAGCGAAATGGTCGGCAGAGTGCCCTCACCGCGAGTTTTGACTGGCACTTGCACATCTAAAACAACGTCGGAAAGTAACTCGTTCGGCTTTTGAGTCACATCAAGTATGTGTGTTAATTTTGACGCCGCTAGCTCTGCAGATTGTCATGCAATTCCTTTACCTCTCAGAAATGATTATGAAATAAAAGTGAAGTACGTGACGAGTGTGACGTTAGGAAAACATTAGGAAGCATGGAGAGATTCTGTATGGGACCACCCAACCCAAACGATTACTGTGTGATCTGCTGCCAATCAGGTATCCACCGAGGCAGCACGGCTAGCTCAGTCGGTAGAGCATGAGACTCTTATTCACAGGGTCGTGGGTTCGAGCCCTACGCTGGCCGGAACTGAATTTTTTTCCGCTGCAGATGTAAATTACCGATTTTCTGATTAACGTGATGTAATGGAAATAGCAACTATAAATTTGCCTACGTCTCCATCAGTCGCAAGAAAACTGTATTTGAAGTGAAGGTGATTTTGTAGACATGTGTGAAAGTCATGTTCTGAAGTGCAGGTGGTTTTGTTTGAAGAGAATATCGGCTACGTGTCAGATGTGTAGCCAAGCAGTAATGGGTCGCCATTGCTGCAAATATTAGTCGAAAATATGAAGTGTTGTCAGCTGAAGTCTGATGATTCAGACAACCATACGGACGAAGTACACAAAAGTGCCGCTAGGCGGCGCCTGTTTAGGTCAGTGGTAGAGCATTGGTCTAGTAAACCAGGGGTCGTGAGTTCCATCCTCACAGGAGGAAGACGAATCTTGGAAATCAGTTGCGCATCGTAGCCGTATAGAAAGCAGTATCTGTGATGAGGAACAATTAGCGACAGGCGTATTATTAAGAATTACTCTCAGATGTGATTAAGGCGAATGGCGCAGATAAAGCATTTGCCAAAGCGGTTTAGCACTCTCCCTCGGTGGCTTCCGTCAACTCCCCCTCCCTGATGATGCCCTCCTCCCCTCCATCTACCCCTCCTACCAACTTTGAGCCTTACCTTCCCTCTCCTCTCCTTTTCCTGTGGGCACCCTCTCTCCCTTCTCTCCCTCCCTCCCCTCCCCTTTCTCCTTGGGCTTCCACTCCCCCTACCCTCCCCCTTCTCCTCCATCCCTGTCCTCCACTGGCATCTTCCCCTCCCCCTCTCTCTCCTCTTCCCCACACCTTTTCCCCTTGGCAGGCCACGACTCTGCTGTCTTCCATCAGTTACTTTCATCGTCCTACGCCGAAGACCATCGCATGTGTTTGTGCCTCGACTCTCCTGCAGTGTGTTTGTGTTTCGTCGTTTGTGCTCCGCTGGTTCACGTGTGGCCATCTGCCATCTGCGTTTGTGCACCGTGTTTCTCCGCTTTTATCCATTGTGCTACGCACGTGACCGACTCCGTTTTAACTCTGTTTTGTCTACTGTTTGTACCCCGCCGTCTTGATTGTTTTTATATCTCACTCATCTCTGTTCTGTGTATACTCTGAGGCCGAAGAGCGGCATACTTGGTCCGCTGCCGGCCTACCTGTTTGTCACAGGTATTAAAATCACAATAAAGGAAAAAAAAAAAAAAAAAGCGGTTTAGCATACGGTGAGACGAGGCAGTCTGAATTACATTTTATAGATGTATTTCTCACAAATCTCAGAGCCTCTCGCGGTCGTCGTCGTCGTCGTCGTCGTCGTCGCCGCCGCCGCCGCTTCTGCATAAGTAGCAAATGGCCATCGTAGCAAATGCGGCGAGGGACACCCTGCCATCGATTCCGAATGCGCAAAGTGTGTGGTCTTGTTTTCCTGTCTATGTTTGGTCGGTCTCGTAAGAGGTTGAATGTAACGAATGGGTGGAAAAGAGTAAGGGGCAGGGGCTGTGTGGAACGAAAACACAGTTCCTCAGGGGGTGTGAGCGTTTCGAAATGGGTCGTATATAAGTTACACCTGGTCGTCAGTGACCGTGTGGCCTAATGGATAAGGCGTCGGACTTCGGATCCGAAGATTGCAGGTTCGAATCCTGTCACGGTCGTGTTTTTCCATTTCTGAAAAAGAAACATACCGTTTTAATGTAGCAATTGAGCAGTACGAAACCGTCTGAATGTTGCTGTTGACCATTTTGTACTTGGAGATGGTCTTGAACCTGAAACACACACAACAAGACCGGTGTTAACTAGCGAAATGGTCGGCAGAGTGCCCTCACCGCGAGTTTTGACTGGCACTTGCACATCTAAAACAACGTCGGAAAGTAACTCGTTCGGCTTTTGAGTCACATCAAGTATGTGTGTTAATTTTGACGCCGCTAGCTCTGCAGATTGTCATGCAATTCCTTTACCTCTCAGAAATGATTATGAAATAAAAGTGAAATACGTGACGAGTGTGACGTTAGGAAAACATTAGGAAGCATGGAGAGATTCTGTATGGGACCACCCAACCCAAACGATTACTGTGTGATCTGCTGCCAATCAGGTATCCACCGAGGCAGCACGGCTAGCTCAGTCGGTAGAGCATGAGACTCTTATTCACAGGGTCGTGGGTTCGAGCCCTACGCTGGCCGGAACGGAATTTTTTTCCGCTGCAGATGTAAATTACCGATTTTCTGATTAACGTGATGTAATGGAAATAGCAACTATAAATTTGCCTACGTCTCCATCAGTCGCAAGAAAACTGTATTTGAAGTGAAGGTGATTTTGTAGACATGTGTGAAAGTCATGTTCTGAAGTGCAGGTGGTTTTGTTTGAAGAGAATATCGGCTACGTGTCAGATGTGTAGCCAAGCAGTAATGGGTCGCCATTGCTGCAAATATTAGTCGAAAATATGAAGTGTTGTCAGCTGAAGTCTGATGATTCAGACAACCATACGGACGAAGTACACAAAAGTGCCGCTAGGCGGCGCCTGTTTAGGTCAGTGGTAGAGCATTGGTCTAGTAAACCAGGGGTCGTGAGTTCCATCCTCACAGGAGGAAGACGAATCTTGGAAATCAGTTGCGCATCGTAGCCGTATAGAAAGCAGTATCTGTGATGAGGAACAATTAGCGACAGGCGTATTATTAAGAATTACTCTCAGATGTGATTAAGGCGAATGGCGCAGATAAAGCATTTGCCAAAGCGGTGCGGCATAAAGTTGGACGAGGCAGTCTGAATTACATTTTATAGATGTATTTCTCACAAATCTCAGAGCCTCTCGCGGTCGTCGTCGTCGTCGTCGCCGCCGCCGCCGCTTCTGCATAAGTAGAAAATGGCCATCGTAGCAAATGCGGCGAGGGACACCCTGCCATCGATTCCGAATGCGCAAAGTGTGTGGTCTTGTTTTCCTGTCTATGTTTGGTCGGTCTCGTAAGAGGTTGAATGTAACGAATGGGTGGAAAAGAGTAAGGGGCAGGGGCTGTGTGGAACGAAAACACAGTTCCTCAGGGGGTGTGAGCGTTTCGAAATGGGTCGTATATAAGTTACACTTGGTCGTCAGTGACCGTGTGGCCTAATGGATAAGGCGTCGGACTTCGGATCCGAAGATTGCAGGTTCGAATCCTGTCACGGTCGTGTTTTTCCATTTCTGAAAAAGAAACATACCGTTCTAATGTAGCAATTGAGCAGTACGAAACCGTCTGAATGTTGCTGTTGACCATTTTGTACTTGGAGATGGTCTTGAACCTGAAACACACACAACAAGACCGGTGTTAACTAGCGAAATGGTCGGCAGAGTGCCCTCACCGCGAGTTTTGACTGGCACTTGCACATCTAAAACAACGTCGGAAAGTAACTCGTTCGGCTTTTGAGTCACATCAAGTATGTGTGTTAATTTTGACGCCGCTAGCTCTGCAGATTGTCATGCAATTCCTTTACCTCTCAGAAATGATTATGAAATAAAAGTGAAATACGTGACGAGTGTGACGTTAGGAAAACATTAGGAAGCATGGAGAGATTCTGTATGGGACCACCCAACCCAAACGATTACTGTGTGATCTGCTGCCAATCAGGTATCCACCGAGGCAGCACGGCTAGCTCAGTCGGTAGAGCATGAGACTCTTATTCACAGGGTCGTGGGTTCGAGCCCTACGCTGGCCGGAACGGAATTTTTTTCCGCTGCAGATGTAAATTACCGATTTTCTGATTAACGTGATGTAATGGAAATAGCAACTATAAATTTGCCTACGTCTCCATCAGTCGCAAGAAAACTGTATTTGAAGTGAAGGTGATTTTGTAGACATGTGTGAAAGTCATGTTCTGAAGTGCAGGTGGTTTTGTTTGAAGAGAATATCGGCTACGTGTCAGATGTGTAGCCAAGCAGTAATGGGTCGCCATTGCTGCAAATATTAGTCGAAAATATGAAGTGTTGTCAGCTGAAGTCTGATGATTCAGACAACCATACGGACGAAGTACACAAAAGTGCCGCTAGGCGGCGCCTGTTTAGGTCAGTGGTAGAGCATTGGTCTAGTAAACCAGGGGTCGTGAGTTCCATCCTCACAGGAGGAAGACGAATCTTGGAAATCAGTTGCGCATCGTAGCCGTATAGAAAGCAGTATCTGTGATGAGGAACAATTAGCGACAGGCGTATTATTAAGAATTACTCTCAGATGTGATTAAGGCGAATGGCGCAGATAAAGCATTTGCCAAAGCGGTTTAGCATAAGGTGAGACGAGGCAGTCTGAATTACATTTTATAGATGTATTTCTCACAAATCTCAGAGCCTCTCGCGGTCGTCGTCGTCGTCGTCGCCGCCGCCGCCGCTTCTGCATAAGTAGCAAATGGCCATCGTAGCAAATGCGGCGAGGGACACCATGCCATCGATTCCGAATGCGCAAAGTGTGTGGTCTTGTTTTCCTGTCTATGTTTGGTCGGTCTCGTAAGAGGTTGAATGTAACGAATGGGTGGAAAAGAGTAAGGGGCAGGGGCTGTGTGGAACGAAAACACAGTTCCTCAGGGGGTGTGAGCGTTTCGAAATGGGTCGTATATAAGTTACACTTGGTCGTCAGTGACCGTGTGGCCTAATGGATAAGGCGTCGGACTTCGGATCCGAAGATTGCAGGTTCGAATCCTGTCACGGTCGTGTTTTTCCATTTCTGAAAAAGAAACATACCGTTCTAATGTAGCAATTGAGCAGTACGAAACCGTCTGAATGTTGCTGTTGACCATTTTGTACTTGGAGATGGTCTTGAACCTGAAACACACACAACAAGACCGGTGTTAACTAGCGAAATGGTCGGCAGAGTGCCCTCACCGCGAGTTTTGACTGGCACTTGCACATCTAAAACAACGTCGGAAAGTAACTCGTTCGGCTTTTGAGTCACATCAAGTATGTGTGTTAATTTTGACGCCGCTAGCTCTGCAGATTGTCATGCAATTCCTTTACCTCTCAGAAATGATTATGAAATAAAAGTGAAGTACGTGACGAGTGTGACGTTAGGAAAACATTAGGAAGCATGGAGAGATTCTGTATGGGACCACCCAACCCAAACGATTACTGTGTGATCTGCTGCCAATCAGGTATCCACCGAGGCAGCACGGCTAGCTCAGTCGGTAGAGCATGAGACTCTTATTCACAGGGTCGTGGGTTCGAGCCCTACGCTGGCCGGAACGGAATTTTTTTCCGCTGCAGATGTAAATTACCGATTTTCTGATTAACGTGATGTAATGGAAATAGCAACTATAAATTTGCCTACGTCTCCATCAGTCGCAAGAAAACTGTATTTGAAGTGAAGGTGATTTTGTAGACATGTGTGAAAGTCATGTTCTGAAGTGCAGGTGGTTTTGTTTGAAGAGAATATCGGCTACGTGTCAGATGTGTAGCCAAGCAGTAATGGGTCGCCATTGCTGCAAATATTAGTCGAAAATATGAAGTGTTGTCAGCTGAAGTCTGATGATTCAGACAACCATACGGACGAAGTACACAAAAGTGCCGCTAGGCGGCGCCTGTTTAGGTCAGTGGTAGAGCATTGGTCTAGTAAACCAGGGGTCGTGAGTTCCATCCTCACAGGAGGAAGACGAATCTTGGAAATCAGTTGCGCATCGTAGCCGTATAGAAAGCAGTATCTGTGATGAGGAACAATTAGCGACAGGCGTATTATTAAGAATTACTCTCAGATGTGATTAAGGCGAATGGCGCAGATAAAGCATTTGCCAAAGCGGTTTAGCTAAGCAAGCGCACTTCCTCCGGCAGTGTCCCAACCTTCAGTCTCCTCCCTCCTGCAATACCTGCAACCTCCAACACCCTACCTACTCCCAGAAATGCAAGGCTCGACCTCCTCCATCCGCTCCTGAACTCACTGTTCCTCTCCGCCCTTTGGATGACCCCACCCCTCCTGGCAATTCCCTCCGTCCTCCCCCCACCGCAGAGGACATCATCAGGTTCGTCACAATAGTGCTCCAGAACGTCCATCCCTTTCAGCGTCCCCACACCCTCCACCAGATTTCCCTCGCTGCCCGTTCCGTGTTCCACCTCAACACCTACGCCACCTATTCCCACAACCAGGCCCATTTCACCTTCTCCCGTCTCGACACCCTCGTTTAAATTCCCATTATGGCACGACAGCACCGTATCCTGTTCAATAACATCCGCTCCCTTCCCACCAACAAGCACCTCCTTATGCATACCCTTACGACCCACCGTGTGGATGCCTTCCTTCTGAACGAAACCTTTCTTCAGCCCCACCACACCGTCCACACCTCGCCCTACCTCCTTCACCGGTCTGACAATCCACTCCAGATAGCGCGTGGCGGAGTTGCCATTGGCCACCACCGCCAGATCCCTGTCCGGCTCCAACCCCTCCTTCCTGACCCCACAGAACACTTGATCCTTAGTCTCTTCTTCCCCGGCCTTACCCTTACCTGTGCCACCATCTATGTCCGCCCCGCTGCACCTATTCCTTTCGACTTCCTTTCCCACATCGACCGTACCTTCTCCTCCTACGTGATCGCCGCCGACCTTAACATCCATAGTCGTTCTGCCGCCCAGTTACGGCGGTGGCATCGGTTCCTTGCCACCCTCCAAGGCGACGTCCTTCCAATTCCCCAACACACCCGCCCTGAATCCAATACCACTCCCGATGTCGTCCTAGCCTCCCCCACCCTGCTTGGCCGCATAGCGGTGGACGTCCTTGATCCCATTGGCAGTGACCATCTCCCTGTCCTCCTCACTGTATCAGACGGTCGTCGCCCCCGTCCCGACCCGCGCCATGACCCTCCCCCGAAATATGTCCATGACTACTCCCGTGCCAACTGGAATGCCTACCGGGACTCCCTTGCTCTCCAGGTCGATAGCCACCCCCTCACCTACCACCAACCTGATGACGTTACCCGTGCTGCCTCCTTTCTCCAGCAGACCTTGTCTGAGGCCGTGGAGGCCCACGTCCCTACCATTGCCATCCATCCGCACCGCCCCACCTTACCCCCACAGGCCGTCCTTCTCCTGCGTGAATCCCGCCGGCTCTACCGTGCCTTCCTTCACACACGTGACCAGGACACACTACGACGCCACCGGCAACTACAGCGACACATCAGGAACTTACTCACGGCAAAGAAACGCCGGGACTGGCGACAGACATGCACCCGTCTTAATGCCACCTTACCTATCAACTCGTCCAAGTACTGGTCAGCCTTCCGCCGCCTTACCGGATCTAAACCCTCTCCCTACTACCCTCTCCTTCATGATGACCACCCCTTCCCTGATGCCCTTAGTAAGGCCAACCATTTCGCCTCCTACCTCTCCGATATCCTTACCATCCCTGACGATCCCCAGTTCGATTATTCCCTCTTTCCTGATGTCCGTGATCGAACTGATACCTCTGTCCCCCCGCTTGCTCCTGGCTTCCAGTACTTGGACAACATCACACACACAGAACTAAATACCCCAATCACCACTCAAGATATCATTGCTACACTTCGCCCTAAACGCAACACTGCTCCCGGTCACGATCGTGTTACTTACCGTCACCTCCGTGAAGCTCCTGCCTCCTTCCTCTCCACATTGGCCAGGCTCTACAATGTGGTCCTGTCCACCGGCTACTACCCCGACCTGTGGAAAACCTCCCGGATCCTGATGTTCCTCAAGCCCGACAAACCGCCTTCCGCTGTCTCCTCCTACCGTCCCATCAGCCTTACCTCGGTCTTCAGCAAGGTCCTGGAATCCATTCTTACCCGCCGCCTACACAAGCACCTTCACCAACACCGCCTCCTCCCCCCTACCCAATGTGGCTTTCGGCCGTCCTTCTCAGCCGATGACCTCCTCCTTCACCTCACTCACCTCCTCTCCGAACAACTCAATTCCCGTCGTTCCGCCATCTTCCTTTCCCTCGACCTCGAACGCGCATATGACCGTGTGTGGCATTCCGGTCTCCTTTTCAAGCTCCAAACCTTTGCTCTTCCTCTCAACTATGTCCGTCTGGTCGCTTCCTTCCTTTCCCACCGTCCTTCCTATGTCACCATCCACAACACTGATTCCTACACCTTCTACCCCTCCGCCGGTGTGCCCCAAGGTTCCGTCCTTTCCCCTCTTCTCTACCTCCTTTACACGGCAGACATGCCTCCACCTGCACCTCCCCTACACCTTCTCCAGTACGCCGATGACACTGCCTTCCTTGCCCTCGCTCCCACCCTGCAACGCTCCCAGCACCTTCTCCAATCCTATCTTGACCGGTTCACCACTTGGTGTAACCAGTGGTTGCTCAAGGTCAATCCTTCCAAGACCCAGGCGATCATTGTCGGCAAAACCACTCGTTCCTTCCGTCTCCTTGATTTCTACCTTACTATTTATGGCCGTCCCATCGCCCTCACACCTACTCTCAAGTACCTTGGTGTCACCCTCGACCGTCGCCTCTCCTGGAACCCACATCTCCGGACGATCCAAGCCAAGGCACGCTCCCGCCTCCGCCTCCTTAAGCTCCTTTCTGGCCGTACATGGGGTCTGGACCCTTCCACCATCCTCTACACCTACAAGTCCCTCATCCGTCCTATCCTTTGCTATGCTCATCCCGCCTGGATCTCTGCCCCTCCTACCTTCTACAAGTCCATTCAGATCCTAGAACGCCATGCGCTCCGCCTCGCCTATCGCATCCGTCTCCCTTCCCCCACGCGGATCCTCTATGACCTGATTCCCTTCCCGCACCTCCTCCTCTTCCTCGAACGGTTACGGATCCTCTACACCTCCCGCAAGCTTGATCCTCCACACCCTCTTGTCTCTCCCATCCTCTCCCACCCCAACCCGCTGCCGCGCCTGCATTCCTATATCCCACCTGCTCTCCATCTTTACACCCTCCACACCCTCTCCCTCGGTGGCTTCCGTCAACTCCCCCTCCCTGATGATGCCCTCCTCCCCTCCATCTACCCCTCCTACCAACTTTGAGCCTTACCTTCCCTCTCCTCTCCTTTTCCTGTGGGCACCCTCTCTCCCTTCTCTCCCTCCCTCCCCTCCCCTTTCTCCTTGGGCTTCCACTCCCCCTACCCTCCCCCTTCTCCTCCATCCCTCTCCTCCACTGGCATCTTCCCCTCCCCCTCTCTCTCCTCTTCCCCACACCTTTTCCCCTTGGCAGGCCACGACTCTGCTGTCTTCCATCAGTTACTTTCATCGTCCTACGCCGAAGACCATCGCATGTGTTTGTGCCTCGACTCTCCTGCAGTGTGTTTGTGTTTCGTCGTTTGTGCTCCGCTGGTTCACGTGTGGCCCTCTGCCGTCTGCGTTTGTGCACCGTGTTTCTCCGCTTTTATCCATTGTGCTACGCACGTGACCGACTCCGTTTTAACTCTGTTTTGTCTACTGTTTGTACCCCGCCGTCTTGATTGTTTTTATATCTCACTCATCTCTGTTCTGTATACTCTGAGGCCGAAGAGCGGCATACTTGGTCCGCTGCCGGCCTACCTGTTTGTCACAGGTATTAAAATCACAATAAAGGAAAAAAAAAAAAAAGCGGTTTAGCCTGGAATCCATTCTTACCCGCCGCCTACACAAGCACCTTCACCAACACCGCCTCCTCCCCCCTACCCAATGTGGCTTTCGGCCGTCCTTCTCAGCCGATGACCTCCTCCTTCACCTCACTCACCTCCTCTCCGAACAACTCAATTCCCGTCGTTCCGCCATCTTCCTTTCCCTCGACCTCGAACGCGCATATGACCGTGTGTGGCATTCCGGTCTCCTTTTCAAGCTCCAAACCTTTGCTCTTCCTCTCAACTATGTCCGTCTGGTCGCTTCCTTCCTTTCCCACCGTCCTTCCTATGTCACCATCCACAACACTGATTCCTACACCTTCTACCCCTCCGCCGGTGTGCCCCAAGGTTCCGTCCTTTCCCCTCTTCTCTACCTCCTTTACACGGCAGACATGCCTCCACCTGCACCTCCCCTACACCTTCTCCAGTACGCCGATGACACTGCCTTCCTTGCCCTCGCTCCCACCCTGCAACGCTCCCAGCACCTTCTCCAATCCTATCTTGACCGGTTCACCACTTGGTGTAACCAGTGGTTGCTCAAGGTCAATCCTTCCAAGACCCAGGCGATCATTGTAGGCAAAACCACTCGTTCCTTCCGTCTCCTTGATTTCTATCTTACTATTTATGGCCGTCCCATCACCCTCACACCTACTCTCAAGTACCTTGGTGTCACCCTCGACCGTCGCCTCTCCTGGAACCCACATCTCCGGACGATCCAAGCCAAGGCACGCTCCCGCCTCCGCCTCCTTAAGCTCCTTTCTGGCCGTACATGGGGTCTGGACCCTTCCACCATCCTCTACACCTACAAGTCCCTCATCCGTCCTATCCTTTGCTATGCTCATCCCGCCTGGATCTCTGCCCCTCCTACCTTCTACAAGTCCATTCAGATCCTAGAACGCCATGCGCTCCGCCTCGCCTATCGCATCCGTCTCCCTTCCCCCACGCGGATCCTCTATGACCTGATTCCCTTCCCGCACCCCCTCCTTTTCCTCGAACGGTTACGGATCCTCTACACCTCCCGCAAGCTTGATCCTCCACACCCTCTTGTCTCTCCCATCCTCTCCCACCCCAACCCGCTGCCGCGCCTGCATTCCTATATCCCACCTGCTCTCCATCTTTACACCCTCCACACCCTCTCCCTCGGTGGCTTCCGTCAACTCCCCCTCCCTGATGATGCCCTCCTCCCCTCCATCTACCCCTCCTACCAACTTTGAGCCTTACCTTCCCTCTCCTCTCCTTTTCCTGTGGGCACCCTCTCTCCCTTCTCTCCCTCCCTCCCCTCCCCTTTCTCCTTGGGCTTCCACTCCCCCTACCCTCCCCCTTCTCCTCCATCCCTCTCCTCCACTGGCATCTTCCCCTCCCCCTCTCTCTCCTCTTCCCCACACCTTTTCCCCTTGGCAGGCCACGACTCTGCTGTCTTCCATCAGTTACTTTCATCGTCCTACGCCGAAGACCATCGCATGTGTTTGTGCCTCGACTCTCCTGCAGTGTGTTTGTGTTTCGTCGTTTGTGCTCCGCTGGTTCACGTGTGGCCATCTGCCATCTGCGTTTGTGCACCGTGTTTCTCCGCTTTTATCCATTGTGCTACGCACGTGACCGACTCCGTTTTAACTCTGTTTTGTCTACTGTTTGTACCCCGCCGTCTTGATTGTTTTTATATCTCACTCATCTCTGTTCTGTGTATACTCTGAGGCCGAAGAGCGGCATACTTGGTCCGCTGCCGGCCTACCTGTTTGTCACAGGTATTAAAATCACAATAAAGGAAAAAAAAAAAAAAAGCGGTTTAGCATAAGGTGAGACGAGGCAGTCTGAATTACATTTTATAGATGTATTTCTCACAAATCTCAGAGCCTCTCGCGGTCGTCGTCGCCGCCGCCGCCGCTTCTGCATAAGTAGCAAATGGCCATCGTAGCAAATGCGGCGAGGGACACCATGCCATCGATTCCGAATGCGCAAAGTGTGTGGTCTTGTTTTCCTGTCTATGTTTGGTCGGTCTCGTAAGAGGTTGAATGTAACGAATGGGTGGAAAAGAGTAAGGGGCAGGGGCTGTGTGGAACGAAAACACAGTTCCTCAGGGGGTGTGAGCGTTTCGAAATGGGTCGTATATAAGTTACACTTGGTCGTCAGTGACCGTGTGGCCTAATGGATAAGGCGTCGGACTTCGGATCCGAAGATTGCAGGTTCGAATCCTGTCACGGTCGTGTTTTTCCATTTCTGAAAAAGAAACATACCGTTTTAATGTAGCAATTGAGCAGTACGAAACCGTCTGAATGTTGCTGTTGACCATTTTGTACTTGGAGATGGTCTTGAACCTGAAACACACACAACAAGACCGGTGTTAACTAGCGAAATGGTCGGCAGAGTGCCCTCACCGCGAGTTTTGACTGGCACTTGCACATCTAAAACAACGTCGGAAAGTAACTCGTTCGGCTTTTGAGTCACATCAAGTATGTGTGTTAATTTTGACGCCGCTAGCTCTGCAGATTGTCATGCAATTCCTTTACCTCTCAGAAATGATTATAAAATAAAAGTGAAGTACGTGACGAGTGTGACGTTAGGAAAACATTAGGAAGCATGGAGAGATTCTGTATGGGACCACCCAACCCAAACGATTACTGTGTGATCTGCTGCCAATCAGGTATCCACCGAGGCAGCACGGCTAGCTCAGTCGGTAGAGCATGAGACTCTTATTCACAGGGTCGTGGGTTCGAGCCCTACGCTGGCCGGAACGGAATTTTTTTCCGCTGCAGATGTAAATTACCGATTTTCTGATTAACGTGAAGTAATGGAAATAGCAACTATAAATTTGCCTACGTCTCCATCAGTCGCAAGAAAACTGTATTTGAAGTGAAGGTGATTTTGTAGACATGTGTGAAAGTCATGTTCTGAAGTGCAGGTGGTTTTGTTTGAAGAGAATATCGGCTACGTGTCAGATGTGTAGCCAAGCAGTAATGGGTCGCCATTGCTGCAAATATTAGTCGAAAATATGAAGTGTTGTCAGCTGAAGTCTGATGATTCAGACAACCATACGGACGAAGTACACAAAAGTGCCGCTAGGCGGCGCCTGTTTAGGTCAGTGGTAGAGCATTGGTCTAGTAAACCAGGGGTCGTGAGTTCCATCCTCACAGGAGGAAGACGAATCTTGGAAATCAGTTGCGCATCGTAGCCGTATAGAAAGCAGTATCTGTGATGAGGAACAATTAGCGACAGGCGTATTATTAAGAATTACTCTCAGATGTGATTAAGGCGAATGGCGCAGATAAAGCATTTGCCAAAGCGGTTTAGCATAAGGTGAGACGAGGCAGTCTGAATTACATTTTATAGATGTATTTCTCACAAATCTCAGAGCCTCTCGCGGTCGTCGTCGTCGTCGCCGCCGCCGCCGCTTCTGCATAAGTAGCAAATGGCCATCGTAGCAAATGCGGCGAGGGACACCATGCCATCGATTCCGAATGCGCAAAGTGTGTGGTCTTGTTTTCCTGTCTATGTTTGGTCGGTCTCGTAAGAGGTTGAATGTAACGAATGGGTGGAAAAGAGTAAGGGGCAGGGGCTGTGTGGAACGAAAACACAGTTCCTCAGGGGGTGTGAGCATTTCGAAATGGGTCGTATATAAGTTACACTTGGTCGTCAGTGACCGTGTGGCCTAATGGATAAGGCGTCGGACTTCGGATCCGAAGATTGCAGGTTCGAATCCTGTCACGGTCGTGTTTTTCCATTTCTGAAAAAGAAACATACCGTTTTAATGTAGCAATTGAGCAGTACGAAACCGTCTGAATGTTGCTGTTGACCATTTTGTACTTGGAGATGGTCTTGAACCTGAAACACACACAACAAGACCGGTGTTAACTAGCGAAATGGTCGGCAGAGTGCCCTCACCGCGAGTTTTGACTGGCACTTGCACATCTAAAACAACGTCGGAAAGTAACTCGTTCGGCTTTTGAGTCACATCAAGTATGTGTGTTAATTTTGACGCCGCTAGCTCTGCAGATTGTCATGCAATTCCTTTACCTCTCAGAAATGATTATGAAATAAAAGTGAAGTACGTGACGAGTGTGACGTTAGGAAAACATTAGGAAGCATGGAGAGATTCTGTATGGGACCACCCAACCCAAACGATTACTGTGTGATCTGCTGCCAATCAGGTATCCACCGAGGCAGCACGGCTAGCTCAGTCGGTAGAGCATGAGACTCTTATTCACAGGGTCGTGGGTTCGAGCCCTACGCTGGCCGGAACGGAATTTTTTTCCGCTGCAGATGTAAATTACCGATTTTCTGATTAACGTGATGTAATGGAAATAGCAACTATAAATTTGCCTACGTCTCCATCAGTCGCAAGAAAACTGTATTTGAAGTGAAGGTGATTTTGTAGACATGTGTGAAAGTCATGTTCTGAAGTGCAGGTGGTTTTGTTTGAAGAGAATATCGGCTACGTGTCAGATGTGTAGCCAAGCAGTAATGGGTCGCCATTGCTGCAAATATTAGTCGAAAATATGAAGTGTTGTCAGCTGAAGTCTGATGATTCAGACAACCATACGGACGAAGTACACAAAAGTGCCGCTAGGCGGCGCCTGTTTAGGTCAGTGGTAGAGCATTGGTCTAGTAAACCAGGGGTCGTGAGTTCCATCCTCACAGGAGGAAGACGAATCTTGGAAATCAGTTGCGCATCGTAGCCGTATAGAAAGCAGTATCTGTGATGAGGAACAATTAGCGACAGGCGTATTATTAAGAATTACTCTCAGATGTGATTAAGGCGAATGGCGCAGATAAAGCATTTGCCAAAGCGGTTTAGCATAAGGTGAGACGAGGCAGTCTGAATTACATTTTATAGATGTATTTCTCACAAATCTCAGAGCCTCTCGCGGTCGTCGTCGTCGTCGTCGTCGCCGCCGCCGCCGCTTCTGCATAAGTAGCAAATGGCCATCGTAGCAAATGCGGCGAGGGACACCCTGCCATCGATTCCGAATGCGCAAAGTGTGTGGTCTTGTTTTCCTGTCTATGTTTGGTCGGTCTCGTAAGAGGTTGAATGTAACGAATGGGTGGAAAAGAGTAAGGGGCAGGGGCTGTGTGGAACGAAAACACAGTTCCTCAGGGGGTGTGAGCGTTTCGAAATGGGTCGTATATAAGTTACACTTGGTCGTCAGTGACCGTGTGGCCTAATGGATAAGGCGTCGGTCTTCGGATCCGAAGATTGCAGGTTCGAATCCTGTCACGGTCGTGTTTTCCCATTTCTGAAAAAGAAACATACCGTTTTAATGTAGCAATTGAGCAGTACGAAACCGTCTGAATGTTGCTGTTGACCATTTTGTACTTGGAGATGGTCTTGAACCTGAAACACACACAACAAGACCGGTGTTAACTAGCGAAATGGTCGGCAGAGTGCCCTCACCGCGAGTTTTGACTGGCACTTGCACATCTAAAACAACGTCGGAAAGTAACTCGTTCGGCTTTTGAGTCACATCAAGTATGTGTGTTAATTTTGACGCCGCTAGCTCTGCAGATTGTCATGCAATTCCTTTACCTCTCAGAAATGATTATGAAATAAAAGTGAAGTACGTGACGAGTGTGACGTTAGGAAAACATTAGGAAGCATGGAGAGATTCTGTATGGGACCACCCAACCCAAACGATTACTGTGTGATCTGCTGCCAATCAGGTATCCACCGAGGCAGCACGGCTAGCTCAGTCGGTAGAGCATGAGACTCTTATTCACAGGGTCGTGGGTTCGAGCCCTACGCTGGCCGGAACGGAATTTTTTTCCGCTGCAGATGTAAATTACCGATTTTCTGATTAACGTGATGTAATGGAAATAGCAACTATAAATTTGCCTACGTCTCCATCAGTCGCAAGAAAACTGTATTTGAAGTGAATGTGATTTTGTAGACATGTGTGAAAGTCATGTTCTGAAGTGCAAGTGGTTTTGGTTGGAGAGAACACGGCTACGTGTCAGATGTGTAGCCAAGCAGTAATGGGTCGCCATTGCTGCAAATATTAGTCGAAAATATGAAGTGTTGTCAGCTGAAGTCTGATGATTCAGACAACCATACGGACGAAGTACACAAAAGTGCCGCTAGGCGGCGCCTGTTTAGGTCAGTGGTAGAGCATTGGTCTAGTAAACCAGGGGTCGTGAGTTCCATCCTCACAGGAGGAAGACGAATTTTGGAAATCAGTTGCGCATCGTGGCCGTGTAGCAAACAGTATCTGTGATGAGGAACAATTAGCGACAGGAGTATTATTAAGAATTACTCTCCGATGTGATTAAGGCGAATGGCGCAGATAAAGCATTTGCCAAAGCGGTTTAGCATAAGGTGAGACGAGGCAGTCTGAATTACATTTTATAGATGTATTTCTCACAAATCTCAGAGCCTCTCGCGGTCGTCGTCGTCGTCGCCGCCGCCGCCGCTTCTGCATAAGTAGCAAATGGCCATCGTAGCAAATGCGGCGAGGGACACCCTGCCATCGATTCCGAATGCGCAAAGTGTGTAGTCTTGTTTTCCTGTCTATGTTTGGTCGGTCTCGTAAGAGGTTGAATGTAACGAATGGGTGGAAAAGAGTAAGGGGCAGGGGCTGTGTGGAACGAAAACACAGTTCCTCAGGGGGTGTGAGCGTTTCGAAATGGGTCGTATATAAGTTACACTTGGTCGTCAGTGACCGTGTGGCCTAATGGATAAGGCGTCGGACTTCGGATCCGAAGATTGCAGGTTCGAATCCTGTCACGGTCGTGTTTTTCCATTTCTGAAAAAGAAACATACCGTTTTAATGTAGCAATTGAGCAGTACGAAACCGTCTGAATGTTGCTGTTGACCATTTTGTACTTGGAGATGGTCTTGAACCTGAAACACACACAACAAGACCGGTGTTAACTAGCGAAATGGTCGGCAGAGTGCCCTCACCGCGAGTTTTGACTGGCACTTGCACATCTAAAACAACGTCGGAAAGTAACTCGTTCGGCTTTTGAGTCACATCAAGTATGTGTGTTAATTTTGACGCCGCTAGCTCTGCAGATTGTCATGCAATTCCTTTACCTCTCAGAAATGATTATGAAATAAAAGTGAAATACGTGACGAGTGTGACGTTAGGAAAACATTAGGAAGCATGGAGAGATTCTGTATGGGACCACCCAACCCAAACGTTTACTGTGTGATCTGCTGCCAATCAGGTATCCACCGAGGCAGCACGGCTAGCTCAGTCGGTAGAGCATGAGACTCTTATTCACAGGGTCGTGGGTTCGAGCCCTACGCTGGCCGGAACGGAATTTTTTTCCGCTGCAGATGTAAATTACCGATTTTCTGATTAACGTGATGTAATGGAAATAGCAACTATAAATTTGCCTACGTCTCCATCAGTCGCAAGAAAACTGTATTTGAAGTGAAGGTGATTTTGTAGACATGTGTGAAAGTCATGTTCTGAAGTGCAGGTGGTTTTGTTTGAAGAGAATATCGGCTACGTGTCAGATGTGTAGCCAAGCAGTAATGGGTCGCCATTGCTGCAAATATTAGTCGAAAATATGAAGTGTTGTCAGCTGAAGTCTGATGATTCAGACAACCATACGGACGAAGTACACAAAAGTGCCGCTAGGCGGCGCCTGTTTAGGTCAGTGGTAGAGCATTGGTCTAGTAAACCAGGGGTCGTGAGTTCCATCCTCACAGGAGGAAGACGAATCTTGGAAATCAGTTGCGCATCGTAGCCGTATAGAAAGCAGTATCTGTGATGAGGAACAATTAGCGACAGGCGTATTATTAAGAATTACTCTCAGATGTGATTAATGCGAATGGCGCAGATAAAGCATTTGCCAAAGCGGTTTAGCCCCATTCTTCGGCGGACCTCGGAAGAGTTCCGCCCTTCGATACCTTGCAGAGTACTGCTACGTATCGAAGTGTTAGGGCTTCGCAGAAGTCGCAGTCGCAGTCGCAGTCGCAGTCGCAGTCGCGGTTCCGGAACCGCCAGCAGCAGCAGCAGCAGCAGCAGCAGTTTCCAGTGCCGCCAGTTTTGCAGCAGCAGTCGTCGCCGGACCCAGCCGCAGCTTCCGGACCCAGCCGCCGCCGCCGCCGCCGCCGCCGCAGCTTCCGGCCCCCGCCGCCGCCGCCGCCGCCGCCGCCGCCGCAGCTTCCGGCCCCCGCCGCCGCCGCCGCCGCCGCCGCCGCCAGGACCCAGTGCTTAGTCTTCCTCTCCTGCTTTCGTTGTCGTCGCTATTCTCGTCTTCGTCTTTGCCTTCATCCTTTCGCTCCTCGACGTCTCTCATCTGTCATCTGTAATCTGTTCCTGACTTTGTCCCTTGTCTGTCCCCATTCTTCTTTTCTGTGTTTCCAGTTTTCCTTACTGCCATCATGACCACCCCCACCACCACCGCCACTACCACCGCCATCGTCTATACGACGCCCTCCCTCGCTGCCACTACTCTTACTTGGTGTGCTCAGTCGCCCCCGTCCTACTATATCCCGCCCCTCCTCACCCTTCCCACCCCAGCTCCCTTTGTCGCCCCATCCCCTGCTCCTTCTCCCCAAGCCTCCACACACGACCCCTTTCCCCCACTCCCCCACACCACTCATGCGGCCCCTGCCAGGGTTGTGTCTCGTCGGGCTACGACCCATGCCGCACCATCGCCGGCGCCAGCACCACCACCTGCAGCAGCGCCACAACCAGCAGCAGCACCAACAGCAGCACCAACAGCAGCACCAGCACCAGAACCGACACCGGGACCTGCCGCTTCCCGTCATCTCCCCGTCACTCCTGTGCCCCACACCTCCTCCCATCCTGTCCCCGCTGTTAAGCGTCCCAGTGGCACCCCCGCCTCCTCTGCACCCAAGAAGTCCCAGCATCTTCCCCCTCCCCCACCCCTAGATGCCATGGATGTCTCCCCTCCAGCCCCCTCTACTTCCTCTTCTAACTCCCCCTCCTACAAGTATCTCCTCTCCCGTCCTGATCCCTCTCTCCTGGAGGCCCGCAACCTGACCTTGCTCCTCCGCCAATACTTCCCTGCAGCCCCCATCTCCCTTCTTACCCCCCGTAGGGACTCTGTCTTGATCACCTCCCCAAGCCCTACCCTACACTCCGACATCCTCTCCCGAATTCCTCTCACCCGATTTGGACCTAATGCCTCCCTTGCCCCTGCTCCTTCCCCTTCCTCCCCCCGTCAACCCCAACCCCCACGTCGCCCGCCGACCCTCACCGCCGTGATCACTCGGCTTAGCCCGACGATCACGGAGGAAGAGGTGCTGGCGGAGTTGAAGGCCCACCCGTACCTGGAGGTGCGAGCTGTTCGCCGCATTTTCAACTCTGCGGGCCCCACTCGCCTTATGCGAGTTTTCTCCGAACACGCTCCCTCCATCGACCATCTCCTTAAGGAGGGTGCCCTCCTCTTCCACCGCCGGTATAAGGTTGACCCCTCCCGCTCCCCACCACAATCCATTCGCTGCCAGAGGTGTCTGCGTTATAACGCACACCCAACATCAGAGTGCCGCGAGGCCCCAGTCTGCCCGCATTGTAAGCAAGCGCACTTCCTCCGGCAGTGCCCCAACCTTCAGTCTCCTCCCTCCTGCAATACCTGCAACCTCCAACACCCTACCTACTCCCAGAAATGCAAGGCTCGACCTCCTCCATCCGCTCCTGAACTCACTGTTCCTCTCCGCCCTTTGGATGACCCCACCCCTCCTGGCAATTCCCTCCGTCCTCCCCCCACCGCAGAGGACATCATCAGGTTCGTCACAATAGTGCTCCAGAACGTCCATCCCTTTCAGCGTCCCCACACCCTCCACCAGATTTCCCTCGCTGCCCGTTCCGTGTTCCACCTCAACACCTACGCCACCTATTCCCACAACCAGGCCCATTTCACCTTCTCCCGTCTCGACACCCTCGTTTAAATTCCCATTATGGCACGACAGCACCGTATCCTGTTCAATAACATCCGCTCCCTTCCCACCAACAAGCACCTCCTTATGCATACACTTACGACCCACCGTGTGGATGCCTTCCTTCTGAACGAAACCTTTCTTCAGCCCCACCACACCGTCCACACCTCGCCCTACCTCCTTCACCGGTCTGACAATCCACTCCAGATAGCGCGTGGCGGAGTTGCCATTGGCCACCACCGCCAGATCCCTGTCCGGCTCCAACCCCTCCTTCCTGACCCCACAGAACACTTGATCCTTAGTCTCTTCTTCCCCGGCCTTACCCTTACCTGTGCCACCATCTATGTCCGCCCCGCTGCACCTATTCCTTTCGACTTCCTTTCCCACATCGACCGTACCTTCTCCTCCTACGTGATCGCCGCCGACCTTAACATCCATAGTCGTTCTGCCGCCCAGTTACGGCGGTGGCATCGGTTCCTTGCCACCCTCCAAGGCGACGTCCTTCCGATTCCCCAACACACCCGCCCTGAATCCAATACCACTCCCGATGTCGTCCTAGCCTCCCCCACCCTGCTTGGCCGCATAGCGGTGGACGTCCTTGATCCCATTGGCAGTGACCATCTCCCTGTCCTCCTCACTGTATCAGACGGTCGTCGCCCCCGTCCCGACCCGCGCCATGACCCTCCCCCGAAATATGTCCATGACTACTCCCGTGCCAACTGGAATGCCTACCGGGACTCCCTTGCTCTCCAGGTCGATAGCCACCCCCTCACCTACCACCAACCTGATGACGTTACCCGTGCTGCCTCCTTTCTCCAGCAGACCTTGTCTGAGGCCGTGGAGGCCCACGTCCCTACCATTGCCATCCATCCGCACCGCCCCACCTTACCCCCACAGGCCGTCCTTCTCCTGCGTGAATCCCGCCGGCTCTACCGTGCCTTCCTTCACACACGTGACCAGGACACACTACGACGCCACCGGCAACTACAGCGACACATCAGGAACTTACTCACGGCAAAGAAACGCCGGGACTGGCGACAGACATGCACCCGTCTTAATGCCACCTTACCTATCAACTCGTCCAAGTACTGGTCAGCCTTCCGCCGCCTTACCGGATCTAAACCCTCTCCCTACTACCCTCTCCTTCATGATGACCACCCCTTCCCTGATGCCCTTAGTAAGGCCAACCATTTCGCCTCCTACCTCTCCGATATCCTTACCATCCCTGACGATCCCCAGTTCGATTATTCCCTCTTTCCTGATGTCCGTGATCGAACTGATACCTCTGTCCCCCCGCTTGCTCCTGGCTTCCAGTACTTGGACAACATCACACACACAGAACTAAATACCCCAATCACCACTCAAGATATCATTGCTACACTTCGCCCTAAACGCAACACTGCTCCCGGTCACGATCGTGTTACTTACCGTCACCTCCGTGAAGCTCCTGCCTCCTTCCTCTCCACATTGGCCAGGCTCTACAATGTGGTCCTGTCCACCGGCTACTACCCCGACCTGTGGAAAACCTCCCGGATCCTGATGTTCCTCAAGCCCGACAAACCGCCTTCCGCTGTCTCCTCCTACCGTCCCATCAGCCTTACCTCGGTCTTCAGCAAGGTCCTGGAATCCATTCTTACCCGCCGCCTACACAAGCACCTTCACCAACACCGCCTCCTCCCCCCTACCCAATGTGGCTTTCGGCCGTCCTTCTCAGCCGATGACCTCCTCCTTCACCTCACTCACCTCCTCTCCGAACAACTCAATTCCCGTCGTTCCGCCATCTTCCTTTCCCTCGACCTCGAACGCGCATATGACCGTGTGTGGCATTCCGGTCTCCTTTTCAAGCTCCAAACCTTTGCTCTTCCTCTCAACTACGTCCGTCTGGTCGCTTCCTTCCTTTCCCACCGTCCTTCCTATGTCACCATCCACAACACTGATTCCTACACCTTCTACCCCTCCGCCGGTGTGCCCCAAGGTTCCGTCCTTTCCCCTCTTCTCTACCTCCTTTACACGGCAGACATGCCTCCACCTGCACCTCCCCTACACCTTCTCCAGTACGCCGATGACACTGCCTTCCTTGCCCTCGCTCCCACCCTGCAACGCTCCCAGCACCTTCTCCAATCCTATCTTGACCGGTTCACCACTTGGTGTAACCAGTGGTTGCTCAAGGTCAATCCTTCCAAGACCCAGGCGATCATTGTAGGCAAAACCACTCGTTCCTTCCGTCTCCTTGATTTCTATCTTACTATTTATGGCCGTCCCATCACCCTCACACCTACTCTCAAGTACCTTGGTGTCACCCTCGACCGTCGCCTCTCCTGGAACCCACATCTCCGGACGATCCAAGCCAAGGCACGCTCCCGCCTCCGCCTCCTTAAGCTCCTTTCTGGCCGTACATGGGGTCTGGACCCTTCCACCATCCTCTACACCTACAAGTCCCTCATCCGTCCTATCCTTTGCTATGCTCATCCCGCCTGGATCTCTGCCCCTCCTACCTTCTACAAGTCCATTCAGATCCTAGAACGCCATGCGCTCCGCCTCGCCTATCGCATCCGTCTCCCTTCCCCCACGCGGATCCTCTATGACCTGATTCCCTTCCCGCACCTCCTCCTTTTCCTCGAACGGTTACGGATCCTCTACACCTCCCGCAAGCTTGATCCTCCACACCCTCTTGTCTCTCCCATCCTCTCCCACCCCAACCCGCTGCTGCGCCTGCATTCCTATATCCCACCTGCTCTCCATCTTTACACCCTCCACACCCTCTCCCTCGGTGGCTTCCGTCAACTCCCCCTCCCTGATGATGCCCTCCTCCCCTCCATCTACCCCTCCTACCAACTTTGAGCCTTACCTTCCCTCTCCTCTCCTTTTCCTGTGGGCACCCTCTCTCCCTTCTCTCCCTCCCTCCCCTCCCCTTTCTCCTTGGGCTTCCACTCCCCCTACCCTCCCCCTTCTCCTCCATCCCTCTCCTCCACTGGCATCTTCCCCTCCCCCTCTCTCTCCTCTTCCCCACACCTTTTCCCCTTGGCAGGCCACGACTCTGCTGTCTTCCATCAGTTACTTTCATCGTCCTACGCCGAAGACCATCGCATGTGTTTTTGCCTCGACTCTCCTGCAGTGTGTTTGTGTTTCGTCGTTTGTGCTCCGCTGGTTCACGTGTGGCCATCTGCCATCTGCGTTTGTGCACCGTGTTTCTCCGCTTTTATCCATTGTGCTACGCACGTGACCGACTCCGTTTTAACTCTGTTTTGTCTACTGTTTGTACCCCGCCGTCTTGATTGTTTTTATATCTCACTCATCTCTGTTCTGTGTATACTCTGAGGCCGAAGAGCGGCATACTTGGTCCGCTGCCGGCCTACCTGTTTGTCACAGGTATTAAACTCACAATAAAGGAAAAAAAGAAAAAAAAAAAAAAAAAAAAAAAAGCGGTTTAGCATAAGGTGAGACGAGGCAGTCTGAATTACATTTTATAGATGTATTTCTCACAAATCTCAGAGCCTCTCGCGGTCGTCGTCGTCGTCGCCGCCGCCGCCGCTTCTGCATAAGTAGCAAATGGCCATCGTAGCAAATGCGGCGAGGGACACCCTGCCATCGATTCCGAATGCGCAAAGTGTGTGGTCTTGTTTTCCTGTCTATGTTTGGTCGGTCTCTTAAGAGGTTGAATGTAACGAATGGGTGGAAAAGAGTAAGGGGCAGGGGCTGTGTGGAACGAAAACACAGTTCCTCAGGGGGTGTGAGCGTTTCGAAATGGGTCGTATATAAGTTACACTTGGTCGTCAGTGACCGTGTGGCCTAATGGATAAGGCGTCGGACTTCGGATCCGAAGATTGCAGGTTCGAATCCTGTCACGGTCGTGTTTTCCCATTTCTGAAAAAGAAACATACCGTTTTAATGTAGCAATTGAGCAGTACGAAACCGTCTGAATGTTGCTGTTGACCATTTTGTACTTGGAGATGGTCTTGAACCTGAAACACACACAACAAGACCGGTGTTAACTAGCGAAATGGTCGGCAGAGTGCCCTCACCGCGAGTTTTGACTGGCACTTGCACATCTAAAACAACGTCGGAAAGTAACTCGTTCGGCTTTTGAGTCACATCAAGTATGTGTGTTAATTTTGACGCCGCTAGCTCTGCAGATTGTCATGCAATTCCTTTACCTCTCAGAAATGATTATGAAATAAAAGTGAAGTACGTGACGAGTGTGACGTTAGGAAAACATTAGGAAGCATGGAGAGATTCTGTATGGGACCACCCAACCCAAACGATTACTGTGTGATCTGCTGCCAATCAGGTATCCACCGAGGCAGCACGGCTAGCTCAGTCGGTAGAGCATGAGACTCTTATTCACAGGGTCGTGGGTTCGAGCCCTACGCTGGCCGGAACGGATTTTTTTTCCGCTGCAGATGTAAATTACCGATTTTCTGATTAACGTGATGTAATGGAAATAGCAACTATAAATTTGCCTACGTCTCCATCAGTCGCAAGAAAACTGTATTTGAAGTGAAGGTGATTTTGTAGACATGTGTGAAAGTCATGTTCTGAAGTGCAAGTGGTTTTGGTTGGAGAGAACACGGCTACGTGTCAGATGTGTAGCCAAGCAGTAATGGGTCGCCATAGCTGCAAATATTAGTCGAAAATATGAAGTGTCGTCAGCTGAAGTCTGATGATTCAGACAACCATACGGACGAAGTACACAAAAGTGCCGCTAGGCGGCGCCTGTTTAGGTCAGTGCTAGAGCTTTGGTCTAGTAAACCAGGGGTCGTGAGTTCCATCCTCACAGGAGGAAGACGAATCTTGGAAATCAGTTGCGCATCGTAGCCGTATAGAAAGCAGTATCTGTGATGAGGAACAATTAGCGACAGGCGTATTATTAAGAATTACTCTCAGATGTGATTAAGGCGAATGGCGCAGATAAAGCATTTGCCAAAGCGGTTTAGCATAAGGTGAGACGAGGCAGTCTGAATTACATTTTATAGATGTATTTCTCACAAATCTCAGAGCCTCTCGCGGTCGTCGTCGTCGTCGTCGTCGCCGCCGCCGCCGCTTCTGCATAAGTAGCAAATGGCCATCGTAGCAAATGCGGCGAGGGACACCCTGCCATCGATTCCGAATGCGCAATGTGTGTGGTCTTGTTTTCCTGTCTATGTTTGGTCGGTCTCGTAAGAGGTTGAATGTAACGAATGGGTGGGAAAGAGTAAGGGGCAGCGGCTGTGTGGAACGAAAACACAGTTCCTCAGGGGGTGTGAGCGTTTCGAAATGGGTCGTATATAAGTTACACTTGGTCGTCAGTGACCGTGTGGCCTAATGGATAAGGCGTCGGACTTCGGATCCGAAGATTGCAGGTTCTAATCCTGTCACGGTTGTGTTTTTCCATTTCTGAAAAAGAAACATACCGTTTTAATGTAGCAATTGAGCAGTACGAAACCGTCTGAATGTTGCTGTTGACCATTTTGTACTTGGAGATGGTCTTGAACCTGAAACACACACAACAAGACCGGTGTTAACTAGCGAAATGGTCGGCAGAGTGCCCTCACCGCGAGTTTTGACTGGCACTTGCACATCTAAAACAACGTCGGAAAGTAACTCGTTCGGCTTTTGAGTCACATCAAGTATGTGTGTTAATTTTGACGCCGCTAGCTCTGCAGATTGTCATGCAATTCCTTTACCTCTCAGAAATGATTATGAAATAAAAGTGAAGTACGTGACGAGTGTGACGTTAGGAAAACATTAGGAAGCATGGAGAGATTCTGTATGGGACCACCCAACCCAAACGATTACTGTGTGATCTGCTGCCAATCAGGTATCCACCGAGGCAGCACGGCTAGCTCAGTCGGTAGAGCATGAGACTCTTATTCACAGGGTCGTGGGTTCGAGCCCTACGCTGGCCGGAACTGAATTTTTTTCCGCTGCAGATGTAAATTACCGATTTTCTGATTAACGTGATGTAATGGAAATAGCAACTATAAATTTGCCTACGTCTCCATCAGTCGCAAGAAAACTGTATTTGAAGTGAAGGTGATTTTGTAGACATGTGTGAAAGTCATGTTCTGAAGTGCAGGTGGTTTTGTTTGAAGAGAATATCGGCTACGTGTCAGATGTGTAGCCAAGCAGTAATGGGTCGCCATTGCTGCAAATATTAGTCGAAAATATGAAGTGTTGTCAGCTGAAGTCTGATGATTCAGACAACCATACGGACGAAGTACACAAAAGTGCCGCTAGGCGGCGCCTGTTTAGGTCAGTGGTAGAGCATTGGTCTAGTAAACCAGGGGTCGTGAGTTCCATCCTCACAGGAGGAAGACGAATCTTGGAAATCAGTTGCGCATCGTAGCCGTATAGAAAGCAGTATCTGTGATGAGGAACAATTAGCGACAGGCGTATTATTAAGAATTACTCTCAGATGTGATTAAGGCGAATGGCGCAGATAAAGCATTTGCCAAAGCGGTTTAGCATAAGGTGAGACGAGGCAGTCTGAATTACATTTTATAGATGTATTTCTCACAAATCTCAGAGCCTCTCGCGGTCGTCGTCGTCGTCGTCGCCGCCGCCGCCGCCGCCGCTTCTGCATAAGTAGCAAATGGCCATCGTAGCAAATGCGGCGAGGGACACCCTGCCATCGATTCCGAATGCGCAAAGTGTGTGGTCTTCTTTTCCTTTGTATGTTTGGTCGGTCTCGTAAGAGGTTGAATGTAACGAATGGGTGGGAAAGAGTAAGGGGCAGCGGCTGTGTGGAACGAAAACACAGTTCCTCAGGGGGTGTGAGCGTTTCGAAATGGGTCGTATATAAGTTACACTTGGTCGTCAGTGACCGTGTGGCCTAATGGATAAGGCGTCGGACTTCGGATCCGAAGATTGCAGGTTCTAATCCTGTCACGGTTGTGTTTTTCCATTTCTGAAAAAGAAACATACCGTTTTAATGTAGCAATTGAGCAGTACGAAACCGTCTGAATGTTGCTGTTGACCATTTTGTACTTGGAGATGGTCTTGAACCTGAAACACACACAACAAGACCGGTGTTAACTAGCGAAATGGTCGGCAGAGTGCCCTCACCGCGAGTTTTGACTGGCACTTGCACATCTAAAACAACGTCGGAAAGTAACTCGTTCGGCTTTTGAGTCACATCAAGTATGTGTGTTAATTTTGACGCCGCTAGCTCTGCAGATTGTCATGCAATTCCTTTACCTCTCAGAAATGATTATGAAATAAAAGTGAAGTACGTGACGAGTGTGACGTTAGGAAAACATTAGGAAGCATGGAGAGATTCTGTATGGGACCACCCAACCCAAACGATTACTGTGTGATCTGCTGCCAATCAGGTATCCACCGAGGCAGCACGGCTAGCTCAGTCGGTAGAGCATGAGACTCTTATTCACAGGGTCGTGGGTTCGAGCCCTACGCTGGCCGGAACTGAATTTTTTTCCGCTGCAGATGTAAATTACCGATTTTCTGATTAACGTGATGTAATGGAAATAGCAACTATAAATTTGCCTACGTCTCCATCAGTCGCAAGAAAACTGTATTTGAAGTGAAGGTGATTTTGTAGACATGTGTGAAAGTCATGTTCTGAAGTGCAGGTGGTTTTGTTTGAAGAGAATATCGGCTACGTGTCAGATGTGCAGCCAAGCAGTAATGGGTCGCCATAGCTGCAAATATTAGTCGAAAATATGAAGTGTTGTCAGCTGAAGTCTGATGATTCAGACAACCATACGGACGAAGTACACAAAAGTGCCGCTAGGCGGCGCCTGTTTAGGTCAGTGGTAGAGCATTGGTCTAGTAAACCAGGGGTCGTGAGTTCCATCCTCACAGGAGGAAGACGAATCTTGGAAATCAGTTGCGCATCGTAGCCGTATAGAAAGCAGTATCTGTGATGAGGAACAATTAGCGACAGGCGTATTATTAAGAATTACTCTCAGATGTGATTAAGGCGAATGGCGCAGATAAAGCATTTGCCAAAGCGGTTTAGCATAAGGTGAGACGAGGCAGTCTGAATTACATTTTATAGATGTATTTCTCACAAATCTCAGAGCCTCTCGCGGTCGTCGTCGTCGTCGTCGTCGCCGCCGCCGCCGCCGCCGCTTCTGCATAAGTAGCAAATGGCCATCGTAGCAAATGCGGCGAGGGACACCCTGCCATCGATTCCGAATGCGCAAAGTGTGTGGTCTTCTTTTCCTTTGTATGTTTGGTCGGTCTCGTAAGAGGTTGAATGTAACGAATGGGTGGGAAAGAGTAAGGGGCAGCGGCTGTGTGGAACGAAAACACAGTTCCTCAGGGGGTGTGAGCGTTTCGAAATGGGTCGTATATAAGTTACACTTGGTCGTCAGTGACCGTGTGGCCTAATGGATAAGGCGTCGGACTTCGGATCCGAAGATTGCAGGTTCTAATCCTGTCACGGTTGTGTTTTTCCATTTCTGAAAAAGAAACATACCGTTTTAATGTAGCAATTGAGCAGTACGAAACCGTCTGAATGTTGCTGTTGACCATTTTGTACTTGGAGATGGTCTTGAACCTGAAACACACACAACAAGACCGGTGTTAACTAGCGAAATGGTCGGCAGAGTGCCCTCACCGCGAGTTTTGACTGGCACTTGCACATCTAAAACAACGTCGGAAAGTAACTCGTTCGGCTTTTGAGTCACATCAAGTATGTGTGTTAATTTTGACGCCGCTAGCTCTGCAGATTGTCATGCAATTCCTTTACCTCTCAGAAATGATTATGAAATAAAAGTGAAGTACGTGACGAGTGTGACGTTAGGAAAACATTAGGAAGCATGGAGAGATTCTGTATGGGACCACCCAACCCAAACGATTACTGTGTGATCTGCTGCCAATCAGGTATCCACCGAGGCAGCACGGCTAGCTCAGTCGGTAGAGCATGAGACTCTTATTCACAGGGTCGTGGGTTCGAGCCCTACGCTGGCCGGAACTGAATTTTTTTCCGCTGCAGATGTAAATTACCGATTTTCTGATTAACGTGATGTAATGGAAATAGCAACTATAAATTTGCCTACGTCTCCATCAGTCGCAAGAAAACTGTATTTGAAGTGAAGGTGATTTTGTAGACATGTGTGAAAGTCATGTTCTGAAGTGCAGGTGGTTTTGTTTGAAGAGAATATCGGCTACGTGTCAGATGTGTAGCCAAGCAGTAATGGGTCGCCATTGCTGCAAATATTAGTCGAAAATATGAAGTGTTGTCAGCTGAAGTCTGATGATTCAGACAACCATACGGACGAAGTACACAAAAGTGCCGCTAGGCGGCGCCTGTTTAGGTCAGTGGTAGAGCATTGGTCTAGTAAACCAGGGGTCGTGAGTTCCATCCTCACAGGAGGAAGACGAATCTTGGAAATCAGTTGCGCATCGTAGCCGTATAGAAAGCAGTATCTGTGATGAGGAACAATTAGCGACAGGCGTATTATTAAGAATTACTCTCAGATGTGATTAAGGCGAATGGCGCATATAAAGCATTTGCCAAAGCGGTTTAGCATAAGGTGAGACGAGGCAGTCTGAATTACATTTTATAGATGTATTTCTCACAAACCTCAGAGCCTCTCGCGGTCGTCGTCGCCGCCGCCGCCGCCGCTTCTGCATAAGTAGCAAATGGCCATCGTAGCAAATGCGGCGAGGGACACCCTGCCATCGATTCCGAATGCGCAAAGTGTGTGGTCTTCTTTTCCTTTGTATGTTTGGTCGGTCTCGTAAGAGGTTGAATGTAACGAATGGGTGGGAAAGAGTAAGGGGCAGCGGCTGTGTGGAACGAGAACACAGTTCCTCAGGGGGTGTGAGCGTTTCGAAATGGGTCGTATATAAGTTACACTTGGTCGTCAGTGACCGTGTGGCCTAATGGATAAGGCGTCGGACTTCGGATCCGAAGATTGCAGGTTCGAATCCTGTCACAGTCGTGTTTTTCCATTTCTGAAAAAGAAACATACCGTTTTAATGTAGCAATTGAGCAGTACGAAACCGTCTGAATGTTGCTGTTGACCATTTTGTACTTGGAGATGGTCTTGAACCTGAAACACACACAACAAGACCGGTGTTAACTAGCGAAATGGTCGGCAGAGTGCCCTCACCGCGAGTTTTGACTGGCACTTGCACATCTAAAACAACGTCGGAAAGTAACTCGTTCGGCTTTTGAGTCACATCAAGTATGTGTGTTAATTTTGACGCCGCTAGCTCTGCAGATTGTCATGCAATTCCTTTACCTCTCAGAAATGATTATGAAATAAAAGTGAAGTACGTGACGAGTGTGACGTTAGGAAAACATTAGGAAGCATGGAGAGATTCTGTATGGGACCACCCAACCCAAACGATTACTGTGTGATCTGCTGCCAATCAGGTATCCACCGAGGCAGCACGGCTAGCTCAGTCGGTAGAGCATGAGACTCTTATTCACAGGGTCGTGGGTTCGAGCCCTACGCTGGCCGGAACTGAATTTTTTTCCGCTGCAGATGTAAATTACCGATTTTCTGATTAACGTGATGTAATGGAAATAGCAACTATAAATTTGCCTACGTCTCCATCAGTCGCAAGAAAACTGTATTTGAAGTGAAGGTGATTTTGTAGACATGTGTGAAAGTCATGTTCTGAAGTGCAGGTGGTTTTGTTTGAAGAGAATATCGGCTACGTGTCAGATGTGTAGCCAAGCAGTAATGGGTCGCCATTGCTGCAAATATTAGTCGAAAATATGAAGTGTTGTTAGCTGAAGTCTGATGATTCAGACAACCATACGGACGAAGTACACAAAAGTGCCGCTAGGCGGCGCCTGTTTAGGTCAGTGGTAGAGCATTGGTCTAGTAAACCAGGGGTCGTGAGTTCCATCCTCACAGGAGGAAGACGAATCTTGGAAATCAGTTGCGCATCGTAGCCGTATAGAAAGCAGTATCTGTGATGAGGAACAATTAGCGACAGGCGTATTATTAAGAATTACTCTCAGATGTGATTAAGGCGAATGGCGCAGATAAAGCATTTGCCAAAGCGGTTTAGCATAAGGTGAGACGAGGCAGTCTGAATTACATTTTATAGATGTATTTCTCACAAATCTCAGAGCCTCTCGCGGTCGTCGTCGTCGTCGTCGTCGCCGCCGCCGCCGCTTCTGCATAAGTAGCAAATGGCCATCGTAGCAAATGCGGCGAGGGACACCCTGCCATCAATTCCGAATGCGCAAAGTGTGTGGTCTTCTTTTCCTTTGTATGTTTGGTCGGTCTCGTAAGAGGTTGAATGTAACGAATGGGTGGGAAAGAGTAAGGGGCAGCGGCTGTGTGGAACGAAAACACAGTTCCTCAGGGGGTGTGAGCGTTTCGAAATGGGTCGTATATAAGTTACACTTGGTCGTCAGTGACCGTGTGGCCTAATGGATAAGGCGTCGGACTTCGGATCCGAAGATTGCAGGTTCGAATCCTGTCACGGTCGTGTTTTTCCATTTCTGAAAAAGAAACATACCGTTTTAATGTAGCAATTGAGCAGTACGAAACCGTCTGAATGTTGCTGTTGACCATTTTGTACTTGGAGATGGTCTTGAACCTGAAACACACACAACAAGACCGGTGTTAACTAGCGAAATGGTCGGCAGAGTGCCCTCACCGCGAGTTTTGACTGGCACTTGCACATCTAAAACAACGTCGGAAAGTAACTAGTTCGGCTTTTGAGTCACATCAAGTATGTGTGTTAATTTTGACGCCGCTAGCTCTGCAGATTGTCATGCAATTCCTTTACCTCTCAGAAATGATTATGAAATAAAAGTGAAGTACGTGACGAGTGTGACGTTAGGAAAACATTAGGAAGCATGGAGAGATTCTGTATGGGACCACCCAACCCAAACGATTACTGTGTGATCTGCTGCCAATCAGGTATCCACCGAGGCAGCACGGCTAGCTCAGTCGGTAGAGCATGAGACTCTTATTCACAGGGTCGTGGGTTCGAGCCCTACGCTGGCCGGAACTGAATTTTTTTCCGCTGCAGATGTAAATTACCGATTTTCTGATTAACGTGATGTAATGGAAATAGCAACTATAAATTTGCCTACGTCTCCATCAGTCGCAAGAAAACTGTATTTGAAGTGAAGGTGATTTTGTAGACATGTGTGAAAGTCATGTTCTGAAGTGCAGGTGGTTTTGTTTGAAGAGAATATCGGCTACGTGTCAGATGTGTAGCCAAGCAGTAATGGGTCGCCATTGCTGCAAATATTAGTCGAAAATATGAAGTGTTGTTAGCTGAAGTCTGATGATTCAGAGAACCATACGGACGAAGTACACAAAAGTGCCGCTAGGCGGCGCCTGTTTAGGTCAGTGGTAGAGCATTGGTCTAGTAAACCAGGGGTCGTGAGTTCCATCCTCACAGGAGGAAGACGAATCTTGGAAATCAGTTGCGCATCGTAGCCGTATAGAAAGCAGTATCTGTGATGAGGAACAATTAGCGACAGGCGTATTATTAAGAATTACTCTCAGATGTGATTAAGGCGAATGGCGCAGATAAAGCATTTGCCAAAGCGGTTTAGCATAAGGTGAGACGAGGCAGTCTGAATTACATTTTATAGATGTATTTCTCACAAATCTCAGAGCCTCTCGCGGTCGTCGTCGTCGTCGTCGCCGCCGCCGCCGCTTCTGCATAAGTAGCAAATGGCCATCGTAGCAAATGCGGCGAGGGACACCCTGCCATCGATTCCGAATGCGCAAAGTGTGTGGTCTTCTTTTCCTTTGTATGTTTGGTCGGTCTCGTAAGAGGTTGAATGTAACGAATGGGTGGGAAAGAGTAAGGGGCAGCGGCTGTGTGGAACGAAAACACAGTTCCTCAGGGGGTGTGAGCGTTTCGAAATGGGTCGTATATAAGTTACACTTGGTCGTCAGTGACCGTGTGGCCTAATGAATAAGGCGTCGGACTTCGGATCCGAAGATTGCAGGTTCGAATCCTGTCACGGTCGTGTTTTTCCATTTCTGAAAAAGAAACATACCGTTTTAATGTAGCAATTGAGCAGTACGAAACCGTCTGAATGTTGCTGTTGACCATTTTGTACTTGGAGATGGTCTTGAACCTGAAACACACACAACAAGACCGGTGTTAACTAGCGAAATGGTCGGCAGAGTGCCCTCACCGCGAGTTTTGACTGGCACTTGCACATCTAAAACAACGTCGGAAAGTAACTCGTTCGGCTTTTGAGTCACATCAAGTATGTGTGTTAATTTTGACGCCGCTAGCTCTGCAGATTGTCATGCAATTCCTTTACCTCTCAGAAATGATTATGAAATAAAAGTGAAGTACGTGACGAGTGTGACGTTAGGAAAACATTAGGAAGCATGGAGAGATTCTGTATGGGACCACCCAACCCAAACGATTACTGTGTGATCTGCTGCCAATCAGGTATCCACCGAGGCAGCACGGCTAGCTCAGTCGGTAGAGCATGAGACTCTTATTCACAGGGTCGTGGGTTCGAGCCCTACGCTGGCCGGAACGTAATTTTTTTCCGCTGCAGATGTAAATTACCGATTTTCTGATTAACGTGATGTAATGGAAATAGCAACTATAAATTTGCCTACGTCTCCATCAGTCGCAAGAAAACTGTATTTGAAGTGAAGGTGATTTTGTAGACATGTGTGAAAGTCATGTTCTGAAGTGCAGGTGGTTTTGTTTGAAGAGAATATCGGCTACGTGTCAGATGTGTAGCCAAGCAGTAATGGGTCGCCATTGCTGCAAATATTAGTCGAAAATATGAAGTGTTGTCAGCTGAAGTCTGATGATTCAGACAACCATACGGACGAAGTACACAAAAGTGCCGCTAGGCGGCGCCTGTTTAGGTCAGTGGTAGAGCATTGGTCTAGTAAACCAGGGGTCGTGAGTTCCATCCTCACAGGAGGAAGACGAATCTTGGAAATCAGTTGCGCATCGTAGCCGTATAGAAAGCAGTATCTGTGATGAGGAACAATTAGCGACAGGCGTATTATTAAGAATTACTCTCAGATGTGATTAAGGCGAATGGCGCATATAAAGCATTTGCCAAAGCGGTTTAGCATAAGGTGAGACGAGGCAGTCTGAATTACATTTTATAGATGTATTTCTCACAAACCTCAGAGCCTCTCGCGGTCGTCGTCGCCGCCGCCGCCGCCGCTTCTGCATAAGTAGCAAATGGCCATCGTAGCAAATGCGGCGAGGGACACCCTGCCATCGATTCCGAATGCGCAAAGTGTGTGGTCTTCTTTTCCTTTGTATGTTTGGTCGGTCTCGTAAGAGGTTGAATGTAACGAATGGGTGGGAAAGAGTAAGGGGCAGCGGCTGTGTGGAACGAAAACACAGTTCCTCAGGGGGTGTGAGCGTTTCGAAATGGGTCGTATATAAGTTACACTTGGTCGTCAGTGACCGTGTGGCCTAATGGATAAGGCGTCGGACTTCGGATCCGAAGATTGCAGGTTCGAATCCTGTCACGGTCGTGTTTTTCCATTTCTGAAAAAGAAACATACCGTTTTAATGTAGCAATTGAGCAGTACGAAACCGTCTGAATGTTGCTGTTGACCATTTTGTACTTGGAGATGGTCTTGAACCTGAAACACACACAACAAGACCGGTGTTAACTAGCGAAATGGTCGGCAGAGTGCCCTCACCGCGAGTTTTGACTGGCACTTGCACATCTAAAACAACGTCGGAAAGTAACTCGTTCGGCTTTTGAGTCACATCAAGTATGTGTGTTAATTTTGACGCCGCTAGCTCTGCAGATTGTCATGCAATTCCTTTACCTCTCAGAAATGATTATGAAATAAAAGTGAAGTACGTGACGAGTGTGACGTTAGGAAAACATTAGGAAGCATGGAGAGATTCTGTATGGGACCACCCAACCCAAACGATTACTGTGTGATCTGCTGCCAATCAGGTATTCACCGAGGCAGCACGGCTAGCTCAGTCGGTAGAGCATGAGACTCTTATTCACAGGGTCGTGGGTTCGAGCCCTACGCTGGCCGGAACGGAATTTTTTTCCGCTGCAGATGTAAATTACCGATTTTCTGATTAACGTGATGTAATGGAAATAGCAACTATAAATTTGCCTACGTCTCCATCAGTCGCAAGAAAACTGTATTTGAAGTGAAGGTGATTTTGTAGACATGTGTGAAAGTCATGTTCTGAAGTGCAAGTGGTTTTGGTTGGAGAGAACACGGCTACGTGTCAGATGTGTAGCCAAGCAGTAATGGGTCGCCATAGCTGCAAATATTAGTCGAAAATATGAAGTGTTGTCAGCTGAAGTCTGATGATTCAGACGACCGTACGGACGAAGTACGCAAAAGTGCCGCTAGGCGGCGCCTGTTTAGCTCAGTGGTAGAGCATTGGTCTAGTAAACCAGGGGTCGTGAGTTCCATCCTCACAGGAGGAAGACGAATCTTGGAAATCAGTTGCGCATCGTAGCCGTATAGAAAGCAGTATCTGTGATGAGGAACAATTAGCGACAGGCGTATTATTAAGAATTACTCTCAGAATGGCGCAGATAAAGCATTTGCCAAAGCGGTTTAGCATAAGGTGAGACGAGGCAGTCTGAATTACATTTTATAGATGTATTTCTCACAAATCTCAGAGCCTCTCGCGGTCGTCGTCGTCGTCGTCGTCGTCGTCGCCGCCGCCGCCGCCGCTTCTGCATAAGTTGCAAATGGCCATCGTAGCAAATGCGGCGAGGGACACCCTGCCATCGATTCCGAATGCGCAAAGTGTGTGGTCTTCTTTTCCTTTGTATGTTTGGTCGGTCTCGTAAGAGGTTGAATGTAACGAATGGGTGGGAAAGAGTAAGGGGCAGCGGCTGTGTGGAACGAAAACACAGTTCCTCAGGGGGTGTGAGCGTTTCGAAATGGGTCGTATATAAGTTACACTTGGTCGTCAGTGACCGTGTGGCCTAATGGATAAGGCGTCGGACTTCGGATCCGAAGATTGCAGGTTCGAATCCTGTCACGGTCGTGTTTTTCCATTTCTGAAAAAGAAACATACCGTTTTAATGTAGCAATTGAGCAGTACGAAACCGTCTGAATGTTGCTGTTGACCATTTTGTACTTGGAGATGGTCTTGAACCTGAAACACACACAACAAGACCGGTGTTAACTAGCGAAATGGTCGGCAGAGTGCCCTCACCGCGAGTTTTGACTGGCACTTGCACATCTAAAACAACGTCGGAAAGTAACTCGTTCGGCTTTTGAGTCACATCAAGTATGTGTGTTAATTTTGACGCCGCTAGCTCTGCAGATTGTCATGCAATTCCTTTACCTCTCAGAAATGATTATGAAATAAAAGTGAAGTACGTGACGAGTGTGACGTTAGGAAAACATTAGGAAGCATGGAGAGATTCTGTATGGGACCACCCAACCCAAACGATTACTGTGTGATCTGCTGCCAATCAGGTATCCACCGAGGCAGCACGGCTAGCTCAGTCGGTAGAGCATGAGACTCTTATTCACAGGGTCGTGGGTTCGAGCCCTACGCTGGCCGGAACTGAATTTTTTTCCGCTGCAGATGTAAATTACCGATTTTCTGATTAACGTGATGTAATGGAAATAGCAACTATAAATTTGCCTACGTCTCCATCAGTCGCAAGAAAACTGTATTTGAAGTGAAGGTGATTTTGTACACATGTGTGAAAGTCATGTTCTGAAGTGCAGGTGGTTTTGTTTGAAGAGAATATCGGCTACGTGTCAGATGTGTAGCCAAGCAGTAATGGGTCGCCATTGCTGCAAATATTAGTCGAAAATATGAAGTGTTGTCAGCTGAAGTCTGATGATTCAGACAACCATACGGAAGAAGTACACAAAAGTGCCGCTAGGCGGCGCCTGTTTAGGTCAGTGGTAGAGCATTGGTCTAGTAAACCAGGGGTCGTGAGTTCCATCCTCACAGGAGGAAGACGAATCTTGGAAATCAGTTGCGCATCGTAGCCGTATAGAAAGCAGTATCTGTGATGAGGAACAATTAGCGACAGGCGTATTATTAAGAATTACTCTCAGATGTGATTAAGGCGAATGGCGCATATAAAGCATTTGCCAAAGCGGTTTAGCATAAGGTGAGACGAGGCAGTCTGAATTACATTTTATAGATGTATTTCTCACAAATCTCAGAGCCTCTCGCGGTCGTCGTCGTCGTCGTCGTCGTCGTCGCCGCCGCCGCCGCTTCTGCATAAGTTGCAAATGGCCATCGTAGCAAATGCGGCGAGGGACACCCTGCCATCGATTCCGAATGCGCAAAGTGTGTGGTCTTCTTTTCCTTTGTATGTTTGGTCGGTCTCGTAAGAGGTTGAATGTAACGAATGGGTGGGAAAGAGTAAGGGGCAGCGGCTGTGTGGAACGAAAACACAGTTCCTCAGGGGGTGTGAGCGTTTCGAAATGGGTCGTATATAAGTTACACTTGGTCGTCAGTGACCGTGTGGCCTAATGGATAAGGCGTCGGACTTCGGATCCGAAGATTGCAGGTTCGAATCCTGTGACGGTCGTGTTTTTCCATTTCTGAAAAAGAAACATACCGTTTTAATGTAGCAATTGAGCAGTACGAAACCGTCTGAATGTTGCTGTTGACCATTTTGTACTTGGAGATGGTCTTGAACCTGAAACACACAAAACAAGACCGGTGTTAACTAGCGAAATGGTCGGCAGAGTGCCCTCACCGCGAGTTTTGACTGGCACTTGCACATCTAAAACGACGTCGGAAAGTAACTCGTTCGGCTTTTGAGTCACATCAAGTATGTGTGTTAATTTTGACGCCGCTAGCTCTGCAGATTGTCATGCAATTCCTTTACCTCTCAGAAATGATTATGAAATAAAAGTGAAGTACGTGACGAGTGTGACGTTAGGAAAACATTAGGAAGCATGGAGAGATTCTGTATGGGACCACCCAACCCAAACGATTACTGTGTGATCTGCTGCCAATCAGGTATTCACCGAGGCAGCACGGCTAGCTCAGTCGGTAGAGCATGAGACTCTTATTCACAGGGTCGTGGGTTCGAGCCCTACGCTGGCCGGAACTGAATTTTTTTCCGCTGCAGATGTAAATTACCGATTTTCTGATTAACGTGATGTAATGGAAATAGCAACTATAAATTTGCCTACGTCTCCATCAGTCGCAAGAAAACTGTATTTGAAGTGAAGGTGATTTTGTAGACATGTGTGAAAGTCATGTTCTGAAGTGCAGGTGGTTTTGTTTGAAGAGAATATCGGCTACGTGTCAGATGTGTAGCCAAGCAGTAATGGGTCGCCATTGCTGCAAATATTAGTCGAAAATATGAAGTGTTGTCAGCTGAAGTCTGATGATTCAGACAACCATACGGACGAAGTACACAAAAGTGCCGCTAGGCGGCGCCTGTTTTGGTCAGTGGTAGAGCATTGGTCTAGTAAACCAGGGGTCGTGAGTTCCATCCTCACTGGAGGAAGACGAATCTTGGAAATCAGTTGCGCATCGTAGCCGTATAGAAAGCAGTATCTGTGATGAGGAACAATTAGCGACAGGCGTATTATTAAGAATTACTCTCAGATGTGATTAAGGCGAATGGCGCAGATAAAGCATTTGCCAAAGCGGTTTAGCATAAGGTGAGACGAGGCAGTCTGAATTACATTTTATAGATGTATTTCTCACAAATCTCAGAGCCTCTCGCAGTCGTCGTCGTCGTCGTCGCTGCCGCCGCCGCTTCTGCATAAGTAGCAAATGGCCATCGTAGCAAATGCGGCGAGGGACACCCTGCCATCGATTCCGAATGCGCAAAGTGTGTGGTCTTCTTTTCCTTTGTATGTTTGGTCGGTCTCGTAAGAGGTTGAATGTAACGAATGGGTGGGAAAGAGTAAGGGGCAGCGGCTGTGTGGAACGAAAACACAGTTCCTCAGGGGGTGTGAGCGTTTCGAAATGGGTCGTATATAAGTTACACTTGGTCGTCAGTGACCGTGTGGCCTAATGGATAAGGCGTCGGACTTCGGATCCGAAGATTGCAGGTTCGAATCCTGTCACGGTCGTGTTTTTCCATTTCTGAAAAAGAAACATACCGTTTTAATGTAGCAATTGAGCAGTACGAAACCGTCTGAATGTTGCTGTTGACCATTTTGTACTTGGAGATGGTCTTGAACCTGAAACACACAAAACAAGACCGGTGTTAACTAGCGAAATGGTCGGCAGAGTGCCCTCACCGAGAGTTTTGACTGGCACTTGCACATCTAAAACAACGTCGGAAAGTAACTCGTTCGGCTTTTGAGTCACATCAAGTATGTGTGTTAATTTTGACGCCGCTAGCTCTGCAGATTGTCATGCAATTCCTTTACCTCTCAGAAATGATTATGAAATAAAAGTGAAGTACGTGACGAGTGTGACGTTAGGAAAACATTAGGAAGCATGGAGAGATTCTGTATGGGACCACCCAACCCAAACGATTACTGTGTGATCTGCTGCCAATCAGGTATCCACCGAGGCAGCACGGCTAGCTCAGTCGGTAGAGCATGAGACTCTTATTCACAGGGTCGTGGGTTCGAGCCCTACGCTGGCCGGAACTGAATTTTTTTCCGCTGCAGATGTAAATTACCGATTTTCTGATTAACGTGATGTAATGGAAATAGCAACTATAAATTTGCCTACGTCTCCATCAGTCGCAAGAAAACTGTATTTGAAGTGAAGGTGATTTTGTAGACATGTGTGAAAGTCATGTTCTGAAGTGCAGGTGGTTTTGTTTGAAGAGAATATCGGCTACGTGTCAGATGTGTAGCCAAGCAGTAATGGGTCGCCATTGCTGCAAATATTAGTCGAAAATATGAAGTGTTGTCAGCTGAAGTCTGATGATTCAGACAACCATACGGACGAAGTACGCAAAAGTGCCGCTAGGCGGCGCCTGTTTTGGTCAGTGGTAGAGCATTGGTCTAGTAAACCAGGGGTCGTGAGTTCCATCCTCACAGGAGGAAGACGAATCTTGGAAATCAGTTGCGCATCGTAGCCGTATAGAAAGCAGTATCTGTGATGAGGAACAATTAGCGACAGGTGTATTATTAAGAATTACTCTCAGATGTGATTAAGGCGAATGGCGCAGATAAAGCATTTGCCAAAGCGGTTTAGCATAAGGTGAGACGAGGCAGTCTGAATTACATTTTATAGATGTATTTCTCACAAATCTCAGAGCCTCTCGCGGTCGTCGTCGTCGTCGTCGTCGTCGCCGCCGCCGCCGCTTCTGCATAAGTAGCAAATGGCCATCGTAGCAAATGCGGCGAGGGACACCCTGCCATCGATTCCGAATGCGCAAAGTGTGTGGTCTTCTTTTCCTTTGTATGTTTGGTCGGTCGCGTAAGAGGTTGAATGTAGCGAATGGGTGGGAAAGAGTAAGGGGCAGCGGCTGTGTGGAACGAAAACACAGTTCCTCAGGGGGTGTGAGCGTTTCGAAATGGGTCGTATATAAGTTACACTTGGTCGTCAGTGACCGTGTGGCCTAATGGATAAGGCGTCGGACTTCGGATCCGAAGATTGCAGGTTCGAATCCTGTCACGGTCGTGTTTTTCCATTTCTGAAAAAGAAACATACCGTTTTAATGTAGCAATTGAGCAGTACGAAACCGTCTGAATGTTGCTGTTGACCATTTTGTACTTGGAGATGGTCTTGAACCTGAAACACACACAACAAGACCGGTGTTAACTAGCGAAATGGTCGGCAGAGTGCCCTCACCGCGAGTTTTGACTGGCACTTGCACATCTAAAACAACGTCGGAAAGTAACTCGTTCGGCTTTTGAGTCACATCAAGTATGTGTGTTAATTTTGACGCCGCTAGCTCTGCAGATTGTCATGCAATTCCTTTACCTCTCAGAAATGATTATGAAATAAAAGTGAAGTACGTGACGAGTGTGACGTTAGGAAAACATTAGGAAGCATGGAGAGATTCTGTATGGGACCACCCAACCCAAACGATTACTGTGTGATCTGCTGCCAATCAGGTATCCACCGAGGCAGCACGGCTGGCTCAGTCGGTAGAGCATGAGACTCTTATTCACAGGGTCGTGGGTTCGAGCCCTACGCTGGCCAGA